>NC_137634.1:8597908-9797908 GCF_963383615.2 Lipophrys pholis | reverse complement strand
AATCGGGGACAGAAAGGCTTCAGCAGCTGTATCTCCTCCTGTTTTTGTACAAGGTTTGAACAAAAACTTGCTACAAGCTCAGGAAACACCCACCTTGCTTTGCCCCCCTTGGGGTTCAACTGGTCTTTGCATGGGTGGGGTCTGTGCAGACTGGACCACCCCAGACTGGCTGATGGAGTCGGAGCGGGACTGGATGGCAGTGTCAGAGACTGTGGTGCAGATTTTAGGGGAACCTTGTCTGTTCAGCTTACTTCGCTCCTCCACCTGGGGTAAACAGTGCGGGAAGTGTTTACTCTAACACCCAAACACTTGACTCTACTATGTGATGCTTCAAACGAGGGCGAGACCATTACCTCTCGGGCCCAAGTTGGTTTGTTGTTGGGTTCCAGATTTTTGTTGTAATGATAAAGCTGGGGCTTCTTATCCTGCTGCTGCTGTTGCAGAGAAACCAGGTAGGCATGCTCCTGCTGCAGCTGTCTCTGCAGGCGCTCCGACTGTCGCTGCTCCTCAAGCTGCTTGCGCTTATACTCCTGAGTATTGAAAAACAATGCGGTCAACATTGTGCTTGCATCAGGCTGGATCCAGCACACAGTTCAGGCAGGTAATAACTAAACACACAGTAAACACACAGTTTGCTTTTACTTGAACAACCGGCAGAGGTGTTTTATCAGCTCGCCAATGCTGCCGTCAACCACTAAGATAATAAATGCTTTGGGCTTTATCGTGCTTTTGCACGCCTATTTTGAGATGGCAGTCAATTACCAGCCCACATGAAAAGAATATCGATCATGTCTGTACTAAACCTTTTTGTGCTGTATATTAAACAGACAGTGGAAAACTGAGTCAGTTGACTTATTGGCTTTTCATTGTGGGTTGTAAGAATGGGTCTGAGCCTTTAGATGCCCTTTACATTCACATGAAAACAAGAAACAAGAGAAATCAAGGTTTTGAATATTGGAAAAGATTTTCAAAGGTGAGTCACCACAATACAAATCTTCATAACTTCACATTGACATATTACGAGCTGGACTCTACATTTATGACCCTAATCATTCACTCTTCAGCACAATTTATATTGATTTTCAAAGCCATGAAGCCACTCAGGCATAAAGCTATGTAATAATTAACCATCTGTCTCTAACAGAATCCAGGTCTGATTTTATGACTGTGCTCACAACGGTCAATGACGATGAAATTAAAGTTACACTGGCAAGTGGAAGTGATCTTTACATTTATCATTTTTAAGATAGTTACCATTGATTTATTTTTGAAATGCCCATACATAACTCATTTTAAAAATGAAGTTTGAAATGTTTTCTTTTACACTACATCGATCACTCTACATACATATTCACACAACATCAAATACACATGCAATGTGTTCTAGTACAACAGCTCAGCTCTGTTCTAAAGATTTCTGACAAGTAATAATGTTGAATTTCCTTAAGATTGCCAGATTCTTGTTTATTTGAGATAGTAGGCAAAGGTAATGCCAAGATCATGGCATCACATCAGTTATTGTGATTAAAAATTGAAAAAGAAATTTCTAAATATGAGTCGGCTAAAACCTTTTACAAAATGGATGCATCTGGAAAAACCAACACTGAGCTCCAAGGCAACACTAGAGTAAGATTGGTGTCTAAGCACATACTCGCTTGTAGCACAGATCGTTTGTGCCAATTATACCACGAACCTTTAAAACTATGGCATGGGCACATGAGGCATGCACATGCATGCACAAATAATTTTTGTGTGCTTGTAATCTAGAAAGGGTATGGTAAAAACATCAACAGTGTCTTGCAGATAGAACTGGGTTAGCTCTCCCTCTGCAAAACAGGAACAAAGAGTTCAATCCTGATGACAGCAACTCCTACGCTCCACAGGACAAAGCTAAAACAAAGACGCCAGGAGTGTGGCGATTCTATCCATCAATATACTTATTTACTGAAAACTGTCGGAAATTGGTGCACAAATCTGGGTCACTGCATGCTTTTGAGACGGAGAATGCTGAAACACATCGGCACTGTTTGATCCCTGTCTTGTGCTTTTGGTTTTATAACCAGTAGGTGGACATGAAAATCTCTGCAGTGAAAATATGGCATGATGAAGGAGTAGGAACATCTCGATACCATGAGCAGCGCCTGCTCCTGAAGCAACTGCTGCTGAAGGATTTCTAGCTGTCGCTGCTCTTCTTCTAACTTGTGTCTGATAAACTCCTGAGGAAGGTAAGGAGAAAAAGAGGATCAGCAAAGAGGTGATAAAGGAGAAAATGAAGTTGATGGAGAGGATGTGTAGAGGACAGAAGCAGATAAGAGTTATGCAACATCTTTTCAGTAATAGAAAATGCATGTTGTGCAAATCAAAATCCGTTATTCTCAGATCTAATGTGAGAAATTAAATCATCACTGCTGTTTATAACTAACCACCATAGAGGTTAATGCAGGAAAAATGTAACTTATAGCAATATTATTTTAGACCACTTCACCAATATTGTGATCAGTTGTTAGATTTGAAATAATTACAATTTTGCAGGACACCGGATTGACATTAAAGCCATGGTTTGCAGTGCAAGGCGACTGTGCTCTATGCCAGACTCCTGTGTTACTGAAGGTAGACTGGAAACGCAGCATAAGAGACGCAGAGAGCTCACCCACAGAAAACTCATCTCTGAGTAAATACACTAATTTAGACTCTTGCTGCTATGGCAACCCACTCATGGAATTTCACCACCAGAGCAACTTGCACAGTGTTGCTGGAGGACACGCCCACACTCCACACTGATTGGCTGAGTGCAGCGCCACGTCTCCTGTGGTTGGTTACCTGCTCCCTCTCTGCCAGCCTTCTATCTTCCTCCCGTCTCATATCGTCGAGTCTCCGATGGGGACCTTTTTCTTGCTGCCTCACCATCTCTCGCTCTTTTCTTTGTTGCTGGGAGAGAAGGGTGACAGGAAAAAGAGAAATGAGCATAGAGGCTGTTGTTGCACCGCGGAATCAGGCCGCTTATAAGCCAAGTCTCCCTTTCAAAAGAGCTAAACAAATGGAATGGAGGGGAGTAGTAGTGCAGGGCAGAGAATAGAGTCTGTGAGTCATTCTCACAGATATACACAGACCTATTGCATCCAAATCAATGCATTGCCCTGATTTAGCTACAAAGAGCCTTTTTTTTTTTGGGAATGGTAGTGTAACTAACTGCCAAAGCAGATTTTGCAGTGAAACAAAACCGTCCTTTCCACTCCGATGTTGTTGGACTAAAATGCTGAATGAGGTAGATGACTCGGTGGAGAAACATTAGGGTGGTGCAACATTACTGCAGTCAATGACTTCACCAGTGCTGCACAATAGCAACAATAGCAATATGAGTGCAATTATGTGTGCCTCGTTCAAATCCCACATAACTCCTCATAGATTTCAGAGTAGCTGACACTTTGTGAGCAGCCCATTATTTAGCCAGATTATGCAGGTATGTCTGCCGGAGACAACAACATATGTAGCACACACGCAATGTCTCACACTACGTGACATAAACTTTGTACAATATGTCTACATCAGAGCACATTTAGATGCTCGGAAAAGAAGATTACATGTAGATGTGTGTTTTTTGGGATGTGTACAGCTAAATCTTTTGTGAGCTGCCGAATCATTAAAACAATATGTTCTCTTGTATATATGTCAGACAAGCGAACGTGCAAAATTAAGTATAAGAAGATATTTTGATGAAAGTAACATATGTTAAGAAAGCTATCAAATTTCATGCGGTAATTTAAATATGAAATCAACATTTTATCATTGTCATTGGTTTTTACACGCTATTGTTAATGTGAGTATCTAATTTCACAGTTTATAACAGGTGGATGGACATTCAAAAAGTATGCATTGAGATTCACAAGTTAAAATCGCCACCTCAACATACGGGATACAATTTCAGAGTTTGTTTAAGGCGTTCATAAGCAAATCCAAAGACATAAGAGAAATAAAAAAGACACCGAATATCTCGCCCCCCTCAAACAATTCTCTCATTTACATATTCCTTCAATACTATACCACAACCCAAGTTAGTCAGGCATTTTACAAACTTCATAAAAACTAAACATCTCGTTTGAGGCTACATAAATAAAGCCCTGTGCTCCGTGGAGTTTAAACTTTCTTCTCCTATTTAAATTGTTGGTGTGTACATTTAATTAAAGAAACCCAGCCTGGTAAAGTCAATCAGTATTTGTAATATATGTTGGATAATATGTTGAAAACAACAAATGGCATAAACGCTGTGCATTTATAACAGAGGACAAAAATGAACATATTGGGTCAATAGAGCAACATGAACTAAAGCAGTGTCGGACAACATATTTTCATTTTTGAGTTTTGCTCGAAACATTTATATCACAGTTTGCCAATGAAAACACAAAGACAGGTCAGTTCTGAAAGCAGAAAGTATAAAGTATCATGTTTTGTTCTTAATGTCAAGATCTGTTAGAATAAGATAAAAACAAAATATGTTGATAAAACACAGGAATGTTTGAGTGTGTGTGATTTGTTGAAAGAGAAAGAAAAAAATCTCAGAATGCAAACAGACTGTCTGGAGAAGGGGTATAACGGAATAAGCTTATGCTTCTTACTCCTTTTCAAGCGTGTTAACTTTCTATTTTCATTGCATTGTTTGTTTTTCATTTATTATGATCGAGATAAAATAGAACATTAAGAAAAAGGAGTTTAAAATTTCGAGGTTCACACAGTAACTGACATTATCATGAGTCACGTCACTTTGGTTTCATCATCAGACTAAGAAAGCATCGGAGGCATTTCATTTAAAAGTGAAACGTTGTCAATAATTAATTTGGCTCAAACTAATCTTTCTTAAACAAATATTTATGAGATGACCATCATTATTTATCAGTAGTACATCTATTACCAAAACCAAAATGTCATGATTGTGCTAAAAAAAAACTACAAAAAGCTAAAAAAAGAAAAAGAGACATAACGTTAGAATATGTGAAAAGGTTGGGACGAAGTAAATAAAAATAAAAAACAAGGATTTAACAACATTTGACAGGAGAGCATTAAGCAATGTTTTAAGCTTTGAGGTTGGTCTGGGATATGTATGAAGTTAAAGCCTTGAACCAACAAGCATAGAGGTAAGGAAGTAATATACCAACGCTGTCAAAACAGCTGCTGCATCACCTTCATCTTAAATGCACATAAACTTAAATCTAATATCAATCACTATTTGCACAGCGAAAACGCTGAGGCTCTTTTGGTCAGGTTCATCACATACAACAATAAACACAAGGACAACTGCTGAGTCAACAGTTGTTATGTGACAGCCTTTACAAGGAGGATAAGTCAGGGAAGATCATTGCTGAAAAGACAGGATGTTCAGAGTTGGATTCAAGCAGATTCATGGAAAGTTCATTGGAAGGACAAAGTGTGGTAGGAGCGGATGCATCTCGCAGCAGAGATTTACTGCAGTCTTGAGAAATCAAGACGATGGACCAAGAATGGAAATAACATGGCAGCACATTCGCTATGCTTAATCTTTCAAAGTTTTTAACAAACATTTTTCCTTGAAAAAGCATCTCTTACCTCTTCAAGTCTGCGCCGCTGTTCCTTCTGCTCTTCAATGCGTTTCTGCCGGTCATGCAGCAGTTGTCTCTTGTGTTCCTCGGGGTCTCGGCGCTGAGCCGCCAGTTGGGCCTGCTGCCTCTTGTGAGCCTCGGAGCGCTCTTTGTTCTCCTGCTGCAGGCGCTGGAAGTCGCGTCTCAGGGTGGACTCACCGGGAACGTTGAGTATTGAACTAACAACCAAAATTAAACCAATAGAAAAAAAACAAATTACACGCGTTATTCAAGTCAACTTCATCCAACTTGTATGTATGTGACAAGCAGCAAGCACCTCGACTCTCTGTCATCACTGCGATTTTCATCCTCTTCATCGCTGCCACTGTATTCATACTCAGTCTCTTCTACAAGAAAAATTAGAAGAGACAAGTCAAAATACTGTACTGCGGTCCACCGACTTAAGAGTCCACAGGTGTCAATGTAATGTGTTGCACTCTTCGGAGCTCAATGCATCTCACTTACCTTTCTCCCCCCTCTTCTTGCGCGTGCGATCAATATGATCTTTGAGTTGAATTCGGACCTGACGTTCAGTGGGCTGGTCCCTGATGAAAGAGTGCTTGAGCAGCTGCTCCGTGGACGGCCGGCTGGGATATGTCTTCACAAGGCAGCCTTCGATAAAGTCAATAAATTTCTTGGACCTGGTAAGAAGGGTATGTTGGAGCACGATAAGGTTCAACACAGAGAGAGAGAGAGAGAGAGAGAGAGAATAGCGAAAGCAGGACGGCATGGAGGCAGAGCACACTTAACAACAGAGCCATTATAGTCTAAATTGTTGATATAAAAGCAAGGACTCAAGTGGAACAAAGTGTATCTTAGCAACTTTCACACTCTTCACCGTTTTTAAAAAAACAAAACAAGATATGTTCTACAAGTGTGAACAAGAATAAATAAAGCTTGTTTAGTTCATACTCGTTTCTGTGACAATTAAAAAACCCATTTAGTTCTACAATATATTGACAAAAATGAGTCAACTGGCAAAGTAGCTACTATATGTTACAAGAGAGTAAACAACGGTACATAAGCAAACTGGAGAAATACTTCTGATCTTAGTGAACTAAACGTGCCCGTTCTAAAGTACATTTTAATGAACTACAATAGCAGTGCAACAAATACTGTCTGCATGAGGTTAATAATGTAGTCAATACGGTGCAATTTGTCGAATTGTAAAAGGCGAACGCAGACATTGCTGTGAGACTCACAGTAAGTCGTAGGAAAAAGATAAGAGCAGAAAGTCAAAGTAGGAGAAATATGTGAAATTCTATGAGCCTGTTTTGACGTTTTGATAATGCAGTGACATTTCAAACTTTTTCATTCGAGTGAGTCACAGTTCTACCTCATATGGCCCTAAAGCATCCTGAAGCATATGTGCAACAGTTCCCTGCAACTTCTGATGCAATCAGCTTTGTTTCCATCCAGTGCTGCGCATTAAGTGTGCTTTATATGCGGTTTGCTTGATTGTTTTTTCACTGCAGTATACATTTAGGTGAACTACATCTCATGCAAATGGGTCATCTGATTATGACCACTGTCCAGTGAAGCAGCTTCTTCCCACCATTGTTAAATCACGATACATATAAATGTGTCAATGGGTTTATCCATTTCCTAGTGACAAATAATGATCTGTAATTAAAATGGAAAAACAATGAGCCAGCATAGACAGAAAAGGTGACTTAATGCACTGCAGGAAGTGCAGTACAGTACAGTACAGGTGCTAACTTACCATTTTTTAGACTTAAGTTTTGGAGGAGGATTCCTGGGAATCAGAAACAGGGCCCTCATCGGATGCATGTCACACAAGGCTACAGAAATAAAAGACATCATGATGGTCAGTAGTCTCACTGAGCATGCCGAGAGCCACAAGACAAAAAAACTGCACATCAGTGAAAATGTAATGTTCAATAAAATATTCCTGATTTCCACACAGGGTAGTTTGTAATAATACTAGCCACCATTGCATGTTTCTTGCATCCTCAAACATGGATAGAGCTGCTGTTATCCAATCTTTCCTGGTGCCTCAGGCTTATTGTTACACTGAATGTAAGAGCAAGGACTGTGAGTCATTGTGTTCCCAGCGTAGGTAGGTAGCTAAACCTGACTGGTTAGCTTCAGTCTCACAGTAAATAGGCTTTTGTAACACAGTCTTTTGGACATATGCAACGTGACTGAGACTGCCAAAGGCGGGGGGCTAATTTCACTGCTGCATTTCAAGTGCCACATTTAGACACAGTGGGAATCATTTATACATACGTGTGCTTCATACAACATGCATCCATTTAAAAGAATGAACGGATCCCCCACTGATGGGTTATTTCCGGTTCCATCAATAGCTTGTTGGATTACAGGATTTAGTCCACAGAGTTACAAACTGCGCTCTCACTAAATTATTTATCAGACACCTGGAGTGAACTTTTGGCCTTCAGCTGATAAACTAAACTGATTGTTCAAAAGGACGGCTCTTACATTCATTGTACAGACAGCTCGTATTTTTAGAGCGCATGCTTGCTTACAAAGTAGAAGATGATTAACAATTTAAGTGTTCCACAACAACTAAGCATATCACAATATGGCCACTGGCATGTGTGACATACTCTTGTAACACAATGAATCCTCTGGAATCTGTTGTGAACTTTTAGGGGATTATTTGACTAAATTCACTAATTAAAATTGGTAAACTAAATTATAAAAAAAACTGTGTGGAATATAACTACTCCTAACAAGTGGTTATTTTAGTATTCTTATTTTATATTTAATTGCATGTAAAAAAAATTGTCGAAAGTAACCTACAAGTGCTATTTGAAAAAATATTGAACAAGTGCCAAATCCCCACAAGTTAGTTCATCCTAACACCAGACAGGTGTGGAAATCAATACATTACCAAATATCCATGACCATTATACTGTGGCCTGTTTACATGAAAAAAGTCCAACCATGATGTAATTTGTGGTGTTATCAGGACCGTATAAGTGACCATGTAAACAATGTGACGTGGTTCAGATAACAGCATTATTGATCGTTAGAAAACTACTTAAAACACTTGCATTTCCTCTAATAATGCAATGATTTTGCACATGTCAACTAGCTAATGATTAAATCAAATTAAATTAAAGAGTGCCGGCACGGAGATGTCCAACAATACCAGATATTTCATATTGGCATGTACATAAATATTTGAAAATCGTAAATCGTTGTTTTGCTCTTTACAGATAAAATATTGCATTTCTTAAGAAACCCCTCACACTACATTCATTCATTCATATTTTCTTTTCATCAACTAATAAGTGTACTGACAAATGGTCAATGCCACAGTCTTATCTAAAGGAATACTGCAAGTTTTTAAGTAGAAAACATATTTCAGTCATCAGACTGAGGGAGTGAGTAAGCACACACTGCATAATTTATAACGGTACATCAACACCAGCTCGAGAGTCGGCCTGCATCCCTTATGTCATTCACAGCAGCAGCAGCAGCAGCAACATAATCTGTAGAAGCTTCATGCAGTTGCCATTGGTAATGTGAAAAGAGAAAACATTTTAGAAGGTGTTTTTAAGTGGCCATAGTACACATTTCGTTTGAATAGTAAACTCTACTCCACACTTTAAAATTTCTCTCCAGACATGCAATAGCTAAATATACCTTGTTTGGATGCATACACTCAAACACTACTCACAAAACGTTAAGTATATTTGGCTTTCAGGTGAAATTCATTGAAAATGGAAAAAGTTAGTGCTACGGTGATATTGTATCATGAAAGTAGACCATGTAAGTAGAAGCATGCAATAGTGACTTCCTCATCTCAAGCAGAGTACTGTTCACCATGAAGCGGCCATCAATGTAGGACGTGGCCAAAGGACGTCCACTTCTTTGTCTTTCTGTGACTCTTCCAGTGTGTGTGTACCAATTCTAACTTAACCAGAAAATGTATTGGCTCATTCATGCATTAAACACCCGTCGTGGATTTTGCTGTCATCAAACAGCAAGTTGAGTACTGAAACACTGAACAGTTAGATATGTGGATTCAAAAGTTTAGAGAAAGTCACATTAAGTTCACCTTTAAAGGTCAGAGTGCATCTTAGGTTCATCTGCAAATTTCACCCAAAAGCTGAATATGCTTGTGTTTTTCAACAGAAGAGTCTACAATTACCTTCTTATGTTGATTCGGATTTGACTTCTCGTAATATTCATGTCATGGAACTTCAATGTCACTTAATCGTGATTACAAAAAAAGGCCTTAAACTAAGATTTAATGTGACATGAAACCTACATTTTAGTGTCAGACTGCACATGCATCGCTTTCCATGGTGTAAATGAGCGACTGGTCAAATGCAGCAGCACACAGAGCCCAATAGCCCAGTTCAGACATTATTTACCAAACTCCTTAGCGCTTGTGTAATTTTCTTTGGTTTCACACCAAATCTCCAGGCAGACAGATCTTCCTGCTAACCACACTACAGAGATCTGAACAAACAGCCTCCACAGGCCAACTGCCAGCTCACGACTACACTACCTTGATTACAGTGAGTCAGCTGTCCATCTGAAGGCACAGACAAGCATGGCGCACATGCAGGACAGGCTCATTCATGAAGTCTTTTAGAATTGGCTTTGGAACGATGAGAAACGGCCCGATATCTAGTACATAAAAGTGCATGAGTCACCGGAAAACCGGTGGAACAGGTACGTAAAGTGCAGATACTTACGAGGAGCTCCCTCCGCCATCTCAATGGCTGTGATCCCCAAAGACCAGATATCGCTCTGTGAAACACACGGGGTGGGCGAGTCAGTGCACTATTCATGTTCCCACAGCACTGTTCCTGCACATAAAAGTGCTGATTCTGTTACCCTGTAATCATAGGTGGAGTCGGGGTTCTCGTCACAGGCAATAACCTCAGGCGCCATCCAGTAGGGCGTGCCGATGAAGGTGTTTCGACGACCAACAGTCCTGTCCAGCTGAGCACTCACTCCAAAATCAACTGTGGAAAAAAAGAACCAGAAGGAGTTTGAACCGCAAAGGATACGATACAGTGGATTTATTTCAGTCATGCACATTTTCAAAGATTTGACTTACCAAGTTTGACCTCTGCATTCTCTGTTAGCAGCACATTCTGGCCCTTAATGTCTCTGTGGATTACTTTGTGGGCGTGGAGGTGAGAAAGACCCTGTTCACAGAAAAAAAAAAAGCCTACATTGGTCAATAGGTAGTGACCACCATTGGACGCCTGTTTTTATCTGGTGTTACAATGACTTCTCACCCTCAGGATCTCTCTGCAGATGTAGGCAATCCAGTCCTCCTTCAGAGAGCTGCCTTTTGTGTTTTTAACCAGGTCTGTCACTGATCCAGCTCCACAGAACTCCATCACCAACTATGCACGATAAAATACAAACTTGTTAAACGCATCAATTCCGTAGGAAAACCTTGAGGTTAGGTGCAAAAGGTCGACTCACCCAAAGCTGGTCATCATGTCCTGGTGGACTCTTCTTGACAAAGGCACCATAATATGTGGCAATGTTGCGATGGTGGCTGTATTTTTTCAGCATGTTAATTTCTGCTTTGATCTCCTCTTCTTCCTCCTCTGTAACATCCATCACCTTAATGGCAGCCAGCTGGCCAGTCTTCACATGACGGCCCTGATTTAGGAACAAGTAGGTTCATTACTACAGCTACCAGTAGCGTTTAAAAATAACCACAGACTCAATGTTTCCAAAACTCTTTAATTTTCACTCATCAAACTGAGACTAATTGCTTTTTTTTCACATCACTTTGCTGTTCTTATTTTACATTTTCTTCCAGTTGAGTCTCTTATCTCTTTGTCAATACAGTTTATAGTTATCAGCCTGACAACTAAAATTTTTTACTGACATAGCAGTATGCTAAATCAGCTGGAATCTGATAAATGTTCAGTAGTCATGTTAATTTAACAAAGAGCGGGACTATAAACGGGTTTCTTAGATTCCGACTTGTTCAGACGTGTCAAATTTGAGAATAGAAGTTGGAAATGCTGCACTGATCAGTAGAAAACAGTTTATACTCAGATTTAATAGGCATCATGGCTCACCTTGTACACCTGTCCATATGTCCCATTGCCAACAACCTCGACCAGCTCAAAGATCCCTGCGGGATCCTGTGGGAGACAGCAGCAGATTTATTTGTTATCCAACATGTGGACAGTGCAGAGTCAGTCAAACCAAAAAATTCATTAGTTGTGCATCAGTAAGTTGCATTAATTCAGCATTTCATATACAAGAAGTCTCCATACTGAAAATGCTGTTCAATAAACTGATCCCCAATTCAGTGAATAATGCATAATTACAATGGCAGCACTGAAAGCACACCATACTTATTTTTGCTTTTAAGTGGGTGACGCTCACTTTGTTCTTTGTTGGATCCGCCACATTTACACTTCAATGCCGACGCGGCATGGAGGTTATATTTCATGTTGTTAAGCTCATGCTTCTTCAGTGCAGTGCCACCTTTATATACTAAAATACTACAAAACGCACCTGTTCCAGTAGCTGCTGATGTGAGCCTGCAGTTATATTTGCACAAAGGCTAAAACAAAACACGTCTCAAAACAAACACTGCTGCAGCGCTCGCAAGGCCAAGATCATTTAAGGTGATTTTCGGTCATAATTTTAGAGATTGTTAAACTTTTGAGTGAGCAAAGTTGCGGCTCTGTACGATCTGTCAGGAGTACAGTCACATAAACACACACAGCTCTGAAATCATTCATTAGAACCACTAAAGCCTATTTAAATCCAGTATTTTATTTCCACAGTTAAGCCCAATCTTCTTCGCTGCCCACTCAAAACCACCCACAAAACTTCACATGGAAGAAGCAGACACACAGATTCACTTGATATTGATACTAGGTTACACACACAAAGATGAATTCTGACAGCATGGACACAACCCCAGCCTCTTCTTGATTCGTTCATTTAATGTTTCTGTGCCATGGACACATTTTCCACTGACACTAATAATGAGGAGTAGGTTGCTTTGACTCAATTATGCAACCCCCTCCCCAAGAGACAAGGGAAAAATGACTAGCAGTTCCACTTTCATGTAATTTCAATATGGCTTTAAGAAGATGTGTGGGTGGTGAGTCTGCTGCTTTGGGTTTAGAATGTACACCATGACCTATCCTGCTTTCATCCACTTCCAATGATGGCTTTTCTACATTTAACAAGGAGGAAAATATTTTTCTTTAGAATATGGAATTAAAGTGGAAAACAGCATATATATACACTTAGGAAAGCTTCAGCTGTAGAACTGACCACACATCTGATGTAAATGCACACAACTCCTAAAACAGCATGAATATACCATAAAGGTTTTGAAGCATGGTACGTACAGGAACAGAAAAAGACAAGGAGCCATGACGTAAAAGAGGAGGCAATAGAAAAATGGTATGGAAGGGAATAATGTAGTGATAAGAGTGGGTGGATTCACCCACGTCCAGCACAGAGTGGGATGAGAGGAATGAGGCAATAGAGGGGGAAATGTACAGTTAGGTACAAAGAGGAGCACGGAGACAAATAAACTGTCTGCAAAGACTGCAAAAAATACCCAGTCAAAATAGCAGTAAAACCACACAGAAATTCTCGGAGGAATCTCCCTGCTTAAAACATAACTCCGATACTTAATGCGAACATAATGATAGCATGGTAATAAAAGAAAAGCTCGATATAATGATGGGGAACTTTGTAAAGCGAAACAATCAATTAGCCAAAATGTCAAGCTGTGATAAGCCTCGCAAAAAAAAAAAATGAGTGGCCCGATCCGTGGTTACACAGCGGCTACTATTGTCAACAGTAACATTTTTCCAGTATAATTTTGTGGGTAAATGCTTTTAGACTGGAAAGTATGTGAAGTAATAATTACAACAGGAAGTAACAATAACATGACAAGACAAATTTGGTTCGCCATTTCACTTCTATTTTGTCAGTTTTGGGAGTGGTGTTTACGCTTAACTATTAAAGTCCAACAAGTGTTTCTCACGCTTACATAGGGTGTTAAAACTTCTCTTATGTAACAAAAGATAAGGAATTTTATTTTAAGAAAGCTGCTGCGTTGCTCAGCAGTATTCAGTATTTGAAACCAAAGAACTTAACCAAACTTTAAAAAAAAACAATGCTATATTGTGATTTAGGCTAAATAAAAGTGCTTAAATAATCATATTGACACACTGTTATTCTATGAGGGTAAAACAACACAATCTGTTGAACAGGCGATGGCTATTACCTTTGCCACCGAAAGTTGGGGCAAAGGTTGTTTTTGTCTGCGTGTATTTTACCAACTTTTCGCAAAAACTATTAACCCCATTTGAATGAACTTTTCAGGGATGTTTTGTCATCATCGAAGGACCAATTGATTAGATTTTCAGATCGATCAGCTCTTGGAGAGGTTAGATATTTCCTCCGTTGTGGACACAGTGGAGGTCCGCGGTGAGCCGTCAGTCAGGGTTGCAGCAAGGAAGCTGCCGTTAGCCGTCTGTTAGCACACTGCTAACCCCGCTGTGGAGCTTGCAGCTAATATCTCGGTAAGACAAGTCTCCAGAAACACGGGTGTGAGCGCATTAACTCGGGTAGTGGTTTATCTGTGTGCCCCCACTCAGTGTTTCACACAGTGATGTTGTTATTATTGATCTTCGCATCAATATGAGATAACGGCCAACGTGCTCGCACTGCTAACTCGGCTCCTCAAAGAAATGTGGCGTTGGCGATGGTACGCGCTCTACAGAGTGTCCATTCTAGTTTCACCAGAGGTGAACCGCATCATCAAGACCAGGCTCCAGTGAATCACTTTGGTCAAAGAAACACTCAGAGCCACAATTCTCAAACGGTGGTACTCGTACCCTCTAGTGGTACGCGGGGGAAAATCCTACATAAATGTATTTGAAAAAAATCTAACATTATGAAAATACTACAGAACAGAATGAAAAAATATAAAGCATATAAAAATATTTTTTTTAAAAACAGGTATACAAGTAATAAGTCCATGGCTAATAGGGTAAACATAGACTACTATATGTTCAGGTCAGCCATAATGGTGATACTGTACTTGGAGAGCTGGGTATTTTCTCAGATGGTGCACACGATAAAAAGTCTAAGAACCACTGATTTTGGCCTTGAGCTGAGAGAGTTGAAATGTAATTCAAGTCACCTGTAATCAATCAGTGTGTGTGTGGTTTGATTTTACCTTGAGCTCTGTTGGCAGTAAAAACCAGTGTTGATGAGACATCAAACTTATGTAACGCTCGACTACTTCTTCACTAAGTAGCATTTCTAACAAATTCTGTAAGTAAGCAGCATTATTTTTTTCTTTCTTACACAAGAACTTTAAAAACTCCATGCTTTCATAAAGTTGTTTTCTCAAGTACAAACTGCAAAACAACACAAGTGGGTGATGTTTATCCAATAGTTTCACACTATCCCATCACTTTGTTAACGTTAAGGTTTGATATGTGTTGCAATGCCACAACGAACAAAAGAATGCTAGCTAGTAAACAACGCTTCATTTAGAATATTCAAAACAAATGAAGAAAATACATATAACACATTTGGAATAGATTAAGAATAAACAGTGTGTAATGACTTACACCGATTGTAAATATTACTTTTGTTGGTTTACAATTCACAACTCCAAGGGAGAGTTTTAATACTTCATAACAATATCAAGATACTAGCCTCCGGATTTGGCTCACTGAGAAGATTTTAAATGAATTTGAAATAGAGGTAAATGGATCTTATTTACAGAGTTCAAATTTAAAAGTAATACC
Organism: Lipophrys pholis; assembly: GCF_963383615.2. Classification (NCBI taxonomy): domain Eukaryota; kingdom Metazoa; phylum Chordata; class Actinopteri; order Blenniiformes; family Blenniidae; genus Lipophrys; species Lipophrys pholis. The sequence goes on along the minus strand of NC_137634.1, from coordinate 9,782,523 downwards.
CCAAACTCCCTTTCTACATTTTACTATACAAAGTAAAGCTTATTCATTCCCATTTCTCAATTTAATTCAAACAAAAACTGTCATTTTTTCAGGTTTTGAAAAAAATACTGCAACTCAAAATGTTACGATAATCCAGTTGTCTCGATCACAACTTTATTTTCCCCATGCTAAAAAATCTTTTACATTTATATGTTGCAGATAACTGAGAAAACAATAGATTTTCACAACTTACTTATTTAGAAGTGCCTGTAAATTGATATAACATAAAATGAGCATTTGCACTTAGTGCAATGTTTCTAATATGAGACGTATTTCAGTGACAAACCTTCTGCAAAGTTCAACTACAAATAAAAACTTGGCAGCTGCGTAAACTGCCCCGGGTTTCCATTAAGCCACATGAACATGGCAAAGCGTTGCTCTAAAACTACTAAATACTTTGAGAATTTTTGTTTTTTGAAAAACGGCAACCTTTCCTGATATATTTTAAGTCTTTACAGACTTTACCAACAGATTGAGCAAACAAAAACTGGTACTTTTTCCTTCTCTTTTAAATATCCCTCCAATATTTTCCATTTTCCAGTTATTCATTTTTATTGATTGATTTAATTTTTGTGTGGCAATGTGGCTCCTCCATGGTTCATAATATGGGGTGGGGTTAAAAACAATGAGGGGTGGGAATACCTATATATTTTTCTTGATCTATTTCTATCAGTGTTTGAAGATCTTGCCATGACCCTCCAAAGTGGAGATGAAAATATAAACAGTGATCACAGTAAAACTTGTGCTCATCGATAAATAAATTATACAGATACTTTGAGAGAATTTGACAGAACCCAATCTACCAATGATTACTACAACATTCTTACATAAACAATCACACCTGTTATACATGAATCAGGATTTCTCTGTGTTGGAGTGGTGCTATTCCATACCCTTTTAGATCCGGCTAAGCAACAACACAAGAGTTGACCTAATATAGAATATAAACAACACCCATATTTTAAATCCATGGCTTAACTTGTAAGAGGAAGCTGTGATTTTTTTTCAAGCATTAACTTAAGTACTTGTTTAGATTGCCGAGATGGGTGTGTCAACACACACCTGTTGGGTCACCTCACTTACAACTAAAGGATATATCAAAATGAAGACTCATTACTAATCAGATACTGCACACAAGGAGAGATGGGGTTTTTTTTCCCTTGCGAAAGCACTTGTAACATCACAGATATGTTATGAATGACAGCCGCATGTACATTATCAAAAACAGTTTTAATTCAATGGGCCAAGATGGCGAACGTGGTGTTTCTGATTGGAACTAAACAGCAAGAAGACGTGAAATCAAGTGACAGCTCACGAAACAAAAGCAGCAACACATTCAAAGACGAAACGTTGAGACCTTGTTCCTTCTTTCGTCTGATGGACACGAGAAACTGTAAACACACAAGGCCAGGGAGTGTTTCTCCCACCTCAACTTTGTTGCGTGGGTGTTAAAAGCTGTGGCGCTCGTGTCAAGAGACAACCCGACATAACATCCAATGAGTCCGTCTGGCACAAATCTCTCACGAATTACGTGCAGTTGCATATCTTGTAATAATCGTAATGATACTCACCCTGAGAGCTGCGAGGTCGATGTCATCCAGGCTTCGTGTGGGGGCGTTTTCAGACATAGCTGGCGAAACTTAAGAGGCTAACAAGTTAGCCACTTATTTGACAAGAAGTACTTTCAGGAGGGGTGAGGGTAAAGTGGCCCCCCTTTTTTTTTTTTTTTTTGGGCAATCTGTCTCGGAAAAACAAAACGCAGCAAGGTGGTGGTCGAGTCCAGCGAGGCAACACAACACGGCAACACTCAGATGAGCGGATACATCGCAGATTGAGCCGCAGACGCACCCAGCTAGCTCGCGTCAACTCCGGCCGACTGCTCGAATGTTACCCGCAGTTGTTTTTAAACTGAAATATCTGACCGCAAGTCTCTCGGCTTGAATCGGGATATTTCAACAAACTGTCAACGTCGTCGTCGGCCGGCCATCGGGAGCGATCTAACAACTGTGAGGTTTTAGCTGCGGTGCACCTCCACTGTTGTTGGACACCTTGCTGCTTTCATTTTGACAAGACGCCGCGTCTCCGCCGCTCGACAACATCCCCGCTAATTTGTCCGTGATATAATTGTGATGATCAGGAAAGAAACTGAGGATTTTTTTTTTTGTTGCTGCTGTAACATTAACGGCTAGGTTGACAAAGTATTTAAAAAAAAAAAAAAAAAATCACATGAACGTCTCAGTTTTTTTTAAAGGAGGGCGCAACGTCTGATGTGATGGCGTCCGGGTCCGTCCGCACCGCACCAGAACCGAAGAACCGAGTTGTCAGGCTGCCATACCGAGCCCGGGGGGGAAAAAAAAAATCTCCACAGAACACCAGCGAGGTGGAATTAAAACAGATATCTCTTATTAAAATACGCCTTCCCGCGGCGCCGCAGTTGCCAAACTTGTTAATACGACTTAGATATTCCTGGATCTGTGGCGGAGCGAGCAGCTCGCCGAACACCGCGTCAGGTGCGCGCGGTTCGCCTCGCGTCAACAGCGGAGCTAACGCGGCTAGGCTAGGCTAGCGGGCTAAACAGTCCCTAACACAATAAACTTTCCTTCTTCATCCATTTTCCGAGTTGACAGTCGCGCCTAGCACGGCCAACCTTCCGGGGGGGGGGGGGGGGAACACGGGCGGACAGACAGGCACTGTACGCTCTCGCCAACGCCGCCGTAAAGTGGTGCACTCGACGCTGTTAAAAGTTAAGCGTCGCTTTTCGTTCTCCGGCGTCCAAATCTGACGAACTTGTAAAATGTAGTCCGACGCTGCTGCTGCTGCTGCGGCTGCTGCGGCTGCTGTTGCAAGGCACGGTGCACTTTCTAACTGCGGAGCACAGCCAAACTTGTTATTTCGCCATGTTTTGCTTCCCAAGTCCTCCTCCCTCCCTCCCACTCCCAGCCTGCCTTCATGTAGTCTTGCGGGGCCGAACTGACGACTGGCTGCACAACACACACAAAAACACACACTCCTCAAGTGCTTTCTGCTTCTCGATGGCTTACGGGGCTTCGGCAGGGACAAATTACCTCTGAAATTACAGTGGACTAACTTCCACCTACACAGCCGCCTGACTGCTGTGCAGAGCTGAGGTCACCCTCACATCTCTCTGTCCTGCAGTGGCCCCGGAGCTGACTGTACAGCTCGACATAACACTGACTTCACCTTTAAAACTCACTGATAAAAAACAAATCAGTTTAGGAATAAACAATTAAAGGCTGCGTGGTAGCGGAGTGGTTCGCACCTTCCGAGATGTAGTTTGCATGTTCTAACATGTGCATGACTTTAATCAATATACTTTAATATTCCAAGCAGGAAATGTTATGTCATGAAAGTGCTCTGTTCCAACAAGATTATTAGAAAAATAATAAATCGATGAAATAGGTTCAAATAACCCTAACTCTAACCTTTGTGTGAGGAGTTTGCATGTTCTCCCCATGTGTGCGTGGGTTTCCTCCAACAGTTCAAAAATATGCATGTGAGGTTAATTGGTGACATTAAATTGCATGTAAGTGTGAATGTGAGTGTGTTTGATTGTCTTGTCTCTCTGTGTCTGTCCTGTGATGGACTGGCAATCTGTCCAGGTTTGTAAGGCGCCTTCACCCAGATGGGATTAGCACCAGCACCCTGACCCTGAACAGGATATGAGCTGTATAGAAGACGGATGGGTGGATGGATGGATAGATGGATGTCAGGAGAAGATCGTGATGAGGGTGTAGGTTGTTCTATATGCCTCTCCATGCTGTTGTTCACACAGTACATATCAGTCAGTTACCTCAAAACAGCCGTGCAGAGCAGTATAGTGGCCCTCAGTCCTTCAGTCCTTGAACCTCATTCAGTTCCAGGTATGGATCATGTCACGTGTTTCACATGTGACTTTTATAGCTGCTTCTCTCACTAAAACATAAACACTTTAAAAGCCTATGCTCTGCAAAGATGATCTTGTTAGGTTTATAGGTGACTCTGAATAGCCCATGGGTGTAAGTATATGTGTGACTCTCTCAGTATTGTCCTGCGATTGCCCAGCAACTTACAACCTGAGGTTGGATGAAGCGGGTCTACAAAATCAATGGATGGAATATTGATTGTTCAGACATTTTCATTGAGAGAAATGGTTTACAAACCAAAACCAAGAAAATCAATGTTGAGGATGAATAAAAGATGACGAGAAACTTAATTTCTGCTTAAATTGCAGTAATAAGAGCTTTTAAACTTATTTACAAAAATGTAAGGACCCTGACATCATGATCTCCCGGGGATGTTTGTCTCATGAAATGGAGGAACTTACCAAGGTAACTGAAGCTCACTTGTTTTCCTCCTCGTGAATTTGCTCGGATGCCATCAGCTTTATTTCCGCCGCAGTCATAGTTCTGTTAACTTACCTTCATCTGTTTGGAATACTTGTAAATCATGTATGATTCAATTCCCTAAAACCTGTGTTGACAGTATCAGAAATAAATCTTGGCTGTTTGAGGTAACCTTGCACTCTGCCCTCTGATGGCGATTTGTCAAATAAGTATCCATACAGGTTTACCTTATAAAATGTGCACATGAATGATAAGTTTTCTGAAAAACATTGTTTTATTTTAAAAACAAATCCACAAGAATGTGACTGAAACCTCTTTAGAGCATGTAAACCCCTCAATTTAGTATATATATTTCTGCTATATATCTCAACAGACACACAATCTTTCAATGAAATATATAGTTGATATTTATTTTTCAGGGTCGTCATTTTTGATTCATGTAGAAAACAAAAAGTTACAAAGGACATTTTAAAAATTAAAGCAAAAAGTAATTTCATACAAAACACAGCTTTATTGAAGAAATTAGAAAAGTTACACACACAAAAAGTACAAGTTCTTCATAGAATGATTAAGTAAGAATATTTGTTATCTGTGAAACCCTGAGTGTTAGTAGCCCATAAACAAATAAGTCTTTTTTTTTTTTTTAGAAATCCAGATCTACAAATCTGCATACATAAGGGTTTTACGTGTTGACTGTTAGGAATAAGTATACAATGTTCCACTGGCAATACATAGAAAATATTTTGCCAATGCTGGCTATTAGTCCAAAAATATTACCGAAAGAAACATTATAAGTTCACTTCTTAGTATATAAGAGACATTTTTTGCAGAAGCTTCACTACAACAAAGAATACAGCTTAAGGCAAAAATATTGTATTCAATGAGAGCTGCTTGTTTACACCCAGCTTCCAGTGGGTCTCGTAGTGGCTCTTAAAGTGTTTGGAGAGAAAGTCAGAACAGCAGTCAAGGCCAGCAAAGCACCGGTGCTGAACACAGATGTTTTTAGTGGCTTATCTGTGGCGCTTCATAGGAAGTGGGTCACATTTGCACAGAAACCACCTCGATGCAGTTGCTGGGGAGGGAGGGGGGGGTATACAAAACTCTGCACAATCTCATAACTCTGACAAAGGCTCAACAAGTTCCCACTGTTTCGGATTAGCAAGTTGGTTACAGTACTGTTAAGTAGAGTTTAGCATTCTGGGTCAGCTGTTCTGGGTGTTTGTAATGCATGTAAAACCACTGTCCAATGTTTTCTTTACAAAGTGTGGTAAGCACACCACTGCAGGGCGAAGAACACAAAGGTCTCATTCAGACACTTTATATGTTGCCCGTTCACTTAAAAACCTCAGGTACAGGTGCAAAAAACCCCCCAAAAAAGGTCCTAAATCTTCAAACACGTTCATTTACTATACCACACAAATGGAACAATAAATTGCATTGTTTTGCCACGGTGTATGACCTCACACTGACAATAATGAGGGTGGGAGAATAACTTCCACTCCTGCAACTCAAGTCCTGTTTTTCTTTCAAAAAGGGCCGACGTATACTGTATGTACGATTGTCTGCCTGTATTCACCATCAAATGCTGCAAACATGTCCAGTGCAAGTTGCTCAACAGTAGTCACCACTCATGGCTCAGTAAAAGGAATAAGCTTTTTTTTTTTAAAGAAAACAACTCACATAATTTCTTCTTTTTCAAATCTAATTTTAACTACACCCTGATGGAATCCCAAAATGGAAATCTCAGCAGTGAGTGAATGCTGTAAAGGCCACATGACGTCACAACTCGGGAGTGTAATGGCTAAATGTAATGAGCCTAAACAGATGGCTCCACCAAAATACAGACGAGACATGCAAGATGCACATCCGGGCACCTGGACATAACACGGAAATGGAGAAGTGCAATGTTGAAGTGGAATGTTCTGTTCTGGAGCGACGACGGCACAGAGACATCATAGTTCATTCTGCTGTCATGGTTATTTTAAAAACTGCAACAATTAACAGGAACACAACCTAGCGCTCTTCAATTATCTCGTCATCGTTTGCTTTGTCCCTCTCCCACTCCTCGACCTGATCATTCATTCTGAACATGTTGAAATGACTCTGCCCCCACAGAATCCGGTGGTCCGCCCATCAGCATATTACCGTCTAATTTCCGGTACACAGGCCTGATTTAGTGAGGTATCCCTCTTATCAGCCCTCTCCTTTTCTGCCCTATCCCAGTTTTCATTTCAGCCACAATCCAGTCATCTCTTTATATCCGTCACCATAACAACCACAAATGTTCTGACAGATTTTCTGGCACTGCAGTGAGAGGTGAAGCCTTGGAGGGAGCGAGTGTGTGTGAGAAAGAGAGTGAGAGAAAGACAGTGAGAGCATTAGAGAGTGAGAGAAAAGGAAAGAGGGACAAAGGGAAACAGAGAAAAAAACAGAATGAGAATAGGAGGATGGGAGAGACGTTATTTCATGGGAGAGATTTAGTGTCCACCTTCATGCAATGCAAAGAGAAACAGAAAGAGATACTAAAATAGAGAGAGAGAGAGAGAGAGAGAGAGAGAGAGAGAGAGAGAGAGAGAGAGAGAGAGAGAGAGAGAGAGAGAGAAAGAGCCATTTACCCACCCACCTAAAAATCTTGCAGTAATAAATGTACACTATGTTCCCAGATCATGTGAGACACTTGATTTCCAGTACAATCTCTCAATCCATTCCTGAGTCATACATTCAGTTGTGTGTGCTTTGCATCACTGTCGGGCCAGCAGTTCCGATTGCACTGAAAAAGTTATGAAGCACTGCCGTCATGGGTGGCATACATTTAGCATTTTAGTAGTTATGTTCTGATTGGCCCACAGTTAATAGACAATGTAATAAAACAAAACAACATACGAGTAAAATATGTAAGATGATGTCATCGTCATCTCACAAGTGCTGGTGCTGAAACTGTGTTAGTGTACTGTGCTAAACTTTATCTGAACTAAAACTACAAGTAGGAGCTGTTGTTACTGTTGCTTTTTTAGTGGTGTGATGCAGTGTGGCTATGTCCACAGCCCTACAGGGGCCATGCCTTCCTTAGTGTTCAGTGGCGGTAGCAGGTTTTCCTCACACAGGAACTTCAGGGGGAAGTGGACCAGCAGCCCTCGGACAGACTTCAGCTCCTCTTTAGCCTGATCAGGGTCTGTGTCGCACAGGCGCTCCATGCTGCTATACTCCTTCAGCTCTCTCATGTTGTGGGCTCCGTTGTAGGGAAGGCATTTGAACACCTGGACAAACACCAAATGAACAAATCAGAAAACAGCTGGGAAAGGCACCTGAAATCATATGCAGCTCTCGTCAAGAAAAGTCTACAATGGAGAGAATGATTAGATATTGTAACTTTGAGTTGTACCTTCTGATAAATTTGGGCGTTCTGTTTAGCAGCGTCATTCCAGGCCACAAAGAAGAACTCGTCACTGATTGGATCATCAACATTGATGCTGGGGTCTGAAGCAGCTCCGACGAGAACACTGACGGAGCAGGGTAAATAAAATTTAGATGCAACTTGTTGCTGGTTTGTATTTGCTCGCCACCGCTCTTTAAACAGAAATCTTCAGCAGTTTTAATATTTTTCATTAGAAGCAGTTGGATTCACACTTTTAAAACTCCAATGCGTCGACGTTATACTCATTCATTGCGGTAGTAGTACGTTTTTGTCCTGACCTGAAACACTCTTTGCGTAGAGCCAGTGTGAGCGGTCCCGCCTGGTATTCCTCCCCTCCCATGATGGATGGGACCCTCTCTTCATCCTCTACAAACACAGCCAACTCACTATCTCGGCTGCCCAGCATGCTGCGGTCATTGATGTTGGCGGAGCCTGGAACACAGTAAAAGCTTTTTTACAATCTGGGCTTTCAAAGACACGATTCCCATCAAGTCAGGACTCAACACATTAAATTACTCTGGAAAAAAAAAACAAAGAAAAAAACAAAGTGGGATATTGGCTATATTTAGAATGACTGCTGCTTTTTAGTTTTTCTCCTGTTTAGTTCTATGCCATTAGTGTACAAGCTGTTAAGAGAAACAGACTTGCTCTAAAGGGTGTAGTAAAGCTGATTTTTGTGGAAGGTTGTCAACAACAGCAAAGTAAACAAGAGCGTAAAGTAGCTTTAACACGAGTTCTACACTTTTGAAAGAGTTTATCTTCAATGCATCCATAAAATAAGTGTGAGCTCATGCACTTTGCACGCTATCCAGCTCAATGAGGAAGCAAAACTACATCTACTGAATTCTAAGGAATATTTTAAGAAAAAGCTCAAATTAAAGTACAGATGTTTGAAGATTAAATTCATGGCTGTTGTCTTGGATAATATTACATCACGCTTTATTAACTACACAAAATGAAGTAGCGTGTATACATACACGTGTAAAGAATAATACTTGACAATACCAGTGTGTGCGCCGTTTCCTCCCACAGGATAATTAGTGACTCTAAATTGCCTGATTTTCTGTCTCTCTGTGTTTGTCCTGTGATGGACTGGCAATCCAGGGATCTTCGCACGTCTTTCCTTTGTTCATATAGAAATGATAGGGACAGGCTATTTCATAATGCAGATCAGTCTTGGCTTATAACTGAAGACTGTCTTTGAATGACCCACCAATGATATAGCAGCGGTCATCAGCGATGAGGGTCTTGCTGTGTACGTAGATGAGCTCTGTGACCAGCGACTGGGAGAGCTGGGAGTGTGTTCTCAGGCCGCAGAAGGTGATGTACTCCGTCCACTGGTCCTTCACTGGAGGACGCATCACAAGAAACAGAAGAAGAATTACTGGTACAAGTATAATCAATTTAAATAAAGACTCTCAAAATGGATGTGAAAAGAAGTCAAGGTTGAAAGTATTACAGAGGAAACAGATATCATTTTTTCTCAGGTGGATTTTTAGAAGTTAGAAGAAAAAAAAAAATACTCTTTACCTTCACTAAGCCGTGACAGAATGGAGTGTTCTCCGCGGCACATGGTTCTAGTACATTCAAAAAGAATAATTACTCCACGCAAATTACACACTACATGGCAGCAACATAGTAATAAATCACAAAAATAATGAACTAGGGATATGAGCGTGTTTGTTCTGGCAGTAAACAAGCTCATTTACAACAAAATAATCTGCACTTTTCTGTTTAACAGAAGCATCACATTATGATTCTAAAACAATTTCCCAAGACCAATTCAAAGAGATAATATCCTACATTGTTTAATCCTGGTCGAACAGTCTTAATGAAAGCCCTTTGAAACAAATTTTATTACTACAAGCCGTCTATAAAATATAAAAAAACATCTCTCATAGTGAAAGTGTACAGACTCTATTCATCTGGAGGATTGTCAAGATTTGTGCATGTAGTACATAAATCTAAGGGTCCACTAGGACTATATTTACAATCTGTACGGAGCATCTGGAAAACTGACTATATAAATGCTTGAAGAAACATAAATAGAGATGCGTATCCAAATGAAAGGTGACAGATTGGGTAAAATCCAAAATTCAGCTATAACTCTTCATAACTAAAGATGTTATTCCCGTGGCTGCTGTTACAGGTATAAAGTGTTTGTTCTAGTCTGTGTGGCCCTGAGTGCAAAATTGGAAGAAAAGGCTTTCACCTGTAAGTGAAGTGCAGAATGGCTTGGATGGCAGTTCCACTTCCTGCACTGATGTCGCCCTCAAATCCAGGAAGCAGCGGAATCACCACAAATACTCTGTACTTCTTCTGCTCTCTGCAATATAACAGTGTAAATGTACATCGTCCATGAGTGTGCTATCTAAACATGGCTAAAGGTGTTCTCATTTCTGTGAATCGTGTATCGCAGCTAACCAATATTTCCTTGAGATTCTCTATTCAAATAGAGCGGAAACCATTTTCAATACAAATATCATGTAACGCCACTTCATACACGGTTCAAGTATGAGTCACGAGAGGCAAAAAAGAAGCACGACTGTCAAGCCAGACCTGTGTGCTCGAAGGATTCGATCCACAATTGCATCACCGATCCCGTTATGGACAGTCTTCGCATCAGAGCAGCTGATAAAGAACTGGTTCTGAGGGCAGAGAGAAGGCAGATGGCAGCACAGTGTGAGGTGAGGACCTAAGCAGGTAGGAAGCTGGCAAAAGGGGATTAAACTGCTTTCAGACTCATGAATGAGCAGACCCTTGGCCATAGACTCTTTTCAGTAAGGTTAAAATGAACGTTGAACAGTATCAGCTCCAAGAAAGCCGAATTTAATTAACGGAAATTTGAATAGTTTCATACAAATGCAACGAAAACTAGTTACTATATTTTTGTCATGCTTAGTCTTTCTTACCCATGACACTATTACCAAAGGCTAAGAATCAACATGCCGAAAATAAACTTTCATAATTTAACCAGGAGGGCGATGTGTTGAAAAAAATAAACCATTTTAGATTATACCATGAGGTGAACCATTGTCTACAAAAAGTTTCTACATTTTACCTCAATGTAGATGTAATGCTCGCTTTTCTCGATAGTGTTGATGTAGGCATTCAGGATTGAGTTCTCGCAGGTCCCAGTTGACCATCGATCAGCGGAGCGCAACACCTGAGGAGAAAAATAAATAAAAATCATGAACTGTCAATGAATCCATAGTGCATATGTTCTTCCTTCACTTTTCAAAGCAATCGAAATAATGTCTTCATATTTACAAGCGAGGAATCAAGAAAGGTCTGTTTTGTTTTTCACTTGAACTTCTACCTCATAAATAAATCACCCTGCTTTTTTATTCTGTGCAATTAGACGCTTTGTTTGGGAGCATCACTGACATGCCAAGAGCGAGTACAGCTGCTACACCTTCAACACACAATGTGAAAACTGAGTCTCTGCCCCTGAAACCTGAATAACGCACCAACAAAACCTGATGAGAGAGCCGCATCATAATGAAGAGGAAAGGTTATACTTACAAACAGAAAATGGAATAAACTTCCAGCAGAAACAAATAATACTGTTACCAATCACTTAGGATAGAATAGGATAAAGTACATTTCCCAGCTAATGTGTAAACACTGTTAACTCATCTTATTTTTATTTCCTTCTGTCTGCTAAAGCAGCAAAACACAAAACGATCTTAAATGGTGAAAAACATTAGTAGAACAAGAATTCAATCAAACGTTGCTACTTGGTGTGATTGGGGGGGGTGAAGAATAGTTCAATAGGCCACTTTTGCTGTTGATGCTTGTGTGTCTCCTAATCTGGTTCTTGTTACCCTAAAGCCTGTTGCAAATACAATCCCTCCACTTGTAATCTCGCTTCATCCTTGGCAATGCATTTGTTTTCACTGGCTTTACTGAAGAGGATAAATATGTTGGAAGTAATTTGATTCTACAGGCTTCACTTTTGTTCTACCATCTGCCGCAGCAAGAGGAGAAAAAAACAAAAAAAAAAAACAACACAGAGTGGCTGCATGTCCTAAGCCAGAACAGTGTCTCTTTGTTGTAAAGACATCCATCTGATTTCCTGGTAGATCTGACCTGCCAGCGCACGATGCAAAATGTAGCAGGGCCCTGCAAACCTCTTGGCAATGATCCTGTTACTTCACGGCCATTACAATGATTAAACTACTTTTCTGAGTTAATATGGCGATTGTGAATTGGCTTTTTAAATGGAAAACTTATGCACATAATGAGCTTTCTGACTATGCGCTTTAATTGCCTATATGACAAATAGGAGGATTGCAACCCTGCTGAAAGCCCATTTAAAAAAAGAACTAAACCAAAAAAAAAAACCAGTGGACCTTTTAATGGAGTCTTTGTATAGAACGCTTAATGTATTAATGAAAAGCTCTAGGTTAGCTCGAGAGCTGCACCTGGCAAGTTGTGCGAGTTCAACGTATGGTCCCCGAGAAAAGGGACCTTCGTCTGCAAATGTCCATATATCATTTTGCTTTTCAGACAAAAATCGACCATTTTCTTGTGAATAAGGACACAAATACAGGTGCAGCACAAAAAGGAAAATATGAATGAAAGTTTTGTAAGGTATTTCTACTCAAACATAAAATATAGAAAATAATCGGCGCTTTAAAAAAACAAACAAAGGAGACATATTGAATTGAATGAAATATTTAACGAGATACTAGCATTTCATTTCTATGACTTAAAAGCAAAACTATAAAGAATAAAATGAAAAAAATAATACATCTCACTGTATGCATATTTAATTTTAAATATATTTATATTTGATGGTTTGAATGAAATTACAGGGGGAATGATGACGTTTTTGTGATGCACCTTTTCACTCCACCTGCAGCCTGTTTGTGTGAATAATTACCTGCACGTTTGCCTTCTTGGAACCAGGCACAGTTATTGGCAGTGAGTCGGCAGTGGCGTGAGACTTAGGAAGAAGGTAAGGGTAGAAGTCGTCCTTGTACTTGGACTTGAAGATCTGATGAATAAAAGACATTTATGCATTAAATTGTCCTCTTGAAAATTTCATTTCATTTATTTACAAGGTGAGACATACGGTCAGTCAGGTGAGCTTATAATATGCCACCAAGCCAAGGCAATTCAAACCTCAGACTTTGTTTAAACTTGTACTGGACTGCTTTGAATGGCTTTGAGTCACACAGCCTGTAAATAGCTCAGCTCATCTGTGAAGGTTTATTTGATCAGGGATCAATTTTATACTTAAAGAGAGAAAAATATGTTTGCAATTTCTGGCTATTGTGCAGATTTTAAAATCAAAACTGTGACGATAACGCTGAGCTTCTTTTTGTGTCCGACCTTGGTGAAGTTCCAGCGCTGGATGAAGTGGCGGGCCACATCTCTGGCCGCTTTGCCATGCATAGCCGCAGACAGATCACGCCACGGCATGCGAGGAACTTCAGTGCGATCGATGTTATCTAAAAATGATTGGTTTTTTTCAAAACAAAAAAGAAAAAGACCCTTTCATCTCACTGTTTACAGACGCTCAGTGTGATACCAAAAGAGATTTAGATAACGCACCCTCAAACGGCTTGTCCAGTTGGACCCAGTCTTTCCTGATAAAGTTGCTGTAATCTTTGCCGAGCCACAGCTTAGTGTTACTCTTCAGGTCTTTTGGGTCCTGCTCTGCTTCCTCGTCAGACGGTTTCAACTCATCACCTGCTTCAGACTGTTTCAAGCCATCAGCAACACCATTTCCCTGTGGATCAGAGTCATTCATTATGGTCGAATCTGGTTCATGAACTTATGGCAGCACATTCATCCTCAGTCACAAGAAATAATAATAAACGAGACAAAACATATCCATACGTCTATTTCCTCTTTTTCCAGCTCCTCTGTTGTGTCGTCAGGCTTCTCCCTCAACCCCAGATCAGTTAAGCGGTACTTGCTGTCATCCCATCTCCCAAAGGCCAGGTCAATCCCTCCTACAAAGGCCACCGTTTGGTCAATGGCCACCATCTTTTCATGGTGAGCCCACAGGAACACCACAGACGACACATGGTCAGGATGCCGCATCACCTGATGGATCAAAGGGTGATGTTAAGATGTGGGATGAAGCCTCTTATAACGGTAGTAATTGTGTAGCAGCTCAAGAATTAAAAGACCTTGATGTTTGGGTGCATATTCATTAGAGTTCTCTTGCTGTGGTCACTGTTGATGCCCAAGGCCAACTCCACCTCTTTGTACAGGAGGACACACACTTTGACTCCTTGTTTCTGTAGAAAGGTTTAAATTAGAAAGGAAAGAATCTACTGTGTATAAACATGTACAATCTATAAAATGAAACAACAAGTCAGATAATATACTTACAGCTTTGCGATGGAGGATCTCATCCAGGCGCCAGTAGTTATCAGTCGCCGGTCTTTTGAGGTAAACCTCCGGGCTAAGCCTACGAGAAAACCAACCTATTAGTATGTCGTCTGCTTTTAAAGTGTTGTTTATCTAATCAGTAAATTCAAACCGAATCGACACTTACCACCAGTCTGTGATTAATATTTCCTCCTTGGCTTGTTCAAGAGCGTCAGCCAGGTCTGCAAAGTAGCCACTTCCGTTCACATACCTTTAGATGGCATCAATAATAACGTATGTTAAAAGAGAGTTTACATCCAAGGAAACATCAGACAGACTAAATAACCCACCACTTAGCAAGCGTGTTCTCCCGTGGAGGAGCGAATCCACTGAAGCGCTGCACTTTGAGAAAGTCACACGAGTCTGCCAGCCGGTTGATTTCATGACTCCACCAGTGAGTTTGCCTGTAGCTGCTGCATTTAATGATCAGACTCCTAATGAAAAGCAAACAGGCCGGGGACACGTCACAAAACGCAATCAAATCCCCAAGAAATGAATCAGGACATATGCAGACACAAAACCAACTTGCCGAGTGAAATTCTCAATGCAGACTCCATATGTGGTGTCCGTGTGGGCACGGCCCACTTTCACCTTGAACTCTGGGTCAAACAGAAGCACAAAGTTGATGTTGCCGTGGTCCCGGTTCATGTACATCAGGAAGGAGTCCTTCACAACCAGCCACCGCCGCGACCAGCGGAAACAAATTTGATGATGACCAATGCAGTTCAAGCCCTGGATCCGGTGACCCCCAGACCTCTTGACGATGGGTCCCTCCCTGAGACAAAGTCACACACAGAATAAAATGAACATTTGTCATACATTTTGGCCCATGTATATTTCTCTCATAATAAAGCTTTACTTACAGGCCTTTTGGACCAAGATCAGTGATGAAGGAGAGAGCGCCTACAGAGAGGAACTCCAGCTGGAAAAAAAAAAAAAAAAAAGAGAGACTAATGGAATGTGATCAGGCTGAATGACATTCACTTTCTATCTGCACATGCGTCTGTTTGTTTTTAGGCTTTTACCATGGCGTGGTCATTTCGGCAGAATGCGTTCTCCAGCAGACCATTCAGGTACTCCTCAAGGTATTTCTGCATAAATAAAATCCCCAAGATAATCACAGTAAGAGTTCAGTGTGTTCTCGCCGGTTCCATCCCACAATCAGAAAATTAGCATTTTAGGCTAAATGGTGATTCTAAATTTGTCCCTGGGCCTGAATGTAAGTGTCTGTCCTGCCTTAAACCACCGTCAGTTGTGATCAACTGCAGTGCAGTACAACCCTGAATTAAATAAGGTGGTATAAAAGATAGACAGATGGTAAAAGAGATAGATAAAAGACTTTAATCAGGCAAAGGACATCTTAACCATGAAACATGAGTAGTTCAAAAGTAATGATTTTTATTATTAAAAGAGGTGCAAGTTTAAAACATTGCAATTGTCTGTGTAAAGTTTTGCAGAAAAAACCCCAACAGGATCATTCGGGAGCCGGGCCTATTTCACACCGAATGACCTTTTATTAAAGAAGCAAATGTGCAATAAAAAATTTTTTGCCACTAATCTAGACGCACCGCGGTGGATTCAGATGAACTGTTTGTGGGGAAATACGGCGTCAGTACGAAATTGTGTGAGCTGTTTAATACCATTTTGCTCGAGGTTCTTCTGGTCCGTTCTGTCCCGTGCAGGCTGGGCATCTCCTCCGACATGTTTCTCAGCATATTTCTGTCCTTTGCAAATCTTTGAGAGACATTTGATTATTCAAAACGTTCACCCGTGACGCCCCGGCAGAGATTGCGGTGGCTTCTCGTTCTGAGCGAGAGGCTGATTTGCATGAATAAGAGGAACAGATTGGCACACCGACCTTCCCAGAGGCAGCAGGTGAATCATCATCTTGTGCTTGTAGAGGTCTCGATGGAGCTCCTGAAAGTGTTTGTACTTCCTCTTCACTGCCCAGTGGAAGTGGCCATGTGTGAGCCGCACAGTGTAAAGGGTTCCTACACGGACCTGCAGGGATGACGTACTCCAGTGAGACGGTTTGAATCAAGAAACACCAAATTTATGTATTTAATCTCGTGACAGGAAATTTATACAGTTAAATCTTTCTTAATTGAATTTTCACTAGGCAATATAGATTTATTTTAATTGCCATTTCAAATGTTATGCAACACTTCTTATCTTAGGCACAATTTTCATATATTTTTGATCAGCTTTTTTTCCCTGTTATAAACCCTTTTTAAACTTTTCTTTAGCGTTGAAGTCTGAGACGATCTCATACGAGAAAGCAGCGGAGTCGGACCTTGCAGAGATTTATCTCCCGAACCACTTATTTGGAATTTTAAAATGAGTTTACACACAAAGACTCAACTGCAGCTGCATACGATAAGTGCTGTAGATCAAGGCTGAACCAACAATTACCTCCTCAGTTTGAATAGGGTAATAACGTCCATCGGCACTTTAGAGAATTTATTCAGTGTGAGGACCTGTTTTAAACACAATCACACTTAAAACAAGTTGCCAGCGTAAAATTCTGTTTGCGTTCATTTCCAAACAAATCAAAGCATATGGAAACTAAAATATGGAAACAGTATGCAAACCAACCCAGCCAAGTATCTCGCTGCTGTTTTACTCTAGTCTGTGCCTTTTTTAAATGAGTCGCTTTGCAAAATATGTCGTGCGTCTCCGTTTCTACACTGAGGGATACACAGCGATATATGAGCTTTATCTTTTTAATTGACAAGCCCAGAACTAAGAGACTGTTTGCTCTGGCTAACTGAAACACGGTGTTCAGTAAGACCACAGATCTCTCTAGAGGATTCAAGAGTTAAACTGTGGCAAGCACGCTTTATCTGCTCTAATATTGCATTTACACAAGGGTGAACAACTGACACAGTGTCGCTACCAGTCTACCTCTGGACTTGTATATAAAACATTGACGCCTGTGGGCTCAAACAGGACTGAGTCATCACTGCAGCAGGTACATCAGGCCGTTCAGACATGAAACATCAGTTTTATGTCTCTAATTGCTTTGTTTTTTTACAATGTGTGCATATTCAGGGATAACATTAAAGTGTACTTAGCTGTAACTTGAAGTATGACTGAAATCGGGAAATTGGTCATAAGTGGATATGCCAAGAAATACTCCTAAAAACTGTAGAAGCTTTAAACGATAGCTTGTCGTTATTAGAAGGAAAACTCATTACAAGTACCTTTGATCGAGTAGTGTATTTCTCTGTGTTGTCCACTCTGCATGTAATAGGTGTATTGGGCATGAGGTAAGGTACACCCATCTCTTTCATTTCAGGAAGATGATGCACGACAAGGAAAGGCCGGCCATCTGCAGTTCAGAGGATTAGAACATTTTCATGACATGCATCCGACACCGATTGTGTGAAAGCTTGTAAATTGTGTGGCAGATTATTTCTTACCGCTGCTTGACATCAACCCATCCAGCTCGTCTGAACTCAGGTCGTGGATGTCTTGCATGAAGCGCCTTCTGTCCAGGTTGTGAGCCGCTGAGCTCTCAACAACTGGCTCAATCGTGATCTCTGCTGTGGCCATTGTGGCGTCCTGAGCAAGTGACACCTACCTACCTGCAAAGGCACAAGAAAACTGTTTGAAATGCGCCACATTCTCACGTGTAAGCACAATGAGCATGTACGAGTAAACCACATACAGGCCAGACAAATGTAACGCAGTAGCATCTGTCAAGGTAGCAGCAACAGTTGCTTTAGCTTTACTGTGTAGCAGCATCAAGAGGGATTCAAGTACTGCACCAAAAAAATATCAACAACTGAGTTAATAAAGTCTTAGATATCACAGTCTAAATGTCAAGAAAGTCTTGAGGCTTCTCAGGTCACCAATATTGCAACATATGATAAGTGTAGGACACCACAAGTGGGGAGATAAAATGGGTTTGTACAAGTATTTTGTACTGCGAGGAGATATCCATGAATGGTTGAATGTTTCCGCGGCGGTGTGTGCATGAGAGCGTGACAAAGTGTATGAATTTCAGTTGAGGATGAACCATATCTCTGTGTGGTATGTAACAAATAAGAAATTATTCTTTCAGTTTTGTACACTAGTGTTTTCTATCTCCCTGGTGAATATAAAGGAAGCTAGACAAAAGCCTGAAGAGTAAAACAATTCATTAAAAAAAAAAAAGGAGTGACACTGAAGACAGGGTGGGAACGTCATCTTGACTGTTTGAGCCACAGGCTATTGGCAGCGTCTGAACGCTTTGAGGGAAAATGAGAGATCACGGCAGCAGTGAAACACCTTTAGTCTGTTAGTAGACTGGAGGTAACCACATACAAACCCCAAGTCCCCCCCCCCCCCCCCCACCTTAGTGCTACAACACCGTCACTGCATTCAGAGTTTGAACACATCTGCATATCGGAGGAGCACTTTACCTCAGGTCACTGATATGTCAGAGAATGAAAAGACCTTTTTAAGTAGAGCTTTTTTCTTGCAGTTTTGTCATTTCTATACACATTACTATATATACACACACACACACACACACACACACACACACACACACACACACACACACACACACACACACACACACACACACACACACACACACACACACACACACACACACACACACACACACACACACACACACACACACACACACACACACACACACACACACACACACACACACACACACACACACACACACACACGTAATGCTCTTCCGTTTCCACATTGCAAAGACTGAGAGTAGCTTTTTGTTTTCCCTCCACGGTTCAGCATTTCCTGTCAGATGAAGAGCTTGCTCATACTTGTCGCTAAGCCGAGTGCACTGAGGCTGGCATGAGAAAATGAAACCCGAATCATTGTGCACACAAACAAAAGAAAACATATAATAACTGTTTACTATTCAAAGCAGGGAATTTCTTATGTCAACAAGATTGTTTTTCATTTCTCCAGTATGGGCGAAACTTGCACGATTTCCTCGGGTTGCGTTTGTGCAACACAACACCCACCTAAGATTGTCTACAGGTTGAGCCAGATTGGACGAAAGGAAAAAGTGCTACCCACCACAGTTTTACACAGTGAGCCATCACATGACCAGAATACTTTGTGTGCATCAGTTTCTGAATCTTGCATAGTTATTTTAATCTCACAGCTGGCTCAGTTACTATTAGTCCCTACAGCCATGAGAGATGTAATCTTTTATCAAGCATGCTTGATTTGAGATTTTCTAACTTTGTCTCAGAGATTATATCAGAAAAAAAGAAAAAGCTGGTTGATGCGCAGCAAAGAAAGCTCAAAATCATTCAGACATACACAGGCAATAGGAAACACACAAGCAAGACCAGTTTTAACAGGGTGAATCTCATGTTTATAGGAATAACAATTTATAGCAGCCGAGTGTTTAAAAGGCATCACATCATCACATAAAAGTGAAACACATCAGGGTTTTCGTGGAAAACTTTCCACATGTAAGCGATGTTGTTTTCACTGGCGACCCATACACGTTGAAGTTTCAGGTTCTACAGTGACAATGTGCATACCGTCATCATACCTGGGTGTGGTTAGGAGTGACAGAGCACCTTGGACAATGCGCGACTTAAATATTCAACTTGCGAGAGATTTAGTAAGGCTGTTCCACTTGCTAGAGATAGTGAAAGATAGTACGGTTACAAGGAGGATCACAGCGGCTTCGTAGCTTGCTCGGTTTAGGATTATTTTGTAATTTTTCAAAGCAACAAATGACCATTTTCTCCAACTTCATTTCTCTCTATGATTTTGTGTGTGTGTGTGTGGGGGGCGGGGGGGGTGTTAATGCAAACTTATCTAGATTCAAGTCAAAATACAAACCCACGCAAGATGCTGAACCTCCCGAATATTTAATTCACTGAGCTTCAGCTTGAGGACAGCCACCCAGACTTTACCCCATTACTTTGATAAACTTATGAGATAACGTGTAAATATCTTGACTGTGGGAATGATTTTCTATATTTACATCCCTCGCCCCTCTCATGCTACACGTACAGTAGTTTGCGTTTCTCTTCGACGAGTAACCAGTCTCAAAAATATCCCTCAAGCCTTTAGCTGTTAGTCAAGGTTTTATTTGTACCTTTGATTAGTATTCTGGGGAGAGCCTTTTCGGTGCATTTGGCTGCGTGTCCCCTTTCAAGAAGAGTGGTGGATTTGTCGGGTGTTCTACCCGTTGAATAGTGAACACTTTAAGTCTTTCACATAACTTGGGAACCTATTTCAGTCGTATGTATATCAGTTGCTTGAAGGTCTTTGAAGATCTCTTTTTAGTAGAGAATGGCTCACATCAGCAGACGATTCTAGTGAACTGCAAACTCAAAATGTTTGACTTGAGAATAATTTTTTTCCACATCTGGATAAATGGCCCACCGCTTTGGTAACACTTGAGTACGACCAGCAGTTTATTATGGTTTTCTTCCACAGTGTAAAGTCATGCACATTAATTGCATTACGTGACAATGTGTGAGCAATCGTCTGTTGCCCTGTGAAGGACCAGCGAGCTGTGCAGGGTGTACCATGACTTTCACCCAATGTCATTAGATTGACTCCAGCTTCAACGGACCATAAATAGAATACTGAAGGTATGGAAGATGGATGGACAGATGATTTTGTGTTGTCAGGTTAAGCACATTGTATTTACTTGGAGTGACTGGGATGCAAGGCCGCATGGTGGAGCAGTGGTTAGCCCTCTCGCGTCACAATGAGAGGTTCAAATACTGGCCTGGCCTTTCTGTCTGGAGTTG
Source organism: Lipophrys pholis (assembly GCF_963383615.2). Taxonomy (NCBI): domain Eukaryota; kingdom Metazoa; phylum Chordata; class Actinopteri; order Blenniiformes; family Blenniidae; genus Lipophrys; species Lipophrys pholis. The sequence continues at coordinate 9,761,581 of NC_137634.1, read as the reverse complement.
ACATGTTTTCTGCATGGGTGTCCTCCGAGTAGCTCTGATTTCCTCACGTGATCCGATAACATGCACGTGAGGTTATTTGGTGACACTATATCTATTCCTAAAGCTTTGAAATTTCCCATGGTTCTCAAACCTTTTTCATAAAAGTGAGGTCGTTTTGCATCATTCACTAGACTTATGTTAATGATCTTTTACACACCCATAGAGCAAAAGGCCGATCGGCATTGAACGTGGGCACAAATGACAGAAATCAGTATTTGTCATAAATCCCCCCTCAACTGAAAAAGCAGTGTTGAGTCAACTCGTCCAACAGGAACTGGACTGGGGTCAGTAGAGACGCAGCTCATTCCTTTCTGTCTGCTTCTACTTATTCTGAGGACATAAATCAGGGTTTTTCCTGTAGGAAGCAGGACTTGCCTCCTGATCTGTGCCTTCATGGGAGTGTGTCCCTGGCTGCTCTTCTTTACGGACAGTGAGTGAAACACTCCTGGATCTCTCGGGTTTTTCTTTCCATCGCCGTGCAGAAATGCAGAAGGCTAAGTTTGGTCGTCTCCACCCATCCCCTGCTTTTCCCACAGCGCCACATTCCTCACACAAAAATCAGTTTAAAAAAAAAAAAAAAAATGCGGAAAATGACAGTGACACCGGCGCGAGGACTCTATGGCAACAATGTGTAGGGTATTTATGACGGTCGTGATTCGGTGGAGTGAAATCTGCATCTGGCCACACTTGAGTCGGTAACAACGCGACAGCTGAAAAGAAGAAAAAAAAAAAACACCGTCCGACCAACCTGGGCCTCAAACCAGACGGAAATACTCACCCTGTGCCCGGTCACAGCCTCGACTCAGCTATTCCACACGCAGGACATCCAAATGGAGAAGTAACTCAGGCTAAAAGTTGAGTTTCATCCTATTTCCCGTCAGTGTTTGATAAGAGAGTTGAAGCCTTTTCCCTGGAGGTGATGCACACTTTAGTCCCTCCCATCGGCGACACAGAGGAAACCGAACATGTGGAAAGGATTTCTGCAGCTTTTATGTGTGTCTCAGCAGAGTTAAGCCTGGTGTGTGTTTACAACTCCAAATAATGACGCTTAATAACGCAGCTGAAATGGTGCTTGTGCGTAAAATATCCACTTTGTTTAAAAATGCAGATAAACGGGGTTGGAGGAATTCACATGATGGAGAGGAAACAAAACATTAATAATAGGCGCACAAGTCAGGACTGGACACCAGCAGGGAACATACACACAGGAATGTAGATCCATGTAGAGGAGAGGGTCGGCTGGAGTCTGGACTCATTTTTAGCCATAACGTGAGAGAGGTGGAAATTATACACCACTTCCGATCGCACATTTCAAAATAAGGGTATTACTTTCGGGGATGTGCAACCTTAAACGTTTGTAAAAAAACTCACACCAGCTGTGTGTATCCGGAAACAACAGGCCGTAACCTAAAACATATAAATGTGGACTTTAATAGCAGTGTTTACAAACTACAAGCGGCAAAACGTTTATATTGGAATAATATACATACCGGAAGTACATGTGGCGCTAACAAACTGCAGACTTAACGGCAAAGCTTAAAAACAGCATTAAAGTTTGAAAACAATAAAAACAACCCAGAGAACAATCACTGAAAAAAAACCAGTTCAGCATGTTTGATATATTTAGATTACCACTACATGCAGACGATACACAATAGCTGTCTGTCCAGGGACGATTGAAATCAGTGTGATTGTTAGAACGCCAGTGATTCAGCGACAGTACAAACAGTTTAAAGCCACACCCGTCACTTCACATTTAACGCAAAGGTCCAACAGTTCACACACGCACACGCACACAATTTTAGCAGGTATTTCACATTGACAGACAATACAATTACATTGTGACAGCTGCACATTCGTTTTTGGATTGTATTAGAATGATTCACATTGATAACTCAAGCCTTACAATTGTATTGCACATAATAATTGTATAGGGATACAGTTGAGGCCAAACACTTAAAAAAAATTACATATCCACTAAGACAGGGATGTCAAACACATTTTTGTTGAGAGACCATACACAGTCCAAGTTCACTTTGAGTGGGCTGGACTGGTAAATAATAGCCTTTCATTTTAAACTGTAAACTTTTACTTTGTTGTGGCGCAGTGTATACTTGATGAAAATGTTGCTATTTTCACAACACCAAACAATTACCAATGAAAATGACTACAATCTCAACATAAAGACAATTTTAATGAAACCTTTATGATGAGGCAAATAGTGGCACCTGATAACATACACCAAAATTATGTGACAATGAATTTGTTGTTCCAGAGTATAGAATAGGTAGAAGACCCTCGGACCATCAAGTTTTGTTCCTTTTTGTCTCTTTATTGTCTGTTATCATGCACCTTGTGACACTGATGTTACAAAGGTAGTATAAACCCTCATAACAACTTATTTTTTTGTAATTTCCTATATGAGTATGTTGATTTTATGATTTTAATCGCTCTCTATTATTTATTTATTTATTTATTTATTTATTTATTTATTTATTCATTCATTTAATACAAGAGGTGAACTCACAATAAGAAAGATGTTTATCTTTACTCTTCTGTGATTATGTCAGTGTACAGATTATGTCTAATCCACAGTGTCCAGGTATTACTGTCCTTATTCCTCAACATGCATATCTATAATTGTATATTCTAAAAGGTAAGACAAACCGATGTTTCATTCATAACACACGGGACTGGGGTCATAATTGTTTTGTTTTTGTTGGTGCAGTTCTGTATCTGAACATTGGGGGGAGTCGCAGGAAAGGAAGATACTTAAAAGCAGTAAGGAATGAGTATAATAGGGACATATAGTGTTTAATCGTTTCATGTTGGAGGGATGGGGTTTGAATTGTTATGGTAAACTGAAAATTCTATATGTAAGATTACTCATAGCTGATATGGAAATGATTGGCTGCATAAAGGTGAGTTTATACACGCTGACTCTGACCCTTCTCACAGAAATTGCCTCCATGTTCTCCCTCACTGCAGACTTGAAGCTACTAACTGATCTTCCTCTTCTCCTTTTACATAGCAGATCCATCCACAGCATAATTTTCCTTTAATTTGCTTTAATCAGTTCTCCTAACACATGATGATCCATTTCAGCCTCATCTCATCTCAACACTTCAATTTATTTATTTATATTTAGCTCTAAGGCCTCCAGTTCAGGTCAGTCTCACCATGTCTACTGTCTCTTGGTACATACAAGAAAAAAGAAAAATTTAATTGCCCACTGTATTGTTTTTTTACCCCCATGATCGCACTATGCATTGCCGATGGCCTCTTTCTCAAATATCCATTTACATAACTTTGAAATTAATGAAAACATTGATAATGTATTCATTATTAAGCACAAGGGACATACATTTTATCATAACTACATGTTGATGATCTTCTTGTTATTGTGTTTCTTTTTCCCCTTCAGGAACGTTGGACAGTGTTAAATTTAACCTGTTCCTTTTTCATAGATGTCTGTTTCCCAGTTTGACTTACGACACTTATGTGATGAGTAAAACTGGGAATTGAAAGTAGACAGCATTTCCTCACACTCTGAAATGAAGCAATTAAAGCAAGTCATGTTGGACAAAATAGAGTGTTTATTTAAAAAAAGAAATTGCATAATGACACTAATTCAATATCATACCACACAATCTACCTCAAACAAGACTTCCCAATAAAAAGTCATAGTAAGAAAAGAAAGGCTTTAATCCAGACATGGCTGGCTCATGTTGCACTGCTTTTTTTATTGTAAGACATAGTACATGCACGGAGGCACATACACAGACTTTAGCAGGTGCTGCCATTAAGTGGGATAAATGAAGTCTCACAAGTCCATGGAAGATGGGAAACCTCAACACACCACATGTTAATAAACGATTTTTTCCAGATTATGAGTGTTTGTTTAGGCATAATTGCTCTATGCAATACATGTTATTGCACAGCTATACTCTGTATGATAGTGAGATCATTCATTATGTTTTTAACTTGATCTTTAAACTGGAATTGCTTAAACTCACACTGTTATTTATACCAAGAAATAAAAAAACTATATTTTTCTTTCGTATAAGATTTATTGTTCTGATGATGATTTAAACCATCATCTGGTCTAATAAATACACTTAATTTACACCAAGTTGGCACACCTAAAACCAAGTTACAAGTATGACTGAAAAACCTTCCAATGCCTGACAAGTGCCGATAACAACAAGTCCTGGCGTTTTAATGAACACAAAGACATTTTTTGTCATGAAAGCCCCGCTGCTACAAAGACATAACTCAACCCTGACTCTAAGCCTGGGAATGACTGAGCAACACTGCTCACCATTATAGACAGCATGAGGCACAATGGAGAACCTTGGAAATGTTTCAAAAGCTTTTTTCTTCTTTTGTTTAACTTGGGGCATATTTTTTATTCTGTCCAGGAAATGGAAATTCCGGGGCTCTGTTAAAGTGTCCTGTTAAGAAGATCCATACTGTCCCAATGATGAAGAGAAGAATGGCAGCCCAGAAACACACCTTGTCAATCATCTTCCCGATCAGTACCCAGCTTTCAATTTCCTTTATTTGGAAGGAGAGAAAATACACAGTTGACATATTTCACAATGGCACAACGCAGTGGTTTTATAAGTGTGGGGTGGGAAACTTCAGAGAAAACACAGTGGCCTATTATTATTATTATTATTATTAGTATTATTATTATTAGTATTATTATTATTATTATTATTATTATTATTATAATTATTATTATTATTATTATTATTATTATTATCATCATCATGTTATTGTTATTATTATTGTTGTGGTTGTTGTTGAACTTTAGAAATAATAACAACAACATTATTATTATTATTATAAAGACAATATATGACGGCTGAATAGATGTTTTAAATTTAAAGCTTTTTTTAATTTTTATTAACTATGCATCTCAACGGCTACTGACAATAATATGTTCTAATGTGACAAATAAGTTTGGAAGTTAATCAAAATTCTAAAAAGAAAGTGCAATGTGGTTGAAGCTCATCTAGACACACTATGAAAAGAACATGCAGCAAATATGTGACAAAGAGTAGTCATGCAAGCATAAATGAGACATGAAGTAACACTCACCGATCCAATGTTGTTTTGTTGCCTTGTACTTTCCGCAATGAAGTTGCAGGCATCCACACATTGCTTGATCTCCGGTGCAGCTTGGGCTAAACTCTTATACAAGTTGGCTGTGCTGCTGACATCCATATTGTCCACTGTGGGGGGGGGGGGGGGGGGGCACTGTTAGATGACTCTGCGCAGGCATTACATGTACACCATGAGGTGAGTGCTAACCACCAATCGTCCAATATTCAAGCAAGTGTTTGTGCCAGACTCAAACTTTTTCACAAGCGATGTCTCACCGATGGATCGTGTCAGGCCGTGCCTCTCTCTCTGCTTGTCAAACAGCATTTCACTACGAGGTTGTTTCAGCACATATTCCTCGGCTCTCTGCATGAGGCCAAAGGAGCTGCGCCGCCGCTCCCTCACCCCGTTGACCTGTGTTGTCTCCTCGCTGTCGTCCACCAGTGGGGACATGCCTAAGAAGCGAGGTATCATTTCGAGAAACAACTATAAGGGAAAGAAAATAAAAAACTGAAGTGAGTTCTCCAAGGAATAACTCATCAGAAAAGTCTGAGTCAGGGGAATAAAGGTGAACTTACATGTTTAACCGTGTTGGACATGGTGTGAGTGCTGGGACTGCGCAGCGAGAAGTTCAGCACCACAATTTGGTTTGTAGCAATAAGTGTGGTGACACACATCACAAAGATTAGATACCTGAGGAAGACGTCAGAGATTAGCACAGGACAGGGCAGAGAAAAAGATTACCGAGCAGACGTCAGCAGAGGCGACACAGTGACTCACTTGCCAATGAGAGGGACAGACAGAGAGGTCTCAGGAACCTTCTGAGCGATAAGAAAGAGGAAGACAGTCTGAGCCAGCAGGACAGAGATGGACACGGTCAACTTCTGTCCTCCAGCTGTGAGAATACAACAGTCTTAGGTGACAGTGGATCTGAGAATCTTTGTGATAATAGCTAAAACAAAAATCCAAACATTGTGCTCCTCCCACCTTGTGCAGGCAGGAAGTAGGCCAATACAACCAGCGAAGAGAGGAGGGAGCACGGTAGGATGACATTAATGATGTAAAAAAGGGGCTTCCTTTGGATGACCAGGTTGAATGTGATCTCCTGATACTCCAGGTCATCCGGGGAATACCGTAGGTTGATCATTTTCCTGGCAGGACGGTGAACGATGGCCCACTCACCATTCTCTGAGGAGTCCAAACATAACAAGTCAGATTGGAATTGAGTGTTTTGAACATTCGAACATTGCACGTGGATGCTAAATACCAGTGAAAGCTTCAGGGTCGATGTCCACCCACTCAATTGTCTCGCCTGTTTCTCCAACAGCCAAGATGAGGTCCAATTCATTGGCACTGTACGTCTGAGATCTGGGGTTGCAGTTGTGGAGATAAGATTTTGGAATAAAATGCACAATTTCTTCCAAAACATGGATGAATTATACTACACCTGAAAACGAGCGTGCAGTTTTGATAATCAAATGGGAAATAGGTGATTTCAATGGCACAAGTACTGCGGTAGATAGCAGGAGGCAGCCAGTATATCCAACCATTGCTGCTGATCAGCACATTGGCATAGTAGGCCACATCAAACTTGCCATCAATGCTGCAGACAGAGAAAATAACAGAAAGTGTTACCGTCATATCTTAAATTTACCTTGCAGACAAGAGGGGGGGAAAAGTCCAGCTTGTGACTGTTGTTAGAGCCTTACTTGTTTTCAAGGACGATGTCAGGGAGCCAAACAGTGGTGCACGGGACACGAATGACATCGATGCCAAAGTACTGAGTTGTGTTCCAGGCAAGGCGGTAATCAGTCCATTGCTGCCGGTGACATTTGGCGAGAGAGGATACATTAAAAACACGGATACGCATGAGGATTATCTGAGTGAGAAACTTGATCGTTCTACAAAATGCTGTCTGAATAAAAGACCATGACTTGCAAGCGGAGAGGAAAAACTCACAATCTCAATCCATACATTGGTGGTAAGAGTCTCCTCCTTTTCATTCTGAGGGATACATGAAGGATCGATATTGTAAGTATTTGAGCTGTGCTGTTCATGCACTGAGTTTCGTGGTAGGAAAACAGTGAGGAGAAGGAGCTCTCACCAGTGAGATTAAGTTAGTGAGGGTCAGCTTGATCTGAACCTCCAATTTGTCTTCAGGATGAACCACTGGGCGAATGTTCTTGTTGTAGCTCTTGAACAAGTCTCTGATTAGGATTGATTCTTCATTGCCTTTGACTGTTTGGAGGAAAAGGGGAGAGGTGGAGGGGGGGGCACAGAGGAAAGGATAATCTGATCAATATAACAAGGTAAAAACAACAACTTGTTTCTGCTTGAAGTAAACATTCATGGTTCACTTTGTTTGTTGACTTGGCATTTTGTTAAAATTTGTTTAAGCAGTGAAATACATTTTTGGGTAATTTATCCAACTTTGATTCACAGGGAGCTGGAAAGTAACTTATCCAACAACAAAAAGCAGGCATTTATCAAAAGAGTCAGGCAAATGTACACCTTTGGGCATGTTTAGTGAGTTTGTAAATTGTAGGAAGAAGCTGTGAGGCGAAACTGCTTAAAAAGGCATGTCTGGCAGTAATATTCAATACCAGTAATCTCTTGTCAGAGCTCCTAATCGTTCCATATTTTGCAGCAGAAGCATTAAAATTGCCTTAATGAAAAACTCTGACAGAAATACTCTTGATGGTACACATGAATACGATTTTGTCTTCATTACTGCTGTCCAAATAGAATTGTATCCACTTGTGGATTTCTTTATATTTAGAATTGGTAGAAAGTGTGAAGAAAGGAGGAAAAAAATATAATGGGGACAGAACTGCCAAATTTGACTGAATGCTGATATGCAGATGGATACTAAAATATCCGCCCTCCAAAACAGCATTTGGATCCATTCTCAAGTTGAAATATCAACATTCACAATGTGGTTTCTATTTTGAGACGAATGTGTGTTACTATTCTTTAGAGTTAAACTTTTTTTTTTGTTATGTAGAGGTCCTATTTCCTGCTTCTGCTTCTTGAACATGTGCTTAGGGAGTTCGATATGGTTGAATAAATGGACATGTTATAGGACTAAAGATTATTATGTCAGAACTGTGAGGTTTACCTCAGTGGGAGACGTCCTGTGATTCAAACTAAATGATTATTATAGTGAAGCAAACAGATGGGGAATGAATATGCATGATACACAAACCCAGTCATTCCGTATTTATTTCCTACAATAGTTCAATATTTTCCGTCTGACAGCTAATTTGAGTCAAAACCATCTGGTGGTGACTGGACTTTTGCCATTTAACATCACCATCACAAGTTTCATCCACTGAGCAAACAAATACTTTTAATACTTCATTTTATTCATTTTTTTTAATAGGCCGGCTGCTGAGCTAAAAACCATACGATCTAGAATTATTTTTCCCTGAAGACAGGTATCCACTGAAAGAGCCATTTTGCCTCCATTAAATTAGACAACATTTGTCTGGAGCTGCACAATTAAATTTAACCTTCAAAATCTGATAAAGTAGGCTATAGCTATGCTGCACCAAAGACAGAACAAATGAATATAGTTTAGTCCTTTTGCAGCCATTACAGAGAAATAAAGCACCACAGACAGCTCACCATAGGACGGTAGGTAGTTAAACAGAAAAAAAATTATTTGCAGCTTGCCATCCCAAAATGAGGAAACAAAACTGTGCTCTGAATGTATCGACACAGGATTATGCTCTGTTTTTAAGATTGCAAACTCAAAATCACCTGTAGAGAACCCCCGCCACCCCCAGATGAAATATTGAACCATGCTTTTGTTTAGTTGCACCTCCACAGATGCAGATTGCAGACCAATGGTTGAATAAAATATGGTATGAATGCGAGCTCCCTCTAGTGGTATTGGGAGGAAAGTCATGTTTCGTAAAAAAAGAAATGTAAATAAAAAAATCATATGGATATATTTAATAATATTAGAATTGTTCCACTTAAAATAAAAAACTATATTAAATTTAAAAAAAACATGTTTGAAGACCCCTCATCTACTGAAGACCCGCCCTCATGGATGATTGACATCAACGTCTGACCAATCAGCTTTCAGAGAAGAATAACTGAGGTTAACGAGACGAAAATGACAAACAGGAAACACGAGCTTCACCCACAGGTTTGTAAAATGATTAAACAGAAATAGAAATGTATGTTCATAGTGTTCAACTTCATCTGAAATGAAATAACATAACATAACATAACATAACATAACATAACATAACATAACATAACATAACATAACATAACATATACATATACATATACATATACATATACATATACATATACATATACATATATAAAGTTTATATATATATAATGTATTTGCAATAATGACATATTAAGTTTATTTTTGGCAAGTTCTGTTGGCGTTTTAAATTTTATTCTGTGGTGTACAATTAGTGCTTCAATTATGTTGGGTTTTTTGTCTGAATTTCCTGAATTGACAGATTCACTGCTCAAACTCCTCAATAGGGGGCACGGAGGAATTGGAGGACTAATGGAGCCCCAGGTCAGTCAACCAGCAGCTTCTCTGGCACAGATACACCAGATGGTATTTCAGGAAAGGCTTCATGATTTTCTCATGTAGCCAGGATTTGGAGGTCATTTGGATATTCAAATGTATATAGCCTTTTATAACTAGTATAGGCACTTCTGGGTCCACCAAAAGTTGAGGTAAGTTGAGGAAAAATAAACCATCAACAAAATAGCTATCACTCCAGATTGCTGAGTACGTATTCGAAAGTGTATTAACTAACCTCCATAACAATATATTGTAGTCCTCGACTACACCACATTTTCTGAGTAAAGTACAAGAGGGACTAAGAGTAAGGCAGAGGTTATTTCAGACCCCTTGCCTCTTCCCCCCTCAGCTGTCTCTCGCCATAGCTCAGATTACACGGCAGCTGGGAAACTCTAAACAAGGACTTCAAGTCACTCTCGGGTCATCGACAATAATCATCAATATCACCGTTCTGCAAAAATGGTGACAGTACTGTATACTATGAAGTAGTGAAGATGTCGTCCCTCGGGTGAGACTCTTTCCTTCGCCTGGCGAGTCCAATCAGGCACAAATATGTCACATAGCTCAGAGCTGTAATTCACCCAAGGGACAATTTGCGTAGTTGGCAGTGGAGTGGCAGTGCTGACATGTCTCAGTGCTTTGTCAGTTTTTAATTATTAATATTGAAGTAGTCAGCTGGAGCAAATGGCAATTATGGAACTGACCTTTGAAACGTGTCAATTATTCAGAAAGTATATACAAAACTAAGAAAATAACATTATGAATGTTCTTTACTACAATTAGTATAGTATGTGTTGTCTTTGTGACATCCTTGTATGTAGTTTATGGTTTTTGTACCACAATTATGTGACAAAATGATTCTTGATGCTGACATTTGGAGAAAGTTGAGTGGGTTGTACAAGTTTTTTCACCACACTTGTAAATGTAGTTCGGTTAACTCACGTGGTTCATTTGCATTGATATGCGGTCACAAAGTACAGTCAATATAGGTATTAGCGCTCTGACCTCATCACTTCCTGTAGAGGACACTTAAGCCTCCTCGGACAGAGGAGCTTGATGATGAGAAGATGACGGATGAGCATGTACCTATGGGCTAAATCATTAACATGCACCGGGGTAAATGTTTCTTTTTCAGCTGCTGATTATTTTCAGCAACACTTGTTTTTTTGCACTTTGTCTCAAATGACCCTTTACCAAGTGACCATAAACAAGCAGCATCGTGGTCATGGGCAAGTTGACCACCAAGATAAACATTACAACATCCATGAAAATACAAGCCAAGCTCACGCTTACTGACCGTGTCTTCAGTGCAAACATCTCTAGAGGATCATTTCTGACACAAGGCCGATGCGTTCGCAAACTTCCATTCACATCTGATGAATGTGAGCAAATAAACGAGAGTGCTTTTTTTAGAATATCTCGGCTTTGCATCTCTGCGACCTGCTTTCAGTCTCTAACATGAGGTTCTGACAGCTTTCCTGTGAGATAGATGATGGCCGATCTCAGAACATCAAGAAATTAGAAAGAGAAGCAGTTACTTTATATTACTATTGGATTCAGTTTAAAGTATAATTGAGATTACAGGCAACATAAAATGGTTGTAATCAACTGAATATTGTTTTCATTGAGAATATGTAGATTATAAAACAATTCCAGTTCCTTCTTCCAAGAACACAAACTCCAGGAGCACTTTCTGAGACTGTTGATGACAACTCAACATAACACTTCGGGAAAAATATTGTGTCAGTGGAAGCTTGCATATAACTACAGTTTTGTTACTATTCGAGCCGGGTGCCTTTCTTGTCATACCACCATCAGCCGCCTGTACTTCATTTTGATACCTTGTTTCGACAGCCAGAATTAATGCAGTGTAATCTAACACAGAACCAGCTACAACCAGACCCGACCCCTTTTTGTTTCTGACCACATATAAACAATGTGTCTGTTATAGAGATGTGACTGTAACAACATGGTTCCATACATGATATATTATAAATATATATACGGGTCAAATCTGTGACATTGACACACAGAGGTGGAGGTAAACTCTAATCATAATAAGCATCCGTCATGTGTATTCTGCTTCCTCTGCAAGTTTAAAGTTTACTGTTACTCCCTTGGCAAAATGCCATCTGTGTCAAGCAACGTTACTTACTTTGGTTCTGTTGCTGTCATAACAAAGGTCCCACTGCCTTTCTGATGCTGACTGACGTCTAGAGTTCATCTAGCTGCATTAAATCCAGTCAAAATGTAAGAGCTGTGAACACGCTCAACATTATTGTCATGATATTAATATAATTCTAATGTATTCAAGTGCACCTTGGTAGGAGAAACCCCTCCAACATACATATGGTTGATTTCAAAGTTGTGTGGGCCTCTCTTTTAATACGAGCAAATATTATAACCAGGTACTGTTGTTAGTAATTATCAATCACTAAAACTAATCCATACACATTTTAGACTTTTTGCAGACAGGCAATCCACAGGAGGAAAGTAAATCTTCACAAAATGACATGCATGAGTGCACAGGTTTCAATAAATTATCGTTCCATCTGAAACACTGAGCATTTTCGAATACCCTAATGGATGTAGATTCTCAGAGCTGTTTTCTCTGAACTTGGCTCCTCTGTATTGACAGGCACAAGCCATTCACACATAATTTTGACGGATAAGAAGATCCCAGTAAGTGAGGATGTGCCAGAAGTTTACAACTGCGCCACTCACCCAGACTCGTTAAAGTCCCAAGAGCAGTTATAACTCCAAAAAGTACTCCGAAACTGCACGGAGCCGTCATGTTCCCGGACCTCGCCGCTGGACTGCACTGCACTATTTTTAAATATAAAGTCTGGGAAAGAGAGAGAAAGACGGCGAGAGTAAAGACAGAGAGGAAGAGCCCTAAATCCCCCCACTGCAAACACCCTGACTGTTGCCCACCCCGGCTGTTGCTGTCCGTGGCTCAGATTACACAGCAGCTGGAAGCTCTAAACCAGAACTTCAAGTCACACTTCAGTCAGCCACAATAATCATCATCATGATCATTAGACATCGACTATAACATCAGACAACAAACAGGGCAATGTAGTTATTGACATTTCATTGTCACAGGGCACGTAGGAGTGAAATCCTGTGCTTTCAAACACCAACACCCCTACAACATGTGTATGCTAATATTTATATAAAGTGATTTTAACTGCACATTTGCCAAAGAAGAAAATCACTGGGTGCAGGAAGGTGGACAGATGACCAACTGCGCAGGCCTGCTCTCCCTCTGCTATGTGTCCAGATTAATATATAGAGCAGACACACACACACACACACACACACACACACACACACACACACACACACACACACACACACACACACACACACACACACACACACACACACACACACACACACACACACACACACACACACACACACACACACACACACGGTGTCCAGCACAGACTCACGGGGTTAGAGGGCTGGAGGCAGACAATGCTCATAAAACTACTACAAACATGGCCACAGACATTCGGATCTGCTTCAAGGTAAATCAGTCAAAGTTTTTTGACTTTTGCAGCTTCATTAGCAGCTATCAGGATGATTTGCCGACTGAACCTCAATGCAAAGACTAACTTTGCTATTATAATTAGTGCTGTGAGTAATATAAGTAGTGCCACTCCGCAGTGACAAGGGCAACAGACTGATTTTTGGAATGTGCCATGTGAGTTGCACAGTATGTGATGTACTTCTAAATATATAGAGAGGAAAGAGAGATGGGCTTCTTGAAGGTAACTGGAGCCTCCTGAAGTCAGATTATGTGTCTCACACTCAAAGCTCAGAGACACAAGAAGGGCTGAGGCATCCAGCTTAAAATCCAAACATGTCACTCTGCCCACAAGGAACAATTACAACAAACAGTGATAAAGTCATGTACATTTTGTTGGCATACTTTAAACGGACAGAGATCGCTGCGCCTGAGTACAGTCAGTGTTAAGTTTTTAGACCATGTTGTAGCCCCTACCAGATAAGATGGGGCAGAACTTTTCACTTTTGGAGGAAAAACCCTAAGCTTGAATCACTTTGTAAATGTATAACTATGAATTATTATGATTATTATTATTATTATTATTATTGAAACAGCTCCATTTTGCAAAGCCGGGGTTTATGGGATTGCATTATGCACTGACTATACTCTTGAACAGACACTGTGTATGTGTCTCTCAGGACAGACAACTAAAGTCAGTATGCCTCTCAGGCTGTACATTGTATTCAGGAGCGTACCGGTGTGACTGCGTGTTTAAGACCACTGTGTGATTCATTGGTAACTGTACAGCTCGAAGTGCAATTTTCTTTATAATCCAACATCATCAACAACAATAATAAAACTGAAAATTGCTGGGAACTTCTGGTCAACCTCAGCTCATCAGCCAATAAGTGCCAAACCCACAAAAATCAACAACTATGATAATCCCCCCCCCCTTTTTTCCCCCTCATCTTTTGAATAGAAGGCACTGTTCGATCGGCCGCTCAACAATTGTCTGCTCTGTCTAACTGTGAACTTTGTTCCTCTACTGAAGCCAGAGGCATTTCTTCTTCTTGAAAACCTAACTGAATTCTTGGAGTTGTCCTTTGTCCCCCTGTTGTGGTTAAACATTTGGCTTCTCCACTTGCAGTTCTCAGTCCAGCAGACTCAGTGTAGTCATCAGCAGCAAAAATACTTTCTTTTTTCTTTCTCACACAACCTCCATGCATCCGTGCACTGATGTAGTGCGCCTTCAAACCATACACTGTCTTCTAGCACTCAGCAGTGGACTGAATTTTTACAAAGTTAAATGAATCAGAGCCCATCGGCACGCAGAGTCAAACAGTTCAGGCCGTCTGGTTTGCTTTCTCCCAGAGGTTCAGATTCCTGTCGTCAGGCGCTGCCTGCTTCACATGGGATCATCCATTGGTTGCACTGAATGAAAGCCCCTTGACCGACCAGCCCCCTCCCAGCAATGAATGCGCCGGCCCAACCCCCCCCCCCCCCCCAGCTCCTCTGCAGAATAAATACTATTGTTGAGTCCCTCTTCACGAGGACACATGTGGTTTGGCTTGAGTGCGGAGTTCAATGTCCGTTCACCAGAGCAGCCCTGCCACGGCCAACCTGCTGATAGAAACCAAATTATCAGAGGTGATAATCACAGGAACACCCTTCATTTTTCAAAAAAGATTAGCTTGGAGGGGCTTTTTTTCACTATCGAGCATGAGCGTGGTGTGTTATTCATTGACAAACACAGATTTGGTATCACATCGCTATCAGCTCAGCCTCCACCGGGAGATGCTGTTGTGTCATAAACAGATTAAAACAGAGATTTACCCTCAGCTGTCATGACCTCAACACAGCAATTATTGATTCATGTCAACCTCTCATAATCCAACACATATTTTAAGTAATTTGATTAAAGCATTGTGCTGTGGATGTGCTCTCTGCAGTGTGTGAATGAGCGAGAGAGCGAGAGAGAGACTGAGAGAGAGACTGAGAGGAGGGAGGAGGCAGACAGGCAGGGAGGTGGTGGGTGAGGCGAGAGAGCAAGTGTTTACTCGAGCTGACTGGGAATATAGTGCATATGTAGAAGATGAATCTTGAGGGAGGAGGTTATTGGCGGCAAGCTGGATTGGCTCTGCTTTATCAGCCCGAGGCAGCACTCGGCTGATCTCTGGACTCTCAGATTGAGCAACACAGTAAGACACAGGGCAGCGCCAAAATCTGTGGGAAACAAAGGAGGATAGAGGCAAGACGTGAGTACGAGACCCTCAGAGGGAAACAGCGGGCTTGGACTGTGTGACGAGGGAAACCAGCTGCTCGCAGACAGTGTTAACCATTGACAGAGGTACAATGGTGGAGAGAACTTTTCATTTGAGGTTTTGGGGAGGAGTATGAAGGATTTGAAAGGACAGGAGGGGGTCAGAGGCTGGGGTCTGCTCGGGAGTAATTGTGGTGACAGCCAGTGCAAGGGGACAAGGACTCATGTGAGACACAGAGGAATTAAAAGATAAAAGACTGAGAGAGGGAGCGGAAGGTGGACCAGCAGACCCCAAACTGGACTTCAGTATGGGCGTAAAGAGCAAGGCTGCTGCAGCTATCTTAGTCCTGTTGCTGTTCCTCGGCTCACTGTGGCTACGTGAGTATTTCCCTCGTGTGTATGTGGTTTCTGTGTTCCGCTATTAATCTATACAATCCCTCCCTTGTTAGGAATGCATTAGCTCCAGATCAGGAATGTGTCACATGGCGCAGTGTCTGCAGATTCAAGCATGGTGGTCGCACCTCCTTCTGTTTAGTGTAAAAGCTTTAGAGTAACATCACTGATACATGTGTTTCTCTGCTGGATAG
This sequence comes from Lipophrys pholis, assembly GCF_963383615.2. Classification (NCBI taxonomy): domain Eukaryota; kingdom Metazoa; phylum Chordata; class Actinopteri; order Blenniiformes; family Blenniidae; genus Lipophrys; species Lipophrys pholis. The sequence continues at coordinate 9,745,505 of NC_137634.1, read as the reverse complement.
TTCGATGATGCCGTCAGTGTTTAGTTTCCCCTGTCAGATATATGGTTCTCTACATGCAGACCCTTTAAGCACAGAATTCTTTTGTGGGTCTTGGGGTCAAATAAAGTCGTGTGAACATTTCTACTCCATAAACTCCCCAAACTTTTTGGCTTTTAAAGAAAAGCTGCCTATTATTTTCCGACTAAAAAGAGCAGAAACAGATTCCTGGTATAACTCCTCTGCATCAATAAGTCATCAAGAAAGCTGGTAATTGCTACCACATGCTAAAACAGGCTTTTAAGTAGTCATTTCTTGACTGCGAACATACAACCTCCTGCTCTGGTTTGGATTAAATTGCCGGTGCGAGCAGCCAGATGGAAGCATGAACTACTACCACTACATCCTCATCCTAGGAAACCTAAATTTAACTTTGGCTCTTGGACTTCACATCCATCTTGACAAATGTGGCTCCATCTAAAGCGGGTCATCTTCAAGTTAGAGTTACACTTCTGTCAGCTGCTGGATGGCCACAGTGTGTGATTCAAACATGAAGTTTGGTGGTTCACCAAGACCAGAAGACGAGCCGATTGTTTTCTGGGTCTGCTTGAATCAATCGAGCCGATAATTTGGTGATTTGAGGACTGCTACTTGGAGTGTCTCAGCGGAGTGACTTGCAACACGTGTTTGTACGATAGTTTCACTTAGAGGACTGGAGACCCACAGAGACCTCGGACGGAGCGACAGGGAGTCACAGAAAAGACAGGTGAAAAGTTTGACGGCTGTCAGGCATACCGCAGGTGAACAAATACTGCTGTTCATAAATGAATCAAAACCAACAATAGATGGATAGATAGACAGAATTTCTGTAAGAGTTATTTTTACAACTGAATTATCCTGTTAACATAATGCGTGTCTGTATGAATGTTTTATACGGAGGCATGTGCACATGATGTGTGCTGAGGACGTCAATTAGGATCACAGGGCTCACTGTGTCACAAGCTGGAATAAGCTTGAAACGGATTAAAATGCAACATTGTGCTTGATTAGTTGTCAGGAGAATGTTATTTGCTGCCTCAAGAGGGCTTTTATCGATATAAACTCTGATCCCACAACACTCTATTTCGGAAATAAGGACTCTGCCCCTTTATAATCGGCTCCATGTACGCAGAACTGTCAGAAGACTGTGCTTATTGACAAACCATGTTGTGACGGCCGTCATTTAATTTTGAGCAGCTATTGTCAGATGTTTTAAACTTTTTCTCTTCCAAATTTAGAGCCTCTGTGTGACAAGAGTGGGATGAACCTACAGAGATTTATAACCTCAATCTTATATCAAAACAAAGTTTAAAAGTACGATTCAGCTCACTGTTTTACTGTCATGACCACAGATTTATCCTTCACACATACATACGGCTGTGCATGCCCATATGTGTGTGTGTGTGTGTGCGTGTACTTTTGTCTGACAATCTTCTAATGCCCTTTGAATTACATTTAACCGGCTATTGCTTTATAATTAAAGATTGATTGATTGAGTCGAACTCACATCTTCAGCATCTCAGATTTTGTTACAGATCTTGTTTACAGAGGAAAAATGGTACGAAAAAACAGCTGTGCATTAGTTTCTCATGACATCACCAAAGTACCCACAAGCTGGTGAAGCGGTTAACAGCTTAATGTTTTCATCAAACTTCATAGAGACTTAAAATAGAGCAAAAACTGTTCTGGTTGAATGATATGTTGCCCTGTAATCTGTACACTCACTGTAGGCCTTTTTTTGTTTGCAGAGGGAGGTCTGGATTATCACTGGGATTCTTGTTTAAAGGGGTATAATCAGATAAATAAGGTAAGAGCACAAGCACTCGGAGGGGGGGAGTTACATTTCCTGTACATGTACAGGGGGTGAAGCAGATGGGCAAATTGAATGAATCTCATTTGCTTTCTCTCCTCCTTTGTCCCCTGGCGTTGATTGCCCTCCCTCATTCACACACTCCCCATCCCCCCGCCCTCAGTTCCACCAGCTGTCCAACAGCAGCGGGGCCGATGGGGCCGAGGGGCCACACGTCCTGGAGGGGTGTCCCGGTCAGACCTTCCAGGTGTCGCTGCTGCTCTCCCACCTGCTGGCAGCGCCGGATTACACCTCCGACGTCCTGCTGCAGCCCTATCTGTCCAGCTGGGACGAACTTGTGAAGTAAGACCGTCAGATAAAGCATTTACAGCCCGCAGGGAGAATTACATCATTTATGGCTTTATTGTTGAATTTGAACTCTGATGTTGATGATTCATAATTAAATGCTACTGTCTGCAGGTTCATGGATGCCCTGGGCCCAATGGTAGGACTGATATCCAAAGAAATTGTAAGTAAGACCACCATCATCCGACAGGTGGCGCGGCTGGCGGGGGAGAACCTCGAGGCCGAGCTGGACCCGGATGTACAATCGATAAACTCTGTGAGCAAAGAGGCTGGGACAAAGAATGACTTGGAGGCGTCGCGACACGGCGATGCTTACCACTCGGTGCGCTCTATGATCTGGACGGAGCTGAACCGTGGCCTGGTGGACTTTCATCAGCAGACAGATTCCGGATGCCGCACGCTTCTGCGTCTGCATCGCGCTCTGCTGTGGCTCCAGCTCTTCCTGCAGAAGCTGGCGGAGACCCCAGTAGCCGGCCGGCTGAGGAGCCCCTCCGAGCTGTGCCGGGAAGCTTACCAGAACACGCTGGCCAACCACCACACCTGGTTTGTGCGCAGAGCCGCCGAGCTGGCCTTCATCGCCATGCCGGAGAGGGGCTTCTTCTTCAGGCTGGTGTGCGTGCAGAACCAGGAGGAGCTGAGCACGGTGCTGACCAGGGTGGTTCAGGCCATCGGGGTGATTTATGACAGGACTCAGAAAGCCCTGGAAGAAAATGGCATGCTGGACTTGCCTTAGAAAATTAGGCTGGACATCATCCAGGCCCTGTTGGTATTTCTTTATGTTTTGCACTTACTTCATACTTGACATCACATTTTTGACACATCCTTCTACGAAAGTGTAACTTTTTCAAGGAGACTTGAGTAGACTCATATTTTTCGATCACAACTTACAGAGGCCATATTTCCCCTTCTCACCAAAGTGCCGTGGCAACAATCAGCTGACACAAAAAGTTAATGTTTCTCCTCAGACATTCCTCACGAGAGCTTCAGAGATAAAGCTCAAGGTACAATAAGGCAGCTGATAATATATTTAAGCTGTGGATATCTTAATCAGGTGGCTGCAGGAGCATGAATACAATCACCTCCCTTGGAGTGCATGTCACTGGGGTTGTAATTTTTTATATGTCAAATGTTGTTTTTGTTTTTTGCATTGGGTCCCGATATGTAATTTTTTTTAATGCTATTTTATATATTGAATTTAACAGATTTTCTAAGGTGTAGTTAGAACTTGGAGATTTCATGTGTTACCTCAATAACCAGCTAGGTCTAGATACCTTGTACACTAAAATCTCCATGGGACCAATCTATTGTGATTAATGACATATTGAATTAAAAAATAAATAAATCAAAAGGTGCTAAATGAAGGAAAATGTGGTGCTTTGCAGAAATGGCTTTATAAAGTGTCAACTTGTGAGGTTTTTCTGGCCATGGAAACTTTTATTTATTGTCCAGATTCATTAAATGTTTGTTTTAAAAGAGAGAAATGAGTTGATCATATTTCAAACTTTCTGGTCCAAAACCTAGACAACTGTAACATTTATAATCTGCTAGAAAGTTGTGTTTGCATGTTCTCTCAGTGTGAGCGTGGGCGTCCTCCGGGTGCTCTGGTTTCCTCCCACACTTGAAAAACATGCATGTGAGGCTGGCTGGTGACCGTGAATTGTCTGTTGGTGTTAATATGAGTGTGTGTGACCTCTCCACGCTGTATGATGCCTTCGTCACGAGGGCTTGGATTGGCTCCAGTGCCCAATGACCCTGTAGAGATGCATAGAAAATGGACTGTCCAAAACTGAGACAACTGTACTTTTTTAAAAAGGCTCTTCACAGTTGTGGGTCACACATTCTTCTCCCACTCTCACATTATGTGAACTGTTGTGTCATAGACTGTCGGGGTGAATGTATCTCTGACAGTGTTTGCCCCTGTGATAGATTCATGTTCGGATGGACTGCTGTGTAATGCCATCAACCAACCAGCAGAGGCTGCAGCTCACTGCCGCAGACTAATCTTTCCTTCACTGACATTGTGGTGGCTATAATCTGCTCTGTGGGACCTGCACACAAAGTGGGATTAGATTTCTGACATTGAGTGATTCACCCATCCTTAAATCTCTTTGGCTGTAAGAATATATTTTTTTGCTTGGGGTTTTTTTCTTCTCCTTTTTTAAAGTCCCAAAGCACGTCAGATGGTTCTGCATGATAATATTTAGTTCTTGTGTGCAAAAGAGTCGTATAAATACAGAGACAGAGCAGGTTGATCCTGTTAACCCCCCTGAGTGATATATAAACATGTCCTACATCGTCTTTAATCCTGCTGATGATGTTATCGCCCAGAAATGAAAGAGCTGAACTGTTGCATTCTGCAGTCCCAAAGTACTCGAGAGTATTGTCGACGGTATAATATTCAGCACTTGTGTGTAACAGAGAAAATAGTTCAGGCAAGTATCAGTCACCTGTGCTGCTTTCGATCAAACTATTTAAAACCCGCAAAAGCCTCTAATGCTGCGTAATCCCGGCTCTCACTTTTCCTACTCTGCACGCCCTCTTTCTGAGGAGGAGAGGGAGAAGAAGCGAGAGATAAGGATAGAGCGTGATGACAAGGAGTGCGTAGGAGACAGGAGTAGGGTGAAGGTCAGCAGGCGGAAGTGCACTTCACTTGTAATCTTGTCAAGCTGTTGGTGGCAGACCAAACTGCAGCGAAAGAAATCAATACAAACTGTAAGCTCAAGCTTTTTTTTTTTTTTTTTTTTTAAATCATGGCTGAAAAATGTATCACTCAGTGTTAAATATAAAATGTAAGTTAGGACTTTTTAACCTGTGATGTGTGGGTGAGTGGAGATTCTATAACATCCATCGTTCAGGACTGTTTTCAAACAAACGGTCTAAAAATAAAATGCAGATATTTGAACAAAAATTCCTCTTTCATACAGGATGTACCTCTGCTTGGTGGGCTCTTTACATGTTTCACTTGTAGCCATGTGTTCCCATGTCTGCAAATGCTGGTGTCCACTTGGGGGTTGGGGGGGGGGGGGGGGGGGGGGGGGGGGGGGGGTTGGGAGGATTATGGGGAATTAGATTACATAAGATTAGATCCACCTGACGCTACTTTTGACACTGCCAGCCTTTCCTTCTTTGCTCCTTACAAAGGTCCCAGCATATTTGGTCGCATTCTGATTCACAATTAAAAAGAGATCCACACTTGCTTCATGAGCCAGGGCACTCAAGTCTGGGTGGAGACTCATGAGTTCAAAACCTTCAAATCCATCAACCCACCACTGAAGAAGCTATGAGAAGCAAAGGAAAAGTGGAGTTTGAGTTCCCTTAAATGACATTTATTCATTTCTCTATCTTGGTTTGCAGTAAACATGAGCAAAAATATACATACATTAAGAGCAAAAAATAAAGATCCAGAGTATTTGTCCATTTGGGGGGGAAGTAGTAGAATGAAATTCAGGATTTTCTTTCTTTCAAACCTTTCTTTCACCTTGCAATAGTCTACAATGAATGGACTGAGGTTGGCTTCTTTTTTTTCTTTTTTTTTAACTGTTTGTCTAAAACCCAAACAGAAATTGGATTTCCTTATAGTCCAATTGTAAAGAATTTTCGGAGTTATTGTTCTGTTGGAAATATAATTTTAAGCTTCATAAGCTCGACTCACATGATGACAAAAACTTTATAACAACAAAACTGTTGACATTTTCCATTCGGTAAACTAAATGAAACATCCCATGATACAATCCAAGCGTATACATCATCTCCTCAATACAACAAAATACTCTTTTATAAACAAAGCCATTCTTTTTGATCATTCATAATAATACACACTTGCTCAAGAGCCTAGTTCTTTCCTTGTCTTTCTTTCTTCACTTCGTGATACATGTTTCTCTGATTTTGTTACAGCCTTTCCAATGCATAATCTTACAGCCACACACAAAAAATATATTGCTTCTTGAGGAAATCTCCAAATTATCACAGCAAAAACGGATAAATGGAGATAATAGGAACAACATTCTGTGACACTGGGGAACAACACTGTCTGTCCACCAGGAGGCACTGTTCTGTTATAGTGAAACGTTCCTTTTGTGCGTATTACTATTATATAAGAGGAGGCCTTTGAATAACGCAGGGTCTTAAGCTCTCCTACAGTATCTCTGCGCAAGACCCTCTCTCAGATCTGCTGCTGAGGATGTGTCAGTGCAGCACAAGTAAACACAATTTGAACTGTCATGAGCATCTTTGGTTGAAGAGGTAATTTTCACATGCACATGGGTGAAACGGTGATCAATCAATAAAATCCAAACGTGTGATTTGAACCCAATTTTGCAAATTAAAAGAAATGAGTGAACCCTTTTTTTTTTTTTGGATATGCAACCGCTCATTTGACTCAAGGAGAAGGAGCAGCAAAGTAGGGGTAAAGAAGTTCAGCGTGCCTGCTCTGGATTAGTTGAACAGATTAAGAGATTACAGTGAAATTAAGTAAGTGTTGCAGGGATGCTGGAGGAGAAATGTGCGTGAACAGGGCGCTAACAAAAACTTTAAAAGAAAGGTGATTGTTTAAGCACACCTTTCATTATAAAAGCCCTCTCAGGTTAAGTAATCACTTTACACCAAAACCAAATCGTCCTTTCTTTGTGTTTCTGTGAAATCTGTATAAGATAAGGAGGCCCTATTTAGTCTGCCATGAGAGATTTGCAGGCGTACCAGGAAACACAATGCACTGAGGAAAGTTAAGTCCTGAAGTCAAGCCAGACATTAACGTGAGTGAACAGATGCGGCAGTGACACAGCAGCTTCTCAGTGCAACTGCTGCACAGGTTTGTAGCTGAGCCAATGCAAAGTGTCCGAGTTAGACAGTGTGACTCCACAGATTTATCCAGCCAGTGTCTGCAGTGAATGCACGTCCGGTCTACAAACTCCAGCACCAAGGTCAGACATGATGTAGGGCTTTTCGAGAGCTTCATATTAGTTGTTTAGTCACCATATGGCCTTTCCTTCTGACGGATACAAAACAACAACAAAATAAATAAACATCTTTTCTATACGCTCAATAGAGTGAATTTCCACATTTCCGATTTCCTACCGTACATCAAAGCTGAGATGTGTCTAAAAGAAGTTGTAAACTCTACTTGTTTTTTTCCCATATACCCTGGATGAATAGGTGACAATGACAGGAACAAAGGGAATAAAAACAAACTTTATGTATCTTCCTCCTCCTCCTCTTCCAAAACTTTATATACATTAATTCAATCAACTTATCTCAAGAAAAAAAAAATGGAAAAGCACACTTTGAGTGCAAAACAATACAAAATATGACAATGACATCTATTCATATTACAAATGAAATAGATGTAATACACTCAAGAAACTTTCAAAAAAACCCTCTACATATGCATGTTTAAGTTAATCAAAAACTGAGACACAGGAGCTTTTGCTTTAAAGTTAGAAATAAGATAATACACCGGGACGGGGACTGTAATGCCTTTCTACAGCATGTTTGCTCTTTCATATGATATTCAGAGGGTTGGCTGTGTAAATAACTCTTGTCTGGGAGCCGAAATAATTCAATTTTCTTCCTTCTATCAGTATGAGTTTTGTTATTTTTAGCAATATTATGTTGTTAAGATGTCAAAAATGCCTTTTTTCATTTATCATCAGCGGTGTTGATATCACCGTTCCCAGCCGTGTCAAACAACCACTGTGAATATCAAATGATGCAAAAAAAAAAAAATCATTATCTAATAAAGGTCAACTGATGAATGGACACTAACATTTATAATCTATGCAATTTAATGAATATTGCACATTGCATGCAACTTCCCGACCTACAATATGATATGGGACCCTGAAAATGGAACGCGCACGCACACGCACACACACACGCACTCACACGCAAAAACACACACTCTCCTGCACACCTCACTCCTCTCAACCTCTATAGTCTATTTACCTTTTTATTTACCTTTTTACAATTTTCTGACTGTATCTTGTTTTTAAAACACACCCGCTGTGTGTGTGGATGAAAGATTACAGTGTGTTCCCTCCTGGTGGTCAGTCCTTTAACATAACCTGAACTGAGTGGGGGGGAGTGTGGGGGGGGGGGGGGGGGGGGGGGGGTCGAGGGGGCGTCCTGCCCTCGTAGCACATTAAGGACGATACACACATGCAAATGGTTTCATCTCTGCATCCATCCATCAAGATATACGTTCATCGGATATTTTTTTTCTTCTTCAAGTGCAACAAAATAGACGTACTGATATAAGGTTATGGTACCGTATAAATACTGGCGATATACACATTTTGCAATGTAATTTGTGTATATTCGTATATAGGGGGAAACTCTTTAGGGAGGCAGCAGGAGAGGAGCAGCAGTACACTGGTAATGTTGCTGATCCTTGCAAACTTTTGGAAAACACATGTTCACATCCTTTATAGCCCCTCGTTTGTCATGCATGTATAAATAGACGTCACCTCAAACTAATTTACAGAAAATAATTTGTCTGACTGCTCACAGACAGAAACAATGACAGGATTACCACCCTTCGATTCTCGCCTCAGCACTTCAACTCTTCACCTGGACTAGCAATTCCTCCCCGAAATGTGGAGGTGTTGTAAACAAATCCTACAAAGGGTGTGAATACTGCGATTTCTTTTCTGTGTATGTGCAATGTTGCAGAGAATGAAGAATGTAGTTGTCAGAAGAGGGGTGGGGTGGGGTGGGGTGGGGGGTGGTGGGAGCTCAACCTAGTTTTTAGTGTTGATCCTCAGCTTGAAAGACACTCGTCCAGCAAACTTGTCTCTTTCGGTTCCGGCAGGAATGTTGTTGGCGTTGATCCTGCACTCGATGTTGACGTCCTGATTGGTAGTTATGTTAAGGAACTTGACGGCAACCAAAGGCTGAGAGTAGTTCACCTGCAAACAGACCCAGGGGAAGGTTCAAACACAGAAGGCCTTCTAGGCCATTTTTTTAAACAGTACTTCTACTTCTGAGTACAGTTTAGGCAGTGTAACAGAAGTTGAACTTGAGAATAAACATTTATTCGTTTTTTCATCTCTCGTGAGTTGCTTCAGTTTACAATCAGGTTAAAAACACAGCCTTACCTGAGCTTTCTTGCCATAATATGGATAATACATGAGGTTGAATGTGCCGTTAGAAGGGTAGTAGGCCAACTCCCCAATTTTATCAGTGTCTTCTCTCTGAAGAAGATAGATAACTTTATTAGTTACAGGGTGAATGATCACTTCATAAATGTCAGCAAGGAGGGGGCTTTCCTCATTAATCTCCAACTTCAACTACATGCCCGCTGTTTGTGCCGGCACTCTATTTAATTCAAACCAACAACCCAGTCTTCAACTTATACTCGGAAATCACTGGTTTCACTACTGTTACGCACATACAGTTTAAACTAAACTACACTACAACGCGCAGGCTCTGTCCTGCTCTTACCCATTGATCTTTGCCAACTTTGTACCTCTGAGAGTGGAAAAATTAATGCAACACAACAGGAAACAAAAGAAGAGTACAGCAGTATGAATGGTCGGAGCAAATGGAAGCACAGAATGCAACACAGATGTGATGGCTGAATCAATACAAAGACATGCGTTAGAGGAGAATGGAGGTGAGCGATAGGCGGCATACTGCAGATGAGAGTGAAGCACAAAAGCTATGAAAGGGCTGTGTTAAGCCTGTCATTGTGAAAGACAAAAAGGGATTACCTTTGGACCACAGGTGACAAACGGAGGGTGCCCATCTTTTCCTGGCAGCATGCCAATCACCTGCCGAGAGAGAAACACACACATCTCAAGACCAATTTAAGCACATAGTGATCCTTGAAACCTTTCACATGTTTTGAAGATATTTGATAAAAAGTCAGCGATGGATTTATTAACATTATTCTTATTATTGTTATTGAGATGTTTTCCGCGTTCCCAAACACTTTAATTATATCAGTCACGCCATGTCTCCTAGCAACATCATCCCTTTCCCTTTCCTTTTTTCTCTTTTCTCTTTCATACCCGATTCAGCTTGATGATGATGCATGGCTTGCCCTGCTGGTATCCATAGTAAGGGTCATTCAGCCCGGAGCAGTCCTCGAGTACAGTGCGGTTGAACTGACATGAGCGCTTGGGGTTGTTCTTCACGACGCCACTGTCCTCTTGCACGAAGAAGTGGTCAGGGGTGCACTCGTGGTTTTTCTGGGCCTGGATGGAGTTGTTGTATGCTGTTGGGGGGGGGGGGGCAGAGAGGTGTTTTTTTTTTTTTTTCATTTGTATGGATTTATGACTCAACTAAAACCCCCTGATGCAAGGCAATCTCCTATCCGCTCAACTGTGAAGGAATTATCTCTTTATTAGGTAGAAACAATTCATTCTGGACGGTTGGGTAATCCACAGCGGTAAGCTTTTGGACTCACTGTATAAGAGGAGACTGGAGCCAGACTTACGTGCCAGGAACTTGTCCAGAGCCTGTGCGTACATGTCCCAGCTCTCGGTGTTCTCGATGTTATAGACAATCTCAAAGGCTTCATCTGCGTTGGGTCTTATCACCATGCCTGCGAGGAACAAAGAGGCCGAGCTCATGAGACTGTGCACACATGGCTGTGACCCGTGGGACGTAAAATTCACTGTGACTGCACCTGGTATGGAGAGCCTGTCCTGCCAGGTGGGTTTGTGGTCATCCAGAGTCTGCAGCATGACATACATGGTGAGAGCAAACAATCCGCCCAGGAAGATGTAGAAAACTAAATAAAAGAGGAGGATAAGACCTGTGGAGAAGGAGAAGAAGAGAAGAGTTCATTAACTGTACGCGATAAAGGCGAGAATACTGTACTGTAAAAGCAATGCAATGAAATATCACATTATTTCTGAATTATGCATGACTTTGAAGCAGAGAATATCAATAATGTGATCAAATATGATTTCGAGACATGACTATTTCTGCAAAGGCACATTTATCGATATGAATGATTACCTTCCTGTTATCTTCATGCCAGAGGAACAATGAAAAAAGCAACTTGTTTGATAATTATGGTTTAAACTGCTTTTTGTTCAAATAAAGTTGAACAAGTTAGCATTTAGTGCAATGCAGTATGTTGTCATGGAGACTCTCAGAATTGTATGTTTTGCGAAAGTTTGTCATTTCACTCCACATTGTACACCGAGAATGTTTCTAATAATTTTTTTTAGAAAAGAAAACACGGTAGAAAAAGAACCGTCTTAGAAATCCTGAGTGCTTCATAGTTCAAATAATTACACCAACATGTAAAAAGCCACTGCAAAACACAAAAATCTTCATCTGTTTTTCAACAAATTGTTAAATATTCAGCCATAAATGCCTTCATGTGATTTTAAACTGTTACACGCTCACTCATTAGAGAACGTTTTTATTGTTGCTTTGAGTATAAATGACCATAAACCATACGAACGCAAATAAGCAGTGTACTGATGTTTCACAGAGAATATCTGATGTGCAAAAGAACATGTATTACTGAAAGCCACTTTGAAGACTTCAGGAAAGAGAACGAGATAATCCATTCGAGCAGAGCAGTCGTCAGCAATACCGACACAAATTGACTTTGTGGGTCTCTTCTCTACGCCATGCCGGCATATGATCTAATAATCGAAGCGTTTATATGTGTCTTGCATGAAAAAGGCAGGTGCTTCGTGCAGACCAAGCCTTCAAAGTCTTATAATGTATCGCAGAAAAACGATGATTCAGGGCTCTTTGTCTCACTTGTTGAGCCGGCGATTCGTGCAAAGCAAAGTGCTTTGAATTATGTATGAGGACTACTTTAGAGTGGCATGCGCAACTTCAATTAGTTCATTTTCCAATTACCTTTGTGTATGTCTCAAATGCCGAGGCATATTTCAAACACGTGAATCATGTGAATCAACAAAAGAGTGCTTCAGCGTCATTTAATCTTGCTAATGTTGTGTTGAGTCACTTTGTGGCCTAACATGCCCACAGGAGTCCAGTTAATCCTCATCAAACCAGAGGTTCGCTCCATCTGCAACATCTGCCTCTCTCTTCCTAAATCACATGAACTGCCACCCTTTTTGAAGCTTTGAACATCGGCCGTCACGCAGCCGTCTGAAAATGCTTCATCATTTAATGTTGAACACATTAACTGCCTGTTAATTCTTCATTCCCTCACATTCGCAGCACGTAGAGGTGGCGTGAGGTGCCTGCAAACTTTACACAGGGTGAATAGAGCCAGGATTAGATAACAAGGGGGACTAATTTCATCATGGAGTTGCTCTTTTAACAAAGGGATGGATGACGATGACAGAAGGAGACACTGTGAGATGACATAGTGAGATGACAGATGTAGCGCCCCCCCAGGAGCCTGGGCCATAGAGTCAGGAGAGTACACACAGTAACTGGACAGAGCCAAACATCTTTTCTTCCTCAATGTATAAAACCAAAATCAAACTATGTGATGTTTCTGTCTTGCAACTGTCATCCCTCTTAGAAATCCTTTCCCCTCCTTCTATGGCACATCCCCTGCTTTTAAGCATCAACACCTGAGGCCAGCCGCTGAATAGCAGCTGAGTGCCCTGACCCTGTGCCTCTGCTGGATGGCCCCCAGCGTGGAGCTCATTCCCTCTGTCAGCGGGCTCAGGGTTACATCTGCTTCCCCACACAGGAATCAATCACAAAATGTCAAGAGGAAACTGCAACATAGGGGGCAATTAGAGAGTCGTTCCCAGAACTATTGGGATCGGACTTAAAATTAATGAAAAAAAAAAAAACGAGCGAGTTGATCGAGAGCATCCGCAGCATGGAAAAGTCACAAGCTGAGTTATTAAATATACACAGGGTCGGGCTTCGGGCCGTGGACGAGGCCGGAGGCGCCGCAGAGGGAGACATATGAGAGACAGGCTGTGACAAAACCGAGTGTTGAAGAGTCATCCGGGGAGATGTTGTGTGAAGCACAAATATGACACCACCCAGGGGAGACGATGGTTGTGCACATGTGGACACACAGAGGATGAAGTGTGCAGCTAGGGTGGCTTTCCCCCTGGCAAAGTGGGTGTTAGGTTCACAGTCTGCCCTCTCAGGCCACACTGATGATGGACAGCGAGGCATCTCTCTTTCACCCCGGCTCTGTGCGCAGACAGCAAGTTGAAAGCAAAAGACAAAAACACCAGTTGGGGAAGTCTCATCATCCGGCCTTTTCTTAAGCAATAAGAGCAGGAGGTGTCCCTTTTCCTTTCACACTCCAAATGAGAGGACATGCTGTTTAATTGCTTTGTAGATTAGTGACGATCAAACGCCTCTCTGAACTAAAGAATGAAACCGTCTGGTGAGAGAACGAATGTCTTTGAGCTGTGGATCTTTTCTTTTGAACTTTTCATTAACATGCACTGAATAGGAGCGTCATGACTTTGCTCCCTCTCAGGGCATCCTAGGATATTTTCCCATGATGCATTGAGGGCCTTTTATTGTTTTGGGGAGTAGGAGGTGCATAATGCTTAATTAATCCTATTTTAGATAGAGGTAGTAGTTTGACCATGTTCTGCTGGTGGCAACGTAACATCAAAATTGCGGGCCTGCTCCGTTTGATCAAGGGTATTTCCATATCATTACAGCTCTTTACCCAAAGCAGAACACACAAAAATGTGGTCTGTGTTACATCCTCAAAGAGGTCTTTGATCTACTGCTCTGAACAGACACGCTGCACCGCGACCATGAGTGCGAACAACAAATTTGCCTTTTAAAAGGATGGAAAACCTAAACACGCCTCCTCCTCTGAAAAGAAAATTCTATGTAGGCGATGGATTAGATGGCAGGAAATGCAGCCCTGTTGTCAATAAGTGAAAGTAGAGGTAGAGTGTGTTCGGCGTCGGAAGAAGGAGTGGAAGAGTTGCGTTTGAAATGCCAAGTTTAGCAGACCTACATGTAGTGGCTGGCTACAAAAATAGCCTAATTAACAAGCCTTAGAGAGCACAGCTTAAAAAGGCCACCAGACCTTAAAGCACCTGGAGCACCCTGAGCTGGATTAAGCTGCACACTGTGGGAGGATTCAAGCAAAGGAAGCTACAGTCAATGATTCCCAACTTGACACAAGTGGTTGGTTCTGGATCCATTGATGAAACATTGTCACTGAATTGTGACAAGAAGCAGAGACACTTTCAGCACCTCACCGGCACTGAGTGCTCAGCCAGAGCTCACGTCCTCGGAGGTGACGAATTAAAAGTAATCTAACTTCCTGAAAGTACTTTACTTTGCTAGAATTCACTGAATTGATACCTCCCTCAGCAGCCAATGAAGTCATTAGATTAGGATTAAATCCCCCTCCCTCGTTTACACACACTGGGAGGGGCCGGGTTGGAGGTGATACAAATAGCATTTGGCCCTCGGCTTTACCCAGATTAAAATGCTCCAATGTCATTAGAACGAAGCCATATGCGCCCTGTCGATTCATGAATCTTTGAAATAGTTGCAGGGTCTTTGTGTGGCACAGAAAATAAAAGGGAGAAAACGAATGGGGGGAGGCAGTACGCAGTGTCAAACAGAGGCAGCGTCCGGATGTCTCGAGACAGATCTCATGGCAGGGAAGCTCTGAAACTGAATGACATCATGTTGCATGCACACTTGACAAAGCTACAGGCATCCCTACATAACTTCTGCGAGACACTTCCTTGGATAAAAGGAAAGAAAAAAAGAAGTCCCTTCTGCAGCAGAAATCATGTCATAGCTCAGTGCAGCACTCCTCGTAGAGAGCATTTGCACTTTGCAAGCGAGGGAAACCTGTTTCAGCAGTGCTGCTGTAATCAAATGTAAGAGAGAAAGACCATATGCCTCCACCCTTATGCTGAGCGCAATGCGCAGGGAAAGCATTGCTGTAAATTAATAAATAAAGCAAGTAGACAGGAGGGTGTGAGAGGAGGGAAATATGCCGGCTTGCACAGGAGCCGTGCCGCAGTCAGATTTCAGCACCAGCCTGGTGGACAGCGACAGATGATCTCATTACCTGGCTGCGGGGAAACACATCAACTCCAGCAACTTCAGGCAGAGAAAGTACATGTAAATTCTGACACACACTTCATGTGAGAGCCGTGCAGCTGCAGGACAGCCGTTAGTCACTCGGACAGAGACCTGTTACAGTGTTTGCTGCATTGCTGTAGCTGGACAGCACACTTACCCCAGCTGCTCGCCGTTCTGCCCAGGAACTCCCTCGTCCTCGGGTTCCATATATTCTCCTTCCAGCCGCTCTTTTCTCCATCCTTGGCCATTTTCTCATAAAAGTTGGGATCCCCCTCAAAAAAAAAAACAACCTCAGATAACTACTGCAATGAGAGCCGGCTAGGAGACAATCCCCCTGAGGTAGAGAGAGGTAGAGGTGCAGAGAGCTCCGCTGATGGGAGGTGACCGACAAATTAACAACTGAAGCAGCACCAATGAATAGAAATTATTATTATTATTAAAGCACACGCTATTCCAGCCGGTCTACTGAAGAAGAACTGATAAGCTACCAGGAGAGGAAGCGGTGCTACGCTCGGAACAGACCTAGTAACTGCCCTCCCCCCCAGCTCTTGTCTGCATGCCGCAGAGTTTTGATGAGTGGTGCAGAAATGTAGTGATACTGCGGTAAAGCGCTCCCTCCGCCTCCTTCCACAAGCACCCTGCCGCCCTCCACACATACACACACAGAAACGCCTTCAGCGCGCCCCTCCCCGACCTGACGCTCCATCCCCGGCAGAGCCGCTTGCTTCTGCTGCCCTCACAGCCCCGCCTCCCCCGCATCTCTGGGCCAATCAGCTACACGGACCCCGGTACGTCGCACGACTGACAGGCCTCAAAGCCAATCAGGAGGCAGAAGAGGACCGCCCCTCTATTGCCTGCAAAACGTCATGTATCCCGAGAAAAATCAACTTAACATATTCCCTCATGGACCCTAAACTGTCTGTTTTCCTCAAAGGTGGATTTATTCCCCACTTGGGATGCTTGATAAACGTTTTCCTGCAATTATTATATTATTCACAGATTTCTGCAATCAGATTATATCTTATTTTATCACAACGAATACGTTGTCTACTACTATACTTATATTTTTCATGTTAGATTTTGGTGGAATGAATCTTTGAAAGAATATCAATATGCACCTATGAGCAGTACTGATTGCACTAACGTTATAATACTTTAAAATGTTCTGTATAATAATCCCTTTCATACAACAGAACTTTATGTACATTGAATAAAAGCAATAGGTAGCTCTGACTCAAGTTGATTTGTTTGTATGTGCAAACATTAGAGTAATGACTGCGCTATTATCAGAGCAACTGTGGTAAGTGAAGGCAGCGCTCTCACCCGGAGAGAAACAGTACTGCAGCAGAAGCGCAGCGGGAACATGATGTCCACTTCTCCACCGGCTCCCCCTTTAAAACAACACGTGGCATAAAAACATCCAACAATTGTGTTTGTTGTGTAAAGTTCATTATATAAAATTTATTTTCAATGACAATATCAATGCAAATATAGCACTACAGTGATTTCCAAGGTACACCGTATCTTACCATATCAATATAGTATGGCACTCGTATAATGGCCACTGTTTTAGAAGACACACAAAACCAACAGCTTCTGTAAACTATTTTGGAAATGATATCTAGGGGTCAATATCAGTCTGTGGAAACTTGATTACTTGGAGAAATCAAACTGGGCACAATAGTATCATTGGGATATTTCATTGTAAGGAATCTCTGCATGCATTGCACTTGCCCACTTCCCCCAACCTGACCTGTTCGAAAATGGACTCTGTAAGCTTGGAACAACTTTAACCCTCAAACACGAGCAGGTGGAAATAAAGAAACAAATGAACCAAAAATAAATAAATAAATAAAGGCCAAGCTGTGACTCTCGAATATTTAGATAGGTCTTCTTTTCACTGGGTGTACAGTACTGTACAATTTGGTGCTAACTATTGTAAAACAACAACAACCAAAAGACATTCAAGCGCCTTAATACTATCACAGAAGGGCTTACTCTTCAAGGTACAAACTTCATTTCACGTGGCTTTCAGAAAAGAAAACAAATATGTAACAATAACCACTATATTAAGAATGTTTCTCATGGTTAACACCATGGAGTTGAATGAACAACACCAGTAGTTCAAGATAGCAGCAAAGTATTCAAAAATGTCAAGACAACGAGCCATTGAAATCTGTACACAAATAAAATTAATGTAGAAAAAGGGCATAAATAAAACAAGAACACAGCTTAAAGGGAGTCTTGCATAAATTTAAATAAATGACTGTTGGACTGTGCCTTTCTTTAGAGGGCTTACTATTTATTAGTGGAACTATGAGTAATGCATGGACTGGCTGCAGCAGATAAAGTACTTAATTCTTCTAGAAAAAACAAGTGAACAAAGTTATGTTTATACAGTATATGCTACATAATATGTATTGATTACAAGTATGAAAATGGAAATAATTGCTACATTTTCAATACAGTTGTACATATTTATTTACAGTACATAAAGGTTTAAATTTCTCCTAAGCAATGTTTTGTGCAGATTGTTCCAGCATTCTGTTTGAGGTGATCGATACTCACAGTCTTATCAGTTGCACCGTATTGCACAGTCTGTATTGATGGGTGTCAGTGCTTGTTTTTGTTTAGTTTTTTTTCTGTGTGGTGCAACAAGCACTAATGTGCAACTGTGGATAAGCATGAGTGATGAAGTTTTTTGTAACATTGATCTGTATCGATATTTGGCTGGACTGCACAGTATGTGCCAACTGTTGCACGACTTCTTGTTATTAGACCCCCAACCCCTCCCCCCAAAAAACAAAACAAAAACAAACCAAAAAAAAAAAAATCAACATATTCTTCTTTTTGTACAACGACATGTTACCATGGTGAAGATCTGCTGTATGTAAAAGTCTGACATGATCATCTCTACACATACTTTTTTTTTTTTACAATACTGTATGTCTATCATGACATGCAGAGAATGACACAGTAAATATGACTTATTCAAGTCTTAGATATGTATGTTAGGCTAGTTGACACAAGTTTTAATTATGTGGCTCCAGCTTTGGGAGCATATTGCTATAAAATTGCAGAGACGCTGAGAAAGTAAATAGATTTACATTACAAATATGCAAACGGATACAGTAGGTAGCTTTTACTCCTCGGTGATGATTATTTGCATCCACAATGACAATCTATTGATACCAAGACATCTCATATACATTCACGATTTTCAAAAAACACTTCAATAACTTATCTATGAGCCTTTTCTCATCCACAGAGTAGTTTCTATGAATGCTGGATAACTGTGTGGGAGAAAATACATGATTCCTTTATGTCTCAAGTAGTCAGGAAGAAATTTGGCAACACCGATCTGAGAAAACAACTCATTCCATCATTATTTAGTTGGTGTCTTCTTGTTGTAGCTGTAATACTGGTGTTTTGTGGCAAAAATCATTGGCAACTGGAACGCGTCAGTGTAGCACATAGTACAGAGCAGATACAAATAACTCGGATAAGAAATTTATTTAGTGTGATTGTAGTACTTTTTTTTTTCTTTTTTTTTACTTCTTTATAAGCTTTTGATACCAAAAAGTTGAAAGTCTCCAGTAACCTTCATTACTGTTCATAGGTCCATTCTTCACACAACGAGAGCACAAACCACTGTTTCTGTCTTTGTCCACCGTCCCTCTGTGGCTATTAAGTCACCACAATCATATTCAAGACTTTTCAAGTGAACTCATCCATTTTTATTCATATTAATTACTCAGCCATCTCCAACTCATCTGTGTATGTATTGTCTCTCTCTTTAGGTGCTTTGCTCACTGGCCTTTTCTTACCCTCTCAGATAGCAGTGTCCCAGACGACAGCCTGCGGCCTCTGGCAGGGTGGCGTGCCAGTCTTACGAGGCTCAGGTGTCCGTCTCCAGCTAGGGAGGATGGGCATGCTGTCCTGCTTGCACAGGCTTTTGTCGGGGCGCCTGTGGGCCTTGATCTCTTTGCACAGGCAGCGTTTACGCTCAATGACTTCCAGCAGCTTGCCGTCTCTCTGGGTCTGCATTGTGGATGCTGTATTGCCCCCACTGACAGGAGGCTGTCCCTGTGCCAGCTGGGCGAGCTGTTGGAACTGCAGCTGTAGGTGGTGCTGCTGCTGAAGCTGCTGGAGCTGCTGCTTCAACTGCAGCTGCTGCTGGTGGAGCTGGAGCTGCTGCTGCTGCCGAGACACGCTGGGACTGCAGGAAGCTTGAGGCTGGGCCAGACCGTGCAGCTGAACACACATGAAAGAGTGAAGTTAGTGAACCTCTGTAGTCTTTTGCAATACAACGGGAATGAAATGTCTAACTTTGCATGGTTACTGGAGCACTAGTGGCAGTGAAAGTCAATCCTCCTGGCACATGTTGCATAAAATTGCAGTTCCAATAGATAGCCACCAGGCTGCAGCGGTGCTGCATCTACTACAGTTCGAGGGAGGGTCAACCAGACGCATGCAGACAGTCTCTGCAGCATACTCAAACTGCGTCAGCACTTGCCATGGAGCCAGAAACTGGGCAAATGCTCTGCTAGAAGACTGCAGATCACTTCTGAACAGAACAGCATGTTCTTTAAAACAGAATTGTTTGTCATTTCCACATTGCATGTTAACCTACGTCAAACACCTTTTTTTCTGGAGCAACAGAGTCGGACCTTATTCTGCTCAGTGGGCATATCACCGGCTAAAAATAGACCTGCAGGAGTAGTGTCTCCAGCAGAATAGGGGGGGGGTAATAATAAGAACATTATTAATGTTCACATCCAAATCCACCATGCACAAAGTTAATGGAGTCAGTGATGATGAGGCCGGGTTTTTATATACTCACCTGATTCAGGGCTTCTCGTGCTGGTAGACTGCTCTGTCTCTGGACGTCTCCTCCACCCACCTGTCTCACTCCAGCAGCAGAGGAGGAGCGGCCCAGCCGCCCCACTTCTGTAAGGAAACAAACATTACACTGGCTGTCTGCTAATGAGAACAGTGGAAGGGAACTTCATTTTAGCACACTGTGCAGAGTGTGTCTCGCTTCACTTGAGAGTTGAGACAGAGCGTCTGCACATTGTGTGCTGATTACATTTGAAGCTGCTAAGCAATTATGAAGTCCTGTTATATGCAAGAAAAGTTGATGAACCCTTTTGGTTCTGATTATAATCTTCATTCTCCCATTTACAAACATTGTTTATCTGTATTTGACCCAAATAAGTTAACAGATTGACGGATTTTCATTTGAAAAAACCCGATATCAAACTGGCGTAAATGATGAAAAGAGATCAGACTTTCAGGACGGGATGAAGCCGATCTTTCTGACTGCTTCCTGTGAGTCACCTGAATGAATGGCTTACTAGTGACACAGACTGCACTTTATCCGATAACTCACTGAAGTGTGTCAAACAAGGTTTTTCACACTTTAAATGAGAAAAAAAACTTCTCTATGCCAGTCTGTACAGCTACATGAGCCTATTTATGGACGCCCTCTTTTTTTTTGCTCAGTCTGTGACAATCAGCAAAAAGGAGAAGGGCTCCTTCTCCTATCAAACATAGTTGTGATCAGAGTTTATATTTTCTTCAATTCTGGGAGAGTTAAAGACTTATTTGATGTTCTACAAGAACAAAAAAACAAGTAAGCTGTTTGAGTTGAGAAGCAGCGCCACAAAGAGCTAGCAGAAGAATCCCCATGAAAATGCATTGCCATAGTTTCTTTTTAAATAGGATGTTGTGGTTAGCGGCAGACAAACAGATTATGGCAACGGAGTGTTTGCCTACCTCCATTGCGACAGGCGGGAAACGTCTGGCAGGGAAGAGGCATCCCCACTCTGGGCAGCGCTCTGAATCCCGGGCTGCTATCAACTCCGGCCAAGGACTCGCTGTGACCAAGAGCCCTGCTGGTGGCACCACTGAAGTGGACCGGAATGCCTGAGTGGCCTCCTCGTGACCCCATCCCAAAGTCCTCCTTATCCATCCTTAACAGGGCATCGGCACTGCCGTTCCATGCCCGCCCTTCATCCTCTGAGGCGCAACAGCAAGGAACACAATGTTTAGTTCAAGAATTAAAACAGATTTCATAAGAGTGGTGTTTTGTGTATATTTGTGAAAAGAAAAAAAAAAAAAGATCTGTGGCTTACTTTCTGTCTCTCTGCTCCCATGGCTAAAGGATAATTTCCTCTGCATAGGCCAGTAAGACCCTTCATCTGCGGCTAAGCTGGCACTGCTGTCCCAAGGCATAAAGCCAACTTTCGACTGGATGGACGCAGACCCTCCGTTGCTTTTGGACACCCCTTCGCCTACACCAGTAAGACTTGAGGGCTGTTGCAGAGATGGAGTCTGAGAGCTGCCTCTCAAGCTCTCGTAAGCCGGCGGCCTCCGAAAGCCGCCAGAGGGGTAGGTCCACAGCAGGGGGCTGTCCGATGAGGGAGGCTTATACGCTGGCAGGCCGTGAGGGGTGTGAGAGCGAAGATGTGGGCGAGAATGAGGACGTTGGGATGAGGATAATGGAGTGGGAGTGGAGCTGGTGCTGCTTTGAGGTGTTTGGCTGCTTGTAGTGGTGATTTCCATCTGCAAGGAGTGTGGCCCTCCATCCCTGTCCCGATCTCTTTCTCTTTCTCTGTCTCTGTCCCTTTCCTTATCTCTGTCTCTATCTCTGTCCCTATCTCTGTCCCTTTCTCGATGACTGTCCTTATCTCTCTCTTTGTCTCTGTCTCTGTCTCTGTCTCTGTCTCGCTCTCTGTCTCTGTCTCGCTCTCTGTCCCTGTCCCTGCCCCTATCCCTATCCCTATCCCTATCCCTGTCTCTATCTCTATCCCTGTCTCTATCTCTATCTCTATCCCTATCTCTATCCCTGTCTCTATCTCTATCCCTATCCCTATCCCGATCCTTTTCCCGATCCTTATCCCTGTCAGCTTTGTCTGATTTCAAGAGGAAGCTGACAGACTTTCCTTCCTTGCCTGTACTCGACGTCTGTGTCTGGACTGTGGACTGGCTTGAAGTCTGTGAGCCGCTCTTGGTCGGGGCAGGGGAGTCCCCTCTTTCTGGCTTGCGATAGTGATGGTAGTGTGAGGGGCGATGGTGAGGGTGGTGATGGTGATGGGAGAACGGGGAGGTGGATTTTGACGAGGGAGGCAGCGGTGTGGAGTGACTCCGAGCTCTCAGTCCAGGGGCAGGACCCAGCTGGGAATCTCTGCTGTGTTTGTCCTGCTGCGTTCCACTTCCTCCCGATGACTCCTTGGAGCCCGTCAGTGCAGCGACAAGGTTAGAAGAAGCCGAAGAGGAGCTGCTCGCTTGAGTTGTCACACTCGCTGTTTGAGTTCCCATTTTAGACGACGCCGATGCCTTGTTTTGCACCCCGACCCCGCTGGAGGCTGCCGCAGGCTGAGGAAAGGCGAGCAGTGGGGGCCGGTGCTGTAGAAGATTTGGGAAAGGGGCGGGAATCTTAGTGTTGGACTCGGGCTCAGATTTATTCCCTTGCAGCAGATAAGGAGTGGGAGCTCGTGGCGTGTGTGGACTGGCAGAGAGGGCCTGGGGAACAGGGGTGGAGGAGGCAGAGGAGGGCAGAGGAGATGAATGAGAGATCGACACAGTTGCTTTTGGTTTGGAGTAGGAAGGGGAGGACGAGGAGGGGCGTGGGAGCGAGGATGAGCTGCTGGATGAGGAAGGGGTGACATGGAAGTGTTTAGAGGATTTCATTTTCTCGTGTTTGGTAGGGAGGTGTCGATGGGAATCTCTGTCTTCCTGCTGCGGGTATTTCATCTCTTCATAGATGGCCTCGCTCTGGTCTGAATCAGAGTCTGGCGTGGTGGCCACAGGAGTGACCGGATGGGGCGTGGCTGTCTGGCTATCCCTGGTGAACACCTGGCCCACCATTTCTATATAGACCGGCTCATCATCCCCATCTCCTGTCTGAATCTGAGAGTCTGACGCCTGAAATGGCAGCGATGTGGCGGATGGAGGCACACGTGAAGGAAGAGGGTCCAGGGAAAGCTGGGTGCTGGGACTTCTCTTGGGTTTCAGAGGAGGCACCTTCTTTGAGCCAATGTCTCCAGAGTCAGACTTCTTCATGGCTGGAAGAGACAAAAAAAGAAACTGCCCACCTTCAGATTGCTCGAAAAAATATCATCAAAGTTTTTATAGCAAAAAAATAAAAACAAGAATCAAATATAGAACACTCCTTTCTCCCAGAAACAAAGGGGGATTAAATTTACCTGATCTAATCAATTATTAATGGGGAAGCACAGTTTAGAGGATTTATCTCAGATAACTAAGGATAGATATACAATCTGAGTGGAACTGGAGCAAAGGGCTTGCCCAAATGTAAGCTTAGGATCACTTTCTTTAGCTTACGATCCAAAATTATTGTATTAAAGAAACAATGAAAATATGGTTGAATTAGGAAAAAATATAATGACGATGTCATTCTCTGTTAGCAAAATTACAAGATTTGTAAAAAACCCAAACATTAGATGCTATTACTGTTTTTTAACTTCTGTACTAGTACCGAGACTGGGAATGTGAGTTTATACAGATCTATAGATACATAATTAAAAGATATGGATATGATGAGAATGTGACTTTGGACAGGCAATTTGTGTGTTCATTTGTTGTTCTGTATGAAATAAAAGAAAAGTAGAGAAAGCGTTTTGCCAATAATGGTTGCAGCAGACAATAATATTCATCCAGCTCACATCAGGTTATAGAGAAAATTCAATCTTAGTGTAGGGCATCGTCAGATCCACTTGTGACGAATATGAAGCAATTCAATGGCAGTTGCTTTTCCTAAAATTGAGCATATGTGAGGTCACAGTGACTTTTGTCACAGAGGAGTGAGGCTGTGTTGAATCTGAGGAAACATTAAAATAGCATTTGGATAACATTAGGAAAAAAATCATGAGGCCATTGTGACCCTGGCTTTTGGCTTTTAAAATTAAGTCGTTTATTTTTTTAGTGAAGGAAATGTGAGCCAAACTTCACACAACCTCCCCGAAGTCTGGAGCCTCAGGAATACATGAGGTCACAGTGATCTTGAAATATGACCACTAAAATCTAATGACTCCATCATGGAGTAACTTTAACAACAACAATGTGACGGACGTCTAACGGTCAGAGTTCACGTCTTCCTACCGTTTTTCTTCTCTGAGTGTTTGCACTGCGAGTGACCAGGTGGAGGGGGCGGCGGCGTCTCAGGAGGTCCTCTACTGTCTGCAGACGAGGAGCTGAGGCGAGTGCTGGGGTGGCGCTTGGGTTTGGCCGGGGGGCAACGGCCACAATGCTGGGACTGGGTGTCGCAGTCATCTCCGTTTTCCAGACTTGTATCACCGGCGCCGACCGCGTGGCAGGACTGCGAGCGTGGCGCCATGGCAGAGGCACAGGAGTGAGGGGACAGGTCCTGGGAGGCAGGCATGGTCATGAAGCCCATTCGGAAATGCCGTCGGAACGAAGCCAAGTCTCTGACTTTGCCGACGGTAGCTGAAGGGTCGTTTTGAGTGGAGCTGCAAATTAGGAATGGAGTCGAGAAGGTGTGAAACAAAATATTGAGGCATGAAATAATCATAGACAAGCGAGAAACATTCATGTACTACCATTTATATTGACCTTCCCCTCGCCTCGCTCTCTCTTTGGTCTTCAAACATCTTTGCAAAAAAAAAGAAAAAAGATAAAAGAAAAAGAAATGCCTGCAGGGCTTTTGCTGCAAAGGGAAAGCCCTGGAGGCTCCTCCATCTTTCGCATACGCATATCTTTCCATCTGAATTACTCCACATCTGCTTCGGCCTCAAACACATTCAATTAGGAAATCAATTCCCTTGTCAAGAGCAAAGTAGTAGTGTACAGTGCGCTCCTGGAATTCCCTTATTTTTCACATGTTTGTATCCTCTACCCACATCTGTACGCTGCTCTCAGGACTGCCAGAAGCATTTCATCTGTTACCATGGGAACAGTTGTGATTTTTCTGGTTTTTTGATAGTTTCTGCTTTGAAATCATCAATGACACAAGCTCCCACAACAATAAATAAAACTGACAAAGAGAAAAATCCCACAAAACACTGCAGCGTTTTATCACACCGAGCAGCTGCTCCAACGGCACTCTTTCTTTAGTACGCTGTATTTGGTCTGCATGTAAAAGCATTACATGCATCTTATTCAACACAGATCAGATTTAGTGGCTTTTTATAGATAAAAATGGAATGCAACTACAATGAGAATAAGGTCTTGACCTGCCAAAAATAAAAATAAAAATAAAAAAGGCATGACATGAATTCTACAAATCCTTACATAAGATGGGAAGATAAAACTATGTGTTTGAATTGAAATTTAAAAAAACAACTGAGTTTTTTCCATCCTGCTCAGTACTTAATCGTTAAAAGGACTTTTGATATCCTTTGGCTTGTTTCTCAGAGACAAGCAGAGCAATACTGTGGCTTCGTCTCAAGGGGGTCTTATAGTGCCTTTACCCACAGCAACATGAGATAAGACCCTGGTCTTTCGGCTTACTTGGAATGAGAACAACATTTACTTTCTTCAACTACAGATCTTTCAATATTACTAGGACCAGTGAGACTGTTGTATTAAATAGCAAGGGGGGAAAAAAACACATTAGTGTTAAAAAATACCATGAACATTTTGTCTGTTTACTTTATGACAACAAAAGAGGAGATCTGTATAGCCATGTTTATACTTGCAAGAAATTGTTACTATGATTAAAAGAGGTAAAGTACACAATTGCTCCGTGCATAAATGATTCATCATACCACATACTGCCGACATATGACTATGGGTCATGCAGCGCATTTAGATCAGTGGCAACCCCTGTGAGGCAGCAGAGCACAGAAGAAGTCAACTGGAGCTTACAATTTGTATTCACTGTAGCGAGCAGCAGAAGGAGCACTGAGGCCGCTCGTCACAGTCAGCACAGAAGCTCCCATTTACTTACACGTGTGTGTGCGCGTGTGCGTGCATGCAAACCTGTCTCAACATGTGTGTTTATGAATATGGTGTGGCAACACAGCACACTTGCATCTGTACAATAATGTTTGTGCCCTTGGAAGCCTGTGGAGATGTAGTAGTGACTCCTCACAATTGACATAGATACTGCAGGGCCATATTTAGCCCAGAACAGGGACTGAGCAGCTCCTTGTTGCTGCTTAAATTGCTGTTTTCTTCTCATCTCTTCTGAGAGCAGAAGCTCCCAACAGCTTCAGAACGAGACCAAAGACTTTGCTGTTGAAAAAAAGTAGCAGGACTCCCACCTCTTTGCACTGAGCCCATCAGCTAAAGAGGGGTGAAATGAGAATATCAATACCACACTCATATATTCTTGGTAAACATGAAGCGATAGCCAGGAGCTGTTCAGTTGAGATCAGTGCTGATGGACACACCCACTCTCACAAACAAAAGCAACAAGAATCAGAATGAAAGCAATGATCATTTTCCCAGGTTTGCAGTCTTGAATATGTCTTATTATGCTTTCCTTTGATTTGCGTAACCCTAATTTTCAGATCCATAACCCTGTGATCCTTTGCACTCCTCCAAGTCGATCTGACAGATCGACAGGTTGGGACCCACAGGTTTAGATTACAATTAAAACTGAAAGGCGCGCCGCCCCCCACAAAAAAAGGGGAAAAAAGCAAATTTTTCCTGCAGCTCTTCCAAGTTTGACAATATGCAAGTCTCCATCCATCTATCATCTCTACCACTACATCCAACTCAGGGTCTGGGGATGCTACTAACTACTACAGTGATCTAACCGGAATCTAATCGATCCACAACTGTGAAATGTATCTGTCTGTATAAATTTGCGGAAGCTCCAGATCACTTCCAACAAATGCCACAGGACAAACAAAAAAACCAAAAGTGATTATTATGCTTGTAGCATCACTTCCAGATAAATATTAATCACACAAAGCAGCAAAAAGAGGAAAAAAGACAGACGCTTGCCTGCACCAATCAAGGCATGAGAAGAGATGTGCTGCTCCTCTGCAGCCTTTTGCACAACACCTTTCCTGGGTTTATCTCTGGACAGACTCTGAAACAACACCTTATCCTCAGAGTGCCAGATATTCCCTCAAGTTTTTAAGACTGTGGCGATAAAGCTTTCACTTAAGAAATCCAGTTTAGATAATTCTGCCTCTGGCAGTCATAATCCCATTTTTAATTTACCTTTTTTTGGGGCAAAGTTTAAGAGTGGGTTATGTTCAAACAGCTGAATGAGTAAAAAAAAAAATCAGTAAATACATCAAGCCATCCATCCTGCCAGAGGGTGAATTAGAGCAGGCAGGAGTCTCTTGGTGAAGTTTCAGCTGGGTTAAGGTTGAACGCTGACATTGAGCATGGAGCCGTCCTCATTCTGTTGGACCTTACTGACACATTTGACACAATGCATGACACTTTAATTGATTGCCTTAAGTTATGGGTTGTCTCTATCTAGTTATAAACTATGATCTGATTCTTCTTTTACTACTGGAAGAAGATTCTGCATAGAGGTTAAACTCAAAGCAATAAAACACTTTGTTTACTAATTCTATTAAAGTACTGGTTGCTGGTGTGTGACAGTAATATAAAACCCCTCGGCCCTTGTGTAAATAAAGCAGATATCAAGGATTAATAGATTTAAATATTTTGTTTTGATTTTACATATTTGTTTTGTATTCATCGCATTAGCCAAGTTGTGATGTTTTAAGACAACTACCGGGCTTTTACAGCCCCTCATTCACCAGCATTTATATGACAGGTGCCAGGCTACACCTACTGACAGCTTATTCGCACATGTATAATAGTTTTGTTCAAGACATAAGAAAAACCTCACGTGAAAAGAACAGTTTCTTCCACCAGTTATAACCTCCAGGAGAGTGCCATAAGAATCTGTTTCTATTTTTAAAACTTGTCTTGAACCTCACCTATTTACTGTTTGTCACTCACCATTTCACCATGTCTGGTTTATAAATGTCTCTCCTGAGGGCTCAAGCTCTTAAAGTGTCTCCCAGCAGCCTTCATACTGCCTCCTTTGTGCCTCCACATTTCCTGCTTTCTTCGTGGCCACCGGCTCTGTAGAACCGTTTTGTGTCATCCTGCCTTGAAGTCCATTTGTTCTTTTTTTCCCCCCACTTTGGTCCCAGTGCAGCGTTATCCCCGGCTTTACCCTGCTCTGTTCGTAATCAGGAGCTGGTCACGTCCCGCTTCTCACCTCTGCTGCTCTGGCCCTGCTCGTTTCGGCTTTCATCACTCATCTTGTAACGCTGTCCTACTTCTTGCTGCCCCACACCTACAGTGGCTTCATGCTGCCATGACGTTGATCTTTGCTGCCAACAGGACGGCCTTCAATTATAGCTATGAGTCATAAAGCACTGGACGATACTTCTAAACAAACTGAATCATTATCTTTCATTACAGCACCCCCCCCCCCCCCCCCCCCTCCCTCCCCCCGCACCAACAGTCGCCTCAAACCCAGTGTGGATCTTTATGAATTATAGTTGAGTCACATTGAAACGGTACATACACAATGTTAATCACTCACTGCGATGCACATGCTTTTAAAAGCATCACTGTCATGTTTAAACTGTCACAGGAAGGTGGCATTAACATTATGTTGACACCTGGTGTGCCCCTCTCACATAAGTGGTTGGACCCATTTGTCTTTTGTGATAGTGACGAACCTTAATGTATTGCATGTTGAAATAGCAAAAATGTTTATACAAGGCTTAATGATCATTAGCATTATCACCATTAATATTATTTACAAGACCAGCACACACAGGCTCTGTGTTGTGATTTATTGTGATTACTTTTCACTTCTGCTGGAAGACGTCCAAAAACCCAGGAGCTGGACCTGATGCATCAGCAGTTAGCTGCGTTGTGGCGGTGGAGAAATTAGAGCCCTGAACACATACTGCGTTTAGCAACAACTCCTCAATCCTACTGAGACAGTGCTGGCAGGAAGCAGCAGAAGAAACATTCAGATTTGATGGTTAAAAAAAGATATGAAGGATGCGCAAAAAAAAAAAGAAAAACAAAAAGCAGACCTCAGATCTGCAAAACTTAAACTTCCTACATGCTGCATAAAAAGGCTTTGATTTGCTCCATAAATAAATGAAAGTGAAATGATATATATACTGTATATGTAGTGATAGTACAAACTATCAAACTTTCTCAAAACTGTTTTTCATGGGAAAGTCATTGGATGGTTCAAAATATTCAAAAAGTGGTTTTCACGACACCTAAAAAGTGAGACAGATTAAATCATCACATATTATGCAAAACTGCAGCGGGAACACGTTTTTTTTTCCGGTGTTGTAGGCCACCTTGCACCATAACTTAAGCTGACATTACAGTAGCTTGCCTCATCTACAGTACATATTAACTTCATTATGCTCTGCTGCTATGCAAATTTGTCAGAGGTTTTTCAGGCAAGCCCCTGTGACTCCATGAACTGTGCTTGGAATTAAGATTTTAAAATTAAACTCGTTCACACCGGCTAAGAGGTTTATTTTCCTGCTGAACTGAACCTCGTGATAATCCCATATGTGCAGAGCTCTGGTGAGCAGATCCACTCACCTCTTTTTACTTCCCTCTTGGTCTTTCTGCCTCCAGTCCAAACGGCTCTTACGATACAGCAGGTTCATGTCGCTGCGGGGTCGCTCCTCCTCGCAGCCTATCACAGCACAGTGTAGCCGCTTGCTTCTCCGCTCTATGTCACGCAGGAAATGCTCGACTGCCACATCCTGGGCAGAGCCAGAGCTCATGGTATAGAAGACCACCCGGGATAAGGGGGACGTGTGTCACAGGCAGGCCTCCTCTAAATAAAAAAGAAACAAGGACAATGTTTGAGAGCATTAATCATTAAAAAATATGTTCCGACAACTTCCCGGCCTGCGTGCAGCTGACAGGGTTGACAATGGTTGCCTTGTGATGTGCAGTGCACTATGAAATTCAAATAATCAAATCCAATTGGAAGACAAAACTTTAAGGAAGCCATTTCTTTCATGTTCATTGTGTCACAACAAACCGTCCTGCCCACTGCTCCAGCCGGCAGCCGTCACACTAGACGCAGGGATGCATGATGAGGGAGGCTGCAGCTTTGTTTACCCCAACCTCTAGAGTATCACATGAAAACTATTTATACTTTCATTATCCAGTTATGAATATTTGAGTAAGCATGGTAACTCAGCTGCGGAGCATGTTTGGCTGGAGGCCCTGTGATGGCCTATCTAAGCCTGTCTGCCAACCAGACAGTAATGTGGTTTGTCATATGTAGCGCATGCACAGCTTCCTACTCACGCTCAACCCATGCGAAGTCGGGCTTGTTGTGGGGCAGATATCTGAGAGTCCAGCAGTGTTTTCATGTTGCAGAATGTGCAGCGCAATTGGCTAAGACAAGCGCAGCTGTCAGCTGATGCATGATGCTCGTGTTTTTCCATCATCCATAGATTCACAGTGTGTTTTGGTTGGTAGATGCTGAAGGGTTATATTTGGTGTGTTCGACTGAAAAACACCGCCAGTGAAATAAACTGAATCACCAGCTTTATTTGGCATGCATTAGATGCATCTGCAAATGCTGCTGTTAGTAATTTTCTTGATCCATATTGCAAGTGCAGCAAGTAATTGCGGAAAAAAAAAGAAAAGAAAAACTACGGAAGGAATTGTGTTCTATTATTCATACTTTTTAAAATCACAGTCGTGTCAACACAACATGCAACTTCTGAAATTGCGCATGAATCCAGTTTAATGAGCTCTAAATTATGCTTTTATGCTCTTTTGACTAAGTATGAGAGCAGCATGAAAAGGACATAAAAAATACATCACATTTACATTTTTCCAGCGGCGGACTAGCTCCCCTAATTCTGTAGATATTCAGGACGACTTAAACCACATTTACCACCGACCGTGCATAATGCTCACTGTTAGCTCAAAATCTCCACTGTATCTTACTACATAGACAAAAACCACACGGTGGGAGCAGCAGGCCTTGCCACCTGGGTTGGATGGCATGATGATCTGTGTAACTGTGTGTGATTCTTTTGTCATGGCCCAGTGTGTCATCCACTGTGTCAGCGTGGCTCATGCTATTCTTGTATCCTACAAACCCTGACCACAACCTCGACCACTGCTGCTGCCATGCTTGCTGACTCAATGTTAATTAGGTTAGGGAGCTGCAACTGTAGGTTGGGTTTTTGTTAAATGGAGCTTCGGTTTTGGTTTCGAGGATCTGGCAGCTGAGCAGGCTGCCCTGCAATTGTCTTATTACAATTAGTGGTATACAATTAGCCAAGCGGAAAAAACAAACAAACAGGAAAAAGCCAAATCTTACATCTATAGGCAGGTTTGTCTGAATGAACTTTGGTATAAACATCATTTCAGGAGACACGGTGGCCGTGATCAACCCCCTCAGTTGCTTTAACGCGCAAATAAATTGAAAGTATTTAGCAAGATGTTTTGGAAGCATCTGCAGGGTCAGGGGTTGCTTGAATTCCTCATTAGAACCAGGAGGCAGATGGAGCCATGATTCATATGACTTGATCTGCATGCAACACTGCAAACTACTCATTCATGCACATAAGCAAACACTTCACATGCACATGCGCACACGCACACACGCACACACACACACACACACACACACACACACACACACACACACACACACACACACACACACACACACACACACACACACACACACACACACGGGATGTGAAGTGGTAATTGCAAATCTTCAGCAGCAAATTTGAATCCAGGATACTGAAGGAATTTATGGAGGAAAATCATTAATGCTCATTTGAAAAATAAGTGTCCAGCTTCAAAACGGGGAGGGAAAAAAAAAAAGAGTGGAAAAACTGCACAGCCGAACAATTTGATTGCACCATATGTTTTCAATATGTGGCGTCTGAATCGTTTTTTTCCCTCGATTACAGGTTGAGAATTTAACGCTTCTGGAAGGCTTTGTGCTGCAGCTCTCTGCCCTCCAGCCTCCACCTCAGCAAGTGGTCCACTAGTGTGGATGCACCTTGCTGTGAGCGAGGCAGAAACACTGCAGAGTGGAGGGACACCTCATAACACCGGCCAAAAGGGCAACATTTCTCCTAAACATATTCAAAATATGCATTCAATAATCTTACAGTATGCCTATTTCGTTGCATTTTGTGACTGTTTACACATATCCCACATTGTGAGTCTAACAGACATTTGCAGCTTTAGAAAAGCTTTTTAAGCTTTTTAATAAGAAGTTCTATTTAAATAGAGGGACAGTACATAATGTCACGTGCTAAAGTTGTTATCTTCCCTCTGCACATTTTTGTCCTTGAATTAACTCACTCTCATACACAGTAGGATGTGCATATTTGCATCAATGCCAGTATGAATCAATCAGAATATTACTGCACTCGAACATTGTACTGCAGCATGTGACAGGAGGTAAGATTTTTCCTGCTGACAGATGTTCATGGCACATCTTATCAGTGATTTGGTGTGTATATTGTGAAAACACACTCCAGTGTGCTTATGCTCCAGCTGATTTGGTTTACCCTGAATAGCACAGTGATTTCTGTCCGCCGTACAGTATGCTGACCCCACAGTCACAGCACTGGAGCCAGACACAGCGCTGCAGCTCCGCCAGAGACACAAACAGAGCGAGAGAGAGAGCGAGAGAGAGAGCGAGAGGAGGTGGTGAGCGGGGACACAGCGAAGCGTTCGGGAGAAGAATGAGCAGCTTGAAATGCACACGGGCCGAGAGGATGAGAGACCAAGGCAGCCGGGAAAAAAGATTGGGGGGGGGGGGCAAGGTGAAAAATGATGGAGGCCAATAAATAGTCACTGAGAGATCAACCTGGGAAGAAGATAAATGTGATTGGGTGGAGAGACAGACTGATGGAGTTGAATATCGAGACAGGGAATGGAAGGAATAAGCAAATGGAGGCAAGTGCGAGGGAGCGAGGATAGAGAAACAGTGAAAGGCAGCCAGACTACAAGAATGGGGGAGGGAGGTGAAATCAAGCCTCTCACACTAGTCGCTGTGTGTGGTCTCCTAGCAACACTGTCAGCATGCATCTCTTCCTTAAGCACTGAATATGCACAAAGCAGAACGTCAGCCTCATCATAGGTGATGATCCTGGGGTGAAACTCCACCGTAGCTTCATTTGTACCTGGCCCCTCTGTTATCAATACACCATCCGTATCTTATATGGAGCAGCAGCATCTGTAGCCATTTACAACCTCACATCCACGGAGCTACACGGGCTCTACAGCGCTGCTGCTTAGCCATGCAAGGAAATCTGACTAATATACTCAAAGGAATAACATGACACTCTTTTTATAAATGCTCCTGAATATTTCTAAAGCAGATTAGAATTAGTTTTTCTGTCACTTAAAAGTCTGCTCTCGCTTCAGCTGCAAGTCTGATTTCTAAGAAGCAAGCACACTATTTGCAAAGCATCAAACTCATATGAACGTGGCTACAGAAGAACATTTCATGGCTGCAGCACTGATGCCAAATAGCTATCACCCATGTAAATTAGGGGAATCATTTCACCTGCCGTTTACACTAAGAATGGAGATAAAACAGAAATGACAAGAAACCCCATCTGGCTTTTCTCAAACAAATTGGTTTATTACTTCTTTCTTCCCAAATCATGTCAATATGGGATGTCATTGTGACTTAAATTTGATTGTGAGAAATGAGTATAAACCGATGCTGCCTGGTAAAACTGGGGACTGTTGTAACAAGAATTTGGCTTTTAGCTCCAAATTCAGGACTAAGAAATGCATCAAAATCAAATTCACACACGTCCATTTTTGATTAATTGAATGAAAACCTACTTTTCCCTTCAATTTTCTATCAACTAAAAGACACAATGTCTGTCACTGGAGCTCATCATAGAAAAGTGGAATCCGATTGACACAGCAGGCTTCATTACTTAAAAAAAAACCTTAAGTGTCTTTTGTTACTTCAAACATTTCTAATCTGATAAATTACTGTCGCACATCTGGAATAGAGCTCTGAGTAAGAAACCTAATGCGTCGGTGGGGTGAACATGTACTTTCGCCACTGTGTGATTCGACGGAGGGGATGGGGGATCGATGCCCCCTCCTGGTCAGGGCATCTCCTCTTCCACTGAATTAATGTTATTTTGTGTTTCTCCCTGTAACAGTGATTAAAGCTTCTTCGCCAGCAGACCAGACAAAACACATCAAATAAAATGTACTTCAAGAATCCAAGTGAAGCAGGCCTGCCAAATCTCACACATCGGGAGTGAAACTCGCACTATAAACATCAAGATCACACACTGCACATGGAGATTCACACTGAGTAGCAAATTTTGGGTCGATGTCGTACATAAAGGATTTCACACCAAAAGATTTTGTTATCGATAAACTGTTGGCGTTTGGACAAGAAAAACATTATTAGAGGTATTCTAGTTAGAGGACTCAGAAAGTGAAAGTTATGTGAGGAATATTATGTCTGTGACAGTTGTGCTTCTTACCCTTATTGTTGTTATTGTTATTCACTGTAGGTTTTTTTTAATCTGTCGTCACTAAATTCATATTTCACTCACTTCTAGAAAATATATTCCATAAAAAAGAAAATTGTATCAATCTCTACTTGATGATTTCTTGTAAAAAAAAAAAGAAAGCAACTGCCATAAGTCCATTGTCTTGTTCTAAGTTAGTGGTAAAAGTTGTGTTTACCATCGAAGTTGATTCAACCTGAAGAGGAAGAAGTTGTAGACAAAAAAAATCCACCAGTAAACAAACTGAGAAAATGGTGCTTGACAAAGTGACAGACACTTGCTGATATTCCCAAAATTAACAATATCTTGTACAAGTACAAACAAGCTCACAAAATATTACTGGCCAGATTCCTCACACGTTTTGTTTACAGAAGCTCAACTTACAAAGGGAAACGCTGTTCTAAACATTTGGCTGGCGAGATCATTTATGCTCCATCACACCCAGTCAACTTTAGCAGAACTGCTCTGATGTGGCTACCTTCAACACATCTGAACAGGAAAACAACGTCACACTCCAACATTATATATTTCAGCAGCGTGTCTATTCTGAGCCTTGAACAGCACTCCTCCAGTTGAAGCACCGAGTTGACCTTTACAAAAAAAGAATAATCAATTATCTTTATCCAATTTTATTCAAGTATTGTGCGCATGAATTTCATATTAAACAGGAGGTTCTGTTTCCTATGATTCTGATGAAAGTGTTACACGTGCACTCTGTGCAACCAGATTTCTGCTTTCTCCCATTCAGGAGGATTTCTGCCTTCGAAATTGAATTCCTTCACACTGTTCCTGGCTGACCTGAGGGCCGGAAAACATTTTAGGAAGCATCAATTGCTTTATGGGCTTTAACTCGATGGTTGGAGCGCAGGGAAAACCAATCTAACCCTCCTTTAAAAACAAACAAAAAAAAAACTATCACCTAAGGTAAATACTGCCTGTTTGATGCTCCTCACTCTGCAGTGTGCTCGCCCATCCAAGAAATCAGACTTGTAGTTTTACTCAACCCGCTAATTTCCTAAGGCCGAGATCTGCTAAAAAAAAGAAGAAAAAAGTTGATATGGCATTACGATCAGCTGACCAGCCTCAAAGTGTGAATACCGAACTAATGCATCTCTTATGTGCAAGAAGTGTGTCTGCAGACGAAGGAAATGAGATTACTCCCATAATTCCCCTCATTGTGCATCGCTAAAGCAGAAGTCACTGTTTTCACCTCAGGGTTATACAAGGCTCTTTGCTGCCTGAGCATGCCTCAGCCTCTCTTCATGCACTGCCGTTGTGCACTGAATTCTCGACAATATTGCATTGTGCAGTGAGATGCCTGTGGCTGATGAGAATGGACAAGAGGAGGAGGAGGAGGAGGAGGAAGATGCATCGTTCCAAGCAAGGGATGGAAGGCACAAGAGAGGCGCAGAGGAATTTTTGTGACCTCTTTCTTATGTTTTGTACTTGAAATAACAACAGGGGAAAAAAAAAAAAAAAACTAACTCAAAGAAAGGTATTTAAAATACAAAAACAAGAAAAGACAAAAAGGCCCAAAGCTGCTCACCTGAATGTACACACACAGCACGCTTCGCACACTTCGGATTCTCCTCTTCAGCGTTGTACAAATTGAGCTACCACTAAATCTTTCATGGACTGCTACCAAAAATATCTTACAAAAAGCTTTCCCTGATCCTCCGTGCCCTGTGACACCAGGACACAGCCTTGAGCCACAACAAACTTTCGACGGTGCTCGTGTGTCTCAGCTTTGCGCCTTTCTTTCATTATCTTCAGGCTGTGCATGCATTAAGTCTACATCTCCACACAGCTCATGAATAGGTTAAAATGTAAACAGTGGCATTTATCTCTAACTTGTAACTAAATAAATAAAAATACATTTGAAAAAAAAAAATAATAATAATTTGTGTAATAATTCTTTTTCTGGTCAAAAAGAGCCAGAAAGTCGATGACCTCCCCATCTCCATTTACCACCCGGGCTTGCCCTTGCCTTCATCATCTTCTGCTTGAATCTGCAGTAACCAAGGTGACCCACTGCGCTTAGCATACATGAACACTTAACAGCTTATGGATTCCCAAGCTCTTCTATGGCTCTGAAGAGATTTTCATTTGGTGTGTGTTCTTCAGAGAAAACGCGCATAATGTTGTGGAAACGCTGCATCGTAATGCAGAGAAAAAGATGCATTCAGGGCAGGCTTTGCCTTGGGAATGACACGTGGAGCAAACCAAGGAGAGGAAACGAAGGCTGAACAGTGAAATTGGAAGAAAGCCATGCGTTGGGATGCTCAGAATGTGAGCAGCATGAGCGCTGTCACTAAACGTAGCACGACGAAAGAGCACAAAATCGCCGGGGTGCCTCCGAGACAGACTACAGACTTGTTTTTGCCGAGTTTGTGGAGGGATCACATCGTATATAGAGCGATACAGTCTCTGTTTTGTTTGTTCTTTTCATCTGGCTGCTGAAGCCCAGACTGTGAGGTATAGCACTGCAGGGAGATGAGGAAGAATTGAAAAACTCCTTAATGCTCGCGCTTGAGCGTGAGGGGAAGCGCTCCACTCTGCAGCTGCACACGCTTCAATGAGCCGGCATCCTTCCTAACCAAGATCTGACTTCTTTTAGATGTGGGTTACCCTGCATTTCATTGCTGTTTAAAGTCATGTTTTATATGTCTGTGCAAATTCTTTTAAATGAGCATGAAAAAGATTGAGGCTGATGCTCCGTCGCCCTATTAGAATCATGTTTACAGAACATGATGTACATTTGTTTGGTTCACCTACAAAAGCAGACCGAAACAGAATAGCCCGCAGCACCGTCGACTGTCCCTACCCCAACATGAAAAACCTCATAAACTATTCAGCAACAATTAGCAAAGTCCAATAGCCCAAAGCAAAAGCGAGACCAGCTGAACATCACAGTAAGCTAGACATATGATTTGCCTCACAGCAGTTCAGAGTGAGCATCACTCACACCGTCCCAGAGCTGCTGCATGTCGTCTGAATCCACCTTAGAAAGGTTCCCTTGCAGAGTAGGAGTCTTACAAGCCGAGGAGGGTAAAAACAAACAGATCCAAAAATCACACACATGCATAAAGTCCTAAATGTCCCCTTTAGATAATGTCGATGTTAATGCAATCAACACTTCTACGTCCTACTTCTCTATTGATTGAAAGATGAAGCAGCAGCGTTGGTGTGATTAGCAAAGCCAGGTAGACAACAAGTGGTGGTCCAACATTTGAATCAGCCTACACCTCTTGCTCACAATCAGCCGATAAGCGAGTCATAGCGTAGGCCGCACACACATGCCCACACACGGAGCTCTCCCACTCGTTCGTCTCATTACACACAGATCATGTCTCTCATGGCCCGTTTATTTGCACCCCACAG
Organism: Lipophrys pholis; assembly: GCF_963383615.2. Lineage (NCBI taxonomy): Eukaryota > Metazoa > Chordata > Actinopteri > Blenniiformes > Blenniidae > Lipophrys > Lipophrys pholis. The sequence continues at coordinate 9,707,474 of NC_137634.1, read as the reverse complement.
TGTTCTCCAACAGGACCGTGCAGAGGGGATTTTCTCTTTCCAGACGCTCAGAGTTTAGCATACAAATGTAAGTTTTGCAAATATAAAAAGACTTGACACGGGAAAGTTAAAAGCCGCGAAGCGTGCGGACCACCCTGCCTTCCCTCGTCTCATCTCGCTGGTGAACATAAGGAAGAATCACATCGGGATACTTTCAAAAGTTGCAGCTAATCAAGCCAAACACATCTGAGAGCATTTTAATGGTCTGCCCCGAGAGCTGGGATGCAAGAGAAGAAGCAATAAAATGTACAGCTTTATTGGACATACAAGTTTGAGTGGCAGGTTTTTCAGCTTGGGGTCTCACTTGAGCAATTCCCATTCTTGTCCTTGCTGCTATTCAGCGCACTGACAGTAATGAAATGAAAAGGCACTAACTGGGGTAAATGGCAGGTGATAGCAGATTATGCACTGCAGGGTGCCTGATCCAGCCAGTGTTTTCTTACACAGTACTCATGTGGTTGGGTCAAAAACATGGCCACAAGGCCCAAGGGGGAAACGAACACAGATTTTTACAAAATGATTATTAGACACATGCATCCAGAAACTAGAACGCAGCATTTGTGCATCCTCGCCTCTCCGGTATCAGGTGTCACGGCACAATCGCTGTTGACGACGGTAAAATAATTCCTCCCAGGGCAACGTTTTGAAAGTGCGTTGGTAAACTGCCAATAACTGTGGACAATAAATGAACAATTCAAAGTATGAAATTATATTCATCTTAAACAAAATGTAATACAATACCTATAACAAAACTGAAAGTACTGTATATACAGTATCATTGAAATAACTTCCCCTCACATATGACAAATCATTTTAGCTGCTGCTTTAAAAAAAAAAAAAAAAAAAAAAGAAAGGTTCTTAATAAATATATCTTTTTATCAAGTGTATTTTTTGATTTTGATGACTTAGAAGCATTATGAATGAAACTAAACTTTTTGGAATATTTCAGTTTATGTGTAAAAACAAAATCAATAACAATGTAAGAGATGAGAAAAGTAACTCCCCCATTGTATTCTGATTGTTCGATATGTACCTGGATATCTTTAAAATCATGTTGGTCTCCAGCACACCTGGAGACTGTGTTTGTGTTAAATCAGAGAGCTGGAGCTCTTTCCTCTGCCGGCTAACCAAGCAGCCTCTTCAGCACAAAGGAAGATTGCTCTGACATTTACGAAGCATACTTAAGTCATACTGCACTTCAGATTTGCATTTCTGAAGTCGCCGTGTACAATCACCTATTCCACACACTGTTGCTGTTCTCTGAGATTTTGCTGGTTTGCTGTGACCTTTAGCAATGTCGCAGACAATAAATTATCACTGTGAGACACTTCTACGACTATTATGCCCCCCATCAAATTTAGTCCAATGTATTTACACAACACAAGGACGAGATGGGGCAACGATGTTTGTGGAACATACTATACTCTTTTTTTTTTTCATTGTTTGCAACACACCATGGCCATGGTTAACATGGGCCTCCTTCTCAGTGATTTAGTAAACATTATTCAAGGTCTTCTGAAGGTCTCAGCATAAACGTGGCACGCTAATGAGAGCAGGGACATTAACTCAACAATCTGGATCACTTTGGTCCATTTATGCACGTCTAAACATGTATAATTTATGAAAAACAAAACAAAACACAGCCATGTTCCTCTCCTACAATTTCAGATTTTGTCAATTACTGTTCTCACATGATGACAGTGAAATGACCTGATGAAAATTTAAAGCAATTGGCACACAAACATATAAGCCATCCAAGGACTGGTGGATTATTTGTGCGCGAGGTACTTTGAAGATATACATAAATAGAAGGCGCTTAACGTAGTTGGAGACCGAGACCTCAGAGCCAACAAGAGAGGAGTAACTGTTGGATCTCAACTTTATTTATTTTGCATACTACCATGCAAACGACTTTGAAAGGTTTAATGAGAAGAAAACAGAGGGGAAATGAACAAAGATGAGTTGCCTCAAGGAAATCATTACCACACATCATTACTCTTGACTACACACTGCAGTGAGAATGGGACGCTGTAAGATACTTACAATCCAGAAAGAAAGCTTTTAAAAGGAGCATTCAATCTAGAATTTCATTAGCTAATTTGGCCACACACATCCGAGCCATCCTCTGGTCAGGCGAGGAACAGACGTGTACGAGCTTTTAATGTGAGGAGCACTCAGGGAGCAACAACCTCCTAAAACGTGGCTGCGGAGGGAGCTCCGAGGAGTCTGTGGTCATTTGTAGAGCAAAGTAATCCCTCCTCCTTGTCGGCTCTTAGTGGGTACAGAGGGGATGTTTGCCCATTTTGTCTTTCTTTTTCTTCTTTTTTTTTTTTTTTTCCAAAGCCTGCATTTACTGCAGAGTAAATCTATGAATTGAATACAAAAATAGATATGAATTTGAAAGGGAAAGCCTGTAGCAACATGTCTGCTTTAATGATATCTTTTTAAAACGAAGGAGAGAGGAACATAGACGCAAATGAGATTCAATTTAGCTTTTTTTTTTTCTCCCCCTTTCTATTACGGAACAGTAGAAAAAGGAGGGAAGCATATAACAATGTCCAAGCTGTATTTGTAACCAGGACATCTGTAGTGAATGGCATGCCCTTTAATCAAGAAGCCGCCAGAGAGAGCCCTTACCTTTCATCAACCTATTTATAACGCAACACGGTGACTGACAAATCAAGTGTGTTCAAAATAAGCCTGGTCAACAAAAACATGAGGTTTCACATTAAAGCTGAAGGAAACTGGATATATATGATTCGGAGTAAAGACAGTTGAGGATAATGTCAAGATGCATTACATATAATTAATATAAGAAGTAACATTTAACAGCCTCTTTACTCGAGTTGATCAAATTTGATCCTCCATAGTTGAAGTCTGCACAGTTTCTTAGTAGGTTGAAACAATAGTATTATCTTCTGTGGATACCTACAGAGGTGTGTAAAGTCTGTGAAAAACAATACATTTTATTACCATGTCTTGGTCTCTCAAACTATAAATCCTTGCAAAAGGCACACAAATCATGGGATGTCTTGTCTGTATGACAAGAGACTAAAGGACAGGATTTTATAGCCTTGAATGATCCCAGTCTCAAATGTTCTTTTTTATTTAATCTGAGCGATTAAAAGCTATGAGCCTCTACAATGAAATATTATCAATTCCATGAATCAAAAACCAAATATCAACTTTGCCAAGTCTCTTTCCATTGTCATGCTGTTTATAAACCGAAATGTGTAGCAGTATAAGACAGTCTTGTCCTTAAAAGATCCAATTTTAATAAATCCTGGACTGTATTCAACCAATTTATCCATAACACAACCTGTGAATCAGGGATTTATACAATAAACCCCAAAAGAAGAGGATCACATAGTTTAAATTCATGTATTCAGAGTCTGATAACCAGCGATCTCCGTCATGTCAAGGACAGACTCAGGTATACTCTGGTGCCAGTTGAAACATAAACCAGTCATCTTGACAAAGACAGGTGAAGTGAAGCAACTGCCCGCACTTCACTGAGTCGAGTAGAAAGATGTTTCACTCATATTTGTTGCACCCAGCATCATGCTAATAGTTTGTCTGCCGGATGAACAGCAGCAGAGAAGACCAGAACATAAAAATCAGGAACAAGAAGTCCGTTAACAAAATTGGTGAAATTACAAACTAATCAAAAAATAAAGTGATCCACTCTAATCTGATATATTGAATTTCATAAATTACCTTTTTTCAGGTCAAAAGAAGTGGGGGGGAAAGTAAAGGAGGATGAAATTGTGACCAAATCTATTTGAAATTCAACGCTGGGATGAAAACAGGATTTTCACAAAACAATGAGAAGAGTTTGTTTGTTTGTTTTGTTGTTTTTCTTTGACTGACTGCAGTTATTCACGTTGGTCACACGCTGCAGTAGAAACACCCTGCCTTCGTCATTTCTGATGCCACATCTCTCTGACAGAGCTGAGAGAATCAAGATGGTGAGCCCACAGATGAAGGAAAAATGTGCTCTCCCCGACTCACAGAGGATTCCTGCTAAAAACCAGCTGATCACCACAGCCTCTATGCTTATTGTAGAAAACCTCCTGGCCAGGAGGAGTAGTAGTAGTGGACATTTCTACTACTGCTACTAACCTATTGACCTGCTGCTGCTCAAAGTCCAGGGTAACAATTTGTTTGGGTGTTCCGGGACATCCACTGAAAAGAAAATCCATTAGTGCTCATCCAGACAAGGGTATCCACTTGACTAGAGAAAATGGGCTTAAAATGTCAGCATCTGCCAAGTCTATTTCACATCCATCAGTGACCTCAGTCCTGACGGTCCCTCTCCTCTCTGGCCATGTGTGGACCCCCATCACCCTCCATAGCCGTGTTTGCAGTCGTCCATATGGACCCCCTCCCTTCCCCTCCCCACACACACAAAGACACTATGCACACTGCTGGTTAGAGTAACTGGATCCCCCGAAAACAGTCCCAACTATATTGTATTTGTTCAATTAGTCAATGTCAACTAGAAAGCTTTGCTCAATAACATAAAGGCTTACGGTCGGAGGTCTTTTTTTTTTTTGCATTTTAAATCTCTACATTCTGATTAAGTGGGATAAACCACTTAAAGCTGAAGAGTCTGAATGAAACATCCTCCATTTATTCCATGTTACTTCCTACTCTCATACTGTTCGTGCAAACCGACTGAGCTGCAGCATAAACCTGCAGCTTCACGATTCGATCACATTTCTGGGCTGAATTTGGGGATCACCGGGACACCAGAGGAGTCACTGACAGGTGGTGTGAGCCCTATTTTTCCCTCTGCATTCAAGGCACACTGCACAGTATGTGTAGCTAACGGGATGCACTCAATGACCCCAAAGTCACAGCTGCTCTCTGCCATCCCTGCTCTCCTCTACACCTAGGAGTGGTTAAGCCCAAACAGCGTCAGACACAGTCACACATCAGATCCTGCTTATAGCCATCAGACTAAAGCGTGGTTTTTAACATCAGACATATAAAGATTATTAACATATTCAACCCCAAGGTCAACTGAGACTGTCATGTAATTAGTATCCATCGCAATTTCGAATGGGAAGAGAAGCATCCTGCATGCTGAGGAAGCACCGTTAAAGACACATCATACTCTCTCTACACTCATGATGGAGGCTTGTAGTATTGTAGTTACTGCAGTGTCCTTTTAAACTCGTATGGTGGGAATTTTGTGACATATAGCCTAAAGACGTACATTATTCTGAAAATAAAATGTCGATTCAGCTTTTAGAAAATAGCAGATTGTCGCAGGAAATGTAGAGAAACAAAATTAATCCACACAGAAAACGCAGGTCCTTGTGAAATAAGGGCAATCCATGTTATTTCTGTTATCTTTACGTATATCTATATAGTGGGGTGTGAACTAGAAATATCTCAGTGGGAGTGATGCTCATTTGGAGTGGCTGACAGTCACGCCCGGAAAAAAAAAAGGGGGGGAAACAGTGCTGACTCGCCTTAAATTCACGTTTATTTCACGACTCCTCGACGCTTTCCAATCGCCTTACACAAAAAATAAAAAAATCCAAGCAACTCGTCTGGCATGAATCACACTAAAGCACTTTTAAAGGAGGGGGAAAAAAAGAACAATTGAAACATCTGAGGATGTGGCTCCCTTCATCCAGACGCCTCCTGCCTCTCCTGCACCTCAAAGACGCGCCAACACATCCTCACCTGGATGCGCAAACACACACGCACACACACCAACACACACGCGTCACCCCCGTGTGTTCACAATCAGAGTAAAACCTCCCATTCACATATTGATGGACACTTATTAATCGTAAACATGCAGATGTTTTCTATCACGGCATGCAGATCACCGCTGACACACAGTCCCTGGCTGTGGTGTGTGTATGTTGGGTGAATAAACACCGTGCATGCTCCGGCATCACCGGTCAGCTGATGGGGGGGCTTGTTTTTTAGTGAAATATTTATAAGGGCTTGTCACGACCGAACTTAAACGCGGGGCTGTGCGTGATAGCGCGCAGCCATCTCGTCGTGTTTACCTCTCTTTTGTGTTTTTCTTTTTCTTTTTTTGGAGGGGGGGGGGAGGCTTTAAAACGGGCCTCGTGTGCACAGGCGCGCGCTGCAAGCCTTCAAGGTTGAATAATTTGGCTGGTGAACACACGGCGGCTCACTGTCACAATCACATTCCTTTAAAAAAATGAAGTACAATTACGTGTAAAAATGCCATTAGGCCCCGACGTCTCTCCCGCACCTCTTCTGCGCAATCCAGCACCATGTTTTCCTCGGCTAATTACACGGACGGCGCGTTTTTGACCGTGACAGCTGGCCACGTCCCCGTGCGCGCGTCTCACGCGCTGATTTACGGAGCAAAAACACAATAATACAGCAAGGTGCAATGCCTACCTTGGTGAGTGTGTAGCCTATGGCTGGCGCAGCGGCAGACTGTGCCGACAGCCCTCTCCAGTTGCCCAGACCTCGTAAAAATCAGACAACAACAAAACCACGCCGGTTGTTGATGACACAGCTGTCTTGGTAGACAGGAAGGAGGCAGAGAGGGAGAGCGGAAAAAAAATCCTTTCCCAGATGTGTCAATTGACGTGGTGCTGCGGGATCAAATATTCAAACGCATATCACCGGACTGACGCCTTTTCTTGACGTGAAAGGTCTTCCATTTTTATGATAAACAGACGCACCGTGCTACCGAGGCTCGCGGAGGGCTGGCCGGCGCGAGATCTGATTGAAAACCATGATGCAATTCAATGCGACGTTACAAAATGTTCCTCTGCAAAAACTCCATCCTTGTGCGTTTAAAAGCAAAACTGCCTCTGAGACGACCTCCGCAAGATAAACATGCTTTCGACTCAGGCGAGAGGAGGAGAGGAGGAAAAAAAAAAAAAAAAAAAAAAAACACACAGAGAGACGTCAAAACAAGAATGCGCAGATCGGAGCGCGCTGTGTCGGTTCAGGCGCTGGGCATCCTCACCGTGCATTTGCATCCATATTAATATTCATACAGTACTTCCTGAGAGCAGACCTCTGGTTGTTTTTCTGGAGAAAAGAGGGAAAAAAAATATCTGAGGTGTCGTTGAGTCCAACTGCGACAACTTGTTTATCGGTTGTCAGAGCAGCAAGAATGAAATCCACAGCAGCACTACACTCATTAAATGTCCAGGACTCTCCACAAAGTAGGGATTTCATTCCCCAACAACCACAATGAACCATGACTGTGTTTATCTCCCAGAAATACACAAAATAGTCATGTATGGAAACGTCACAGTGATGTAATGAGGATAAAACACTATTAAGAATAAAATAAGCTGCTGAGCACCACAAAGTAGGCTAATCCGTCATGGGAATAAATGTATGGCATTTTGCATGGGGGGGGGGACGACAAACGTCAAATCATGTCAATTAAAGCCTTGGAGGAAATATTAAATGGAGGTTTAAATGTCCAACAGTTTCATCTATTTTTTTCCTGATGAAAATCATCAATAATATGTCAGGTGTCACGTGACCAAGTAGCCTTCACGTGGCCTCTGAGGCTGACACGCCCCCTAAAGTCTGTAGCAGAAGATATATAGCAGGTGAGCCCAGATGAAGACAGATGACACTCAGAGATTAGGAGAACTGCACAGGCTTCTAATCATGTTGAATCTTTGGACTGCCGCGGCCACAAGCTGAATCCGAAGTCCACATTTTAGTTTTAGTTGGCCAAAGTCAATTGGAGCTCATATGACATAAGTGCTGTTTCACACAAGCAGCAGTCCAAACAAATACTGTTTCACAAAATTAACGTGCAACTGTAAGATTGGCTCATAGGATCCAGCTGTTTTTTTTTTTTTTAAAGGGGGGGGGGGGCTTTTCCCACTTCCCAGAGGGGGAAATCATGTGGCCTCTGTCCAACTTAGTACAGTAGTTCTTAGGAGGTAGTTTTGAAAACTCCCAGAAGAAAATACAAAAGAATTTATCAGCAGTGACATTTTAAACATCGAAACATTTCAGCTGATCAGCATAAATTGTTTTTGAGAATGCTTAAAAATAATCTAGCTGTCTCCTAACCATATTACATTTTTACACGTATATATTACTATCACATTTTTTATCTCAATGCTTTCCTAATTTGAATTATATATTAAAAGCCAAAGTTTCAATTTGGATCCTTGATCCAGAATCTGGGTCTTGTGCAAAGTAAAAAAACAAAAAAAAAACAAACACTCTTCCTTTGCATATTAGTCTGACAAACTTTATTAAAATCTATCAATACTTTTTTGGGTCATCCTCGTAATAGACAAACGAATCAACCAACCAACCAACAAACAAACCAATAACAATGAAAACATACCCCTGCTTGTCGAGGTAAATTACTTACTAGATGATATTTCTCCCCTGATGCAGACACTTGACAAGTTTTGTACCGTATCCCTCTCTGCTTTCCCAATATCACAAGAGATCTGAGCATTTCGAGTAGAGCACGCAGTAACCGTGTGACGTCCGTGACGAGGACAGGAAGCAGAAAACTGGCTGAAAGTAAACCAGAGATTCATGACGGAGCAAACCGAGAGCAGCACCACAAGACATACAGTTTGCATGAAGTATCGTCTCAAAGAAAGGGAATAGTTAACGCCAACGTCCTTCAGATGGCTTCATCCCGTCTTTTATTTCTACATGAGTGAAGAACTTCAATCAGCATTTTTACTCTCCGTGATGTCAAAACTTTGGCGTACCGCGTTACATCATTTACAACACAGCTACAAAGGCCGCAGACCAGACGACACAGCAGAACCGCTGTGAGCACACCGGGCCTTTTAACACAATGGCTCTCTCTTTTCAACAGGTACTCAAATATGATTTTCCAAGCACAGTAGAAGATGAATATTTCAGTTAGCGGACAAACAGAAAGCCCTCTACTACACATTCACCTTTCAGGAAGAAAGACGACCAAACTTCAATGGATGAAGAAAGTTGACGCAAGAGAAGCCGACCTCTGATGTGGAGAGCGGAGCAGGACTCGCAGTCCGTTTGGTTTGAGGATCAGAGGATAACAGTGCTGCTGAATGGAGTCGGTGTTGATGTTACTCTAATGAGAACATTAATCTTTTTCCTTTTTTTTTTTGCGGGGGCAAAACAATGAATTAAAACAATGTAAAGGGTTTTTAAAGGTATTCATTTGTCAAACGGAGCCCAGGAGGCGTATCATGAGACTTTTTGATCAATGAGAAGTAAATATTTGAGAAGAGGGCAAAGACATCGGAGCAAACTGTTCAACTTGGGATTTTTGTTCCAGTTGCATCGACAATGTATCCATAAAGCAATCGACCCGAGAGATGTGAGCACAGCGTGTCCCTCCTTTATCAACATGATTATATTTGCTCTCATCATATAATCAGAGCTCTTCAATGGCTCTTCAGGCAGAATCTTTCCGACTTCCGGAAACTCTTGTTTCGCAAAACAGTTGCATTAAAAGTTGAGCTACACTAACTGGGGCCTATCCAATAGGAAGGTACAATTACTTTCCATGTATAACTGTTATTTTGTAATGCTGCCTATGGTTGGATCCCAACAGTCAATAACGATGACATCTTTCATTGTGAAATGCTGAGGAACTCTTTGGATTTAAAAATGTTATATTAGCAGATGTATTTTCAGAAGTTATTTGGTAAAATTGTTTGAATCACTGTAAGAGTGAGATGGATTGTATCCGTTCCTGTGATAAAAAAATAATTCAGAAGTTGGAGAAATACATATATATATCCCACCATTGCCCCTGGTCGTATAGGAATGTAAGGAGAAATGCACCCTGGAGAGCTGTAATTTGCAAACCTCACATTCTAAATCAGTGTGTCTTTCAGTTAAAGTGCATATTTGTGCTAGAAGAAATCCTAGTCAGTGTTTCTTGAGATGTTTTGATAAACAAGATAACATAAGGTCACAGTGGTGTTTCTCCATACAAACTAAGTTCACCTTTGAATCCATGTGACAAATATGGATCAAGGTTTTTCAATGTAAAGTACAGGACAAACAATCTGTACACAACCTCAAAATATAAAAGCATTGTCACACTGTGTGTGTGTGTGTTTCGTCAGTGGAAGCAATGTTCAAGTAATTTTCGCAATTCAGAGACGATAAAAACACAATGTTTTTGTGTGTGCAGGAGATTACAGCCAATATTCTTTAACCGAACGTCACAGTTCAACCATTCATAGATCAATGCATCTTAAAGACACTCATTTCATGTCAGTGTATTTAATGTACTTTAGAGTCAATCAGATGGTATAAATCAGGTGCATCATCTGCATTGTGAAGGCTGAATTTAAACCCTCCCACACACCTCGATTCCAGCATACAAAACACAGGAACCTGAGAAAGACAAGTCTGTTATGGGGGGTTGGCAGGGTGTCTTACACAGCAGAGACGGGCTCACCTCTGATTTAGAGCCAAGTCCATCTAATAAATAACAGAATTCTGCAAACTAATTGGGAAGAGGACAATGATGTCAAGACAAACTGTTCAACTTGTGATTTTTGTGCCTTTTATACCTACGACGTATCCATAAAACAATCTATGTGAGAAATCTGAGCACAACGTGTTCCTGTTTTATCATCTGTTCCAGCGTGCTCATTAGTTTGTTGATTATATGTGTGTTTCTCGTAAAATTAAAGATTTCCAATGCCTCCTCAGACGGAATCCTTTCACCTCCTGTATTGTGAAACATTTGCAGGAAATATAACCAAACTGTGGCTGCAACTGTTGTTTTGTAATGCTGCATTTCTGTCTGGGGTGAAAGTCAACACATATCTGATGTGTTTCAGTACAGTTAAAAAGAAAAGACACATTGTGTCAGTTCACGAGGAGACGAACAATAAACTCTCAATGTTCTCTTTCACATAACAAATATTCAGCATCACATAGAATCAATAAAACTGTCGTAATAAAACCACGAGTGACCAGAAACAACAGAAGCACACTGTACTTGACATACATACAGATCATGAAGATATTGTATTCCTTCCTTCTGATGAGACAACCATCAAAATACACAAAACTTTCCAACTATAGAACGTTACTTTGTTTATCTCTGACAAAACATGTGTGTGTCAAAGTATCAGGGGAGTGGATTTGTTATCAGCGGTTTTGCTGGTCAAAGTGCGTCATGCTGAACTGTGAATAACCTGAGATTCTGCATCCATTCAAACTCACTTCAGGATAAACTCCGCGAAGGTAATGTATTATATTTTATGCTATACCGTATGAATGATTAAGACCATAAAACGACTTTTATGGTCAAACTTAGACAATGGTGGCGTTTGTGGTCGTCCGGCTTTTGACTGACAAAGAGTTTTCTTTGTGCACAAAATGATTGTCTGAGCGTTTGCCTGTGAGCTCATTCATAAGTAAGTCATTTGATCAGGCTGCTGCATGCCTCGCAAGCTTTCCAGAAGTCGCTTCCTTCCCTAAAGGAAGATTAAGACCTACAAGCAGAGGTGCTGATCACCAGAGCAATCTGTTCTCTACTGCAAATCCATCTATCAGACCTTCCATTGTTGTCTTTAATAAAGCACCCTTTCTCATCTCTACAGGCATGTAATGTATTATCTATAGCCCTGACCTTTATTGGAAGAACTCTTAGATTAAAATACTGACCATTGCTGTAAATTGTTCACGTGGCCTGCAGATTGCAAAAATGACAAAAGAAAAGACTCAGAAGAAGCAGATTCTGGAGACACTAAGTGTTCTGCAGTGGGTGCTATGTTTTCTCTTCTTAGGTAAGATCCCACCGCACTGCTACGATCCCTCACTGCACTTGACTGACAAATGACACTGTAATTCTCTCTGGGCTCATGTCAAAGTTAGTGTTTAACATGCAAACTCTCTTGTTGTTCACAAACGTCCACCCACAGGAATAGCTTGCACTGTCTTGATAGTGTATCTTATGTTTACCTCTCTGTGGCCGCTGGCCGCTCTGTACTTCGTTTGGCTGGTGTTTGACTGGCACACCCCTGAACGAGGTAAAGCAACACAAAGTCCTTCAGTATTTCACTACAAATAGTCAAATCATGAGAATCGATGTTGCCAATTCTGAATTACAAACTAATTCTAAACAAAATGGTTAACTCATGTTTTGTGTTGTTGATGGGCTAATCTCAGAACAAGAACTCGCTACGTATTGAAGGGTATTTCAGTGGAATTAGGGTGAAACTCGTAATCTGAAGTCAGATTATTGATGAAAAAATATATATATATTTAAATTAAGAACTTGATTTGAACCTTTTGTTAGATCTTTTTTTAGTTTTTAACTCTGAAGTGGGTTTAACGTGGGAACATGACTTGGAAAAACAGTGTCTGACACAATTTATCATTTGTGGATCAACCCTCAAAAATCTTTTTCTGTTTATTGTAGATCGTAACATTATTATGTAAATACAAACTGTGTAAGAACTAGGAATTAGTACAACTATTGTATTTAAGGCAAAATGCAAAATCAAGCAGCACTTGTGTCTGAGGGTCTGTTGTGTCCATCAGGGGGCAGAAGATTAAACATTGTGAAGAACTGGAAGGCATGGGATCACTTCAGAGACTATTTTCCTGTCAAAGTAAGTTAAACTTGTAGTATTTTCCCCAACATTTCTGTCTGTTATTATTTCGTATCTTTCCAACGCTTCGAACTTTTCAAAACTGGCTGTAATACATTTGCTTCACTTGTGTGTCCATTGTTTTATTAAGCTGGTAAGAAAACAGAGCTTTAGTTTTTCCCCACTAAATATCAAAACAGAAAATGTTTTGTGTACAGTTCACTGTCATTTTCAAACCCTCTGGTCTAAATTTTACCAAAACATTAAAGGTAAATAAGTTAAATTTGCCAAAAATGGGTTCATCCTGATACAACATATTGTGATTTTTTTTCTTCTTCTAATAGACAGATAAGGCCGTGCATCTGGTAGATGAAAGACTCTGCAATTAGCATTTTGCTTTGAAGGCTTTTAATCAGAGCACTTTGAACAACTCTTCATGTCAGATATCTGCAAGAAGCAGCCAACATGAATATCCACTGTTAATCGCTCACCCAATCAGATAAATTACAGAGAAACAGAGGTTTGGTTTTATGATCAACTGTTGAGGCCGACAGCAATCAATTATGTTAATCCTCTCGTGTCACTTTTCTCGCCCAGTTGGTGAAGACAGCCGAGCTGAATCCAAAGCAAAACTACATCCTTGGCTGTCATCCACACGGCATCATGAGCTTTGGAGCCTATAGCTGCTTCAGCACCGAGAGCAGCGGCTTTGCCGAGTTGTTCCCTGGGATACGATCCCGCCTGGCTGTACTAGCGGGACTCTTCAAGATCCCTCTCATGAGGGACTACATAATGGGTGCAGGTATTTACAGCATGTTCAACAACAACAGTGAACTATTCTGTCTCTTAGTCTGATCATTCTTTTACCTTAGGTCAGAATTGATTGAAGGCCCTCCTTTGGCACAGAACCAGTAGATTATTGATGACGCTGCAGAAGCATTATCTCCCATTTAAACCTTTTAGGGTTTGAGTGTTAAGAGATTTTTTATTTATTTATTTTTTAAAAGGTGTTTGTTAGACTGGAAATGGAAGTCAATATCTTACCCACCTACGAAACCACTTGGGGCTGTCACGATTACGACAAAGATCCATTTTCACAACTGGTATCTGGGCAAATTTGTATTAAAACCTTTTAAGATCATTGATGTAGAGAATTGTTTCCCAGCTGCGATCCATGTGGAAGTCTCCTGTGAGAAATGTGGGTGGCAACAACCTCATTCATCTAAAAAAGAAACATTAAAATGTGTTTTGTTTTTCTTCTTGCCTTTCAACAAACTCACTCTTCACCTGCCGACACGCGGACTTTGTTGTCTGATAAGGTGTTTATCCAGTCAGCAAAGCAAGCCTCCAACACCTTCTCTCAAGGAGCGGCAAAGGAAATGCCGTGGTGATTGTGATTGGAGGAGCTGCAGAGTCTCTGGCGTCCTCACCCGGAGTCAACAGGGCGGTGGTGAAGAGCAGAAAAGGATTCGTCAGGCTGGCGCTTCAGTTCGGGTGAGAACACACAGACCACGTGAAACAACTGTAATCAATGAAGGTTACTGTACTCACCACTAGTAGATGGACTAAAATAGTCTCTTATGATAATCCACAGGGCTGATCTTGTTCCTGTTTACTCATTCGGAGAGAATGAGCTCTTTGAGCAGGTGATTTTCTCCGAGGGCAGTTTTGGGCGCCAGTTACAGGACTGGATCAAAAAGATCATGGGTTTTGGCCCGTGTCTGTTCGTTGGGGAGCGCTTTGGAATCATGCCCTACAGGCGTCCAGTCACTATTGTTGGTAGGTATTTTATGAGTCCTTTCAATGAACAGCAATACCAATTAAATGGAATTTCTTCACATTCTCAACCGTTTACAGTGGGAAGTCCGATTGCAGTTCCTCAGCTGATCACGCCTACCAAGGAGGAGGTGGACCATTATCACACACTTTACATGGAGGGTCTTTCCAAACTGTTTCAAGAACACAAAGTCAGCTGTGGACTTTCAGAAAGTCACAAGCTTGAGATCATTTAGTTTGCACTTGGATAGAAACTCCACTGTTATTTTCCTTTAATGAGAATCTTAAAAACGGGACTCATGTGACGGGCCTCATCTCCAACTATACATCAATGTTATTGGTTTCTCTGTTCCAACTGTAAATAACAGTATTTGTGTAACAATTAGTGCAGGTAGAAGTATTAAACATGTGTAGCCCATTATGTGGTCTGATAACTAATGTGTCACAAAGTTCATAAGATTTAGATAACTGAAATTAATTATTTCATCAACATTTTGTCTTCTACTTTTGCATACTTGTTGAATCTATGAATAAATTGTAATCATACAAACTTTACTGACCCCCCTGAACCACTATCCATTCATCTGTTTCATGAACTGATCCCAGCTGACTGTAAAAGCACAACACACTTCGAACAGAGCAGTACTTCACCGCCAACTTGTGTAGTCGTAGTTATGCCTACTTCCTGTGTAGATTTCCTCATCGTCTTCCTCTTTTAATTCTGACTGGCTGCCTCTCTGTATCATTTCACTGAGCCGACCTGCCTGGAGTCACACACAATCATTAACTGAATATTTCATTTACTACATCTGAATGGAGTTTTATTACAACTTTATTGAGGACCCAGTTTACAGCAGTACACAAGTTTATCCTAATTGCCCAATAATTACAATAAATTCAAATACTTGAAGAGAAGAAATGACCCAGCTCGTCAGAAAAAGCAAGTGAAACACGTCACTGGTAGAGCGAATGAGGATGGCGTGAACCTAAAAGAAGTCCATATCATCCGGTGCATCCAAGTCACGATACTCAATGATGTTGCGTGGATCCCCTCGTGACATTCTGCCGTGGTTGAAGGTCAAAGGAGAAAGATAAAGAGAAGAGAAGCGCTTAAACATTTTGCTTTGACGTCCTTCAACAACGGGAAACAGAGAGTACCAATAGCAAAATAAGAACTAGACGTACAGTAGTCTCACCTGATGTTGCGTGGCTTTCCCAGATAGCCACCCTGTCCACGGAAGTTGTCATAGTTTCCTCTGCCTCCTCCATATTGGTTGGGAGGGTAAGAGGGCCCAGCTAACCAAGAGAGATTGAGATTAAAAGATCAGAAAGCTGGAGAAAATGTTTGTTTAAAAAAAAAAAAAAAATCAATAAAAATACTGCTCCTATAAGTAGAAAAGCCAGAACATACCACCATAGCCCATCAGTGGTGGACGTGGCTGTCCAAAGCCCATTGGACCCTGCGGACCTTGAGGGGGAAAGGGCATGGTAGGAGAAAGCAAACCTAAAGGACAAAACGAAACACACAAACAATTATCAGTCCACTATTCTCCCTGTTGCAGTGCATAATCTATTCACGCAGTCTTCAATGTATTTATTGTCGATGAGACAGAAATGTTCTGACCTTGACCGGGTCCAGTGAGCGGAGGAATCTTCATCTCTGGCAACGACGGTCTCTTAGCATCCATGAGGAAATTGTTAAAAAAAGTCACCTCCTTTTTCACCTCTTCAATCTTGTCGCCATGCTTGTTCAGGATATGCTTTCGAACGAATTCTGGTCCCTTGAAAACCGATTTGAAGACTAAATTATAGATGATGTACAATCCAAACAACAGAACCGTCAAAACAATATTTCACATGTGCTCACCTTAAACTTCTTGCCGCTCAAAGGGCAGAGCCATTTGTCCTTTCCCAGCTCTTGAGTGTTGGCGGACACAAACTTCTCAACTTCCTCTTCTGGATCCTTCCGGCCCATCTTCCCTGCCTCGTCCTCAGAAAGGACTTCCTTCAAACTAAACAAAGGCAACAACTTTTCCTCCATCATCTTCTGCCACTGTTGAACTGTTGCAACAAACAAGACAAAAAACAAACAAGAAAGATGATTCAAAACAGGCTTCAAACTAATTTGATCCGGGGGCTACATACATCTCGGTGGGTTCTAACAACAAAGTGTGGCAAAGTAAAGGTTTAGACAATTCCAAAGGTTTCTATTGGTTTGAATGCATTATCCAAAATTTCACATTTAATGTTATATGTTTTTACATAACCTGGACAAACACATGAGAGATAAGTAGAATTTTAACATTATACACATTTTAACAATCCAGAATGCCCTGATCGGATATAAAACTACTCAAACTATCAAAGTACAAAATACAAAGATAAGTGGCAACTCTAAGGTGGACAATCAACTCAACAATTAAACTGACCTTCTCCATTTGTGATGCGGTTCGGAGGAATGGGACCGCGGACATGGATCATGCCACAGCGGTTGGGCATTTCGTCCTCACTTGGGTATTCACAAGTGTTGTAGTAGTCAATGGAGTGCACAACACGCAGGTACAAGACCAAACGGTCCAAAACCTAAAAATAAACAGAAAAGCTTATTTTCCCCCGCGAGATCGGTGTTAATATTTCTAATGTCTTCAAATGCAATGAAGACTGAAATGGTAAAACTTGCATTTTCTTTTAAAAGAGTAAGCAATAAAAGGGTGAAATAACAGAAATCTGAATGGCTGCTCTTCAGACCTTGGCCAGTTTGTCGTCCTTCTCCACGGTTGTCTCAGTGGGGTGTCCTTCTTTAGCGCTCTCCTCAGGATCTATTCCGCTGCTGGAGCCAAGCAGCTCCTCCTCCTCAGCACTCACCTCCTCTATCAGGTAATCAGTGATGTTCTTCAGGATGGGGTTCTGAGCCGGCAACTTTTGAAATCATTAAACACACATAAACGAGTACATCAGGTTGGGAAAAATCAATGCTAATGATCAAACTGCACGCACACAGACATAAGCAGAAAGTAGTATAATACCTCGTTGCTCTGCCCGTCTTCCTGCGACTTGACACTCCACAGGTCGCCTTTTTCATCCAGGGCATGAATGAGCTTGGCAGCCAGCTTGATGTCATTGCGGAGCACCTGCTTGTGCTGAGTGATACCATTAACATTACGCACCCTGCGAGCCAGGTCTCTGTTCACCCCCGGTGCCAGTTCACAGTCTCGCAGCTGTGAAGGGAGAGTGTCGGGTAAAACACACTGGTAATGGCTTCGGCTGCGATTTTGGAGATTACAGTAAAAAGGAAAAGGCCCATCTGACGCTCCCCGAGCAATAGTTCAGAGCACAGCCAGGATTCAGTAACACACGGCCAGTCTGACACTGGCACGTTACAATAAGAAGCACATTACAGACAGGCTACAGTATTTGTTGAAATCAGTGATAATAAAATTAAGAATGAAGACACTCACACGAATGTTTTGAAGGTTCCAGCAAACCTCTTTGATGTTGGTACTCCGGTCAAATGTCACCCAGCAGCGTCTGAAAAACCTGATCAAGCACACGTTTCATTATGAAATCGTCTGTGTCTGGTCGTGGAAGCAACATCAAAAATGTTGGGTGTTTTCAGCCAACCTGCGCTCAGGATGGGGGTCAGATAAACAAACACGCAAAAATCCAGGGTATCGACGACATAACTGGGAAGAAAGGAAAAAAATAAAACAGGAGGATTTGAAGACAAACTCGTCAGTGAACGCAGTGCTTCCACATATTCAAAGACAATTCCTCGCAAGTTCCACTCACTGCAATGATTTCAGCCTTGGAAATGGTGGGCGCAATACTCCTCATGAAGAGAGAGCAAGTCCTGTGGAGAGGCCGTGGTCTCGGAGAATCATCTTTTGGTTTCTTTTCTTCTTTCTTGTCCTCCTCAGAGTTCTCCTTTGGTTTCTCCTCTGTGACATTGGAGAAGAGACATCTGGCGTTATGACAACCTCTGCAGGTAATGATTCATGGGGAGTAGCACAACAATTTCAATCATTCTTAAAATGAAGAGAGTTTGTAATACTCGTGAGATCTCACCTTCTCCCTCTTCTTCGTCCTCGTCCTTGTCTTCCACCTCTTCCTTTTTCACAGGTTTGTCAGAGCAGTTGGAGTCAGAATCTGAGTCAGAGTCGCTTTCCGAGGCGCTGCCTTCATCATCACTGTCTCCGCTACGCTTCCTTTTTCTTCTTGGCTAATGAGAGAGAAAAAACACGAGAACAATCAGGGATGTTGGTAAATATGCATTACTCATTAGCAAATAATTTCAATAATAGAAGCAGCACCAACTTTTTTAGGCTCGGGCATTTCCTCTTTGGCAGCTTCTTTCTCTGCCTCCTCTTTCACATCCGCCCCTTCTGCGGTTGCAGCCTTTTCTGTGCTGGCAGAGTCGCCCTCCTCCTGTGGCACAGTTCACAGATATTAACATAACGCTCTTCAAAAGTTTAAATAGTCTCTAAAGAAAATGAAGTGCACCTTCTCGGTTTTGTCTTTCTCAACCGAGGGCTTGCGATCGCCTCCGGAGGCTTTGAGGTCTTCCCTCTTGGGAGGTTCACCGACCCCTAAAAGAGGTGGCGGCTTCTCCTTCTCTTCTTCCTCTTCAGACGGCATGTCCAATATGCGAAGATCATGATCTGTACCACCTTCCATTTTTATCACAGCTGAAAGTAAACAAGAGGGCGTGTGGTTCAGGAAACAGTTCCGTTTAATGACTTGAATTGTGAAAGAAACACAACACCGACACGAGCAAATACCAACAATCGTCTTGACTTCTCAGGTCGTACCTGCATCAAGAACCTTGATGATGGCCGGGGTCTGTTCAATGTCCAAATAGACATTATCGAACCAGCCGTTCTCCATCAGGAACGTAAAGACGTTCAGACGGTTGTGCAGGGCGCTCTGGGCCTCTGCTTTGAGTCGGCTGGCCTCGTCTGGGTGGTATTTGGATCTGAACCTGTGTCCAGAGTTGGGGGTCCACAAAAGAGTGGGGAAGGAATGAAGGGGGTTGGAATGAACGGGATGCAAAAGTTAGAGAACAAATACGAATTATATTTCCATGTCACAATTTAAGGCTTAAAGTAGCAATGACAAATTTGATTGATTTGCAGCTTTTTGTCAAAATCACGATTTCAATGCATATTTTGAATCTACACGAACATGTCAATTTGAGTATGTGTAACTGACTTAGTGTTGCATATGTCCAGACTGTATTGTGTGCACTGTAAAGCTTAGTCTTCATGTTCTGTATACATGTTAGGACTGTGGTTATAGTATCTAGTTGTACAAAATGAGGAGTTTGAGAGTAACTCACCAAATTAAAGAAAAAGCACAATAGAGGTTATCAAATTAAGCATTCACATATTCAGAATGTCATAAAAAAAATGTTTATCATTGAGTGGACTACAGTTACCTTTTCTTCTGCCAGTTTAATAACAAATAAATACAGAGAAGGGGGATTTCTTCTGTGAAAATGCGCTCCACTTCAACCCCAATGGTGTGTCTGTATGCACACAAATTCGGTTTTGGGATTCGATTTGATCCAAACATAAAAAGAAAACCGTAAAAAAAGAAAAAAAAACTCTCCACGTGTGGAAGACTACTTGGCTGTCTATCTAAAATTCCTGTTACTGAGTGTCTAAGAGCAACTGCATTGTGCGCAGTGCATACCCTTGCTATCTAAGACCGGTTCTTGCGGATGAGCTCCACGTTTGCATGTCCTGAAAAAAATCGTCGTCGTGGTAGTAAAAATGAAGGGAGGAAAAATGGGTTATGTCAAATCATAACGATTTTGCATGACACCTGTGAAATAAGTGTAATAAACATTAACAAACAGAACACAACTGTGAATCTTGTGCGATGTCAAATAAGAAAATCCACCTCCCAAAAACATTTCTTCTGAAAATGTTGAATTTTGAGGCGAAGCAAGAAAAGAAATATACTTAATTTCAGGGTGTCAGCTAATAGGGTTTTAACAAAAACAATTAACTGATTTTCTTTTAAATAGAAACACAGTTAAAAGTTTGCCTCGGGTCCAATTTGTTATTTCTTTCAACTGAGAGTAATTCATACTCATGTTAGCTGTGGGTTGATTTTCTTATTTATTCACTGTAACAAAAGCTCCTGGTCCTAGTTTGTGGGTTGAACTGGCCTAATGCATCAAACTGGAGTACAGCACTTCATTTATTCAGCATAATTAATTTTTTTTTAGGTCAAGCACTTTGAAGCATAGAGAAGTGTTTAATCTTATATTATCACATCCCTTCTTTATAAATATATTGGCACTTATTTACTAATGCAAATCCAAATTTTGTCAGGAAAAATCCCACCGTAGGACCAGGATCAGCGTAACAGATTCATATCATCAAAGCAGTTACTTTTAATGAAAGCAGCAATATGAGATGTTAAACTGGGAGAAATCTTGACTAACAAATCTCAGCTAAAATGGCTAAAACAGAAGAAACACTACTCTATACTTAAAAACTATAACTACTTGTGATTACAGCTCGGTAATAAAGGCAACAAAAGTCGTACCACTCTTCATCTTTATGAGCCAAAAAGAAGTCCTGCATCTGTTGTCGGCGGAAGTCAATCTTGTACTCATTGTAGCGTTTGACAGCTTCTGTCTCATCCACAGAATCATCCAGGGATATCAGAAACTCCTTAAAGCTCTTCATTATTGGAGGAGGGGGACCTAGGTCCATGTCATGGATGTTGCCAAGCCTAAAACAAGATATAGTGTGTATGAAGCTTTATATGGAGAAGAAAACGTTTGAAAATATGCTATGATTGGAGCTGGTAAGACTAAATGGCAAAACAAAATAAAATACAGTATAACAGCTTATAAAATGATAAAAGAATGTGACAGAAGTAGTGAAAAAAATAGTGAGTTAAAGTTAAACCTTCTTTTTTAAATCTAAAGTTTTCCAGCTAGACATGCCTTCCTCCTGCAATCACAGCCTCCTCAGATGTTAAGCTCTAAACAACAGAGGATCATATTTACATTTTCTCAAAAGTGGATTTATTTTGCAATGAACCACATTGAAGGGGAGCTTAAAATCACCTACTTGTGTAGTGACCTCTTTATCTCATAGAGTTGTGCCAACTATACCATACCATCTATATTTACAAAGACTAAAAACTATAAAACAGATAAAATCAGATCAACGTCTCACGCTGAGTCGATCATTAACGAGAATGAGAATTCAGAAATACTAACCCTCTAACTCATACAAACCCACTATCAATTATCTGCCTGTATGTTTCAACTCGTAACCTATTTGAAACTGTGGACTGCCCATGTTTGTTATGCTGACCCAGTTTGCTTGAAGATTTGGACATATCAGTCATTAAAATGTTGTTACTACTACTACTACTACTACGATCCCGCATGATCAGTGAACACATTTCTGCTGTTTAAGCGCAGGGGTCTGGCTTGTTCTGGATTGTGAATAGATTTTCTGGGATGATTGTAACATTACAATTTGGGAACAAAATGTAACTTTCAAACCGAAGCTTAGTGACTCACCTAGCTTGGATAGGTATTCCATGATGAGGCTGCATGAGGTGGAGGTCTGGATGACCCCAGTGCTGCGGTGGGCCATAGCTGGGACCTCCTCCACCACCACCCCCACCGCCACCACCACCATAACCCAGGTCATATCCACCACGGTATGGATCGCCACCATGATCATCCCTTTTGGAATTCATTTAAAATAAGTAATACAGCTCTTGAAATAACAAAGATGCATGTTGTAGCTGCAGTGAAACTGCGGCAGCTTCTCTCACCAGTCTCTTCTCATGCGTTTCTGCTGGGGACTCATGTCATGTCTGGGAGGGGTGAACCTCTCCCTTCGTCCTCGGTCATAGTCCCGGTACTCTCCTCTACTACGACGCTCTCTGCCCCTGTCCCACTCCCTGGGGTGTGGAAAAGACAAACATTCGCCAAACACGGAGCCACACTGGGGGTTTAGTGCATTTAGCCAGTGGTGTGTGGACAGTCACAGTCACGTCAGATGAGCCAGATCAATGTTTCTCACCGGTCGTTCCAGTCATCTCTGCGTCGGTCCTCTCTTTCTCTTGAACGGTCATAATCACTTCTCTCTCGCCTGAATTTGTCTCTTCTCCTGCGGTCGTACTCATCATCGCTGTCTCCCATCTGGAGAAAGAGAGAGATCCATTGTGAAGAAGGTGGCACATGCCGTTATTATAACGACTACACCGCCAGAAAAGATCGTTTCTGAGGTTTTCTGTCGCGTTTCAATCGATATAGAGGAAAAGAGTTACGGTGTGTTGAAGCTCTGTTATGCGTACATTGCCGCGAGGTTGGTCTGTTGTTAGCACGCCAGTTAAAGAAAGCGTGAAACCTCGTGTTTGCGAATCACAAAATCATACTTTGCACATCAACGAGGAAAAGACTCTTCTAGATTAAACAAATGGTGGAAATCGTTTAAGGATCGCATTGTCACATAAGAAGCTAACGCTAGCTTGCATGCTAGCGACATGAGCTATGTTGAAAGAAAGAAGACAATTCCAACTATTTTTGGACTACCGGGCAGTGTTTAGCCAAAGAACAGATTACACAACCACAAATGAGTTTAAACTCAGCCTCTAAACTCAAATAAAAAATAAAATACCTTGGAAACAACTTAGGTGAACAATACTCGCGCTCGTTTGCTTCCCCGACGTCTTCACGTGTTCTTCTTCGTGACGTTTCCGATCGGGTGCCCAACGAAACGAATCGGAGCACTACCGCCACCTATTGCTGAGGAGTGAGAGCAAGAAATTCCACCGGCAGGTTTCCTTTAACCTCTCTGTCAGGTTAAATAAATAATTCTATTTGTCAATTAATGTTCTGCTCCTGACGATGAATAAAAGATAATAATGGCAAAATAACGTTTGACACTATCAATATCAGATGATAATGGTAAATGGTTTAGATAGAGATATTCTAAATGTACATTATACAAATGCAAATAGATCCTGGATTTATTTGGAGAATATGAAACATCCAAACCCCTGAAGTTGTCAGGATAGGTTTGTAAGCATTCCCAGAGTCAGAAGCAAATAAGGTGATGCAGTTTTTATTTCCTACTCTCCTCACCTGTGGAACAAATTCCCTGAACACCCGAGGACTGCTGACACACCAATCAGGCTTTAAAACCCTACCATTTGTTCATCCTTTCCAATTAATAGTAGATTTAACTTTTTTTTATTATATTTATCCAAATAAAGCTTTTATTATGTATTATGCATTTCTTAATCTTTGTTTTAATGCATTCCATAGTCTCTATTGCTTAAAATGAAGATCCATAATCATATTTTTTCCTTTAATTCCTTGTAAAGCACTTTGAATAACCTTGTGTCTGAATGGTGCTATATTAGTAAAAACTATGAACAAACAATTACAAGCAAGCAAATGAAAACAATAAGAGTCACATCCAAAAAGATTTCATACTCAAGCAATAGTTTAATTTACAATATTTGATTATTTTTATTGTACAGTTTTATGGAACAGTAAACTGTTGAATATATGCTTTTTTCATGCTTTTCTTTGTCCTTGCTCTGAACTTTAACTGGTGCCTCATGTAATCCACAATAGTATGTGGCCACACTTGGGAAGCTTCCTCTCCACCCACTGGAATAAATGCAGATTCCACTTGCAGGAAGTCATGACGGCCATCTTTTGACCCAAAGACAAACGCTTCTCTGGGTGCACTACGGGTCTTCGGAGGAGTGGAGGCGATGTCACGGTGAAGACTGTTCACAAAACCCTGGAGAACACACGAACCAACACAGGCAATAAATCAGTCAATCAATACATTTTGTGAGGTCAAATGGCAGTGCTTAATAAACAGTCGGAATAATTCAATCCTTTTCTCCTGAAGAGCCAGTGTGCAGCGATTCACATTTCACAGTCACATTCACTGAAAATGGAGACTTTTATCTATTATGTACGACTGTGGATGGATGTGGATGGATGTGGATGCCCTCAGGCATCAGTAGTGCAATGGTGAACAGATCAAAGCAAAATTCACATGCGTTACATCGTGGGGACTCAGGGTGCATCACTACTGGATTCCTTCTCATATAATATGAGTCATTTATTCATTGTTTTAAATTACGGCTCCACTTTGCATGTCAACACAACAAAGAATGAACTGAATTGGATTTTTTAGGGGAGAGGAAGCAACATATAGTTTTACATGTAAACTGTTGATCAATTTTTCTAATATATTTTCATTTATCATATACAAGTTATTGCATATAAAGTCAAATACCTGTTTGGTCTTGGTTGGCAAGAAATCTAAATAAAGATCAACTAAACAGTGCTAAATCATCATTAATACATGGACTCTGCATGAAAATGATAACAGACTGTTATGTTACCTTTTAATAACAGCTGTTGATAACGGTCACACAAAAAAAAATCAATGAAATGAACAATTATGCACTTTACCTCGTGGTGGTCT
This sequence comes from Lipophrys pholis, assembly GCF_963383615.2. NCBI lineage: Eukaryota > Metazoa > Chordata > Actinopteri > Blenniiformes > Blenniidae > Lipophrys > Lipophrys pholis. The sequence goes on along the minus strand of NC_137634.1, from coordinate 9,682,603 downwards.
TGGAGGGTCTCTGTGGAATCCAGCAGGATGAATATATTTACAGTCAAGTAGAGCAAGACAGAGGATCTCACAAAAAAATAGTATGATGGCATATTTTGTGAAAGCTGCTCCGGCCGAAAAAAACACAAAGTTTCTAAATGTGTGCTTCCTGATTGTAGGACACCAAACACAGGGTTGATAGTTGTCGCAGTGATTAAGTCGTTATAGGTGACGTTGGTTTACTGTGCTGTGATTTATCACTAAGCCCACGAGGGGCAATGGCAAAGAAACACACAAGCCTTTAGTCACACACATGAAATAATACAGCCAGAGGCTGACCTATGCACAGCTACCGGCGTGTGGAGTGAAAGGTTTATTCAGCTCTTATTAGACAGGTCCTTTTCTTCAAAACAGCAGGTGACATAATTAAGGTACATGAAATGGTCAAACTGAAAAAGGATTAAAGAACTGAATTCATCAAATGTGAGAAGTCTTAATGAATAACCTTTACACGTAAGGGCAGGGAAATGCATATTGCTCTGTAAATAATAATAATATGCGGCTATATCTGGACCAACGTATCAAACTGTGTGTAGGTATAGGAGATGTGTGGCTTTGTATTCGCATGTCCGGCCACGGTGCAGATGTGTCACTTATCTAACGCAACAAAAGCATGTGAACAGGCAGGATGTAACAAAACAAACTGAGCACACACACACATCGCCTGCACAGTCCCGCACATACAAACACATATAGAGTGAGTCATACATTGACATGATGTTTGTTCTAATGGGCTGTTCAATTCAGCACTCATTAGGTCATTACAATAAGATCCATGAGCATAAGTGCAATTAATAGCACTTCTTCTGAGGTGAATTCTGTTAGGATGGAAGCATCCTTAATATGGATTGAAATAAAGAAAACATAACGGAATCACGTGATCAAAATCTGTTTGGTGGCTCTCAGTCATCAAATAACAATAAGCGTATTTCAAATTTATTCAAGTAAGCTCAAAACGGGATATTATTTCTCATGAAATGGAAACATTTCTATAATATGATATCAATGAAAATACTGTATGTTTGTAAGAATTGCAAATGATGGTTTCTACTTTTGTTTTTCAAAATGTGACACATCATTTCAATCTCAAGAGTTTATGAGTTTACTTTAGGTGTATATTCTGCTGTGAATGTTTTCAGTGATTTTCACATCAATATGTCCTTCATTCAGCATTTTTCTTCAAACTGACCCGAATGGCAAATAAACGTGATCTTGAAGGGTCAATCTGCAGTTTCTATTGTGAAGTTTCACATAAATCTTCTACACTGGTCTCAGCTGTCTGTTACTTCCTCTTTTATGTGGGTTAAGGTACTTTATCAGGTTTTAGTCAGTGTTTTACTATGTGCACATCCTGTATTCAGTGGGCTTTTTTAACTTAACCTATGTAAACAGTCACACAGTGAGATACTGGTTAATGGCTGACAACAAGGATATCTGTGATTTGCGTCTCGGCTTCGGGGCCAACATGCGTGGAATTTGCATGTTTTGCCAGTAAGTAGGCTTTTTTTTCCTTCCCACGGCCAAAAACACACACACATCTGAGAGTAATTGGTATATCGCTCCCAAGTGTGACTGTGAGAATGCTTACCAAGATCGCCTTCAGCAGCCAGAATTGGATGGACAGACTGATGCTAGTAACTTCAATCTAGAGTATTCCTGACATTGAAATGACGACGAATTGACTCTGTAATCAAACAAACCAACAGTGACTCATTAAGATTTCAAAGTCATTTATTCTTCCACAGATCTTACATCAAATGCATCTTTCGACAGACTTGTTTACACACCCTAAAGATTCTCAATCCTGCTTTAAACATGTAAATTACACTTGACACGGTACATTTAATATTTAAGTGTGATAATCTAGGCACGGTCTAAAAGAAAGTCAAAAAGAAGAAAACGTCTGGGATTATATTTTTCTCGTTTGCTTTTGTCAACAGTCCCTGAAAGTGAGACATTATAAAGCAGGAAAAAAAGGTACAGTACAAAAGATAGCATATTGTAAATAGGAAAACTGTTGTTCTATTTTACAATACAGATTATTGCCGACAAGTCCCAATCAAATCTTAACAGTGTGGAGTCTTCTAGACAATCAGCAGTAAAACATAAAGGTGGAATGTGTGGACTTTGCAGCCCTGCTGAGTCTCCCGTGTTAAAAATGCAATTTATCAAAAAAAAAAATAATAATTATCGTCGGAGAGAGAAATGTATATACACAGGATGCAGTGTTTCCTCCGTCATCATAAGCACTGTGCAGATAAACGTAAAGCTGAGGCTGAGGCTGTACAAGCGGGGACAAGATCTTCTCCTTCGGACTGCAGACTGGTGGTGGACTGGAGAACAGACCACAGAGGAAACACTGACGCCGTCTGTACAACTCCACGTAGGTGGGGCAGTGAATAAAGACTCATTTGTAAAGTGCTTCAAACGAATCCTCACCCAGCAAAGTTAGTGTCGATAAAAATGTGCATTTATTCAGGGGGCAGTGACAATTATCGGCCGCGAGCGACTCAAAAAGTTTCGTACTGCTCGGCCTACGCGGACGGTTTTTAGTTCCGTGACCATCTAAGCTTATCCAACATCTTTAGGTGCAAATCAAGCATTACTACGCCGGCAATCAGTGACAACACTCAAACTCAAAACTGCACAAACACAGGGTTTCTGTTACTTGCTTGTACAAGTGGAAACAAACAGAGCAAAGCTATGGGAACAGCGGACAAGAGGAAAGTTTATTCACTCTCAGCATTAAAAGGACCAGTGTGCAGGATGTGAGGCCCTTTTCGCCTTTAACAAGTGCTCATTCTAAGGCAACAAAAACAATTAGTTTTTTCCAAGATGAACAATAAAATAAACAACAATAATTTGACATAATAGACTTCAGCTCTGCCAGTAGATCTCCCTCAATCCTGCACACTGATCCTCCCAATTCAGCTCGACAAGAAGAGGGGGGGGGGGGGGGGGTTGCCAGTCGTGTCCCTTCAAATTCCAAACATTTAACACAGACATGTACTTGAGGGCCAATGTAAGGCAATGCTCCTTTATCCCACCAACGCCACCACCAAGGTCCCACAATTCATAGCATCCTCAATGATTAACATAAAACAAATGAAAACAATAACAAAAATCAATTGAATGTTTACAAAACTACAGTTTACAGATATGGAAAAAGAAGTAAAAGATGAACGAATCACTTATTTCCTCACTATGTTGTGCATTTACATCTTGGCTGACCGGTTCTGTTGATCTGTTTCTTTTTTCTTGTTGCCATGACCCGAGTTTGTTGAATTTGAAAAAACTGGATAAAGCTACGAATGTTGTTCTAATCAGCAACAATGTAAAAGCAGCTGAAACATCAATGTAATAGCCTACTATTCTGAAAGTCTCGGTTAAAGGTGTGAAAAACAAAAAGCTAATTTAAAAAAACCAAAACGGTTAAAAAAGGAAAGCACTAGAGAAACTAAAGGGATCAAGAATGAAATGAAGACAATCCTTCAACGTGTTACTTCCTTGTTGAAAATAATTATCAAGACAACAACAGAGCATTCAATCTGCACTAAATGCAGCAAATGCTGACGATCCACATTCGGGATGATGGATTTGGCTACACAGGTTTCATCTACAGGAGTCACACTCTTTCTTAAAAAGACATTTTGCTTTTAGGCGGCAGCTCGTGATCATTTTAGGTGGCATAATCAAATTAAAACTTACAATACACACACACAAAAAAAACCAAAAAAAACGAAGTCACGGGTAGTAGGGTGACATGAGTGTGTTGAAGTGGACTGATTTTGGTAAAACTCATCGCTGCGAGTGCTGCATCGGCTTTGACACTTAAAAGTAGATCTCATCTGGTTGGTTGTAAAAAGATTCTGTTACAATCGACAAAGGTGGCAGGTTTCCTAAATGCCTTGCTTTTTAAAGTAACGTTGTGCGGCACACCCGATGGTAGAAACACCCAACCTTTTGTTTTTTGTTAAAACTATTCAATCTCGTTAAAGCTACGCAACAGCCATCAGATCTCCACTGGATCCCTACCGATGAGCTGAGCGGTGTCATCCTCCGTGTAGGGCCTGTCCTCCCCTGTGTCCTCGTCGCTTTCTGAGTCCGTCTCCTGTGGGGAGTAGTAGCCTTCGTAGCCGAGGATGGGCGAGTCGCAGTGAGCAGGAGAGGTGAGGCACTGGGCAGTGGTGGTGGTGGTGGTGGTGGTGGTGGTGGCGGTGGCGGTGGCGGTGGTGTTGGTGGCTGAATATGCCGCCGGGCTCCCCACCGGGGACCCCGGGTTGGAGGGCCGGAGCAGAGGGGTGCGCTCCGAGTCCGCGTCGCCCTCAGTCCCTTCTTCCTCTCTGCGTCCCCCGGCCTCCTCCTCGGACTCGGACTCGGAGTGCTCGGGGTTGTTGCGGGTGACGCGCTGCTTGCACACGGGGCACGTCTTCTTGGTCTGCGTGAGCCACGGGTCGACACATTTGCAGTGGTAAGCTGAAAAGCAAAAACATGAAGTGATCAGACGAGACGATTCAAAGGATCACGACACCTTCACTGAAACTCATACAAGCCTGGAGTGAATAATTGGAAGCATCAAACAAAATGATTACAGTGTGGCTCCGTTATGTCAAAGATCCACTGTATAATGTTATGTTTATATTTACAGGACTAATACTTTGCAAGTAGCACCTGATGATCAATTACACTAATAACAATGGGACATTATGTATGATCTTATAGCACAGCATTAAACATATTTACCATGTGAACAAGGTAACACTCGGAGCTTGTCTCCTTCCTCATACTCATCCAGACAGATGGCACAGACGTCATAGTCATCACCTGATGCACAGAGAAAAAGTTTGAATAAGTCATGGAAATATGTAAATGAAATACCAAAAAAACCCACAAAAGAGGCTTCACAAGGTTAAAAAAAAACAACCCAACAACATTTGTCCATAACCATTGAAATTGATTCTTTGTTTCCATTGAACAAAGTAAGAAATGTCTATTCACTTCTTCATTCGTTTTTTTCTCTTCTCCACATGAATCGTCACAAAAAGTCATTGTTGCAACTTGAACCATAAACTGCTTGTTTTTCAAACCTGGACGTACTTTTAATGTTGCAACTAGGAGTGGAACCAGGGTAGCCAGACTCAAGGTAACCACAGTTGTCACAAGGAGGAGGGGAGAGACACATATCCAGTAAAAAAAAAAACAACACCCACACCCACACACACACACACACACACACACACACACACACACACACACACACACACACACACACACACACACACACACACACACACACACACACACACACACACACACACACACACACACACACACACACACACACACACACACACACACACACACACACACACACACACACACACACACACACACACACACACACTAACTCCTCACCTTTAGTGAACCTGTGTGTAGGAATCTTCTTGAGTTGTTCCTTGGACAAACGATTCTTCCTCAGCCTTTTTCGGTACTGCAGACATCGTATTGTCTGCACAACCAAATCAAAAGAGTTACGGATGACAGCAGACCTCAGTGACATTCAGCACACATCAATATAAAGCGACTAATCATAAGCTATTCTCAATTGAACAATTGTAAACTCACGTTTAATTACTTAACACGGACGTCATGCACACTTACCAAGATGATACACATCACAAGAATAATCATGCCAACTACTCCAGTGAAGGGAATAAGGTAGTATGACAATGGGAAAGCAAACTCTGGCTTGAGGATGACGTAAGACCTGCAGGGAACAAAAAAAAAAAGAAGTAATACGTCATTACAAAAAGTCAGCATGAGTTAATCTGTACTGTTGTGATGCCGACTAATAAAGGTTGGTCTGATTGTAATGTATACGTAATCCTAAAGAGATGATTATTTTCCTTACCCTTGTTCAGGAATTAAGAATTTTCGAAGAATTTGCGAAGCATAGAAGCTTGTAAATACAGAAGGGATCTCAATCTCCTCTGCAATAGTGTCTGAGAAAAAAGTGAATGAGTGATTATTTTGAAGAACTTAGTTAAAATAAACTTGAATTTTTACATATTCAATAAACAAATAAAAAAAATACCGTTGCTGTAGTTCATATTGAGGAGAGTGTCCGAATACATGTTGTGAACGATTGCAGCATCAAATCCAGCTTGTTGTGCGTGCAAAATCTGAAATATAGTTCTTTTTATGAGTGGAGATTGAGTCAGAAACACTCACAAATATTCAGTGTCAATCGCCACTGACCTTTATATCAAAATTGCAGTCAAAGCGTCGAATGAGAGCGATAACTTTGGTGGTGTTTGCGTCATAAGATGGTGGCAATGGGGGAGGAGGGTCCATGGGTGTGCAGGCATTTAGAGGACGGGACACCACCAACATTCCCTGTTGGATAGAACAAATGTATTCGTGAGAAATGTGACCAATGATTTTGACTGTGTGCACTTGTTCAATGCTCTGCTCTCACCATTAATCCCTCCTTGGGAAGTGGAGATCCAAACAAAGCTGGCAGGTCCTCAAACAGCATGGAAGTCATATTGCTATAATGCTGGTGAACAATATGTGAAAGAATAACTGAGGTTAGGACGCATTTAAGAGACGACAGCCATAGACAAACTGTACCGAAATCCGTCACAGCCAGTCTGACTTACAGCATATATATACGCATGTGTGGGTGAGGGGACAAATGCGCTGCAGAGAACCAGTGTAAGGACACTCAGTCGAGTTCCTACGAGCCACACGTCCGGATGTGCCATCCTTGGGTTGATTACAGATGCACTGAGGACAAAAATCAAATGACAGCACATTGTGATCAGGCGTAATTAAGACAATCAAAGAGAAACTGTTTCAAGATATAAACTGACACTGGTGTAGTGGTTTGATTACATCCAAGCATCAACTAAGGCTCACCAATATGCATAACCACTGAATTTTATAGTTACAGAAACGCAAAAAAAAAACCAAGCAATTGTTTTGGGAGGTCACATGATTGCATTACATTGTGAGGAACAAAGTTGACAACACTTTGCAAGAAGACATTTAGTATACTGTACTAAAAGTTTACAGTATTGGCTTTTAACTAGTCTGTTCAGGATAGTCATCCAACCAACTTATAGCACAGCTCCTGAAAGAAAATCACTTTTAGATGACTAACATGATTACAAGACGCACTGAGGCTCTTTGTGGCCAGATTTCTACATTGATAGCATTCGAAACTTTGACTCAATGGGTTTTGTGAAATAAATCTTAAATTTTCTGTCTTACGCTTAATATATGTTCAACTTTACGTAAAGTGAGATGATGAATATCACAATAATTTGCTTGGTTTACAGAAAAACATCCTCATTAAGCTTTACGGGGTCCCAGTACTGTACTAACAGTACTGTTAAATTTTGGAAAGCCATTTCATGTACATATACCCTTTTCTTGAACTTGGTACTGCATTGTGTTTGAGGAAATTCCAATCCGCACTAGTAATACTATAGTATTTAACTGTTCAACTTTGTTATGTACGTTAAAACTATATATCAATCTTTTTTCCTATGGAAAACCTGAAGCCTGTGCACATCAGGTGAGCAAAATACATCCAGTCAGATGGAAAATTTTAAACAATGTTTAGTTACAAAACAAATATTTTCAAGCAGCAACTATTATTTTAATCAAGATAATCATCTCTGCATGTGACTACTTGAGATAAATCTCGTAAATGTTTTCTGCCTGAGTTTGCTTCCATTATTGAAACAGACTAAACAAAAATTAAAACAATTTTCTTAGTAATAACTGGAAAACTAGAAGTAGAAGAATTGCACATAACTGGATATGCATCTACCACTCTGCATTGTTCATGTTTCATTTTTGAAGTCTCAATGTATGATTGAGAACACACTTGATCTCCGTTCCATGTTTACGTGACCTGGTTGCAAGTCAAGAATGTGGAGTATTGGACGACAACAGTTAACTATTAACTCAATCCACCATCCCAACTTTGATTAACGCGTAGTGAACTATACTGTGGAATAAATGGTTGACGCTGTTGTGGCTGCCCTGACAAACACAGAAAAAAGAAACACTCTGCTATTGTTGCTTGTGTCGCAACTCTCTGGGTTTACTACGGTGTTTCCTCATTACCAAGCAGTCGCTTCATTTCAGTCGTCAAGATTTACAAGAGCAAGAGCCACTAGCCTGCAATCGGTTTGTTATGAGATACATTTAGTAAAAAATATATATATATTAAAAAATAAACGTGCAGGAAATCACTTCTAAATCGTCGGTGTCGTTATTGTAGACATACCTTATTATATCCGCAAGGGTTGTAGTCTGGTTATTCCAGTTGTCCCCGTTGGTGTTTAAAAAAACATGCGCCGTTCACTTCTCTCTTCTTAATCACGTTAATTTCTCAACATTTAAACACCTGAACTAAAAAGCGTCAAAAATGCGAAGGATTAACTTGGCGCTAGCTGCCGTTTAGCTAGTCTTAGCAGCTATTAGATAACAGTTAAGACAACAATGTCTCCGTGACAGATCACTATGTATCATTCATGTCCTTTAATACACCGTTTTACAACAAGTTGGCAACATGAGATTAAAAAATAACGTCCCACGAGAAGAAAACACGGCCGCAAAAATGCCAAGTTTCGGCCAAGTTCCGTTAGCTCGCTGCTGCTAGTGTTGTTGTTATTGCTGCTTGTGCCCTGCTTCTTCTTCGTAGCCCCGCTGCACAGTGACTCAGTGGCAGGTTGAGCCCACAGCGCCATCAGCGGCCAGAAGGATAAAAGACGATGATGGAAGAATGGAAAACAACAAGTAACTATGTGTACATATGTACATAAAGCAAGTATGAAGTAAAGAGATCACATGTAGATTGCCACTTGCACAGCAGAAAGACCAGTTTCACCGCATTCATATGACAAGATTGCAATCAGTTAGTTTGCACTGCAGCATGGACAGAACTACCTGTTATTAAATCCAGTGAGGACGAGGGAATTAATATTACATACAATGTTACATTGAATGACTGCCGAGCAGCCACAGCTACAGCACCATCCATCAGAGTCCAACAGATCATCAAAAACACCCAAAACTCACTGGTATTTGGTTATTATGCCATCTGCTTTCAACGACTGCCCTCAAGTGGTTGAAATAAATCGTGAACCGTTAAACTACACAATGCAGCCTTTTACACTGTTGGTAATCGACTTTAGCTGAGAGATTATGATTGCATTAATTCGGCTGTTACAGTACAAGGTTGAAGGTAGAATAGGTTCCAAACATGGAACTGGTGGTTCGTGGGCCACATGTGGTCTCTATCCTCTTTCTGTGTGGCCCATAAGACACTTTCAAGTTTTCAAGATTTACAAATGTTTGGAGGAGGAACGTTATTATATTTGAAGCAGATATCAATTATTATGACACAACCACACACACACTCACTCAGCACAGAAAGGCCTAGCCCAGATTGGTTTGTTACTGTTTTCTTTTTTCTTTTTACTTTTCTTTTTCTTTTTCTTTTTTTTTACTTCCCCTTTGTGGTCAAATAGCACAATCATATCTTGCCCTCCAGGTAAGGGGGACATTTTTGTGGCCTTCATAATCAATCATAATAAGACTTACATGGAGGTGTATGTAATGATAGTTACAGTAACTTCACCTAGTTGACCTTGTGTTGACCTTCACGTGGCAGACCACATCTGGAAAAGACTTTACAGGAAAATGTAACTTTCTCTCATAAGGTTTTCACTGAATATTATTATATAATGATATTAATAATTTTCCAGTTTTGGTATATTTCAGGATGCTGCCGCATAAAATGATCCTGAAGAAAGGCCATTGCCTTTCTTGATTTCGGAGTAATGGCTGTGATGCCACCTCACACTGATTTCTCTCTTGTGATAGGAGCCACGGGGCCTGTGGAGCAAACCCTCTTCTACAAAATGTCAAAACCTTAATCTCTTCACAAGGAATCTGTGATGTCCGTTCCTGTGGTTACTCTGTCATGAGGGGTATGTTGACTGTGTTTCTCATCCCTGACATCAGGGGAGTCACAATTTTTTGTTCAGCAGCCACATACAGATCAATTTGTATCAACTGGATCAGACCAAAACAAGCATAACTTAAAAATACCAAAATAAACACAAAACACGTCCCCCCCCCCCCCCCCCCCCCCCCAAAAAAAAAAACTAATTAAAAAACAAAACATTAGATATTGAATTTGTTTCCATTTTAAGCATTTCCATTCTTTTAATTCTGAAGAAATAAAAGTGCAATCCGGAATTCTACAATGACCCCACTGTGTGTCTCCTGAGACTAATGTTGGTAAAAGCCTGTCTCTTTCTAGGATAAATAATCTCTGTAGCTTTTATCACACAGTGAACATCGTAGTATACCTGTTATGTTAATGACATTTCACGAGCAATTAGAAATTCAGGTTTCACTGCTGCATCATGCATCTTTCAGTTTCAGGTCTCTCACTGAAATGTTGCGACCCCCAGAGGATACATTTGAAACAACAGTTAATTTTAGGTTTTCTAATCCCACAGCCATAGTCTATCATCTTGCAGGCTGATTTTTCACCTGCAAGCTTCCTATTTGAGCCCCTGCTTTGGATGATTCTCAGCAGAGCCAAAAAGCAAGAGATTAGATAAGATTTACAAACTGGTTTACCATTGAACCATTGGTGTTGCAGATCAACTGTGCAGCAACTTGGTCTATGTTCCATTTTTTTGAACAATAGAAAATACACAACGAACCATAACTTGGAAAATACATGTATGTGTGTGTTTTATGGGGAGTATAAGTAGTAGACTATAATTCCAGTTGAAATAAATATTGAAACAAAGAGTTGCCAAAATGTAGAATTTTTGATCACAACATCTCAGGGGTTTAATTCTATCATCTAAACACAGCTATTTTCAATCGATCTGTGCCCTCTGTTTAATGCAACATAATCTCCCTGTAATTGCTGCAGCATCTGTTGACCAGGGCAGGGTTTTACTCTGCTCTCCACACATTGTTTGCCCTGATGAAGATGGACCCTGACAAAGATCGAAAATGCCTCGATGGGAGTTTTAACCAATCATCTTAGAGTCGGGACACTCTAACAGTTGCCAGTGGCTCTGGCTCCCTAAACTCCTCTAGTTTGAGTCCATAGAAACTATGGCCCTTCTGATAATAGACACAAATCAGCTGGTAAAAGTGTTTTGAAAAGTTGTGTCTACGTACAGATGGGAGAAAATTTAATTTGATGTTGATTTTCAAGCCAGATATGCTTTTAACTTTCAGACAAATTGAAAGATATACCTCGTGTATAGTCATGTTAATTAATGTTAAATATATGTGATTGAAATAAACGAAAATGAACTAATCAGACTTTATTTTCCACATATATCTATCTTTCATATTTATCTTTTTCTTTTTAACAGAGAGCTTTGTTTGTTTCTTTCACAGTTGAAATTCCAAATGGCAGTGACTTTGTGTTCATCCTCCTCAGAAAACATTCAGTGTATTGGAAAAGAACAACCATATCCGAGTAAGCGCAAGACTGAAAGAAATTCCATTAAGAAGAGGAAAACAGACTTTGCTTTATAAGAGTTTATTTAGCATGCAGTCTGTGCATCTTGCACTTTAAGCACCTCCTTTGTTTCTAACATCTGATAGATCAAAATTAGTATTTTACCTACACAAATCATTTTTTAGGACTTAGTTTTGATAAATTACCAAAAGTGACTCAAAACAAAAAGCAAACTAAGATTACGGTCATAAGGGAGACATGTAGATGAACGATCTACATACTGATGATTCACAAATGAAAAAAAAAACAAACACACCCAAATTTGTAATCGGTGAAGTGCGACCCAAAATGAGAAGCAGTCATTTTTACAAGAATAGGTGTGCCATGTTACATTAGAGTTAGAAAACTGAAATAAAGTCTCCTGTGTCCGCATTTCTGATGGGTTTCATCTTCTGGTGCATTGCAAGTCGTCCAGTGTGTCTGATGGGATGCAGAGGGAGATCAACTGAGGTTCCTCAGAGAAAATGAGACACGCAGCACCTAAGGATGCAAAAAAAAGAGAGAGAGAGAGAGAGAGAGAGAGGATGTACATATGTATGCACATAGGTTTTAAATAGTAGATTGATAAGAACATTCACATTCTGAAAATAGACATTGACACTCACAGGAAACCTTTGCCACAACCCAAAGGTCCGAAGAAGAGCTCTGTTGGGAGGCAAACCTTTCTGCACACTCCACTTAGACTGGGACAAGACCAGGGGAAGGATGCAGCCTCATTTCCAACTACTGTAACAGATGGACAACACATTTAACCACAATCAGTAACTACATCTGAAGAAGATAAAAACAAGGTTCGTAATCCCCCTACAGAGTTTCAAGAATCTGAGGAAATGAAAAGCAAAAATATGCAAACACTTACCATTAAATAGTAAGACAACCAAAAGGGCCCAAAGAGCCAAACGATAGAAAACCATTCTTGCTTCTGGTGGTGTTGCTCCAAAACTGAGGCTCGAGGCCAGGTCTGTGTGTATTTTGGCCCGGAGGGTGGAGTGAAGATAATTTGCAACAGCATACTGGTCATTGGGCTTGAAATGATAGAATTATCAGCATCTTTAGGAGAACATGGCTTTCTTAATTACATTTAAGAAAATCACATCACAGTGCCAAACTCATGACCAGGACTTGAGAAAAGAGACAAGCACGGCCAAGAAAACTGCTTCTTTGTTCCTGTCTGATTTAAAACACATGCACATTCCTATACTATTTACTTTCTGCTGAGAGAGAGAGAGAGAGAGAGAGAGAGAGAGAGAGAGAGAGAGAGAGAGAGAGAGTTTTCCCATGTACTACCTCATCCACGTCCCTGTAAGATATAAAGCACATTTGTGATAGGATTTAATTTACTGAACATCATTAGCCTTAACATTCTTTTCTTTTTTCCACCTGAGCATCAAAGAGAAGTTTCTAAGAAAGGATCCAATCCAAACAGTGTTTTAAAATAACTTGTGGTGTAATCTAAAATGTACCTCTGGAAAGTAATGTTTGGAAGCTTGTTTAAAGTTAAACTTGGCCATAGATGAAGTGTCGTCAGGGGAGAAGTCTTCCATTGTATTATTGCATCCTGCTGTGTTAGTTCGCATATTAGTTTGCGTGATTCAAATGTTACAACATGCCGACAAAACCAGCCCCAGTCTGTCCTGCGGTTTCTTGCACAGTGATTTCCTGTGATTCAGCTTGTGTCTGTGGGAAGGTAAATACATGCAAACTTTTCTCTGATGCATTTGAATCCGTTTAAATTCTATTGTTCAAAACTATTTTGGTTTGATGTGTCAAACTGTGCCTCCAATACACCGCTCAAAACAAAGTTAAAACGTATTTGTAATACGTTACTGTACTTGTACTTGTCAGATATCTGTTCTTTCACTTTAGTATTTACTTTCCTGACAATATTATATTTACAAAACAACTCTGACCAATGTTTGTCCTTTTGTTGTTCATCTGATGATGATTCAGAGTAACAGTGAAAGTTTCTGAAGGTAATAGTTTTCTCTAATGAAGCTGGTGGAAACGATACAATCACATCAATAATGGCCAAACACATTTTAACATAGTTTTGCTCAAATTGAAGTTTAACCTGTCACTGATAATGATTACATGAACTGTATCCACCCTGCTGGTATTGCAATAACAATAGTTATAATCTGTTTCTCCACATGCGCCTACATGCATGTGCATCTATGGTATTTAAGGTTCCCTATGCATGAGAAATATGGATTATTATCACTACAAACAAACAAAAGCAACATAAAAATGCAACATTTTTGAAGCAAAGTGCTCCAGGTTAAGTTTTTGCTTATTTCAACACAAAAGTTTGATTGAATTTCACTAATGATCTAAATCAATTATTTACTTTTTTTTTTAATGTTACGTTTCAGGCAGCAGTGGTTTCTGTGATCAGGGACCTGACAGAGAAATATAGAACCAAACATGCTTACAAAGATTTCATGTGTGTGATTTGTATTTAATTGTGTTTAGGGGTTTGAATAGTTGGATTAACTTCCCTCAAATGAAGAATGTAACTTGTTGTGATCGATGTTTCTGTGGCCTGTCAAGCTTTTAATTGCTGTGTTTTTACTTGTATTCACTTCCCATTGATTATTGTTAACTACTTTACTATGGTTCATGCTTTTGCCGTCGGTGGAAATGTGCATAGTGACATAAATTAAAAATGAGATGAAGAAACCGATGAGTGAATGAGCTGCAGTTGTGTGTTGCATTATCTCAGAGGTCACGAGCCAGTCGGATGCAATATGTTGACACAGTGTTGCATCAGTGTTTTCCAAAGGGAAGTCATTACCGTCTTCCTCTCAGCCCTGGAGTTTATTCTCCAGGTGCTGTCCAAAGAGGCCTCACCTGGAGGAAAACAGTGGCGTCTAATTGCTTTCTAGAAGAAACGAAAAACAAAATGGACTAATGACCACTAATGCACCTTCTCTTCTTCCGTAATCGTGTTTTTCTTTCTGGAGACCTCGGTAATAAATATATTTCTAAACATATAACACATATTGGCTTATTTGACTAGAAGATGTTTGACACAAAAGGTTTCGACTTCTGAAATTTAGTAGAGATAAAAGCAAAATTAAAGAAACATTTGAACACAGAACCCACTGTTCTTTTACAATTCTAATAAACTGTTAATTTTTAGCTTTTTATAACAAGAAGAGCATGTTTTGCTTGCAATTGTTGGGAACCCTTTTCCAGAAGCTGCTCAGCAAAATAAAGCAAATGTATGTTCTCTGACGACTGTTCTCAGCTCGACTGCATTAGATCCATATGAAACATATTAAATGGTTACAGCAAATGAATCTGGATTTGGGGGGGAAATACCTCACAAAAGAACACAAAGTGCTGTACACAAAAATGTATAGCACAATAAATACCTAAAAATACAAATGAAATGAATAAAATAAAAAGAATTATTAAAATCTGTCTGATGTGCAGTGGCAAAATATCCCTTAGTTTAGATGTCGTGACTGAAAAAACTCGATCCCTGGAGCTTCAGCCTGGTTTTAGATAAACATCTCTGCTAAATCCTGAGCCGACTTTAACCAACTTGCTAAAGTTGTCAAAAGTTGTCAGACATGGTAAATATCATTTTGTTTTGCATATTAGGAAAAATGCCTCCCAGGAGTTTCCCTGATGTGGATAACACACCCGATATTCCACATTCATGAGAGCAAACATGTTAAATGGATGGTGTGTTTAGGCCCAATGCCTCCCTCAACTGAAACTGGATCCCTAACTTTTATTAAATCATAAATCTTAAACATCTAAATCTTTAAAGGGACAGTATGCAAGACTGAAGTAATGCCACCTTGGTACACTGGATGGCAGTATTGAGTCGCAGCTTCAGCACTCATAAAAGGTCTTGTTCATACTTGTGTCAGACTTCTGGACATGCACATCAGCGGCACCTCACACACTCACACACTCACACACTCACACACTCACACACTCACACACTCACACACTCACACACTCACACACTCACACACTAAACTAAACAAAACGGAAGCAGCTACAGTTACTGTGATGTGAAAGAGTCTGGTCTCTGTCTCTTACATGTCCTCAGTTATTTCCATGTGCAGAAATGACCAAGCATTAAAAGTCCTGTTCACATCTCACTATCGGCATTTTACGATTTCCTGGAAAACCAGGAGGGTAAACATCCGGCAACCTTTAGACCTTGCAAAAAAAAAAAAAAAAAAGTAATATATATATATATATATATATATATATATATATATATATATATATATATATATATTTATATATATTACTTTTTTTTTTTTTATATATATTTATATATATATATATATATATATATATATTTATATGACTATTTATTTAGCCACAGTGTAATGCTGTTATCTTCAAGAGGAATTCAAGAGGAAACATTTCAGGTGAAAAATCGTTTCACATCCTGTCAGTTATGAGATTTAGTCTCTTTTTACAAAGTGAAGGTTTTCTTCCAGCATCATCATACTTCAGTAATTACTTTTACTAGATACTGAGTGAGAAACGCTCACTTCAAAACACTTCGAGCTTCCTTCTTTTGTTCTGGGGGTTTGTATGGGAGAAAATTTGAAATGTAGTTATTTATTCACATTTTCATACTTCTGACCCGAGACCATGCACACTGTGTGCACATTTCTATGGGGCCAAATTTTGCTTTAAGCGCCAGTGTGGCCTGGAGCAAGTCTAGCTCACATCAACACTCATGATGATACCAGACAATAAATAGCTCAAACAGTTTAGTTAGGAGTGAAGAAGAGAGTGCAGGATTAGAGAGGGACAGCTCAGGGTTGAACAATTTAGCGAAAAGCGTGGGAGGCCAGGATGTGGTGGTGAATATCGTGGACAAGGGATGTTGGAGCTGGGGCTGCCAGGTGGAAGAAGAGGGAGAGGGCAACCTCAGAGAAGACTCATGGATCTAGTGAAGGAGAACATGTAGATGTTTGGAGTAACAGCAGAAGAGGCAGTGGGGATATGCAGGCAAAAGGTTATAGTGCATTCAGTATAAGGGATACGGTTGTATTCACCTGCAGGTGGTGCTGCTTTGGTGGATTTTATAGTTGGATTAATAATGAATTACCGAGGATAGTTTGAGGTTTTAGGTCATTACGCTCACCTCCTGACGTGGACCAGGCCCTTGGTGCAAACATTCCACAGCCTCCTCAATGCTTGTTATCCAGCTCCAATAATGCTCTGACTCACACCTCTTTGTTGCAACCCTCTGAAGCCAAGGAGGCAACAGGCCTTCCACCGCTTAGTATCTGTTATCTACAATAATGTGTAATAGTGTGTCGAAAACAATATTAATGGAAGGGAGGAATGCCTAGACGGGGAGATGTAAAGTGGTTTGGTCGTCATGGAAACAAGGGACATCAGCACAACACGAGCCCCACCAGAGTCATGTTAAATAGCTGCACAAACTTCTGCTGCACACTCAGCTGCAAAGAGAGGCGGATGGTCAGGTACAACAGTTTTTACATGCATGAGATATGTCAGTGAGCTCTGTCTTCAACGTAGCTTTAAATGCTTTATTGAACCCTTCACTTTGGTTCAGTGCTGCAAAATTAATCGCATGATTATGACATACATAACGTTTACAACATGTATTCTTATTGTGATAAGTCGATTAGTTTTCCTTTCTATATCTTTTAAAAGTGAAAAATATGTCAAGCATCCATCATGTGAAATTGTTTTAAAATGCTTTCTGTTCTCTTCCACAGAATTAGTCTGAAGCATGGACAACGCCACAGCAGTGACATTTAAAATGACTCCATATGAGTCCATGGACAAGTACAAGCATGGCATGTTTTGTGTATTCTTTTTGCTGTATCTCACTGCTATAGTTCTGAATTCATTGTTCATTTCTGTCATACACCTGAACCCAGAGCTGCATCAACCCATGAATGTGTTTGCGTGCATGTTATCCATCAATGAAATATACGGCAGCACTGCTTTGTTGCCCGCAGTTATGGTGATACTGATGTCCAACACACGTGAAATCAGTGTGAAGTGGTGCATCGCGCAGGTCTATTTCCTTCACACATATGCAGGTGGGGAATTTTGTGTGTTGGCTCTGATGGGATATGACAGATATGTTGCCATCTGTTACCCACTTCATTACCACAGCAAGATGTCAAAATCAAAAATATGCAAGCTTATTGCCCTGGCAGGTCTGTACACGCTGATTGTGTTTGGGTGTTATTACTCGCTGACCTTACAGCTGAGCTTCTGCGGAAAAGTAATCGCTAAATTGTACTGTGTGAATATGGAACTGGTCAAAACTTCATGCTCAACCGCACCCTACATAAGCATTGTGGGACTTGTGATACTGCCTTTTTTTATCGTCCCCCAGTTGGTGATGATTCTGTTCTCCTATGCAAAAATTGCAAAGGTGTGCAGTAAGTTGACAAAAGAAGCTCAAATCAAAGCAGTTAAAACGTGCATCCCTCACTTGCTGTCTTTGTTGAATTACTCCATCGGCTCTTTGTTTGAAATCATCCATACGAGATTTGAGATGAATCGTGTATCGGTTGAGGCACGGAGCTTTCTGTCGTTGTACTTCATCATCATTCCACCTATTTTAAACCCAGTGTTGTATGGAATTGGCACTCAGATAGTACGAGTTTACATGTTGAAACTGTTCGTCAAATACAAGATTCTGCCAAAAAAGCTGGCAGTTTAAGTACCGTTATAGGAAAATTGTTTATTCAACATTACTCTTTCTTATAAAGAATAAAGGTGCTGTCATAAACGTAAAAATACAGAGTTGCTGTCCTCATTTTGACTTTAAGATATGAACATCAAATATCTTATGTTGGAGAAAATACTTGTTAAAGACCTGTTTATTGCAGATTGTTTTGACTCTTTTTGTTTGTCACTTTTACTGGATGACTGCCGATTGTACTCACTACGTTAAATGTTGGTTTGGCTTTCTATCTATCTATATCTGTATAATGAATTCTGCTGAAAAATACTGTTAATTTTAGTCTTTTAAAAATTATTATGAACAGTAAAAATTGTGTGTCACCTTTCTTTTATTTAAACTTTATGATGATGAGGATGATTTTTTTTATTTTATAAGCTTAAAAATTCAAGGAAGCAATTACAAACATACAAATTAGATGGTGACTGAATAACAGAAATGAAGGATGGTAACATTTTAGTACTTTTAGATGCTGTGGAAATTAAAACATGCTCAAATAAGGACATGACCCGATTGATGAATTTCACCTTAAAATCTGTTAAGACATGAAAAAAAAAGTACACAATATCAAAATACCTATGAAGCAAGTGACAAAAGAGGCACGGTGGTCATATCTACCAAGCTTTGTTGTCAATGATATATTACACTTTAGGACAGGAATACTAGAAAAGGCCAGGCGACAACATTTTGTAACATTTCTCGTAAATTCATTGAGGAAAATATTGACAATTTATGGACATTTTGAAGCTATGGATCATAAAATCTGTGCAGTTTCAGCTACTTTTCTATTTTCTGACACATATGTCATTTAAAATGTACCTGCTACATATTGGTATTACTTGTTTCGTTATTGTGACTTTCAAAAAGTCTTGTCTGAAATGTTTAACGGTTCACTTTCAAATATTTTAGCGAGTGTCCTATAAAAGGTTAAAAGAGAGAACTACAAAAGGAGAAACAAAATGCATACTGTGATTATATTTGTAGCGTCTGGTTGAGCCACGCAGCTTCATTAAATCAACTGGCTCCGGTAATGCTACATTAAGAGGATATACCAAGCGCTTTCAGCTCTTGGGGGGACTTAGAGAAGATTAAATGATTTATTTTACTTTGGGATCACACTACAGTAGATGCTGCAAAAATGTGTAAGGAAAAAATATTTGCAGTCAAAAATGTCTCTGTTTTTTTTCCCTATTTTTGCTGCTTTCAATTAAATAAAAAGTGAATTTGGACCAGAATGTGTAAACACTGAGGTTGAAAGTGTGTTATTAACTGTTAAGGAGGATTTAGTCTACTTTTCTGTGGAGCCTTAATTTCACAGGTTAGGAAGAAGTGAGAGAGAACAAGCATGAAAGGAGACGGGCTGCTGCGGTGCGAGTGGGTCGAAGTGTATGTAGTAATTACAAAGTCATGAATCAAAGCAAAAACAAAGAGGAAGCGAATAACCAGTGTGGTTTATTGTGGTTCGCTGTGATTCCAAAAATATTGTAAGAATTTGGCTCAGCTGAAGCAGAGATGTGAAGAAAAATCCATCAAAATTCCTGATGAAGGCCGTGCAGGCCTGATCAGCCGTTATTGCTGCCAAAGGAGCTGTTCTCTAATCCAGGATTTATATTTTTCAGCAGCATTGTGAATATTTTACATTTCAAGAATGACCATAAGGCCAAAGTTAGAATTAAATAATGTATTACTCTGGTAGTATTAGACTGAGGAAGTTGTATTTTGTCACAATTGTGACAAATAATTTTGCAGTCGATTCAATCAGAACGGGAAAAAAATTAAGAATTTGATTTTATTATGTTCTGCTGTTGTACTTTTAAATGAATATAGTAAGTTTGCAGTATCACATTGCATTAAAATTGGTTTGTGTGTCTCCATCATGTCTTTCACTGTATTTATTTGAGTATCTTATGAGAAACAAAATCAGCTCAGTGGACAAACACACTCATTAGTGGTCATTACGTTACATCCCAATGGAAGCAATTATTTCCGTCAACAAAATGAGACCATAGCAAACCTGTCAGTGGTACCTGGAGAATAAATGACCTCAGCGTTGACATCAGTGTGAACACAGGAAACAATATTGACTGGCACATCAATAATGTTGAGAAATTATTTTACAAAATACAGGGAATTAGTTCCATTTATTTCTTATTTATTTAATTCTGACAATCATATCTAAATCGGGCAGTCTTCCTTTTAGGAAGAGTTCAAATGAATTTAGCCACAGTAATGGGACTCAGGAAATCCAGTTTTTTCAGTGCACTGTCATAATGAACAGTACATTCAGTGAGGCTGTTCTGAATTAATACCAGCGACTGCTCAGATTCTAAACTACTATTTCCATCCATCTTCTTTACAAGTTTAATCCAGACTAAGCCAGTGGAGAGCTGGAGCCCATCCCTGCCAAAACCCAATTTACATCCAACAGATAAGATGCAGGGTAAAGAAATATACTGAAGTCAGCTTGCATCAAGAAGTTGTCATATAAGATTATTTACAATCAAAACAAAACAAGGTTTTCATTTTAAATTTTAAAAACTCAATCCAAAGAAATGGCTTGCTGGACTGGAAGTTTAACTTCAATTATACTTAATGAGAAGTGAAGCAAGAACTGGCATAATAAGAATTCTACATAATCTTGCAAGATCATTTTTTAATGTCAAGGTATGTAATAAAAGACGTCATGAACTCACCTGGATCAACGTTGGTGCAACTGTCATTCAACTAGTGAAATTAGTTTTTTTGCCACTTTATCATTGAGTTTTAACAGATGTGAAACTTCTTACTACTTTTTTTCTTAATACTTTTGGGAAAACGTGTTCCATCTGTGGACTTCAAAAGTATTAAAGAAAATGATATTATTTATATATATATATAAAATCTGTTCATCTGTCAATTTTAGATCCACTTGTAGGTTCTGTGAGTTCATTGGTATGTGAGTAAGACCACATGACTCCCCTCCACAGAAGAAGAAGTATAAAACTGCAGCAGAAACACGGCTGCAGTGCAGTCAGGGTCAGGTGAGCGGTGGCTGCACTTGAAGATACAACTTCTTTCATGTCAGGTTTCTGGACTGACCCGGCGTCAACATGAAAAATTTGACTACAGTGACCTCCTTTTATTTGTCTGAATTCTCTGGAATGGAGGACCTGAAGTCGTTGTACTTCTGCGTTTTCTTCTTCATATACATGAGCATCATTGCAGAAAACGTTGTCTTGATCAGGGTGATCTATCGGGAAAAAAGCCTGCATGAGCCAATGTATGGGCTGTTGTGTAATTTGGCTTTAAACAGCATGTATGGGGGCACCGCCTTACTGCCAGGGGTGCTGGTCAGTGTGCTGTCACACTCACACGAAATATCTGTGTCATTTTGTCAGGCGCAGGTCTACGCCATACACACCTACGCCATCATTGAATTCACCATCCTGGCAGTGATGAGTTATGACCGATACGTGGCCATTTGCCATCCACTGTCTTATCATACAATCATGACGGAGAAGTTTGTTAAACTCGTTGTTTTCATGTGGTTTTACCCTTTGCTGGCATTTGTCATTGTTTTAATTGTCACCGTGCAGCTGCCATACTGCAGGAGAACCATAGAGAAAGTGTACTGTCTCAACTACCTATTAGTAAGACTTGCATGCACAGATACATCAATTGTTAATGTGGTTGGGCTGGTGTCTGTAGGTTTGTATACAGTGCCGCAGCTTATCATGATCTTTTACTCGTACGCACACATCCTGAAGATATGCATGACAACATTCAGAGAATCCAAATTTAAAGCCCTGCGGACTTGTACCCCGCACCTGTTGTCAATTGTTAACTATTCCTTTGGATGTTTTTTTGAAATAGCACGGGGCCGATTTGACAGTAGTCACATGTCTTACCAAACCAAGATGTTTATGTCTCTTTACTTCTTGATATTCCCTCCCCTCCTCAATCCGATCATCTACGGTTTGAGTATCCAGATCATCAGGCTGCGGCTCCTGAGGCTTTTCAGCAGAAAAAGCAGGCAAGTGCAAATAAAGTAGCTAAGAAATGTGATACTGTTCTGCATTTAAGGTGCATGATGTTGTTAAGCGCATGGGGCTGTCTTTCCCTGTTTAGTAATCACATTATTCAAACTGAACCCTGACCAGCTTGAATTTATGTCGTGCCGTGCAGGAGTCATAATGAGACTCAGTCTCTTTGCTTCTCACTAAACCCAACGTCATATTAGAGGAAGTGTATTCACTTTGGGGTTTTTTCTGTTGTCTCGCTTGAAAGTAGAAATGTATTGAATAACAAAAGATTGAAATACATCATGTTTGTCATATACACTTGTATGATGGAGTTGTATCGAGATAAAACTGAATAATTTAGTTTGTCAGTTATGTCTACAGTCATAATACACAAACTAAAAAAAGAAAAAAACTATTCTGATTGTAATAAAAACGGTCTACAGATGACAAAACATCAAACTTTCGGAAATATTCAAACATTTTGAGATACTGTATTTTGGTTTTTTTTCATTACCCTTAAGCTACAATTATGAACAGTTAAACAAATAATAGAAATACTTCATGTTAATGTGGAAGAAATGTCTAACTTTCACTGAATTGCTTTTTTCTTTTCCCACTGAAAGTTTCAGTTGCAGGTGAAAAAATCAATGACATACTTTTTCTTTTTTAACAGCTTTCTAACATTAATACATGTTATAGTGTTGTGAATGAGTTACCTTTCACTTTTTTATTGATCTATACTTTGTTATATACTGTGTCAATAATCTGTTAACACGTTCATATTGCTGTGTATTAAAACTATGATTCGACTGTGTTTAAATATTTGTTTCTTGTTTGCTTTACTTTAACTGACGAGTTTCGCTTGTTGTCTGAAGGGTTGTTTTTTTGTTTTTTTTTGTAGGATTTGCAAATGTTAATGAAACCCGTCTGAGACATAACTTATTTTCAAGACACTGAAACAATGATTAAACACAATAATCCAAACATTTTAAATGTAAAGGCCATTATTATGGGATATCATCCATAGAGAAATGATACTTACAGCTTTAAAAAAGCTTTGCGTCCTCTGATTTAAAATCGGGTCTTTCTTTGGTTTCT
Organism: Lipophrys pholis; assembly: GCF_963383615.2. Lineage (NCBI taxonomy): Eukaryota > Metazoa > Chordata > Actinopteri > Blenniiformes > Blenniidae > Lipophrys > Lipophrys pholis. Next base: position 9,659,172 of record NC_137634.1, on the reverse strand, counting down.
TGAATAAGATGGAAACAAAGATCAAATAAAACATGGGATGCATTTGAATTTGAAGAGAAATAAGTGTCACAGACTTTTCAAGAAAGAATCAACAATGTGTGAAGGGCAGCTGCAAACCCATCATGCAACTATCAGGAAAATGACTTTCATGCATCCATTGTTGGATGGGAACCCAGATGACTGGCAGTGGCAATAAATTCAAAGCTTTCATTCATTTCTGAGTGCAATTTTTACTGGAAACAACAGTTTTTGTCAATTGTTAAAGAGAGAAAAAGGCTTTCACTGAATTGTTACTGGAATTGATGCTATTAACTTGTCTGAGATCGAGAAGATAAGAAAGAATTTCATTGTGTTTTAATAATAATACGTCAGAAACAAGTTCAGCACTGAGTCATTGTGAGTTTTTTGTTCTGATTAGTTCGTATTCAGGTCTGCAGTAAACTATCCACTGTAACTTCTCCACATTGGAAACCAGTTGAATTTATATTTATTTCTTTGATTTGAACTGGATAAAGCTATAAACAGATAGATGGATGGAGGGATGGATACATGTTATATGTTCATTTGTGAGGTTGTATTTTGGATTGTTTTTGAACTGGACTGCATCACACTGAGAGGTGTTTATAATATTCTGCTCTCCTCATTATGTACAGTACATATATATGTAAATATGCATGTAGTGATGTTGATAGTACGATTCTGGAGTGTGTATCGTGACCAAAAAAACAACCATAACTGGCTCTTCCATGTGCCCATACCATACTTTATTTAATAAAAAAAGAAAGAAAAGTAACGGAGCTACAATATGGCACAGGTGTGCAATGTGAGTCAATTTCAAATGGCATGGTAATGTGTTTTAGTCTTACAAAGCATGCTTGCACATTAAACACTTAATAAATACAGCTATTTCTCTTTTTATGGTGAACACTTTTAAAAAAAAAAATCACTTAATTGTGCTGGGCAGTTATTATGAGAAGAATTAAAAATACATTACAGAGGTTTGTTTGCATGTGTGTTTAGGGGTGTGTGTGTGTGTGTGTGTGTGGGGGGGGGGGGGGGGGGGGGGGAGCAGAGTATGACACCAGTTTTCTCCGGAGCGAAACGCACTGAAAAATACAAAACTGTTTTACAAACAATCAGGTAGACAGCATGCATACAAAAATAGACAACTATTCTCATCTTTCCCTTTGTAATTTACAATACTAGTTCATTATTGCCAAGCTTTATATTTGTGTGCCTCTGCTTTGAGGAGTAGCTTGCTTTCATTATCTTCTCTCGTGTCTTGAAAAAGTACAATTTACATTCACTATCACTGAGGCACAGCACTTGATTTACAATTTGTATAAGTACCCCAAAACATTGTGTAGTCACTGTTGCTGCGATGTAATATTAAATATATATATGTCAATATATGCGTAACACCCTGTACACTCTGAGACCAAACGTACCCATGAGTCTTACATGCATAACAAAATGTTGTGTACATTCAAAACGCCTTGAATAAGCGGCTGTACACAACTCCAGCATAATGTTCAAAACGATTCAACAGAAGCGGGGAAAGGTGGCCATGCATGAGAGCGACGCTTTAAAAAGCTCTTTGACAAATCTTTGACACGGACACAAAGTGCTTGTTTTTCTCCATAAACCCTGTGAGCCTACATGGGATTTTTATCAAGCCAGGCATCTGTTTGTGCCTGTTGTTACAGCCCTCGTCATGAGAAAAGAGAGATGGGGCAAAGAGGGACGTCACGTCTTTGTGCTCCTGCGCGGTGAGGGGAGCTGAAGGAGCGTTTCAAGTTAAGGGGAGAAGGTAAAAGATTTTTGGTGCCTTTTATCTCCTGCAGCGGGATGCCTGCCGGCAGTGTGAGGCACAGGCAGAGGCGATATGCTCGAGACGTCATCGAAACGCTGATCCTACCCCAGAAATCCCAGAGAGCGATTTGTGTCTTGAAGAGGGACATTCTGTAAGCGATCAGAGGGTTAGTTTGCAATCGGCAGTGCTCACGAGGAAAAACTATAAACGGTCAAACATGATGGTGTACCTTGAGCGAGCTGTGCAGGACCCGCAGGCGATGAAGCTTGTCATTAAGCAGGGGGTCATTGACTCTGCGGACAAACGAGCGCTTGTACTCGAGGCGACTGGCTGATCTGTGCTCGGCAGAGGTGGACAGGTTAGTCTGCTCCAGAGCTCGGTACAAATCCACCAAAGAGTCTGTCTGCATCCTGCAGTCCCGCCCATGACCTAAAAACAAGGAAACAAACATTAAAATTTACATTAAAATAAACCCGAGGCCAGTAGTTGTTCGAGTGTGGGACAGGCATGTCGGGCATGTTAATTATGTCCCGTCTCTCCTCGTGATTGGATGGGGGACGTTCGTAGATTTGTGTCTGCAGGGCTCTGTTCACACCCGTGTCGCTTGTTGTGTCTGGTATATATACACTTTGCTCTCAGTTATTGGTGATGAGAGAGAGAGAGAGAGAGAGAGGAAATTAGAAATAAGAAAATAAACAAAGATAAGAAAATGCTTCTTTCAAAAATGCACGTGAATGAGAAGAAAACAGAGAAGTCCTCTAAAATGCTTTTCATTTTCTGCTGCACTAACGCAGTTCAGAGAGACGAGTTTCAAGAAAACTATTTCAGCCTTGAATCTGTGGCGACGCCGCCATGTGAAAGTGGAGGCAGCCTCCTCCTCCCACACATCCATTAATATTGGTGCTCCCTGAACAGAACAAGATGGCAATGGACCAAATCTAGCAAGTGCTTGGTAAAAAGACTAAATGTGGCCCGTTGATAATTTTCAAGTATTAATAACAATTTTCTGGATAGACCGTGGCCGCTGAGTTATTTCAGATATTCTGTGCTGTGAAGAGAACAAACAAACCATCATCCAGGAGGCGGTGCTGACGATTTGACGGCTGAAGGCAATCTGTCAAGCTTACAGTTGTGGCGGTATCACAAATGATTCCTCAAGTAACACGAACGACAAACAAAATGGACAAACGCTAAATCAGAGCATCTCAGCGTCTCAGTCTGAGGGGTTTCCCCCAAAACTTTAGTAAAAAAAAGTTACTCTCCCACTCCTACATTTAGTGAATTGATGGATGTTTCATCCCATAAACACTGAACAACTGAGCGAGAAAGACTAATGCTGTTGTTTACATAATGTCGGACTTTATCAAACGCACAAAGAGGTCTGTTCTGAGACAATTCTTGTTTTGAGACTCCTGAAATGAAAAAAAAATGAAAAAAAACAATATTCCCATGAGCTTATATCCAATCCCACACATTTCAGAGACTCTGTGGAAAAAAAACTTCAAATAACTCTGAGCCTGCCCTGAAACTGTGGAGACACACAATGAGAGGATTTCCTCCCACTCAGTAGACCTTATGGGGATAAAAGCATGAAGATACAATGAAGGAATCAAGAAAAATAAACATAGAAAGTTGAATCGTATATTTACGCCTTCATTTGTTCGTACGAAGCAGCAGGATGAATACAGTTTATTCACGTTGTACACGTCTAGTGACCAGATGTGAGCTGGAATAGGTCCTATTGAGCATTAATCTGAATAAAGCGAGTAAAAAAGATGAATCGAACAAAAGCAAAAATCCTGGTGAAACCTCCCAAAGTTTAGATTTTATTCATTTTAAGTTAAGATGAACTCTTCAAATGATCAAATTTCAGGACATAGAAACTGTTTTGGCTTTTTTTTTCTAATCACTTATTTAAAAAGTTTCGATTTTCTTCTCAGCTGTACGTCACACTTACTTCTATGGGAAAGTAATCTTTGCTCACATTTGACTGATAAATCTTTATTAAAACTCAGTTTTATGTTGAAATTCAGTAAAACGTCATATTTGCTATTCAAAAAGCAGAGATGTGTAATTGTGATCAGTTACTGCAAATTGTACATGCATAACATGCATTTATTTGCTTGCTGTATTTCTGAACTCTCATGAATATATATATGTTTGGTCTTCTTCACAGCATCCCAGGATGAACTTTTATTATATTTCTAATATTTTGTGGTATAAGTCCTGATTTTTGTTATTTCTTTCTTTCGAAAAAAATCATGTAGAGAAGAAATGTGGCAAACAGCTCATCTCCTCCAACGAACTGCCAACGTCCTCTCGTCTCTTGTTTACATGTACTGCCCTCTGTTGGGACGTCATGGACACTACACGAGGGCTGTCATTGTGTTAGTTGTCTATTTTGTATTTTGGACAGCATGTCTACAGCTTTGGGGCTCTGCTCTGAAATGTATCACGCTTTGTTTGTCCGCCTGTTCGGCGTCTCTCTCTCTCTCTCTCTCTCATCGTTACAGGAAGTGGTGAAGAGAACAAACGGTGGAGCAATGGATGAACGAGGACAAGAAGAGAGGACCCTCGGGCTCGCTTCTTTATCCTGTTCACAATTCAACATTAACGCGGGCTGAAAGGATTCCTCCTCGCTTCACCTTCCAAACACCGCCCTGAGGCGCCACGACATCTCGATCGAGAGAGACAGAAGAGAGAGAGAGAGAGAACGTGTGTGTGTGTGTGTGTGTGTGTGTGAGAAAGAGAGAGAGAGAGAAAGGGAGTCTGTCAACATAAATCAGTATCAAATAAGACACTAAATTTCATCTCACTTAGACAACTCCCCTGGAGGTCTTAGAGGGACGTCGAATGGGCCGGCTTCAACTCCAATCCAATAATGTAATAATAGCGAGTATTCAACCTCTGACATTTGCTGTCTCTAACTGCCTGTTAGCAGCTTAAATTAAATAACCGATGACAAATAAACGCACTGGTTCAGCCCTGCGCAGATAAAGAAGAAACAACCCACACTGATCTGGATGCAGCACTGAGCCGGAGAGAGGTCCTCACACGTCTTGCAGGATCTCCGAGTACTGTAAACGCGAGATTCTCTGATCTGCTTTAAAAGCCTCCTGCAGCTTTTATTTTGTGCTTGAACAATTCAGTCGTATTCGCTCGATTCGCCCAGCATTCAGAGTGGGTTCATCTCAACGGATTTTCAGCTCAATCATTTTCAAAATTACTAGATACCAGTAGATAGAGTGCAAACTAAATGTTTAAGCACAATACAGGGTAATTGTGGACGTATTCATGTTTTAGGTTTTTTTTGCTGGTAAGACACATACTGGGTATTTCAATAGTTCATCATTCTCTAGGTTACCAGTCTGCCGAGATTCAAACGGAGCAGTGTGACTCAGGTTTGTCGAGGGAGTTTCTACCAAATATCAAAACTTTCATTCTAGACATATTAACCATATTAAATGATGCTTTAAATTTTTGCGTGACTTAACAAGCACATTTGTTAGAAATTGGGAGCGATGCGTCACTGTGAAGAGGAAAACAGGAAGGACTTGCAGCAGTTGGTGAGGGTGGCAGGACACATCAGAACATCAGACCCCAGACCCCCCCCCCCAAAGAAGTTAACACTGCCCAACAGCTGGTTTTTTAAAGAACCGCACCCACCCTGAACATCACCGGTTCCACCGTCTGTCCCCTGAAGGGGCATACTAACTCTAAAAACACTTCAGAAAAATATGAAAAACAGCATTTATCCCCAGCAGCAAGCCTCCCAAGACCAGACGTTCAACAACTACCTCATCTTCTAAATTTGATTAGTAGCTTGTCTGTATCACAGTATATTTTTATTTCATGTAGTTTGTACTATCGGATAAAACGATTCGTACTGAAATTATATTTATCATATTTTTGTTTAAAAGTTTTCAATATGGCCAAGCAGATTTTGTATTAGAAATGTGATTTTGACTTAATGAAATAATTCAATTGAGTTAAAATGACTAAAACAAGCCACAACTATAGTTTGCTTGAAATCTCAATACATGCTGATATTTAGATAATTTCACAAGTTAATGATTCAAGAGTTTTATTTTAAAGTACTATCAACTATGTACTTTTGCCTTATTGGCAGATTATTTTATTCAAAACCCCCAAAAAACGTGATGAAATAGAGGATTATTCATCTATTTGTTAGCATGTGTTTTCTGCAAGGTGAAAGGTGATCCAAAGAGTGTGACCTGTGTCTCTGGGCCGGTCCAGCTGGTAGTGCTGCGGCTCCCTCTGATCGGCGGCGGCGGCGGTGGCAGCCAGGATGGCGTGAAGCCCGCTGTCCCGAGGAAGAGTGAAGCTGCGGGGTTTCCCTCCGGCCTCCGAGTCGATGCTGGCCCTGAGCGGCAGAGGCATGGCTCGGTACTGTTCCTGCAGCAGGCTGCGCTGCGCCGGCAGAGTGGACTGTCTGCGGTACTCCATCGCCAGTTGGTCTCTGTCCTCAGTCAGCAGGGACTCCTCCACGGGAAACGTCTGCAGGTAGTGCATCCTCGAGTTGCCCTCCATCTGGTCGTGCCACGAGTTTCGGTGGCCGCTCGTCTTCTGCCCGGAGGAGACGCCGTTGTTGCCGCTGCTTTCCTGAGGCTCGGAGTGGAAGTCCTCGTGAGACGAGCGAGACTGGAACGTGTCGGAAGAGGAGAGGTGACCACGTTTTGGTTCCAGGTAGGGACTCGCCTAAAATAAGAGAAGAGCGCCACGTGAACCGATGCAGTCAATCTTAAACACTGCTAACAAGCTCACCTGTAAGAAAAGGATAAATGTTAAAAGCAAGTAATAACAATGATGGAACACATGAATAATGACTTTAAAGTAAGAATAACCTTCATTTTAATGAAGTTTTTGACACCTTACATATGCATCAGACCACTGCGCTTAATAAGAAGTACAACCATATTTTTCTTATTTAGTTTCTACTTATTTTCAATATCAGAATATCATCATAATGAGAATACTTTAAGAAACTCAGGGGGAAAATATATGTAATTGTTTTATTCAAATTTTGAAATACAACACAAAAGAAAATGAATAAGGTGCTCATAACTTCAAAAACTCTCCTAAAGACATGTCATGTTTTTATACTTATTAACTATTATTAATTTCACTTCAGTTTTGCACTAATGTGTGTAAATTTGATCATCTTTCGCCAATATTTAGATTTTTTTGTAGGATTCATTTTTACTGCTGGGTCACATGGCCCAAACAGTACGGGTCCATTAATCAAACTGAAAAGCATAACATGAAAACTAGAAGCTTTTTTATACATTCCTTTTTTTTAAATTATAACTGTAATAACTGTGCCTTCTGGTTAGAAATATAGGAAATTAATCTTTTATCATGAGCTAAAAATAGTTTGAAGAAACTGTGTGAAGAAGGAACATTCACAAAGTATTGTAATCATGTAACATGCATCTGTATGTGTGATACGAACAGGTGAGACTTCTAACACAGGAAATTTTCCCTTTATTAAAATATACATGTTACTGACTCTAATTAAGTCCAGTGGGAAAGATTTCATGCTCCATGAGTTTATAAAAATGTTTTCCTGCATCATGACGGGAGTGTTGACAGACTCACTGAGGCTGCTCTGGGGTAGGTGTCGTAAGGTGGTGGTGGACTGTCCTGCTTCGGCATGGAGGCCATCTCCATGTCCTCGTGATCACTCTCACTCCAGTAATCTGTAACGAGAAAGGACATTTATATATCGGGGTCAGTTACGTGTTTCAAGCTGGCACAAACCATAAACATGTCCAATTTTGCAAACGAACTGCAGCATCGTCTGAGAAAGAGCAAAGTCTGGAGGAGGAATCACAGCACAGATGAGGTGGAGGTGTGACGTAAAAGGACCGGCTTTAATGCTAAGACTGAGTGTGACGACGCCGGAACATTGAGAGGAACTTCCTGTTAAGCTCATTGAAGGTGTTACAGATCTAATAGTGAAATGCATCTCTAAAAGAAGAAACCCCTCTCTCTTGTTAAACACTGACAAACCTTTTCTCACCCACCCACCTTGGCCAGCTTCATACGGAGGCTGCTCTAAAGCGAAAAGGCACAGTTGCATCATTTCCTGTTCGTAAGGAGCTGAAGAAACAACCCAGAAAAAGATGAAAATAACAAGCACACAATTACAACCCTAAAATTAGCGTTTCGCAGAGATAATTGAATGTGATGTGAGATGGAAGTGACGCCTCTGCCTCTGATCTAGAAATAAGGCCTTTTCACTGAAGTCTGCACATCACTTACTACGTCACCCCACACAATGCCATCCAATATAAGAATGTTCAAGCTGATCAATCCCTTCTTTGACTCTGCAGATCTGGAGGTGAAATGTCTGCAGCTCGAGTTAAAGCAGATTCATTTCTACAGCACGTAGACACGACCATGTTTCCAAGCTGAAACACATGAAATATTTACCAGTACACACCTGAAATGATGTTAACTCGATAACACCTGGGGCAATGTTTCCATCCATACCTCAATTATATATACGTAACATTTGTGTGCTTCTCCTTTTAAACTAGAATGTGGCATGATTTCTCCAGGATGTACTCGTGGTGTTATCTGAAGGTTAAGAATCCAGAACGCTAAATGTAACTGACCAACAGAAATTCCACTTTTATAACTAACATGTCTCTGACAATACTTTTCTGGTTCTTATTAGAGATTTTTGCACGTTTTGATGTTGTACTAAAGTACTCAGTTTTTGCCATTCACAAAACACCAGCAAACATGTATGACATTTATATTTTATGATACACAAATTCTGATTTAGCTGCACCCTCCGCAGCAATCCTATTCTGCCTTCAAATCACAGATCTCTTGGGAGGGACAGAAGCAAAGAGATTTCTCCAGGTCTTGAAGAGTTAATCTAAGAGACAGATTGCTAATTCACTTGTCATATTAGAGAATCCATCATGCTAATAGGTAGATCTCATCTGAAGGTTTTTGGGTTTCAATTAACTGACGTGCAGCATCGAGCTGCCTGCGCCCGCCATGTACGTATATAAGGAAGCTGAAGATTCAGAGACACTGTGCTGGAAAATTACTGCTGTGAACCTGTGATGGCAAAATAAAACATTGCCAAGTGAAGACTGGGCAAAACAATTACCCACTTTTGTTTCAACGTCCAAATATCTGCAGCAAAATGTTTCTTCAGTTTGAAAGTAAAAGCATGACGTGCCTCTTACATAAGTTTCGCATATAACTATTGACCAGTAACAGATGCAGATTTTTTTTCAGTTTTTTTTTATTTTTTGCACCACCATGAACAGATTGTGACTAATCTCACCTTGGTCCTGGCGCATTTTCTCCTGCTCTGAGTAGCCTGCCACTGCCATACTAAGACGACTCAGCCACCTGCGGGGGAGAATAACAGTCATGACGCACAGCAGTTCCACATCCAATGAAACGCTGTGTGCAACTGTGTGTGTGTGTGTGTGTGTGTGTGTGTGTGTGTGTGTGTGTGTGTGTGTGTGTGTGTGTGTGTGTGTGTGTGAGTGAGTGAGTGGGCAGTCCAGCAATCCAGCATGGGGGGGGGGATTCAATCTCCGGACAGTGGGGGGGTTTAAATGTAGGACTGGGGGAGTTTGCAGCGTGGCTATCAAAGCCGCATTAACTCACCGGGACATGTCGTCTACATTTTCTGCAGCAAAGTAGAAGGTCTTTATCTTGGGATGGCAAGCCTTGAAAGCACTGAAAAGAAAGCAATTTAACCATATGCGAGTGTGAGAACGGGGACATATAGCGTAGATTAACATATGAATACAGGAGACTGTCAAGATAAACTGACAAGTGGTTGTAAATGCAGCAACTCTGACACAAAAACTGTTTGCATTGCGAGATGCATTGCTCCTCTTCTGCAAATTATATGTTTTTGTCAAACCTGAGCCCATCAGTCTGTAATCAAAGTCCTCAACATAAAAGAAAAACCCATAATGACCACAATTATAAAGCACAATACCTCAAGAACTTTACATTTTTAAAACACAGTGAACTCAACAAGATGTCAATGCATTGAATGTAGAATTCAGTTTTGCTCTCTGAGTTCACAATAGCCCAGGATCTTTATGTTATAACCATTTTAAACTACCGAGACTGTTAGGATAAGTTTGTTTTCCAAAATTAAAGCATCCATCAATCCATCCTCTGTACACCTTTATCCAGTTTGGGATTGTGGAACAATAGGCAAAAGGCAGCGTACAACCTCGACAGTTTGCTAATACATTCCGATATCAATTTAAAACTAAATGCATACAGATCTTCAACTAGATTAAGTTAATAAAAAAACAAACAAAAATAATCCCTAAATACTTAATTCCATTAAGAAAAAAAAACATCCTTTGGCTTTCAATCCACCGTGATATAGCAACAGAAGGTAATTATCCCGTTGTCACACCATTCCTTCACTGCATCTTCTAATAATTAGAGTTAAGCTGCTGTTCAGTGATTACGCTGGAAAACATGAATCTTCTAATTGTCTAGTTTTCCACAAACATCCTCATGTGTCATGTTTTCCTGCACTCCTTATCTTTAAACCTTCCCTTAAATGGTGCCTGTGCTCATCGTCCCACTTATCATCTGTGTTAAACCCTCCTGGCTTATCACAGGAGAGTTACATCCCTCTCTCCAGAAATCACCCCAGGGATAAAAACAAACAGCAACACAGTGGTCTGAGAATTAATTATTATATTGCAGATGAAATATTATGTAAACACTCCCTTTTGTTATAATATTGGTTTACCGAGGTTTAAGAGATTTTTTTTCCTGACAATATTGCACTTGGTGACACATCAGTTATTCAGTATTCATTTATTTGCACACCTGCTGCTTTAGCGGCTCAGGCTTTTTTATGACAATTTCAGGTTTCAAGTGTTATTTTTGAGAAAATCATATTGTTTGTTCCACTGTCAGAATGGTAAAATCCCCATGGTTCATAAGCGCGAATCATTTGAACGTTAGTAACAGGCTCTTATTATTCTTCAAACATTTGTGCAAATTGTGTTGATTTTAACAGGAAAAAATATTCAACATGTCCACAAAACCCAGGCCTGTATGGTCCCATAGTGTAGTGGTTATCTCGTCTGCTTTACACGCAGAAGGTCCTGGGTTCAATCCCCAGTGGGACCACTGATTGTCGGCAGGAGGCTATGACTGGTTTGTAAGCTCTATGAGTATAACCCCTCCAGTTTTGTCCCACATTGCAAAAACGCGTGTCTTCGGTGACTTAATAGCTTGTTGGAACAAATGTGAGCGTGTGAGGTGATTGTCCTGTGATGGACTGGTCCAGAGTTTACCCTCCCTTCACCCACAGTCTGCTGGGATTAGGTTGGTTATAGATGATGAATGGATGGAGAGATAGCTATTCAAATTACAATATTACAACTTACAACTTCCTTCTGCACTCAGTGGCACGATCAATCTTGAACTCTGGGAGGCTGACAAAACCCTCTGCCTTTTCATCCTGAGGTGAGCACAATCAGACATAAATCAAAACTCCAGTTCATAGATAAAACCCTTTCTGGTGCCTTTTTCTCTTCTCACGGAAATCACTGTGCTCACCTCTTCATTCATGTACCAGTACAGGCACGTGTCTTTCAGGATGAACCAATACTTCTTCCACTTCTGTGAAAAATAGGTTTTCGCATCCTTCTTCTTCCACAGCCAGCCCTGACAGTCCCCCTGACCCAGGTCCCGGCAGGAAATCCGCCGCTTGCTGATTGAAGACAGAGGACTTCCACCTGCAGACACCAGCAGGGGAGCGGATCATTGGAGGCGAGGTCAAAAAACGTCTTGAAACACCAGCTGGTATTCGAGTATATGTGAGCACTTTGAGTGGAATTCCCCAAAATAAATGATCCTACCTTTGCTCTTCTTTTTTGACCTCGACAGTAGTGAAGATCGCTCAAAAACCTGCAAGTAAAAAATGTATTAATAGGGACATGGACGACTTTAAAGGCTGACAAAAATGTTGCTGAGGAGACTGACGTGATAGAGAGATGCAGAGTCAGAGCTGGACGTGGACAGGGACACTTCCATCTGGAGGGCAGGGACCAGTGTGTAGTGGGTGGGGCTGCCTCCCCGGTCAGCCTTCCTCCTGTTCTGACTCAGGCTGCGGCCCAGCAGGAAGTCTTCCCCGGGGGGCTTGTCTTCACTTGCAAACCGCAGCAGTGAATTCTCTGCACGGACACAGCAGCGGCAATGAACGCGAAATGTAGAATTATTTGTATAACACGTATGAAAAATGTGTATTCAAAAAACTGAAATTGTGTTGTCCGTGCTTCATGCAGTGCGGTTGACACCCTGTTGGCAACCTAAATCTGCTTTTACCATCTTTAATCTCATTATCTTTTGCAAACATGAATCGACTATCGGTGTTATCTATGGAGCATCCATCCGTCTGTGATCAGTGGAAGATGACATTTCAAAAGACTCGTACTGCAAAAGGCATTATAACGTCTACAGAAGAAGTCGTCAGGCAGGAAGCCCTCAAAACTTCCAAATACTGTCTCTCGTAGATAAATATAGCACCATCACTTTTTCTGAAAAGCCCAAAGGAGCAGCACATCACTAACATCCCCAGAGGAAACAAACACATCACTCACAAGTCTTTCTTTGAGACTGAAATACAGAGATTTCAGTCTCCTCCCACTCCTTTTACCACCTAGCTCAACAGCCACCAACAAAATGTGAGAATCTCAGGTCACCGTTGCACAGTGTTGCTAGTATTGTCAAAAGTAAACCGTTGCTACGGCAACGGTGTACTTTTTATAACCAAACACGGAGAAGCGGCGGAGCCGAGAGCGAGGGAGAGAGAAATGTGGAAACAGGGATGAAGATGGGGGGGGGGGGGGGCAGTTGGTAGATTATGAACATATGGAGGAGATAGAAGCAGGGGCTGATATCGAGCATGTTATCAGGTTTGACAGGGCAGCTCATCCTTGTACTTCATGGCTCTAAGATCTGAGGCGGTGAGGATATTATAAGATATCCACCCACTCACCAGGGCTGCCTCTGTCCCTTTCTTCCTCCCTTTCTTTTTCTCTCTATCCCACCGCTTCCCACTTACCTCTCCTGCTCTCTCTCTTCAGCTTGGCCAGGTCTTCGTTGTCTCCCACCCAGTTGTATTCCACTGGCATGGAGATGGGCCTGAGCCTGCCTGGAGGAAGGAGGCACGCGGATCGTCAGTATTACACAGCTGCCCACACACACACTCACATCAAACAGCTGCAGATATCTTATAAACACCTTGAAACGTATAGACGCCACGTTGACTCTGAATTCTTAGCTCTCACGATTACAGCAGAAAATCTTCAGACCTTACCATAGGTGGGAGTGCTCCCCCGGCGGACCGATGACACCTCTTGGTTCTGGTCGTACTCGTAACAGTACAGTATAGCATCCTCCTCCACCAGAGGAAATCGCCTCCGACACTCCTGGTCGAGGTACGAGTTTGGAGACTCAGATCCCTCAGCGACGTGCACCTCCGACTGAGGATCGTCCTCTGGCAGATCCCCCTTGTCATCTCTTTGGTAACAGAAAACGAGTCTAATGTCAGTGAAAGTTTGGACTTTGGATGGAAATGACAAAGCAATGAAAACACAGCAAGCAGCTTTTGTCACTTTGTAATAGATTTGACCAAATTTCACATTTAAGATTGATTATAACTGAATCTGAGATATACTGTATGAACAGCAGCTATAAAATGTGCTTTATCAAATTTACATTAATATTTTCTATTGGCTACATTACTATCACTCACACAATTATACATGGATGTTCACTTTTAACATATATTTGTACAAAGGTCTTGCACAGTACTATTTTGGTAAATTCGTTTATCATATCTTTATTTTTGTGGCACATTACACAATCTTAAGACTCGTATTTTTCAATTTGAGGACACAGATAGTTTAAATAGTTTGTCAATTGAATGTTGAGTTTCCAAAACCCCTGCTCGGTAAGTTACCCACGAATAAGTCCAGGGCTCAACATTAACACGGGCCAACTTGCCAAACACAGTGGGAAACTGTCTTTGTGTGTATCTCGGCCAATCTTACTAACCAACGTAATCGGTTTTAAAACGATAGTAACTCAATTTCCCAAGTGAAATAAAAAAATAAGAATAAAATTAACAGAAACAATTTAGTTTATTTCAACGTGGACTGATTCATTTACTTTACCTACCAAAGTTGCTGTTTTACCTGACTGTTTGATATGTGAAGAGAAATCAATAAACAACAAGAGTAATGTGGAAAGAGCTAATTGAGTAAAACAGCTAAAAATGCAAATAAAACACTGGCGGCTTTTAAAGTTCATAAATGCAACATAAACCACAGCTCTGGTAAATACAGCAAAACTCTACACAAATAATAGGCTGTGTTATTTTTATTTTGAAAGTTATATAAGTTACACATTGTAAGTTATACAAGTGGGTATGAAAAGTGCTTTTGATAACCTTTTCATAAAGGTTGTAGACGTCTGTCCTCGGGGTCCGAGGACCTCCATGTCCTCTTAAATCTTCCTATATTGTCATCAAGTCGGCATTTCTTATATAAGTGTATTGTGGGATTTCAAAGGTATGACAAACAAGGTCAGTCTAAAATTTGTGTTTGACAGATTATTTCTGTTTGCAGAGAAGATTGATCAAATTTTGCATGGGAAATACTAAAAATAAGTTTTCTGCATAATGTATGTCTATATTTTTAAAAATTCGTAAGTAGAAAATTACTCAATTAGCTTATTCATACATTTATTAAATGTGTACAAATGTTAAAGCTAAGGAAATCTTGTTTTGTCTCATAAAGAATGATGTGTAATTTGCAGTATGAGTTTTAAGGATGACGTTTGTCGGCACTTTTGGAACCTCTGCGCTGCTTTTGGTGACCTTCAATGCAGTCTCAAAACAATTCAGCCTTTAAGAAGGCGCTCTCTGACTTCATATACAGACAAACTCCTGGACAATCGTGCAAAGGTTGGACTGTGACATCGTCTTTTCTTAGAAGAATAACGTAATAAAATTGTCTTCAACTTTTCAAATGGCTCTCAGTCTGATCCCTGTGTATTCTGTCTCCCTGAGGGTTTTTTTTTACTAGGAAATTCTCCTGACAGTTAACCACTGTAAGGATTCCCCATGTATCAAGGGTGCACGACAGAAAAAAGTGGTAAACCACACATATAAAGCTTGCTCTATAGTGCCACCAGAGGTCAAAAACTCCACAGGATACCTTTTGTATTTGGTAAATGAAGCACGTGTGACCTTTGTGAGTTTCATGTGTATGTGCTTTCACCTGGGGGTGTAGGGCTCCGCTGGAGGAGGGGGGATGAAGAGGTCCTGGAGGGCGCAGCTACTCCGCCTGGATGGAGTGCTTAAAGTGCTGGTGGGCGTAGCGACGCTGCTGCTGGGGCTCTGAGGGAAGATTGGCTGTGTGTAAGTGGGTGTATGTGGATGTGTGAGCATGTGTGAAAGACAGAGAGACAGGCAGACAGAGAGGAAGAGAGGGAGAGAGAGAAACAGTTACAGGGTTTGACACAATGAAAATTGGGAGTTCACAGCAGTTTAGTCAGTCAGGGGCCGCCCGTTCCATCCAAACCGCGGCGCCGGGCATCTCAACCGTGAAATGAGCAGTGTACTGTACGCTTCTGACGCTCCAGTTCTAACTGGCGCAAAGAGGAGGAAAAGGTTGGAGTACGGGACTCGTCATCCCTCGCACTGAGGTCAAGGAAATCTTCTCACAGCTAATATTGTCTATTTAACACTGCTGCCTGATTTGGTGATGACGGTTTGAACAATAAGCACGTACCTAATATAGTTTTGCTAACAATCCAATCATTTACTTACACTCACTGTGTTTAAAGAAGGAACAAGGTCATTAACTCAATTGAATGGTCAGATTGATGTCATCCAATCACAAGATCCATGTTTTGCAGTGATAAAACATGAACTTCCAAAGCAGCTTTTTTCAACAGCAGAATACTAATTAGTGATAAAGTATGCTAATATGATGCATAACTCACAGCAGACCAGCGTCACAGATATATTGGTGAGTGCTCTGTGTGCTGCATCATAACACTGAGATGACGGGCAGAGTTTCTGCTCCACTTCAATCGCACAATGTCCCTTACAGTTACTTAAGAGCCTGTCGAGACACTCTAAATTTTTGTCATATATTAGAAGAGAAAACATTACACTTTCTACACTCTCCCCGCTCGCTCTCATCTATTTCTAAAAGTGCCAGCAGGAGAGCAGATTCGATTTAGGTGAAAAAGAAGAATGAGAGGACAAGAAGGGAGAGGAGGCTGAGCGGGACTGCGCTTCTGGGCCTCAGGGGGACAAAACATTTTCTCTGGAATGGGACTCAAAAGAAAGGCTGGACTACTTTATTACACGTCCCTCTCATTTCCACCCATGCTGGCTCATGCAGACGATCCTAATAATGTAATAGGTTCGGCTGAAGTAGGACAACAGATGCCACTTAGGGCTAAAATGTTAGCTTTTGAATGAATGATGCTGGAACCTTCAGGCAATTGGGTACAAGGTTAACTCTGACGCATTTAGCATTTAAAAGCTGTATTGTAAACTTTTGGAATCATTTGTATAAGTGCAGAGGTAATGTTGTAAGCAAAAAAAATAAGTGATAACAGTAAAATCACAATCAGTACACATCCTAACAACGTCGCAATCTCAAATAAGGTCTACAAATGTCAGTTTCCTTTCTTGCTTATGTCAGTTTTCGCTATTTGAAGCCTATTGAAGATTTTGGTGTAAAGCGTCCTCAACCTGTGTAGGCTTATTTACCACACAATTCATGGCAAGGGTACAGAGATAGGCACATACAAATAACACATATATTTACACAGAAACAGGGATGAATCAACATGTCTATGGAGCATGAAAGCAGTCATCATACTTGCAGAGCTAATGGTTTCCATCTCATGTTTTTGAGCAGAGCAGGGGTTGACGTGAGCGTGCTCTGTGGGCGTTTCTTAAGTGTCAGGGTGACACCAGCAGGGTCCCCACGCAACAAATTCACCAGGTTCTTCAGCTGCCAGCCCACCTTGCAAACGAGAATAGCACGATAAGGGTTTCCTGCACAAACAACAGGCTGCAATTTCAGACCAAAAATGCATTAAGAGGCCGTGGCTAAGTCATCTTTGCTTGATTCAAATATGTACGGATTTCAAACAAAATTCGGGTGTTGTAAACGTTATTTTAATAACGCTGGGGATTCTTGTGTTTGACAACCGCAGCACAGCCTGCCGTCTTTGCGATTTATGCTGATGGGAATGTTAAATGCAAAGTTGGATGCCCCAGGGTATCTCCTGCACCTCCTGTCGTGTGGTGGCGAGGCCTGATGATGTATGTTGTGAACAGCTGCATGCCTTGTAAATACTCTTTAACCCAGTTTTAATGACATTTGGCAAAAAATAAATAACTAAATATCCCGCCCAGAGAAACACTGTCTGCTGCTGCACCAGATATGCCAGGTCCAGTTTGTGGGCGAAAGCTCCATTCGAGCCTGGCTGATTGCACTGGATTTCACTACATACAGTGCGTCCAGAGTATGCCAGGCAATCTGAGAACGGGGGCATTTCTCAGGCTCTGACCTGGCAATCACTTTGTTCCTTCCGAAGCAATTTTTCACCTTGACAGCCACAACGCAGAAATCTTTCTCAAAGAGAAAACCCATTAAAGAGACAGACTGAAACATTTTCCATTCCAAGCCTGCTTCATTCTATGATCTAGAAATGTGTGTATTTAAGAGTAGATCCCTAAATTTCAGCATATAAGTGTTTCCTAGAAAGCATCAGTTCAATGGTTCCTCCTTTATGTTTCATCTTCCTTCGAGGAATCTAGTATTTCTTATGAATTTGAAATCTTCCCCCAATTACAGCTCATTCCTGCACGACACATTTACCCCGCCATTACTCATGAGTATTTCTGACATTGTCAAACCCCAGTATTCAAAACCACAAAAATAATCTCTGAATCTGCTCATTGCCATGGTATTTATGTATGTTTTCAAAGTCTATCTCGACGTAGCGCTCTCCGGTCCCGGATTTTGCTTAACTCGTTTGCCCCTTTAGTCGCCCCTGTCTCTCTCACAAGGCAAAAGATGCTCTTCGCCACCGAACTTTGTTCTGTGTCTCAGTGGCGGAGGACTCCCAGCTGCCTCAATTATAAATCCCTCAACCGTTTCAAGCATGTATTTTTTTTCCCTGGTTGTGTTCTTCAAACCTTGAGGTTCGACTAAATTCATTTTTCCTTCCTCGACCCTTCAGAGCTTCTCTTTGTGTTCGGTTGTCTCGTGTCATCATGAGAGGAGATGCCGCTGCTAATCTGGGCCACGACAGACACATCCAGTTCTACGCAGCTTCTCCAAAGGTTCCCTCTGATCCCCTGAGGGGACGCTCATAAACAACTGACCATCACTGCTTCGCAGGAGACTGAAAGCCACAGTAAATTAAATTTATTAACACCAGCGCTCAAGCTTGTCATGCCACTCTTTGTGAGTGACAGTGCAGTTTTGGATCAACAGACACGTCAACTGTGTTTACATATTGCCATCGCCTACTTAAGCTGTCAAACTCACTCAGCTGCTGCTCACTCAGCGAGAGCCACAGCAGGACGTCTCTCTTTCACAGCTACATCCTCTGCATCCATCTGAGAACACCTGTGTCCCACTTCTCCACCACACATGAACGTTATGCATCAAAGAAGCAACATCCAGCAACACCCTGTGCTTGAAACACTTTAACTAATTCCCTTCCATGTTCGTCCAAATTAAATTTGCCAAACGATGGTGAAGCACGAATGCTTCGAATCGAAAAGATCCTACGGTGACTGCAGGCTCGGGGCCTTTCTTTGTGGAGTTTGCATGTTTCCCTGTTCATGCAGCGGTTTTCCCTTGGTGCTACAACATCCTAAGACATGAATGTCAGGTTAACTGGTGTTTCTGAATCACTCATTGGCCTCTCCAGTCCATGTGAGTTGCCTGTGACGGCCAACGTGAGCCTCAAAGATGGATAAATAAAACTTACAAAACATTTGCGTTACATTACATTGAGCTAAATGCAAACAGATTAAAATGTTTTCTTTTCTTTTTTTCTTTTTCACTAACCACATACTTTGAGAAGATGAAGCAAATCAAACTGTAAAGCCACCAGTAAAACTTGGAACATAAATTACAGCTCTGGTCCATTCAAACTTTTGCGCGTTGCGTAAGCGAAGCCCACTGAAGATCATTAATTAGCCCACCGTGACAGGCTAAAATATCTGCCCTGAGCAGGTCTGTTTGGATCCAGTGTGTTTCTCTTGGTTCCCCATGAGCAGTCTGCACTGACACCTCCGTGCTCTCACTTTGGCAGCCTTTAAACTAAGTACGCCTCGGTGAAATGAAAGAGCCTTGACACCCAAATCAACTGTGCACTTCAACTCTTTCTCCATAAAAATGGCTGCATTCAGTGGGTGAGTTGACTGACTGAAATGAACCTGACTGGAACCGTGTAATTATCATATGTCTTGCTGTTGCACACACAAGTGGCAATTATTTTAAACAATGGGAGCTATATTTAAATGCTGCACCACCGGAAGATTTTTCCTTTCATTTCTGCTGAATTTATTCTATGCTATGTACACTTCTGCAACAGGCCTTTTGAGTAGTTATGTCTGACTGAGGAAAAACAGCAAAAGAACAATTATTTTGGCTGATTAGTGTCCAGGCTGAAGGCGAACACAGTTGATAATGATGAGAGGTCATCAGACACCTATATTAATATGAGAATAATGAATCGCAGCGCTCCCAGGAGCCCGGATAAAGAACTTAATGACTTGTCATCTATAAGGCTGTTCGCTGTCAGCTAGAATAAATACAATCCGATCTGCAAATAATGTCGAAACAAAGACAGAAATCCAGCTGACTCTAGAAGCCACAACTCGATCTGCTTTCAACGGGCCATTCAACTAATAGGCTAAGCAACAAATCCATCCCTAGTAACATTTCCAAGTCCTCAAATACTGCCTACACGAGACAAGTACAGCCAGCTATTTAGACAAGCTGTGGATGTGCTGAGCTACAGATGTGCATATACACAAATGCATATACATTCACACAATACACACATTCTGTGGCAGGGGTCTCTTTGTGTACAAAACAAGTATGAGGGATTTAAACAGACATTTGCATAAACAATCTGAAAATGCAAATGAAAATGCACATAGAAATCATAAATATGCAAATTGAGACGGTGAACAAGGAAAACACACAAAATAAAGGAAAGAGGGGGGAAAAACATGGTCTTACCACCGTCTGATGATTAACCTGAATGACTTCATCTCCGGCATGGATCTTCTTACAACGGTCAGCAAGAGACTGAAGAGAGATGGAGATTACTGTGATATATCTGTCAGTGGCACACCGCAGCTGACAAATGACACTGCAAGGGAATGAAGGGTGAACACAAGGAGGCTCGTACTTACTCCTTCGGTGGTTCCAGTGATTACGTGCAAACCGTCATATGTTGATTTGATATACATGCCCTGTAGGAGAGCAACGGCAAAATCAGTTATTACAATTAAAGAACCTTTTCAGATTAGCCACACAGCACAATCTCACAGCATCTCAGCTCAGTCACATAGTCCTCCCGCAGGACTGATCGAAGTCATTTCATATTACAGTAACAAATCAACATTTATTTGCCAATCGATAGCAAATACGAAAATAAATAAATAAATTGCTAGATTTAATCTGCTTTGCAGTGCTAACTGACGGGAAATCTGGATTTATCTCAATTATGCTCAGTTTTGTCAAGGACAAATTTTAATAGAGCAGAGGGGAGTCATAAATTATCACATGAGTGTGGTGAGACAGTCTGAAATCATCTTACGAAATGAGTCCCACACAAGTCTCCCTCCGAGCAGAGGGAATCAAACATGGAGGATTATTTAACTCAAAATACAGGTTGTTTTGTTGCAAAAAAAAATAAAAAATATATATATAATGCTCCATCTCAAAAGTAAATGCAGTATAAACTGACACAAACAGATATGCATGAGTACTCTCACAATACCGTGTCTCTCTAACACTCGTGTGCACGCAGACACACACGCACTCGCGTACACGCACGCACGCACGCACGCACGCACGCACGCACGCACACACACACACACACACACACACACACACACACACACACACACACACACACACACACACACACACCCACACACAGAAGCAGCATGCCAGTCTTCAAGATGAGAGGAAGAGGTTTATTTTTAGGCCACTTGGCCCACTGTTGTGTTCAGGTTTTACTGAACGGATGAGAGAACCTCCATTGCCCATTGCTTGCATTTGCGTGGGGGGTGGGGCTCTTATTGTGGCCCCTAGCAGGGAGCTTGTGCTTGAGAGTAGGTCAATGCAAAGATGGAGTCCAGAAAAGTCCTAATGGGTGCTCAGTGGAAGCATTAAATTATTTTGTGCCACTCCACCATCATCTACACTTGTCCTCCAAATAAACCCACATGTACATTTCTCAGCTCTTGTTTTGCATTTTGCACATTTCTATTGTTTCTATTTCATCCGATCCAACAAGGCAAATATTCAGTTTTCATGTTGCATCTCATCAGCTGACTCACATGCCCACGAGCTCAGCAAAACCCAGTTTTGCGAAAGCGACACTGAGTTCAGTTAGAAGCTTTATGATCTACTGAAAGATGCTTTTTGCTCGAAAATGTGAACTCACACCACAACTGATGTTTAAAGTGCCTTTTTTAAAAAAAATTTTTATTATACAATATACTTGATTCTCTGGACGATGAATAAATTGACCCCAAGAAACATGGCTGCTGTAGAGTGATGCTTCAGTTGAGCTACACTGAGATGCTCTACAGCCTGGAGCTCCTTGAAAGAAACTCAATTTATCTACTCCATGCTGAGGGGTTAAGGCTGAAATGTCAGGCGTCTGCAATAAAACCACAATTATAATCCAAGCTGAAGGAGCAAACATTTATTTTTGTAGTATTTCAATTCAACACTTTAAGGGAATAGCCTGAGTTTAAAAACACATGAAGGAATGGGGTGTTTCATTAAGAAAAGTATTTTTCCTAAAAGCTTTCGGCACCACTGGAAAAAGCAGATCAGGCGACGTTAGTCCAGTGTGAATTGAATGAAAAAAAAAACTCAAGAAACGATATCGAGCGGTGAGACATGCTGCAGTATAAAGTCACACATGCCGATCGGAGCCACAGAACATATGGTGTCATGACTGTTGTTGTTATAATTTGGTAATTAGTAGTTTTTGCCATCACTGAGCGGTATTAGAAATTGTACTTTACTTTGTGGGGTGGGGGGTGGCGTTATCCTGTGTTCATTTCATCAAACCTGGAAAACAGTTTAACATCCTGATATTTTAAGTGGATGAAGGCATTTTCAAGTTTCAAATGTACAGGTTGTTGGTGTGGTTTGGAGTTCGGCGCATGTAAGATGAGAATAGGCACTGATACTTACATTATTGGATTATTAATTTATCTCATAAGTTCAGAAAAAAAGGAGCTACCAAAATGATAAATTATTAGAACACTGGGGTTGAACATTATACACACACTGGGTTCTAAAATGGATTTTACCATATCTATTTTTAATATTTATTTTTTTAAACAAATACTACATACATCGCTCAGTCATAACATTATGACCACTGCCCTAATATAGTGTACACCCATCTTTTAATCTAACCCCCCCCCCCCCCCCCCCCCGGACCTGTCGAGGCCTAACTCCCCTCGGCCTCTGAAGGTGTGCTGTGGAATCTGCCACTGAGATGTTTGCAGCAGATAAATTAATTCCTGTAATTTGCGACGTGGGGCTTCCCAATGACCTCGTACTTGTACATCAACCGGCCTTGGTGCTCCATGTTGCTGTTATCAGGTCACTACTTCTCTTTCCTTGGACTGCTTTTGATAGAGAGTGACCACTGAAACACCCCCACAGGTGTTTGACAATAGCAGAATTGTTTAAATCCTTATGTGCTTGAAGTTTCTGTTCCTGCATTCAGTTCACCGGCTGTCTCATGTGGGCCACCTACTAACATGTGTTTTTGTGGTTTTGAGCTTGGCCTGTTCATGTTTCTGTCAGTCTGGATTACCCACATGTTGGCTGCCTCGATCTGCTGTGTACCAAACTCTTACTGCCTCACCCCGATAAACTGCTTCAACCTCTCCTGACTCATCTGTTTGGGTGCTCTGCTCGTACCCTGACCCTTCCATTCCTGCCATCCTGACAATCTGAAAAAGCACCGGCTCCTCAAAGCTATGACCCTCCAACGTTTTGCAGTTGATTTTGAGTCATTTATTTTCTGCCACATGATGCTAATTACCACTTCAAGTGTTTATGACGTTCATATGTACAAAGAGTGAAGCGCATGGTAGCACGCCTTTGTAAGATGGCTATGCGGGATTGTCTTACCAAGCCTTCAGTGGATTTAATGTTGGCGAGCTGCACGACCTCCAAATGTGCGGACTGGGACACCATGGGATCCGAAGAGAGATTGATAATGTGGTCGCACACTCCAGACAGGGTTTTACACTATAGAGGGCACATTAGGGATGAAAACAGGCTGTGACTGTGCGCACGAAGCTCGATGCTGTTTTCACTTTCAGGGAATCAAGTCAGCAACTCACCACATGCAGTATCTTGTTTTCTGTTTCGTACACAGAGCAGTCCTGGGAAACATTCAGAGAGAGCACTGTTACCTCAGGAGAATTTGTCAAAATGGAGTTATTATTGGCGTTTCTGCTGTAGGTGGATATAAGCAAAAAAAATCCGAGCAGCTTGGCACCTATAACCCCCAACACTCCCACACAGGCATGCACAAACACAAAACAAATGAATCACCACTGCGGAGGCATGTCTCTCTCTCTCTCTTTAGTGCTGCCAGTCTTCCTCTCTCTCAGCCTTCAACTCTTTGCCTTTCACCCTGTTTCACTCCCACCTCTCTCTTTTTTTTTTTTTTTCCCACTTTAAATTTTCTCTCACCTCCATATAAACATGATCGTCCACAGAGACTAAAAGCTATTAAGTATCACTTCTCTCATTATTTAGTGATCTTTCAGAGTCACACTGAATGGACTGTCGCCATTACCAAGCCCGCGTACAAGAACAGATATGTGACAAGCCATTAGCATTTCATTCAACGTAACGCATCCTCAGCTTTCCAGGTATCTTCATAAGCATTTAAAGTATGATTACATACAGTTTTATCTTTACAATGAATAATTATTGCAAAGGTATATCGTTAGGTCTTCAGCCCACATTAAATACTACATCTCTTTACTTTGCTTTATGTTTTGAATAAAATCAACTGTTATACCACAGCTGCTATTCAAGACAAAATCAGTGATATCGATGGAGCGGTTGGATTGCAGCACAAATATCGTTTAAAGTTGAAAACTGCTAAATACACAATTAATGATAAAGCTTTTTCTTTGATAGAGACGGGGTTATAATCTGAAGGGAAATACTAATTTTAGAATAAATTTAAAGAACCAGGTTCCCGTCACAGTGAAATATTTTTGTACCTGAAGGAATTAAAGCAGCCTGAAACAATTTTGAAACATCTATGAACATATGACTCTGTTCGAGTTACAGGATTCAAATTGCTTCACAATAAAACAGTGCAGGCATGATGTTGTGGCGTTGCACTGATTCATTATTCATTGAGTATCTTATGCACTATTTTTACTGAACAGTAATTCGAAATGTTGCCCATTCAGAGCCTATATAGTTGTATATTTAAAGAAATATATATTTTAAGATTCTTTCTTATTTTTGTATGATATGAAAGCGAAGCAGATTTTGCCATCATTAATGGAGAAGTGATGGGATTCAATAAGTTTCTATTTCCTTACTTTCAAGGTATGACTGTAAGCCTGACACAGTGTCTATCATGTAAATAGACAAACCAATGGGCAGACGGATAAATAAATAAATAAATAAATAATGTTATCATTTACTGTAAAGATATTATGTGTATTGACATATCGAGATTTTAGGATTTGGAAGATGGTAAACTACTTGTGTATACAACAAAAGCATTTTTTTTTTCTCCTGCATGACGAGAACCCAGATTACATTTTACATTTAACTTGAAAAGCACATCAAGTTCTTTACTGTGATCACTACATACACGATGATAACAAAACCTCTCTTTTAAACAAAACCATGTGTTTTTACAATAGTTTGACTTTATATTTGTGGTGAAGTGGTTTCAATGAATTTTAGGACATATATGTTTATGTTATTGCACGTTGCAGTTGTTTCACATCAGATGCATCTTACATGTTTGGATAATAGTTTGAATACTTTCACTTCACAGTTGTGCTGTAATTGTTCAGCTGTCTCTGGTGCTCTAATCTACATTTGAAATGTGCTTGTACTGCAATACTTGTATCCTCTGCTGAGCTATTTTGTTCTGTATGAGACGCAGTATATTAACAATATGCTTTTCATGTTTGCACCTAATATGAATTTCCCATTGCTTTGTATTTTGCACTGCCCTCCAATGTCAGCCCTCTCGTGTTTTAAGGACGGCTTTAAATTCCCTTGGACTCTAGTTGCACACTTGCAATATCATACAGTGTATTTACCTGTTGTACAATTGTAGTGAGCTCAAGACACAGCTGGATCACATTGTTTCGTGTCACGGAGTAATCTGCCACCGCAGCGAAAGGCGACCTGAAAAAAAAGGAGCACCTGGAATGAACCATTAGATCATTCTTCATTTGAGACTGAATCACTGGTCAATTTGTGGCATAATTTCCAATCTCACACAGTCATGTTGTGCAGCGTGCGCGCACGCACGCACACACACACACACACACACACACACACACACACACACACACACACACACACACACACACACGCATACACACACGCATACACACAAAATAACAAAATACAAATACACATTTTACTGTAATTAAGTAATATTTTCATAGCGAGTAGCATTACTTGTACTTTTAGGAAAACTTTTTCAAGTACGTAAAGATATTGGCAAGTACAATTTACACCACCTCGAACCTCGGATCCAAGAGGAACAATGCGGTTTTCGTCCAGGTCGTGGAACACTGGACCAGCTCTATACCCTCCACCGGCTACTCGAGGGTTCATGGGAGTTCGCCCAATCAGTCCACATGTGTTTTGTGGACCTGGAGAAGGCGTTCGACTGTGTCCCTCGGGACGTCCTGTGGGGGGTGCTCCGGGAGTATGGAGTCCGGGACCCTTTGCTAAGGGCTGTCCGGTCCCTGTACGCCCGGAGCAGGAGTTTGGTTCGCATTGCCGGCAGTAAGTCGGACCTGTTCCCAGTGCACGTTGGCCTCCGGCAGGGCTGTCCTTTGTCACCGGTTCTGTTCATAACTTTTATGGACAGAATTTCTAGGCACAGCCAGGGACCGGAGGGGGTCTGGTTTGGGGACCACAGGATCTCGTCTCTGCTTTTTGCAGACGATGTGGTCCTGGTGGCTTCATCAAACCTGGACCTTCAGCGTGCACTGGCGCGGTTCGCAGCCGAGTGTGACGCAACTGGGATGAGGATCAGCACCTCTAAATCCGAGGCCATGGTTCTCGACCGGAAAAAGGTGGCTTGCCCCCTTCAGGTCGGTGGAGAGCCCTTGTCCCAAGTGGAGGAGTTCAAGTATCTCGGGGTCTTGTTCACGAGTGGGGGGAAGATGGAGCGTGAGATCGACAGGCGGATCGGTGCAGCGTCTGCAGTTATGCGGTCGCTGTATCGGTCCGTCGTGGTGAAGAAGGAGCTAAGCCAAAAGGCGAGGCTCTCGATTTACCAGTCGATCTTCGTTCCTACCCTCACCTATGGTCATGAGCTTTGGGTCATGACCGAAAGAACGAGATCCCGGATACAAGCGGCTGAAATGAGTTTCCTCCGTAGGGTGGCTGGGCGCACCCTTAGAAATAGGGTGAGGAGCTCAGTCACCAGGGAGGAGCTCGGAGTAGAGCCGCTGCTCCTCCGCATCGAGAGGAGCCAGCTGAGGTGGCTCGGGCATCTGTTTCGGATGCCCCATGGACGCCTCCCTCGGGAGGTGTTCCGGGCATGTCCCTCCGGTAGGAGGCCTCGGGGCAGACCTAGGACACGCTGGAGAGACTATGTCTTTCGGCTGGCCTGGGAACGCCTCGGGGTCCCACCGGAAGAGCTGGAGGACGTGTCTGGGGCGAGGGAAGTCTGGGCTTCCTTGCTTAGACTGCTGCCCCCGCGACCCGGCCCCGGATAAGCGGAAGAAAATGGATGGATGGATGGATGGAATTTACACCACGGTATCTTGTCCACCTTTTAATCCGCATTTTTGTTGCCACCAAAAATGTGTTCTACCACCTGACGACATATGTGCTTCATACATACATTTGTTCTCAAAACCAATTAAAGTATTTAGATTATTTACACTCTATAAATACATTCTATATCCCTGAGAAAAGTGATTCAAATATCTGCTCTTTCTAATTAAAGTTTTTGTTCAAATGTAACAACAGTTGTATTTAAATACAAATTTCCAGTATTTTTTTTTTACATCTCCAAAAACAACAAGATTTATTTACTTATTTCCATATTTGATGCAGATTTATCTGAAATTTCACTTTCTAAGACTCTATAGTAAATCTTCCGGCAGAAATAATCCTAAAACATCAACACATAACCATGAAAACATCTCCATTCCTATTTTGTGGACATGCTGTCATAATGACATTCGATCCCTGTGTTTTTGTTTTTTTTCTAATTGTCAATCACGTTCACATATTTTGTCTTATTGAATCAACAACAACGCATTTTAAAAACAAATGAAAGAAACCAAACAAATGACTAAATCTGAATTAGAATAGAAGCTGTAAATAAGGTGAGTCACAAGGGAAGCAGAAAAAGATGATCACTTTCTTATTTCTGTTGAATGTTGTCTGCTTTGAACTTCCAGATTCATCAAACATATCCAGACGTGGGAGCGCACGCACGCACGCACGCACGCACGCACGGACGCACGCACGCACGCACGCACGCACGCACGCACGCACACACACACATACACACACAAGCACGATCCTTCAGAGAAGCAAGGGATAAAGCGCCATATAAATAGACTTGCAGTGTCTTTTTGGCCACCCTGTCAAAATCGACTTATATAAGGCCTTTACTCATCTTTTCTTGTCAGCCGATTGGTCATGGATTCTATACCAAACAACAAATCTGGTCGGTTTCTGGCTAAAAGATATACTAGAAGCCTTGAAACACAATACATGAACCAATGCATGATGCCAGATTAACAAGACTAACACCTTTTTTATGCATTTGTTCAATTGCTAGTTATTTTTTAACAAATGCAAGATTAGAAATATCTATTTCTATAATAGAAAATGTAATGCTTTGACCTACAGTTGCATTTACACCACCATAGATGTGTCTCTAATGCTTAGCTGAGGAATAGTTTGTTCCTAAAAAAAAACAGGAAAAACTGCGTAACAATATCTAAATGCACTTTAATAGTTGTTTAACAGTTGTGTTCTACTGTTTCATTGGTTAAACTAATTACAGGTGCACCTCTTTGCAACTCTCACCTGTCAAGCCATGCCAGCAGGCTTTTGGCTGCAGCGATGAGGTCCACCACTGAAGTAAGAAAGTCGTTGGGGAGCTTGCGTGTGGCTCGCCCGTCATAATGGCCGCTGCGCCGCCGCCCTGTGATGAAGTTCTGCAGGTTCTTGGCAGACGCGTTGAGCTTATGAGAAAGTGTCTTCAGATTCTCGGTCTCCAGCCCATAATTCTAGGAGGAGAGAGGAAAGCAAATTCACCATGTTTGACCAGTTTGTCAGTGTTTGCTCTGATTGTGACGCTCTCCAAGAATTTGTGCAGCATTTCTGGAGCCATTGTCGTTTTCGACAGCAGAGAGCCGGCGGGGCCAGAGCACCGCGCTGCACAACAGACATGCTGCGCATATGACGAACATGTGAGAAACCAGCTGTCACTTTGCATGTGTGGGGACGGCAGAAGGCTGATCCGCGGCCCGTACACTGAACTGCACGTGCTGGCCTGTGGGCGTTTCTCACATCAGAATATCTTGGGAGGGGAGATCACAGCAGGAGGGCCACTAATCATATTTAATACAGCAGTGCCTGAAAGACTTAAAACTAAATCCCAGTTACGTAAGAAGCTTTGGGGCTGGAGCAAGCCCCCCTGTGCAGCAACGCACGATGAGAGGACTTTAGATTCAGATTGCATCTGTGACCTCAGTGGACTAAATCTCCATCTAGTTTCTCCATAGCACTCCGGGGCGAACACACTCATTCTCAGCTCTCGTCCACACTGTTCCTCATTAATTTCCACCTCATATTTTAATATATTTTCCCCTTCAATACCGTTTCAGTTTAACTGATTTTGGTTCAAGAGGAGCAAATTGGTTTTCAAAACTAGGTGTCATTAGATAGTTAAAATCTATAAAAACAAGAAAGATTGAACTGTGTGCTACAGGTGGATGGCACACAAACTACAAAATACAGAGAAAGTCGTTTCTTCTTAACCCGTAAAGGAATTTATGACTTGTGCGATATCCAATTGACAGCATAGCCAATTCAGTTACAGAGAAAATATTAAATGTGTAATAGGAAATATTGCCTTAAAATGGGTGTAACAGGTCTTCTTCAATTAGCATTTTTAAAGTCTAAAAACCAAATTAACTATGTAAATTGTCACACAAAGCAATCTAAAGATTAAAATATAAAGTAAATGTAGTCAATTGTTGTTTCAGATTGAATTACATGAATTCTGAACTTTATTGAGTAAAACAATCTTTGAATGGGCTGACAGAGAGCCCGCATAGCAGAACAATCCTGCCAAGCAATACAATCAAAACAGTGAAGATTCACTAGAAAAACTCATATTTCAAGTTCTATCTTATTCTTATCGATGCACATTCAAAGTGGTAAACACTGAAAGCTGAAGAAAAAAAAAAGATTGTAAAGTTCATTGTTTTGACAGGTATTTCCTGCACATAACATATGAAGTAAAGCAATTTAAGCATTTTTTTAAAAATTCCTTTTGATATCTATGGCCTCTTAAAAAAGGGAAATATTTAATTTCATTAAACATTCTCATATTTTTAGAGACTGTGTTATGGATTTCTATGACCTAAAACCTAAAATTATAAATACATAAAAAACTGGGGAAATGTTGATTGTTTTCAATTAAATTTTTAGATGCAGCAGCACAATGTAAATTAGTAAAGAACAATAAATTCAAAGACAAGAGCGGTACCTGGAACAACTCTCTCTTCTGGGAACAAAAGATGTTTGTTTTTTGTTTTTAAACAAAAATCTTGTATTCATTTCTGAATCCAGTTCAAACATTTTCAAACTCCTTAAGAAACCAACATGTAACATTGCTCCACAGTTTGCTCTGCCTGCATGAAGAGCTACTGAGTGCAGAGGCTCCCGAGCACCGGCTGACATCAATTCTTGCACTGACACGTTGTAAATATCCAGGTAACGCAGGTCAGTGACTTGAGCAAATAAGTGTTGTGAACTGAATAAATATATCTCCCACATCAGCAGAACAGCAGTCAACCACGCTGACACGGGCAGAACGTGTATCTCCGCGGCTGAGAACAGAATGAGGCTGTAATCCATGACAGTTCTAATTATGGTGGTGGGATTTGACTGTGGGGGGACAGTTTGGCCAGATTAGTAACTCTGCAAGATTCACTCCCTTGTCTTAAAGTTGAGACCCACAGAAATGCTGTCCTGTTATCTTTTATTAAATTCAGTGTGTGCAAAGGTTTGACGAAGCGTAGAAGTTTCATTCGACTCTCTGAGGTGCTGCAGCGCGTTGGGAAGACGACGTGGGAAGCGTGGACTCACCAGAGCGCAGAGTAAATCCACAGCCTCCAGGATCAGCTCCTGGTGGCCAATTCTGGACACTCCCAAGTCCTCCAGCTCCTGGTGGGTGATGCGCAGAAGCTGGTCGCCTCCCACTTTCTCCTTCTCAAAGGTCTTGATGTACTGCTGCAGGCAGTCGTCCAGGCCTGAGGAAACCAAACACAACAACGAGATAAACTTTCAGTACAGCTTGACGCGTTAAGAATTCATTTTGGAGGCAGCGTTGGATTTTTTTTTTTTCTTCTCTTTTTTCCCATTTGCTTGCAAAGATTGTATTTGCATAAAGAACTTGATATTTTTTCTTGCCAGAATATGTGCTTGTAAAGCTCTAAAGTGTGAGCACAGGTTGCATGTTGCTGTGTTTAGGTGTGAAACAGCCTGTCAGACCAAAAAAATGTGACACATCCCCCCTCATCAACAGAGCAGAGGAGCATTTTCAGCTTCAAAGGAGGAAAAGAAAAAAAGCCTTCGGCTAAAGTAAAAAGGCAACGTAGCTCAGCTGCTCCGCTTGTTTTAGATAATTCACCGCTGTCGCAGGTGTGAAGTCTTCAGGAGAAGCCGCTAATGAGGAGCAGCAGACTGAAACAAACCGACTGATTCTGCACTTCCTGTCTGTATCAAAATTTAATGCCCATCAAGACGTTTCTGATAGGAAAGCTCCGGTTATGAAGATACTCTCATCCAGTCGTTTAGTCATCACAATTGCTCCATCTCAGCTTTTTCTGATTTTAATAAATCAACCGAGGACACAGTGTTCACTCGCTGTCTAATATATCCCACCCACTAACAGCTGTCATGATAAAAAGATAATAAGTGTTATTCATTTCAGTGGTCCAAGGAAGGAAAAAGAAGTGAACCAGCGACAGGGTCAAGGATGGCCGTGGCTTTTTGATGCATGTGGCTCCGTGGAGGCACCACCTTGTAACTTACAGCACTTAAATGAGTCTTGTTGAGTCCATGCTTCAACTTGTACGGGCTTGTTTGGCATTAAATTAAATTAGGCACGTGGTCATAATGTTATGTTGACGTACATGAAATCAAGAAATTCAATCTGAAAACAGCAATGATAAATATGCAATATGAGACCATTTAGACATGAATGAAAACAGTTTTTGACACATAAAATGAAATGTTTTAACTCAAAATTTCATTTCTTTACTGGAGTGCCGGTTTGAATGCTGAGCTCGTCCTTTGTGATATGAATTTTGCTGTAGATCAGATGATCTGAACGATCGAGGCAGAAAGTTTGCTCAGTAAACAAAGAAATGAGTTAATGGGTGTTTCTGCATCAGCCTCTTTCGATTAAACAGTCTTATTACCTTCAGTTTAATTCACTTTCACACCAAGCAAAGTCTTTAACTAACAGAAAACCTAATAACTGTTTATATCCGTACATCCCAGCCCAATATCAACACAAAGTGCTCGGCATGCTAACAGGCTATCCTTTTAGCGGCTTAGACGGGGACGGCGGCTTTTGTGTGGCGTCTTTTTATACCCGCAGCCCGTTTCCGTTCTCTCTGTCCTTATTTTTCTCTCTCACGCGCACACCGACAGCCCTTTCCTCGTCTTGTCTTTTCATTGCTGCGGGCCAATCATATACATGTGACTCAGAGCTGAACCTAAACCTGATCAGGCATTCACATCGGGTTCAGCTGGCAGCTCCATGCCGGAGAAGAAACATAGGGAGCTTCAGGGTTTTGCATAACATTTAGGAGCTTAACTAATCAGCCTCTTTACCAAGTTAATTGAGACTCATTATGTCAATGAAGTATTCCCCCGTGTTGCCATAGAAACCACAAAGCAGGTTTTTGGCAGGGATTTCTCCTTGACCGAAGGATAAAGTAAAGAAATGAGTGAAGGGAGGCTGTGATGCTCCTCCTCTCTCTCATGTGGCAATCCGCTGACTTCATCGGGAAGGATCATAACGATCCCATGAGAATTAACATTTTAAGTTGACATAAGGAGTCGTACGCTTTTCTTCCAAGTTTATTGGTTTAAATGAAAGTTTGTGTCACAAAAACAAGACAAATGAGCTGAAATGCCTTAGTCCTTCACACAAAGTTTTGTTCTTCGTCTCTATCCAGAAGGAGCTGGGTGTAATAGAAATCTATTTCTGCATGGAGTATAATTCACTGATTGCGCTGAGTAATCTCCGCTACATCAATTTCCCTGTCTATCTCATGTTCAGACCAGATTATCATGCCCATAGGAGAAACGAAAAGCATAGCACTGACACACACTGATTTCTACTCTAGATAATCTGGTGATGTCGGTGAGGGGAGCTTTTTAAGGCCGTTAGCACTGTTACAAGGGATAGTGTTAATCTAACTTGTCATTGATCACAGTTACTGTGTGCCAGACAAGAGGAGGGGGACTGAGTGCATCGAAAGAGCACAAAGATCAAAACTGATATACCTCACAAAACATGAATTATGCTAATGCATTTTGTCAGGAGGAGAGGAGAGATTACACTAAGCCTACATTAGGTCCGAGGCTCTGTAGGCGCGGGAAAATCACAAAAACAATACAGCAGCGAGACGCACGTGTGTTGTGTGTTTGCAGGGACGGCATTCACTTGTTACGTCAGTAACGAAATCTTCAGTGAAAGCTCGAAATCTCTTCTCTTTTGTGGATGAGGACCTCTTCTTGGAAGCAGCTTTGTCACAGCTGGGAATGGAGCCTCCAGCTCACACAGCTCACTGAAGGGGGGGGTGGAGAGTGGGACTGTGGGACTGTGGGAAGGTCACGGGGTGCCCCTATTTGGCCTCCAGTGACACCACCGAGCAGTATGCTAATAATGGAACCTGTGAATACTAACGACAAAACGCTGCCAGTGCTCGGGCCCTGAGAATGGATGGGAGACAAGAATGAGACCACCCCCCCCTCCTCCTCCTCCTCCTCCTCCTCCTCCTCCTCCTCCTCCTCCTCCTCCTCCTGCTGCTCAACCGTCTCCTCTGCCTCAGTGTGTCTCAGTACCACTCTGTCCCTCACTTTAAATAACCATTACTGGGCTCTGGGCACAAGAACCATCCCTGCCCCACTTGTCAGATGTGGGACACTGAGGAGTCCTCTCTCATATCCAGCCTCGACTTCTCCTGCTCCACATTTTGTACTTGTGCTACCAGCTTATTTACAGATCGCCCGAGGTGTTAGTCAAACTGCTGTGGTCATTCTGCCTCAGCCTGTCTCAACATCGCATCACCCTTGTGTCATATTTGTCCCTTGAAATCCCCCAACAAAGCTATTTTTCGCTTATAAACTGAGGCTGCACACTCACCGAAACCCCCCCGTTTGAAGCAAAAGCAGCATCAGATGAGATCTGATCAGAAAGATTTGTGACACAGCAGACATGACCGGAGGTTTCATCCTCCAGATCACAATATATCTGAGCCAGCAGAAAAAGACCTACAGGCTGAGAATTATCGTGTGTGCGTGTGCGTGTGCGTGTGCGTGTGCGTGTGCGTGTGCTGAGGCGGTAAAGATGTATGGATGTGGTGATGTTTCATCCGAGGGGCCGGGGCCCCGACACGTGAGCACATGGCTCAGCAAAACAACCTACATCGCTGAGACAATTACAGCGCTGAAAGACAAATACGCCGTCCAGGATAACACCCTCCCACTGAGTTCAACATTTCCCTTTCGCTCTGGGTAAAAACTTTGTAATACAAACAGAAAGCTGCTTAGCTCATGAGGAATCTCTGCCTTGAAAGTGTTGTGCTGGAGCAAATCCTACACAGCCGTTTGGGGGCATTCGTTGATGTTTGGGGACCGAATACGCACACAAATGTCTTGAAGAAACAACTTAACAAAGACTAAATCTTATGAATGAAATGTAAAGAGTACTGTCTGCATGAGCCCCCCCTTTCTTTTTAAAAAAACTGAATCCACAAATATATTTGTCTGTTTTCTTGTCAAAATGTATCCTCACAGTTATTCCACACACAGTATCCTGATGAGAGGTAATTTGATAAGAAATGAGGCTTGTTTATTGACTGTATGCATTTTTCCATTTATTCCAAACATCCATTCGAGACTCCAATTGACTTGATGTCTTTGGACCGTAAGTGGAAATATAAGTTGGAGGAAAAAACCCTCACATACACAGAAAGAACATACAAACTCCACAAGCTTTAAATCTAACCAGGGATATTCTTGCCCATGAAGCAAGAGTGATAACAACTACACCACCACCACGCAGCATTTCAACAGTTCAGGACAAAAAAAACAAACAATTTTCTTATTGAAAATGGGTATTCAATTATAAGACGTTATAAGTTCATTATTTTGCTAAAGGGTTCCCAGAAATGAAAAGGAGGTTCTGATTTACAAAAGATGCTCTTGTATAAATGTTAAATAAACTGGAGCTCTAGGTTTCTGCATATTATGAGGTTTTAAGACTATCTGGATCCAGTCTGATGCTTTTCTGTAAGTCAGCTGCGACTTCTTATTGACTTGGAGCATCTGGATCAACATCTTACACAGATGGCTGCACAGGCTCCTACACTGTGCAGCCATGATGGACCTTTATTTTATTTTCTTTAAAAAAAATTTTAAATATGATATGTGGCCGACGATCGAAATTGTTTCTCATTCTGATATCAGATGTGGAGATGATCATCGGTGTGTAAAATTGCTGGATATTCTCTCCTCCATCCTCCTGCCAGGCAGCCCTGGGTTAACAATGGCCATCGGGACACAATAGAGGGTTTGAACCCGTTTCTAAGGGATTGGCATGTGTTGTGCTCCTGGAGATCATGACGGTGTGTGAAAGGGACCGGTCGTCTCGAGAAACTGCTGGAGGAATATCGATCAGACGGTTTATGGCTGGAGGAGCCGGAGGGGAGAGTCGATCGAGGCTCAGCAGGTGTTTTGTTCTCCTTTCGGCATCTCCAGACATGTGATGAAATGCATGAGGGTTTTTTTTTTGTTTGTTTGTTTATTTCTAATCACTGTGTGATCGGATTGGACATGCAGGGTTGCCTGAAGCCTACCTTTCATCCAGTCCACCACTTGTGCGGAGCTCCACTTGCTCACCGGCTCCATCACCAGAGCCATGGCAGAAGTTTGTCTTCACGCTCGACAAAAGAAAAAAAAAAAAAAACACTCCCAACAAGACAACTCCCCGCGCAGAAAACGGAGCTCGAAAACACAAAGGGGGAATAAAAAAATGTTTTAAAAAAATTTCAATTTAAAGAAAACAACAGGAAAAAAAAAAAGAAATGCAAGCACCGACTGGTCTCCTGTGCTGCGTTTGGGTGTTTACAAACAAACCCACGTAGGTCCGAGAGGTCCAAAATGTCGCTGTGTGAAGTGTGAGACCTGCAGACCTGAGCACGTTGAGCACATTGAACACACTGAACACACCGAACACATTCCTCAGCTCCGCTTCACACAAACACTCTTTACTTGTTATTCACGTCAGGCTCGGCGGACGCGGCGCTGGCGGGTCGCTGCTGCCCGACCCTTCGTCCAAAATACATCCCAGCACCGAGCGGAGGAGAGCACAAGGCGCGGACTGTCACTTCATGCTGGAGTGTGTGTGAGCAGCAGCATCCTCCCTCTCCTCCTCCTCCTCCTCCTCCTCCTCCTCCCTCCCTCCCTCCCTCTCAGACATGGAGTCACTCGTCCTCGCCAAGTGAGCATGTATGAGGGCCGATCAGTGCCACAAAGGAACAACACAGGATAGTGGAAGCAGTTTGTTTGTTTTTTTTGTTTGTTTTTTTAAGCTTTAATTTATGGCCGGGTTTCCTGTTAAGCTTCGTGGAACAATCATTTAAAACTATTGCCTCACATAAAATTTTAAAATGTTCTCCTCTAAAACTGTACAACCCTCCAATAACTCATTCTGCATCCAATAGAAATGCATGTTTTCATTATGCAGCTTCGGACCTGTCCGCACAATCAAAAATTAGGTTGTTTTTTTTGCCATAGTTCTTTGAAAAAAATTACTTAAAAATTGTTACTACAGAGGACTCGCAACTGTACTACCAAGTCCCAGGAGAATATGGACTGGGAGTCATGCCACTGTTAATGCTGCCATTGTCGTTACTGTCCATCTACGCACAAGTGTGGAAAAGAACTATTTACTACAGCCATGGTGATGCATGCGCAGTAGCAGCCTTTCAGAAAAGTTGCATTTTTCCGCGGAAACAGAGTCGGAGTGTTTTTGAAAAGTTCCACCTGAGGAGCCGCTTTCAAAAAGTTTTCATTAGTGTGCATCTCCACTGCACCAACAGTCATACCAGCTTCAGGTCACAGCGCACACTGAACACATACGGCACAAAGTCTCTCCACTCTCAATTCTTCCTGCTGTTTCATGTAATCTTGCCTTTAATCAAATTACAAATAAAACCAATGACAAATAAAAGCTCCACCTCCGTTTTCACTTCTTCTCTGTGCCGCAGTTCTCATGCTCTGATGCAGCGCTTTGTGGCCAAGTGGGAGGTCACAAATGGACGGCCTCATTTCGTCATCTTCACTCTGCATACTACGCCACCGCCAAAGGGTCTGTCCACTGAAAACCCGCTTGTTTACCAGAAGTACGCATTTATACAAAATCCCATAACTATCCATCATTAATTTTAAGCAAACACATGTTTCTCATCACAGAGAATATTTTCAGGACCTGATCCGTGTCGTTTCTGAGAGCTCGACTCCTGAATGTTAAGCTTTTGACTGTATAAATGACTCATGCAGCTTCACGACGATCATGAGCTGCTGGGATGCTGAGATGCATTTTTGTGATTGCGAATCACAAGCACAGTCATATGTGGAGCTTTGTTGCCTCTGGAAACGGCAACAACACTGCTTATGGAGCAAGTGGAACAGGACAGAATAGCCAGTGTCCTCGTGTCATTTCAGAGACATCACTCTGTTTTTCAAAATTTGGGGTTTGCATTGGTGAAAGTATTGGTTTTAATGAGCATCGAAAACGAAGGTCAGTCGAATAGCACTGGAATGTAAAGTATCTCAAATCATCTCATATAGGATTAATGGATTTCAGTGGTAGAGCTATTTTCCATTGCCTGAGCAGCCTCTGATGCAATTTAATGTTCATATTCAACCATTCACACACCCAGTCACACACTCACTCACACCGCTGCCATGCAAAGTGCTGAATCCATCCATAAGGAGAAATTTGAGGCTCAAGGACACGTGGACAGTGGGAGATATGGAACCAAACCTACCACCTTCCATCTGCCTTACTAAAGGGTGGTCATTTGGTGTGTATAATCTACAACTGCAAAGCTGGAAGTTTCTGGTTTATGGTCATTTTTTATTTAAAAAAACAAAAAAAGACAGATTGAGGCTTTGTAGCTTATGACAGTTTTACATTGGTTTATCAAGTATAGACATCAGCCTGTGTCCACAGTTTCACTCTCCTTGACTTCCCCTCCCTGTGTCTCATTGCTGATCTCTGCCCTGATGTGTTTCACCTGTCTTGATTGTCTTCACCTGGTGGCAGATGTATATATTGGACTTGTTTGCCAGTTCTTCTGTGTTGGCTGCTCTCCTGTGACCTCCAGGTTTTCCCTGCGTCTGGAGTTTTTGACTCTACAGCTATCGATTTGTTGCGTGCACCACCTCCACTTTTCCCAATCCTTCGAATAAATCAAATTCTAATTTCATCAACAGCAGTATCTGGCATCATGAGGCCTCCTCCCCTCACAATCAGCGATCTCTGACAAATCCATGCCCATCCGATGGCAAATCTTCAACTCCCTACCGTCAATCTTGATTTATCTCTGTCTTTTATCACTGAACTTAGCTTGGACAATGAAGATATGCTTTTCCAAGTAATCACCTGGAAGCAAACTGTAAAAGACCCACAACAAAGTCTTGCAGTGTATCTCTAATACTTGTGGAGGATCTGTTTTTCTATTGATTACACGTCATATATATTAGCCCATCTAACTGATTCACCCTGAGGAATACTGTCATGAAGCTTTTCACTTGCTCTCCTCCCACAATGTGGATTTACCCAGCAAGGCTGCTCAGAGCAATGGGAGTCTTTTGTGAATTCCTTTTGTGAGTGATTTTACCCCACGGGGGCACACAAGCACATGCGTGATTCTTAACTGTGTTTTCACACATGTCAGGCAGCACTGATGGTAGATACGCTATCCTGCTTTAAAAAAAAAAAGAATTACTCATTTATTCTCCTGACTACTGCAATTATGGGACAAGAACATAAGTCAATAATAAACCTGTTCAACCCAATTGGTAACCTAACAATGACTCCCTTTCTTCTGCTCCCTCACCCCTTGGGGCACTAGTCTGCCCTCATACAGCCGCTGTCTTTGTCGCTGCTCACGCCTCCATCACACAAAGCTCGGTGTAGTGGAAACAACGCTCAACAAGCAGACAGGATGCTGACATGTGCCGGGCTGTAAACAGCTTCAGGCTGTGAGTCAACATACACTGAGGGGACACTCAGATCAAAGGCTCAAATCGAAATATGTATAATTAAGACTAAAGGCACACTCCTACATTTTACAGGTTTGTGTACTCATGTCAACAATATTCTTATTCCGTTTCATTTCTTTCATAAAAAAAAAAAAAAATGGGACAAGGTAAGTTCCTCCAAATCAAAAAAACTGCATGAAAAGCACAAACATCTCTGGTGAGTTACCGAAAATGTCCTTTTCGGGCCCCTGGGCGTGGAATAATTTCGAAAATTTGTAAACAACACTCATATCTATAAATAAGTTCAAGGGTATAAGCAGAAATACTACTGCTTCTCAATTTATGTGTTTATCCATGATGTGTCTCGTTGTAATGTATTGTATTTGTGATATATTTGTTATGTAGGTTCTACTTTTTCTTGTAATTGTAACTTGGTGCACATGGACACACGGACAATTTAAAGCCACCAGTTTGCAGCAAATGCATTGATTTGGACTGCAGAGAAGAAAGCTAGATTATCTGTATAAATCAACCAGGGCAGAAGGTGAATTTGTCAAAATAGCCTTTAAAATCATCAGCCTCAGATGGAAAATTGTCACCATAATACAAGTGTCCTTATCACTACAGCACTGTGTGGTGCACAAGGAACATTGATCTCAATAGGTCTAGTTATAACAAAAAACTAATTGAGAAGCAAAAGATGCAATACTTCTTACAACTATATGAGGAAAAAATATTCTTGCTTATCAATAAGCTGATTGGCAGCATAGCAACAGATTAAAGCCCAACAGGGTAAGCGCTGACATTCAACATGATCAATAATCATAAATAAATACAGAGATGGGAATCTAAACAGTATGTGAAGCTTAATAACGTGACTAGCGATAGCTTATATTTGTTGCGCTGCCTTTTTCACCTTTATGAATCACACTTTGCTGGAAGGGGATTGCAGCACGTGCATAGATTCAGAACCAACCTTATATAAGAGCAGTTGTCTGGTGTATTATGTATTGTTTGGGGATTCCATGAATTAGTTATAAATGGAAGTGTAACCCTGTGGTCTCTTCAATGCAGTCAGAGTTATTTGAAATATGGAGGTTGTCTGTGTTGTCTCACAATGGAATTTATTCAATTTTACCAAAAAGTTATCCTGAAAAAACAATAAAATCTTTATTCCTGGTATATAAACTCAAGAGGAAGTTCAGAGATCTGATACATCAATGCTTGTTTGAGCAGAACGTGTCAGAGGACCATTGGGTTCAACTTATATCACTTTCCTTAAACAATATAACTTGAACTAACCTCAGCAAGCTTTAGAATCCGAGTGTGTGAAGTGAGGGAGAAATGAGCTTACTTACCAAACATCTGCAGCTTCTCGTCAGAGAGGTTTTGGACTCATCACTCCAGGCTATGTTTGCTGCATAACAGGCAAGTCTCCAACCAGCTGCTGACAGTCTTGTTGCGCATAGGAGACACTGGAGGTTTAGGCAAATAGTAATATGGGAGCAAATAGGATTAAAATGGTTGATTCTGCTGTATCAATAAGTTCATTAAAATCATTGCATCACCAGTTGAAAAGTGAATCAATAGGTGGGTAACTCGTCTTTATTACGAGGCTTTTGGTGACTGATTTGCCTTTTCTGGATCAACATTTCCACAAATAATGTTCCATATTCTTTTAAGGGTTCAAGTTGAACCTTCATGCTATTACTGTTGCTTTCAAATTGTATATTTAAACACACTACTGAAGCAAGCTATGAATAAATGATGGCTTTTCAAAACATACATCTTGCCTGTAGAGCTGTGTTTCTGCGCCTGAGGACACTGGTTCAGCATGTTTCAAACGAAATCTCTTCAAAGCCTGATATTGACCCGTCCATTTGAGTCAGATGTCTTCGAGAAGGAAGACAGATTTTTAAAAATGGTGAAAAGGGCCCTTCCAGAAACAGTATAGATGACACTATATGAGAGCAGAGCATCAGTGATCCAGAAAGGCCAATACAAGGATGGAAAACCAAAAGCAGCTAAATGGAATTCAGCCTTCATTGTTGGTTTTATTATTAACGCAAGAGCTTCTCTGTGACATTTCGAAATGTCATCCAAGAAAAAGGCTTATAGCTGTGCATTGTCAAGTGTGGCTGTGTGATATTTATGCGGAAAAATTGCTGCTGATGACTCGATTTTATGTAATAGCTTCACCTATTGCATAATGATGCTGCACTGGGTTAGTGGCTCCTATTGTCGCTTTCCAACAAGACCCCGGTTCAATTGTCTTGGTCAGTTTGTGCAGAGTATGTATTTGCTAGTTATATCTGCATGTGTTATCATTATATTCTGGTTTGTGAGGTGAACAGCGGTCTCAAATATGTGAGGAAAGGTGTGTGCATCATCAAGGTAGGCTATTAAATCTCTTCACACAGTCAATTCATGAA
Organism: Lipophrys pholis; assembly: GCF_963383615.2. Classification (NCBI taxonomy): domain Eukaryota; kingdom Metazoa; phylum Chordata; class Actinopteri; order Blenniiformes; family Blenniidae; genus Lipophrys; species Lipophrys pholis. The sequence continues at coordinate 9,617,563 of NC_137634.1, read as the reverse complement.
GACTTATCTTCATTTTAGAGGCAAAAATAATCCCTATTACATATTTTTAGGTGGCATATTTCTTTAATATCTAATCAAAGTTGTATGGATTTCGTTTCTCTTTGTGGGGCCTAAAAACTAAAAGAAAGTGGTGTGCGTGCGTGCGTGCGTGCGTGCGTGCGTGCGTGCGTGCAAGATGGACACTTTTCCATAATAACCATACAATAATTGAACAGAATACTTTACACATTACACTGTAATCTAATAAATTACCCTGCAGTATCTAGAGTACCAACAAGGACAGACTGACAGCTTTCAAATGTATCTACTGCAAATGTGATTATATTTGGTTTAAAGACTTATATTCTTTGCTGTCCCATCTTTGCTCATCCTCCTGTCAGCAGCAGCACTAAGCGGATTGCATGTTATTCTCTCTTCTGGCCTGTGGGGGGCAGCTCCACCTCGGTGATGACCTACGAGTCTATTTAAAAAGAAGCAGAAGAAGAAAACGTTTCCTGGAACAGGAAGAGTAGGTGAGTAACAATACTATAGCACATTTAAACTTAAAGTAATGTCTTCAAGTCGAAATTAGGGTATGTAGTTCTGATTTCAGATTGTTTTAGAGCATATTTGATGTTTTGATGTTTTGAAAAACTTAAACTCGCGTTTATTTCCCGTTTGGAGTCTTATCTGTGCTGCTACACCTGCTAATGTGTGTTTCAGAATGTTAAACGACCTCACAAAGTTATAATATCTTCAATATAATTTTAAAACTTTAAAATCCGTGTTTTTGAATGTTGCCAGTGTCCCTTAAACAAGTTATTACGCACGTTCTGCCTAATTATTGGCGCCTGCTACACACATTTCTCAGAAAACAAGCTGTACAAAACAAGGCTCCTACCTGGTAATGACTCTGTCAGCCACAAGTCAGTGGCTGAGTGGAGAATTGAATAGCATCACACAAGAGTCAAAATGTAAATGAGGAATTTGATAGATAATTAAACTCTTTTCTCCTCTTAATGGTTGATATGAAGTTGAGGAGCCATAACTGGGCCACTGCTATAAATCGTAAATAACCTAGTTCCTCATGTACTTGAGAAAATGCTGTTATGTAGTAAACACATTTGTAATATGGGAAAGGTGAAGATCCAGCAAAAATTCAGTTCTTAATCAAAATTCAAGCCATCATCAGAGAAGTGTAATAAGTATCACATTAAAAGCTCATAGATGCATAGATCACAGTATTGTTCAATGAAGGATTTTCTTAGCATTTGTCATCATTAGTATGTAAGATTTTCATACTTTAACAGCATATTGTTTGAAAGTTTGAAGTCATATTTAACACCAGAGCAACAAAGAGGAGTTAATTTGAAAATCTTGCAAACTGCCATTGTCTTGATTCAGGCCTGGAAAATACATCCAGTATCAGTCAAGAGCAAATCGGCTCTACAGCAGTCATGGTTCAAGTATTTGCAAAGTGCAATATTGGTAACTCTGTTCCAAAGTATCTTCTACGGATGTGTGCGATTGTTTCTGATATTGATCAGGGCCCGGTTGTTTAAAACTCGGGTTATCTTTTAACCAGTCGTTGAATACATTTAACCGACCGTTAACTTTAACAGCACTGTTAACTTTAACAGCACTGTTATCTTTAACAGCACTGTTATCTTGTTGTTCAAAAGTCGGTTAACTTTAACAGGGCGTTATCTTGTCGTTAAAGGTAACCGGTAAATGGACCGCCGCAAGAATTTTAACAGTGTGGTTAACTCTCACAATGGCCTTCACTGCTAACGCTGCATTCATGATGCCAGTTCAACAAAGGAAGGATTGGGTGTATCATCGACTTGGCTTTGACATGGGGGATTATTGTAATGAAGAGTTGCGCACCCGCAACTTTGGGAGAGAATCCATTCATTACCCGTGTAATGTTTTGCGATGTCATTTGGAGCGTGCAACAAAACGGGGACACGCACTGACTGTAGATCACACATCAGAGTCACTATACGTGTCGAATCCGAGTTCGTCCGTTCAATAAGTTTAGGTAAATTAACTTAAATTTATTCAAATACCTCCAGATTAGAAACTTTGTTCAAATAAACCTGAATAACTCGCTTATCAAACCCTTGCAATCGCCACTGGATTCACCACAAAACTTGTGCTATTGTTGACAGATTTAACAAAGTGCTCTGCTTCTGAAATACTGCTGATGGAAACAAAGAAAAACAGAGTATTTATTGCAGATCATATCATTATCACTCATTCAATTTCCATCTGTACCACCTTTGTCTGATTTGTTTTGCCTACAAATGGAACAAATGGCTGTTATTTTCTTTTTCTCTGAAGGTCCAGATGCGTCACCACGTTGAGACTATATCCTGACAATGATAAGTAATCTCCTTCAGGGTGTCCATCGTTGACAAACCTTCCCTTTGAAACAATGGACAGCCCTGAAGAAGCGATGAACATGTCGCGAAGTGGCTCCTCCTCCTGGGAAGGTGCGTCCGCTCGAGGCCAGAATCTGGCTAATGAGGATGATGGACTCTACTACATGCCTGAAAGAAGACCTTCTCTTGACCTCGGACCGGGTCCAATGGATATCAGCCTCGGGTAGTGAGACTTGTTTCTCTTTAATATCCTCTATCTCCCTTTCTAACACCTTGAGGGTAATCTTTTATAGAAATGATTTAAAATTCATCTAATCCAGACATGGGTGAAGGACGTGTCAGATGTTGTCCCTGTGAGCCAGTTTCTAAAAATGAATACATTTTATGTTTCATGGGTCATTTTTACAATTGGTTGGGATTACTCCCCTCAATACTATAGTGTTCAATGCACCTTCAGTGAACTTTCTTATTGAATTAGTAGCAATAATTATATAATGTGTCCTTGAAATTGAATTTGCTTTGTCTCAATTTGGCCCTATAGTAGTCAGGATTACATTTTTGTGGCCCTCATGACGCACAACTTTATTTCTGTGTACATTAACATGAGTCTCACTTTGCTCTGGATGAGCTTCCTAAGCCCTTTCACCAGACTTAAGAGTGACGGTGTTATCTATCGTTGATCTATACTTAATGGTGTCTGGCATCAAAGTTTCCTCCTGATGTGGTTTTCCAAACATGTCGGCTTGCTCCTCTAGTTCTTCATAATAAACACAGAGCTTGCATAGAGTTAAAAGAGAAGAGACATTTAGTCACTTTTAGTTAACTCGGTACAGCACTGTTGTGCACTGAGAGTTGCACACTTTGCTGGTTTTCAAACTCTTTTAAGTTCAAAGCTTCATTTTCACAATTCATTGAGATATTCTAAATCAGTGATAAAATTCCCTCCATGCATGCATGTAGTTCATTGAAATATATCAGAGAAAGACTTCTCCACTTGAGAGAGTATATTGTGTAACATCAGCTGTTTTATCACTCTTGATTGTTTTGCTTGTCCTCTGAGCAACACATCCATGTTTTTCCCCTTCAGGTATCACGTGGAGCAGGCCCTGTCTCCAGCTCAGAGCTACAAGTCCATGTCAAGTGGAGGCTCACACAGAATGGAAGATGATGAAGAAGAAGAATCCTACACCAGGTACAGTGGAGACACGGGGTCTCAGAGAAGCTGGATGCAAACATTTGGCTTTTCGAAATCTTGTACCCCAATACATCTGAGATCAGATTTATCACTGAATGTAGGTGAAGCTTTATTCTCTTCTTTTCTTTCCTCAGGGTCCAGCTGGTGAGAACTGATTCATACTCGAGCTGCTACTCCTTTGACAGTGACGATTGTGCAAAGCGAACTCCCAAGTAAGAATTTCAGTCACTATGGAGCCCTTCAGCTTGTTACTGTCTGACTCAATAATAGATCAGCGATTAAAGTGTATTGTATCATCTACGTGTGCCTCAACAGGGCGAAAGTGAAGGAGGAGGATGCATCAGAGGCTACAGACACAAGGGAAGTACCCACACCTACCAATGAGTTCAAGCATCCATCCTTGACTGTGGCATTCACTTTCAAAGTCAGTTCCTGATCTTTTCTTTTCTATACATATACATTCCTTCATGTCTTAGTGCACACATGTACTTCAGTACTCACTTTGTTCTTTCTTTTGGCGTCAGGTTATTTGTGACACCCTCAAGAGCCTGTCGGCAGCCAAACTGAGGCTGTTCAAGGCAATGCTGTGGAAGCATTACCCAGAGTCATTCCACACTTCGCCTCAACACATGGACCTGGTGGACCTTGCTGACCGGCTACTCGAGCGGTACAGACTCGAAGAGTCTCTGCAGATCACCAAAGATCTTCTCGTGGAGATGCAGCTGAGTTTGATAGTTCATGACCTCAAGAACCAGTGTCTCAGAAGTGAGTACTTTAGTCGTGTTGTTCTAAATTTAACCTTATTCGGGATACATCCTAATCTATATTTCTTCTTGTGTTTTTTTGTTTTTTCTTTTGGTTTTTTTGCTCAGATGAAGTACGTTATGAGGTGTGTGAAATTCTGAGGAAGAAATATGGTGTGACTGACGTTGGGGGAAAGAAGAGGCCCTTCGATGAAATCTACACTGATCTATGCATTTCTGCCTTAAGTGACAATGGCCCTAATATTGAACATGAGGTCATGACGATAGAAAAGCTGAGCACCAATACAGGAGAAAACAAGCTGCTCCCTGTAAAAGATATTCTTGCCGCTGAAGACGCAAACCGTGACGATTTAAAGTTTGTGTTACTCACCGGAGTGGCAGGATCGGGCAAGTCTACGCTGGTCCAAAGGTTAATCCTGGATTGGACTGAGGGACGATCACACCAACACGTGACTTTCCTGTTTCCTTTCACATTCAGAGAACTTGAACAATTCAAGGACTTGGAAATCTCTCTGTTGACTATAATACAGGAACTGTACCCACCGACAAGAAAACTCAAATTTGACGATCTGACAAAGGCAGAGTGTAAAGTAATGCTCGTATTTGATGGCCTGGATGAATACCGTGACAAGGTTGACTTTTTTCATACGGAGTTATACGGCGCCTTCCCAGAGCCCACCACTCTGAACGTGATCGTGGTCAACCTGCTGAGAGGGAGGCTGCTCTTCCAGGGCCTCTTCCTGGTCACGGCTCGGTCACAGGTGAAGCACACCATCCCCTGGGATGTGCATTGTCGCGAGATCCAGCTACAAGGTTTCTGTGACCCACAAAAGGACGAGTACTTCCGCAAAAGGTTCGAGGACGCGGCGCAGGCGGCTCGCGTCATTTCACACGTGAAGTCTTTGAGAACTCTCCACATTATGTGCCACCTTCCTTTGTTCTGCTCACTCGTGGCCGAAGAGTGCCAGCGCGTGTTCACGGAGCAGGGGGCCCAGGCGGAGCTGCCGAGGAGCCTCACCTACATGTACACGAAGCTGGTGCTGCTGCTCATGCGAGAGCATCGCTCCTTTAGAGCTCCAGCCCGCAGTGCAGCGGATGAAAGGGACTTTCTCATGAAGGTGGGACAATTGGCCTTCACCATGCTGGAAGCAGGCACCTTCTGCATGAACAAGAGCAACGACTGGGAGCCTCACGGGGTCGATGACAACGAGGTGGTGGATTGCAGCGGCATCGGCACCGAGTTCTTCATAAAGCCACAGGTCTTGTACCGAGAGAAAGCCTTCAGCTTCATCCACCCCACCATGCAGGAGTACATGGCTGCTCTTTATGTGTTCCTCTCCTTTACAAACCAGGGGAGGAACCATTTTGAGCATAACCTCAAAAAAAGGCTTAAAGACATCTTTAAGGGTCGGGGGATAATGGAACTGTACAAAAGTGCCTTGGACAGAAGCCTGCAGCATGAGGACGGCAAACTGGACATTTTCTTGAGATTCCTGTTTGGGATGTTGACGAGAACCAACCTGCAACTCCTCCAGCCCTTCTGCAACACGTCTTTAGAGTGGCCAACTGCCACCAGCGACGCTGCAGCGCTCATCAACAAGAAGACTAGAGACAACCAGCATCCAGACAGGATCAAAAACTTGCAGCACTGCCTGGAGGAGCTGGGCGTGTGAGACTCATCAGTTTAAAACACTAATGATAAAACAAGATGCAATGGGAGAACCAAACCACATTTCATTATCAAACCAGGATCTGATTTGATTTTAACACTATCAGGACTAAACAATTAAAAAAACACTTAACAGCTTCTGAAGCAGTTGGGATAATCTGAGTTTGTCTTTTTTCATTTGTTGTAGTACTTTAGGTTTGATTTGATTTACTGTTTTTTTCGCACGGTGCATATTTGAAGGTTTTCGGAGTCTAACATGTATGTTGCAAGTTCCTCTGTGTGGGTGGGTTGTCTTTGGCTACGCTGGATTCATTCCAACTGTTCAGAAATATGCATTTGAGGCCAATTGGTGTCTCTAAAACACCTGAAGGTGTAACTGTGTTTTATTTATAGATTTTTATTTTTTTTTTGAATTGTTCAAGCTTGAGGTTGTGTGAGAACTGACTGAATTATCTTCATCTCATGGTGATATGTTTTAATTCAGTTCAAAAATAAACTGGAGTGGCTCTGTAGTCGGCATGAAGCTGGACTCTCTGGTGACTATAGCTGAGGCAAGAACACTAAATAAACTGCTGGACATTCTGGACAATACCAGACACCCTTCACACCGTCATCAACAACCAGAGGAGCATGTTCAGTGAGACTGCTTCTTCCTAAATGTTGGACTAACAGACTTAAGAAGTCCTTTGTCCTCAGGCCATCAGGCTGTACAACTCCTCACTGGGGGGGGGGGGGGGCAACAGAGGACAGAAGGGAAGTAGCAGGAGCCGCTATCCACCTCACCATCCTCCATCTCACATACCATAATGCAAAACTGTGGAATAGCTAATGCTCTATTCACTGCACATGATCATACTTGTGCAATAATTCTTTCTGTAACCACAGTGCAATTTAACGTTCGGCCACTTTCACTCCTATATTTTGTTAGGAGTCTTATTCTTTTTGTCATTTCTACATCTAGCTAAGGTTAGTTAAGAGTTTATATTTTATATTTCTTGCACTATATTTTGTTTGGAGTCTAATTCTTTTTGCCACTTCTACATTTAGGTAAGTTAAGGTGAATCACCTGTCTTCCTGTAACTCATCTTTGTTAGTCTGAAACAACCCATTTTTGACATTTTCATCACTCAAGTATTGTGTGGCAGGTATTCAATGGCAGTAAAGTAAACAGTTTACTGTTATTAAGATAGTACATTTGGATTCATATAAAAAGGTTGATGGAAAAAAATCTGTTTTATTTGTCGGGGACTGTTTCCATTTCAGATTGCATCCTTGTTGGCATTCATTTCATTCTACACAATACTTCGCATTAAAGGATAATAGACTTCTGTTGAAGCCAGCAGGTCTATACATTACCTCATGGCCATTTCTGGCACAATTCTTCCTCCGATTACCACTGATCAGTACAACATATAAGAAATTCACATTCAACAGTCATACACATCTAATTTAAAAGTACATTGTGGGATGAAACACATGAATGCTGTTTATAGTTTTCTGTCAACCACTATTACATCTCCTAGTTCTTGCATGTAGTGTTATGTTCTTTTGGGCCAGCCCCACAGAATTTGTCACAATGCATCTGAAGGTGGATTTGAGGTCCTCCGCTGTGACGCTCTTCAGCAGCAAGCTCCTCTGAACGATTGCACCGTCATCTAAGGTGTTTCTAAAAGCAAACAGTCATTGCAGCTCGATCAGTCTGTCTGAATTGAGTCAGAAATAATGAGCACAACTCAAAGAAGGCAAAAACTCACTCGTTTGACTCGGTTATTCTGTGGGTGCTTGGCGTGTCTTCAGGGAAGGAGTCGCCGATGAGCCAGTAGATCAGAGCCTCATCTGCAGCGCAGTTTGTCAAGGCATCACAGTGAAGAACTAACCGCTCACCTGTGAGGCAAAACACACACACACACACACACACACTCATTTAGACCAATTCAAAATGGTTCATTGCAAAGTTTTCTAAAATCACCCTGTGAGCAGTTACCTAGACAGACTTTCATCTGGACACGTTTTGGCCCGATGATTTCTGGAGAATCCTCCACGTGGACTGAAGAACCAACTTAAGTTAGCACACACACACACACAAAATGATCACATGAAAATAAACCAAACTCTTGATTTGTACCATACCTGACAATCCACCTGCAAGCAGCAGACACAAAGACCCCCAAGCTGTGACAGAAACGGTATGCTTTACATCCACACAGCGTTAATGCAGGATAAGCACTGGGACCGTGATGTGTTCTTACCTTTGATCACAGCCGACAGCTTCATGTTTCCTCCTGTGAGACTCCAGCTGCTGACTGCTGTGGAGCATTACTATTTAAACCTAATTCACTTCCCCCTTCGCCCACTCAGCACACGGGAATTTCCTCTGAAAATATTTACTTTGTGCTCTAGAGAAGAAACCCGTGAACAATATACATGTAACACAATTTGAATTTGCTGAATCATGCACAGGTCTGTGTTTTGGGTTTAAAAAAAAAAAGAAAAAAGGTGGAGATACACAGACGAAACACACAATATGAATCAGGTGACATTTATTAAATGATATTCATCAAAACATTTACCAGAAAATAAAATGTTAACCTTGTTGTACAGTTTTCTCAACTGCTTGAGCTGGTAGAGATGAAAGGACAAGAAACGGTCATTAGAAGTGTCTTTGTTTCGCATTTACTGCAACCAAGACCTGCAAAATACCACCACCCGCCACGTCACAGCAACTTTTGGCCTAGAACCCCCCCCCCCGTAACACAAAAGAACACAGATCACATGAAAATAAATTAGACTGGCATCAATCAGCAATCACACAGAGTCAAAGGATCATTCTGGGACGCTTGTCACTGTGATCACTTGCTAGTTTTAGATCAGCTACCTTATTTCAATTGTAAAACTCAAATTAGTTACCATCCCAGTTATGAGGATGTGTCTTTCCAGAGGTTGAGCTGTTTTAACACCCACATTGCCAAACACTGTGATGTGTCCGCACTAAAAATTCCTTTTTTGATTCAGGATGATTATAACTATGACTGTCAGCCCTTGAGAAACCCATGACACTGGAGTTAAAAACCGTTTGTCCAACAGAAAGAAAAGCAATAATAGAAAACATAGCAGTTGCACAATGGCTCCAGAGGATGTAGAGTTCATGAGATTTAAGAGGCACATGCTAGTTCACTTTACTCGTTTATTACCGTTTGCTCGCCATAAGTCGTGTAGATGACAAAACTCCAGTATGATCCTTTCACTCGAGTATTAGCAAACAGTTAAGACGTTAGTTAAAAAGTACCCCTCCCTCTAAACACTTTGAGAACCATTTCACTAGGCCGCAAGATGCACAATCCAATCATGAAGGTTGGTGTGAAGCAAATCCTGGTAAGCTGACATCCAAATTCTGATTCTTACTAATAAAGTTCAGAGAAACTGTAAATACAGATATGTGCCTATAAATATGTACAAAAAGTATAGACACTTTTTTTATTTTTTTTTTATTGGTGTTTTAGTTTAATATTAGGCCCTCAGTCTCTTGAGCCAGTGCATATCTTCTCTGCGTGGCGTGTACGTCCGTTTCAGACATCCGAGGGTACGTCACTCCAAACCCAGCACGTAGTTGATACCTTGCACAAATCCAATAATGACCGGCTGCCAGGCCACCAAGTACCGAAGCCAGTCTAAAAGTTGTCCATACATGACATGTGGCCTTTCCCAGCTAAGGAATAATTGGTTAAGGAGAAAACATGAGAAGTAATGCATGAGCCTGATAATGACGACAGGTTTTTGTTTTGTTTTTGGCATGGAGATACCCCAGCTAGTCAGAAGTGTCTCTTTCTCAACCGCATAAAGGAAGAGGAACTTCACACACAAACCTAAAAATGTTTCATCTCCTCTTTTGAATGCCCCGCCAACAATTTCGATAAATCTTACCGCTTACGTAAGACGTCGCACTTCTGAGATTCAGCAGGTTTGAGAATTCAAACTTGGGGACATTCCCAAAGTGTCATTTGTAAACTTGGAGACTTCGTCATCCTTCACAAACTGTTTTGTTTGGCGGCGACACAGTGCAGCCATAACATTATGACCACAGACAGGTGCAGCGAATAATCATCTTTGATTAACTCTTCTTCGTGGCACCAGTTGGAGAGAGGGATGTATTCATGCAGCAGGTGAACATTTTGTCCTCAAAGTTGATGCTTTACACTCACATGTTTGAGAATGACAGAATAAAGGATACGGGTTACTAAACATCCTCTTCAGGTCCACCTTCTCTTTGCAGTACGGACACATCTGCTTCTTCCCCACGATGCACCATCCTCTTATGCAGAACTCGTGGAACCTAGATTTGGAGTTAAGGTTCGGACCGATGGAAACAAACTCAAATATGTCTGAGGAGACACATTATTACTGAAACATTAAACCTTCCTATGCCTATACAGCAATCAATAATTCACCATACAGTGTAATTTACCCAAAGCCCAGAAACAAAACAAAATGTCAATATGTATTGAACTGTTCAGTAAGTCACTTGTGTTAAATGTTAAATCCATATTTGTACGTTTGTGTAATCAATAAAACTCCTAATATTAGATCTTTGGGACTAATGTCATGCATAAATAATAAATGAGCAGTTGTTTGTTGATACATTTGTTATTACTCTGCAATGTGTCTGCTTTTGGTTGGAAAGCTGCAATTTCACCATCTAATATGAAAATAATGGTAAAAATGTTTTAAAATTTTAAGTGTGCAGATTTTGCACATCCACCGACATACTGTGAGCACAACGTTAACCCAGAGGAACGCCACGGTGACACCAGCCAATGAAACGCAGCCCAGGTAAGCAGACGGGAATCACTGTCATGGGAGTAACAGGAATTCATTTGAAGAGACATTAAAAACCTGAAAAAGGTCAAGTCAACTGCTATTTCCTCTTTGAGGTGTTACGCAAATACACCCTGTATAGTGGTTCCGAAACAAACCCATGACTGTACAATTAGTCTCAACTTCCTTTAACTGAGGAAATTAAATCTGCTTGCGTGGAATATCGTACTGTGTCACGTAGCTCAGCTGCAGCATGTGATTTTCCTTTGTATTTATACCTTATGTCACTGTTGTAGAGTGTCTTTTCAGGTTTTTTTTAACTCGACTTCCATGAAAGCCCTGCGCAAGAATTCCCATGTGCCTAAACTGTCGGTTTATGTGAACAAGTGGCATATAAAAATCCTTGATGAGGAGGATACACATGGTTGCACGATAACCTGTAAGTGTTCTCGATAATGCCTTCCTCGCTGACGTCTACAAGAATGGGCTGACCGCACACAGCACAGATGTTGTCAGAGAGGTGCTTAGTGGGCATGCCGGATGCACTGTAATACTGGGGGGGGGGGGGGGGGGGGGGGGGACAAAAATTAGGTCAGATTTAGGTCACATTTCAGAGTCTGTCCACAGCAACTCAGTGCGTGCTGACTGTCTGCATACCCCAACAGTTGAAGCCATGAAATCTGCACACATCTCTGCAAAGTCCCGTCCAAGGACCCCGTAGTAAAGCCCATAAAACAGCAGAGAAACGCCAAAGTCCATTGCGTCCTCTGGCTTTATCCTGGACAGGGGAAAAACAATGGATTGCATTATCAGTGTGTGGATGCCAAACAAAAGTAGAATTACAGTCACAGATTTTTCAACAACAGAAAACTATGAATTTCAGATGCAGGTCTTTCATTTAAAGGTATCTCCATTAACTGAAATTTTAGGGAAGAAGTGCAAAATTGACCCTACAGTAAAGGACAATATATATCATTCACTAGGCTGGCTTAAAACAGACTCATTTTTTATTTTTTAGACAAGACAGACAAACACACAGCACACTAGGTTTATATACTTGCTGACAAAAAAATTTAAACACAACTTTCCTCAGAGACAACTCAACTTGACAACAGGAATATACCCATTTGATTAGGAGTGTTATGGTGTGACCTTCAAGTCAGGAGCTCTAACCTGTGGGCCACCACATCATATATTATTTTATCTCTTCCCAATGTAGTATTTCTTGAAGTTTCATGAAGAAATCCCAATGGGGAGCAGTGATCTCCTTTTAAGAGGAATTGAAAACTCTGGTTTTCAGCTCCACATTGGCTTAATGCAGAGTTAACAAACCTGCAATCTTTCAGTAAATTTGCTTTTTGATTCCACTCCTGGAATTAGCTCAGGATTATGTTCACATCAGAACACTCATCTCAATCAAGCTGGTACATCCACAGCTTTCCTGAACATTTAAAATGAAATAATAAAATACAAAGATAGACGGTGCTTAGTCATTTCAATCAAATCTGCAAAAAAAGGCATTAGACCAGTCCACTATTTTACAGTCTGAATACATACCTGAATATTAGGTTAATACCAAAAAGTGTAAACATGACAACAGTGTAGCCAACGATTCCCGTGGCATAGCTTATCTTGTAGAGAAGAAGAAACCACTTATACACCAATCTGTAGAAATGGAAGTGAAAAGAGAAATGGTCAGACTCAGGTTATGTATTAATCAAATCTTTCCTCACTAAATCCTGTTCAAGCTTCCACAGCAGCTTCACCTCGGTGTGGTGCAGGCCAGAGGCTTGCGAGTGGCACGGTAGGAGATGTAGGCTGTGATGACAGAGAAGATAAACCATGTGGTCAGGAACCTCCACCAGTGAAGTTTGGTGGTAAAGTAGAGAGGAACTACCCACATCTGGAACAGAGTCACCAGCTACAAGACAGCAGAGGATACACGTCAGCAGACAGAAGGAAACTCGACATTGGACATCACCACTGTGGAAACACTAAAGCTGCAATATGTATATTCAGATCACTATTTTATATTTTACATAAATTGAGAGCACCAGGGCATGATCCAAACAGCCCATCTTCTTTTAATGTGTGCGTTTCCAAACTTCCCATGCAGAACTGGCGCTTCTTACATTGTATGACTTTGGGTGTCTCTGTTTCCACTGCACCAAGACGAGCTGGGCGACGACCAGGGTGACGATGAGGATCAGCACCATCTCTGCATGCATGGCCTCGTGGCCTTTGTGTTTGGCGTGCATCCTTGCATGCTCCACCCTGTGGAGAGAAATGTAGCACATGGCCAGTTAAGAGGGATGTAGCACCGACACACTGTGTGCTGGTGTATATGAAAGCAGCCTGGATGTGTATCACAAGCTGCATTAAGTCTGCACGGTGCAGTAGTGGTTAACACTGTCCAAACACGGTGAGAATTGACATGTTCTCCCTGTGCACGTGTGGGTTTTCCTACAGACCAGAGACACACACATTAGGTGGAATGTAACTCTAAATTCACTGCAGTGTGTGAAAGAGTGTGAGTGATGGTGATTGTGTCTATTTGAACGACTTAAAAGCAAGGCGCAGTAGTTTAACTCATCAATACAGACGGTAAGAATAGTATATGTGTTTGAAATTTAAATAAATTCACTCACCTCCACTTTTCTTCTGGTGAAAGCTTGGACACATCGAACTGTTAAAAAAAAATAAAGAAAACTGAAATTACTATTATAATTATTGGCTTTTTACACAACCAAAAACCAACAATAAACACCGCTGTAAGCCACTTGTAAAACTCATGTGAATGTAGAAACAGAAAAATACAGACCGATGATCAAGTGGGGCACTCATTTCTATATAATTACCTAAAACTACACAATCCCACCAAACTCCATAATTAGAGATTACTTTTCAAACAGCGAGCTTCGTATTATCATATCTTAGGCAGGAGGAGGACATGGAGATGGTTGGTGTGACAGTAGGAGGCCTGGGAAAAAATTTAATAAAATAAGATAGGAAAAATGATCAGTTGTGATGTAAAGAGCAGCTGACGACAAATTAAAAGACCTCCACCTTATTATCACCTGATGAAACTCCCTGATCTGGACCAAAGTTTGGAAGAAACAGGAACAATGTGTGAAGATATTTTGAGATTCTGTCTCCTTACGATTCACATTTATTGCCAAATGTTCCTTGCTAACCAATGTATGCTCTTTAGGTTGCCGGCAACTGGTGCTGCTGCGACACTTCTGTTTTGAAAGTTAAGACAAGTTCCTTCACAATATTCAGAACACATTTGGGTAGCTTATCAAAACTTTAAAGTCAAAAAAGCTTTCATGCAAAGAAAAGAAAAGAAGCTAAATCTAATTATTTAATTGCTCGGAGACGGGGGAGTGAAATACAGTTCTTCAGTTTGACAACGCTTTTCCTAATGAATATCAAATAAAAAGTCTTAGTTATAGTTGCTGATGTCTGCAGAAAATGTTTAAACAAGATAGCAGAGAAAATCTCTTGTCGTGACATTCACAAAAACAGATTTTGTTAAGACAATCTTGTTAAGATGGTTCAAAGCAAAATGCAGAGATAAATTGAAAAGGTTTCTCTTCATGGTAAGCATGGCCATTTATAAATCATTTTCTCCCTACTGGCTTTTACTAATTTATTTTCATAAGGCATTTAAATGAAAGTATCAGATATAGTATAGGTAGATACAGTAACTGCACAGATCTTATTTGTGGTTTGTAAAATAAGTTGAATCAGCATTGTGACATGTACTTATTCAGTTACAGACTGAATAGGAGCGATCAGAGAGGTAATCAAAGGCTGAGGCAATTGAGCTGTGTGTGTGTGTGTGTGTGTGTGTGTGTGTGTGTGTGTGTGTGTGTGTGTGTGTGTGTGTGTGTGTGTGTGTGTGTGTGTGTGTGTGTGTGTGTGTGTGTGTGTGTGTGTGTGTGTGTCAGGGTGGAGCACAGGTTTGAAATCTCAAAGGAAACACTTCTACTACATCCTGTGACTGAGACCTTTGACCCCAACAGCCACATCAGCTGTAATTTTAGAGCGGAAATCAAAATATCAAACTCTTATTTAAGTAGCAGCTTTAATGTTGGAGTGGGACGAGAACTGATAAATGCAGATTTGGTGTCAAAAACTAAGATGTTAGTGAAGTTGAACGAGATGAAGTGAACTCGGGCTAGCTAGTGTAGCATTGCTAGTTGACGGTTAATACTCTCTGGTCACGTTCAGCTCAAATTCTACGTTGAAAAACAGCTCAAATGTTTTGTTTACAGAATAAATACATTTTACACACACACGCCTCGCCGGGGCACCATATGGTTCCCGGTTGCAAGCTGCTGACGACAGGCTAAACTCGGGCGTGCAGTAGCTCGGCTGACAGCTAACACCTAAGCGGATAAACACGTCCCCCGACCACCTGTCCTAACCCGTCACATCGCCGCCACGCGGCCCGGCAACCTCACCTGGTTCACCTCATCGTGGTGCCCCAGTCCGTGGTCGTGCTCCACACCATCAACCTCCACCTCAAACACCCCGGCCATCTTCGGAGTGCTGCTTTATTACCGTTCCGGGGCCATTAGCATTAGCTGGAGGAGAGACGGAGCTGAGAGGCTCACTTCCTGTCCTCGCCGCCGCGGCTCCTTCAAAATAAAACTCCGGGGAATGTAGGTCAAATGGTCAAACTGTCACACTGATACCGTGTGTGGATATAAGGTGCAAGTTCTATTTCCACTTGATGGTCTCTATTATTTCAATAGTGTTGTTTTTTTTCTAAGACAAAGCTATATGTGTGGATTCATTATTCAAATTGATTAATCCCTATATAGGCCTTTTTCTTCAGCTTCACGGTCCCCTGAAGCACTTGTGTCCACCAGTGTGTCCGTTGGTGTCTATCTTGTCCCCATGTCCCCACCCTCTTCTGGTACATGGGATAAACTGATCATGAAGCGGGAGATAAAATATTTGCAATGAACTCTGAATGCACAATGCACTTCGGTCTGGCACAAAGCTTTTCCTGCCATCTGATCTATATTGCTTACATTCATTTTTTTATTTATTTTTTTTTCATTTCCAAATTTATTTCGAGCTACACAACACAGGCATAAAAGCCAGAAAAAAATACAATAAAAGAAAAAATAATATCAACACTCTAGCTCGAAAAGGAGTGGGAAGAAGACAAGCTTATTAACTCCCACCCCTGTTCATAAACTTAAATAATAATGATAATGTGGCTGCTATAATAACACTGTTAAAATAAAACAGAAAATAAAACAACAAAAAAAAAACAGCCAAGACATATAGTCTATTAGATAATGTATGATATTACTAATACAATATAATCACTTAGTTATTTCTTGTTACTGAATTACATGTTATATCCTCTTACAATAATAACAACCATAATGATAAAAAATAATGATACCAATAACAATAATAACAATAATAACAACTGCAATAGTATAATAGTAATAACAACAATAGACTTCATCATTGGTGCAATCTGTTATTCATCTCTGGGACTCCATGCTCCAATGTTACCTTTAATCTTGCAACACTGCAATCCAAAATTACTTTTGCCAATAAAGTTGAAGGTTATGGTTTATTTTGTTTTTCACTTTTCCCAGACCAATCTAAGAACTAGATTGGACCCCATGGACTGTATATTTGACATGACATCCTTAGACAAGCTGTCAGATGTAGGTCACCTTGAATACAAGTACACTATAATGAAGGTGTAGAAGTGGGTGTGTTATGTGTGTGTATGTTTGATTCTGGTTAATAACGTAACCTGCATGTATGTGTAGATAAAAGTTTCAGATAAAGCAGCCCAGCAGCTGAAACAATAAATACACGTTACAACAACTTTGTAAACCTCCCGCCAGTTTCGATCAGGAAAAGCAGAGAGGATGTTGACAGCTCCGGGAGGGCGTTGGATCGTGATTGGTTGAGACGTCACAGAGTCCCATTTGATTGGCTGAGCCGCTGACACGCCGTAGTGTAACTGGCTCGTGCCTTGTTGGCGCGCTCAGTTTGAGATTCAACAACAGTCCTGTCTTCTACTCACAGGCTTGTGATCTTCTGTAACGACATCCCAGCTTTGAGTTTGTGCTCGCTTCCGGTGTCCATCTGAGAAGAAACAAATCTCCAAAAGCTGCAGTGAGAAGAAACCCGCCGCTTTTCATCAAGATGCACGTGATTAAACGAGGTAACTTCTCCGACTTGATGATCTTTGCTTTTGCTGCCACATAAGTCTCTGGATGATGTGAGGATACCCTGGGTGTGTGCAACCACAGAAAACTGACAAATGTTTCAAAATTGTTCTAACAGCTAACACTGTGAACGATTATCATTGGATATATTTTTTTTAAGTTCCCCTATTTATAATCACAATAAGTTTTTGTCTCTTTGTGTGGCATGTTTCCACCGAGTCACCAAACAAAGACTTTACAGGACAAAGGATGATAGGTCAGGCTTGGTTGCGATGTTTTCTCTTTATTTCAAAACAATATAAAATGTAGCTTATTGTCATTTCAAACTTTTTTCTCAACTAAGCCTTTTAAGTAATTTTTTAAAAACTTTTGTTAATCACTTTGGCGCTTATTTCTGTGCTTTGCAAAGATGAAAATTATAATAATTTATATGTATAAAAGGCTCTACACAGGTGAGATGGTGATGGTGATTTGCCATCTACTTTATTGGTGCAATCAAAAAGGGTGTTCCTATATTTCTGGGCGCAATAACTGGTTAGACAGGTGTTCAGTGTCTTTATTACTCTATTGATTAAATTTATCTGATATAATCTATCTTTGATCAATAATATGTTATAGATACATTCATTCATTCATTCATTCATTTTCTTCCGCTTATCCGTTTCCGGTTCGCGGGGGTGACAGTCTGAGCGCCGTCACCCAGATCACATAGCACCATTTAAGAAACTTCCTGCGGGTGGTGAGCCCACAGGAAGGGTTATAGATACAGTGCAATAGAATTTATTATCAGTGTGTTAGGCTTGGTAGCATTATTTTAAATGCAAAGATTTAACAATAAATCATGACAGTCAGATTGTCGCTGATGAAAATCCAATTATAACACAACCGAAAGAGTCGAGTATTGATAACATTTGTTTTCCCAGATGGACGTCAGGAGGCAGTCACCTTCGATAAAATCACATCACGAATCCAGAAGCTTTGCTATGGACTCAATTCTGACTTTGTGGACCCAGTAAGTTCAAACCACCAATAAAAAGACAGGAACAAAGAAACATGTTGTTGTTTGATGCTGTTTGCAGCCACTGCAGCGATTGTCTGACATGTGTAACCATTTAATTCTGATTCTACAGGCTCAGATTACCATGAAAGTGATCCAGGGTTTGTACAGTGGAGTCACCACTGTGGAGCTGGACGTCCTGGCTGCGGAGACTGCTGCCACCCTCACCACTAAACACCCCGACTATGCAATCCTGGCAGCACGGATCGCCGTGTCCAATCTGCACAAGGAGACCAAGAAAGTATTCAGTGGTGAGTTCAAGTCTAATATCCCAATGTGTGCGTTTTGGCTTTTTAATAATATTGCTATTACTGTAACATAATAATGTTTTGTATTATACTTTTATGAACTCTCCCTGAAAATTATTGATTTAGAGCTTGTTAGTGTGTCGAATCATCTGTGCTGATATTGGACTTATTCCCATTTTTGCGTGTGCAGATGTGATGGAAGACTTGTACAACTACATCAACCCTTTAAACAAACAGCACTCCCCGATGATTTGCAGAGAGACGCTGGACATTGTCCTTGAAAACAAGGCCGTGAGTCTCATTTGATTATCTATTTTGTCCATTTTTTGAAATGATTGTAATATTATTCAACACTCTGAAGCATAACCTTTATTGTTTGCAGCGTCTCAACTCAGCCATCATTTACGACAGAGACTTCTGTTATAACTTCTTTGGCTTCAAGGTAATTTCTGTTTTAGTTTCATCTTTGATATTGCTCAGATTCAAGGATTATCAATCGAATGAGTCATTTTGCTCTAACAGACTCTTGAGCGGTCATATTTGTTGAAGATCAATGGCAAAGGTGAGAGTAATATCTCCTATTATTACCCTGAGAAGAAGCTTTGAAAGCAGAATATCTGTCAGACCACTTTTACTTAATGCTTTTTGTGTCTGTAGTTGCTGAGAGGCCCCAGCACATGCTCATGAGAGTGGCAGTGGGGATTCATAAACAAGACACTGACGCTGCCATTGAGACGTACAATTTGTTGTCAGAGAAGTGGTTCACCCATGCCTCACCTACACTCTTCAATGCTGGTACCAACAGACCGCAGCTGTCCAGGTGAGGATTATCAAACTGGAGACAAGCTCATAAGTTGATCACTGATCTACAATGGCATTTCAGACCTTTTTTTTTCTTTTCATCATGTAATTTGTTGTGATTCTTTTGCAGTTGCTTCTTGCTTGCCATGAAGGACGACAGCATTGAGGGTATTTATGATACTCTGAAGCAGTGTGCCCTCATCTCCAAATCAGCTGGTGGTATTGGAATTGCTGTTAGTTGTATCAGAGCTACAGGAAGCCATATTGCTGGGGTGAGAAGAATTCACATTAAACAAACAAACAAAAAAGCAGACGCTTTATTTTGCATGTTTGTTTGTTTGTTTTTAAATCTCACTCATGGTGTTTTTCAGACTAATGGCACATCCAACGGGCTGGTTCCAATGCTTCGAGTGTACAACAACACAGCACGTTATGTTGACCAGGGGGGCAACAAGGTAAAGATGAGATCAATCCCAAAGGATCGAGGAAGTGTAATCATGGTATATACTGTCTGTAAACGTGTTTTCCATTGCCGCAGCTCACTTTGCTCTGTGCTTTTGCAGAGACCCGGTGCCTTTGCTGTGTACCTGGAGCCATGGCATTCGGATGTGTTTGACTTTTTGGAGCTGAAGAAGAACACGGGAAAAGAGGAGCAGAGAGCTAGAGACCTCTTCTTTGCCATGTGGATCCCAGACCTCTTTATGAAGCGAGTGGAAAGCAATCAGGTGAAAATTGACAGAAATCTCATAAAGTCTCCTCAGCTTTATGTTTGCTGATTACTTCAGATACACTTATCATGAATGCTATCTCTCTTGTTCTTGTAGGAGTGGTCTCTGATGTGTCCCGGTGAATGTCCTGGGTTGGAGGACTGTTGGGGGGAGGAGTTTGAGAAACTCTACACACGGTAAGATCACAACTCCAGGCTCTATTCTTAAAGTGAAGACTCGTTTCTTGGCGCTAACCGGTTTCACTGAACTCGCTGGTCTTCAGCTATGAGAACGAGGGCCGAGCTCGGCGTGTAGTGAAGGCTCAGCAGCTGTGGTACGCCATCATCGAGTCACAGACGGAAACCGGCACACCATACATCCTCTACAAGGATGCCTGCAACAAGAAAAGCAACCAGCAGAATCTGGGCACCATCAAGTCCAGCAATCTGTGCAGTGAGATTGTGGAGTACACGAGCAAAGATGAGGTGAGGCCAGGATATTTTATATTAATATACTATTTCCTTTGTGTGGTCTGTGCTTAGTTCCAATTGTGTTGATTCCTCTGCAGATTGCAGTTTGTAATCTGGCATCCATTGCCCTCAACATGTACGTTACCCCAGAGAAGACCTTTGACTTCAAAAAGCTGGCGTCTGTCACCAAAGTCATTGTCAAGAACTTGAACAAGATCATTGACATCAATTACTACCCAGTGGTGGAGGTATGAGTTCTTCCTTCTTATCTACGGTGACCACACAACCGGTGGGAAGACCTCTCCGTTCACTAATGTTTCCTCTGCGCTCTGCTCAATAGGCTGAAAGGTCTAACAAGCGTCACAGGCCGATTGGAATTGGAGTTCAGGGTCTGGCTGATGCCTTTATCCTTATGCGTTATCCATTTGAAAGCCCGGAGGCCCAGTTACTCAACATTCAGATCTTTGAGACCATATACTTTGCAGCCCTGGAGGCCAGTTGCGAGCTGGCAGCAGAGCTGGGCGCTTACGAAACCTACGCGGGCTCCCCTGTCAGCAAGGGAGTGAGTAGTTTTCACATCTTCACTCCATCCTGGGGAACAATTCAGCCGTTTGGGCTCAGATATTAACCGATGTGCTGTGTTTTACAGATCCTTCAGTATGACATGTGGGATAAAACCCCGACAGATCTGTGGGACTGGAACACATTGAAGGCAAAAATTGCTGAGTAAGTTCCACCCGAACGTCTTTCTCATTCTTGACATTTCACGTGTCAAGTTCATTGTATGCAGAAGCTGTCGTCCATTCCTTATTCAGCTCCACTTGTGTGTCGTTCATGTCCTCAGGCATGGTGTGAGGAACAGTCTGCTTTTGGCCCCCATGCCCACTGCTTCCACGGCCCAGATCCTGGGCAACAATGAGTCCATTGAGCCATACACCAGCAACATCTACACTCGCAGGGTGCTCTCAGGAGAGTTTCAGGTCGGTTACTGAATACTGTTCTGTGTGTCTGATGTCATCTGTTTGTCGTGGAAAGTTTTCTATAGGGGCTTCGCTCTTTGTTCTATAGATTGTGAATCCTCACCTCCTGAAGGACCTCACAGAGAACAAACTGTGGAATGAGGACATGAAGAACCAGTTGATTGCGCAGAACGGGTCTATCCAGGTACAGGGTCTCATAAATTTCAGGGCTGATTTCTTTATGCAGTATTGCTATTATGAATGTTCCTACATGTCTTAACACTGGAATGTTGTCTCCTCAGGACATTAAAGAGATCCCGACTGAGTTAAAGCGGCTGTACAAAACTGTGTGGGAAATCTCTCAGAAAACGGTCCTGAAGATGGCAGCAGATCGTGGCGCCTACATCGACCAGAGCCAGTCCCTAAACATTCACATCGCCGAGCCAAACTACGGCAAACTGACAAGCATGCACTTCTACGGCTGGAAGTTGGTAGGTTTGGGGTATCCAGGGTTCAAGTAGGAGGCGTGTGTGTCAAAGGAAACATAATAAACACAGTTGTTTGTTTTGTTTTTTTCCCCCGCAGGGCCTAAAAACTGGCATGTACTACCTGCGGACGAAGCCCGCTGCCAACCCCATTCAGTTCACCCTAAACAAGGAGAAATTAAAGGAGGCTCAGTCGGCCAAGAGCTTGGGGGAGGAGGAAACCAAAGAGCGTAACACGGCAGCCATGGTGTGTTCCTTGGCAAACAAAGATGACTGTTTGATGTGCGGCTCCTGAGTCATTTCTTCATCATCACCAACTCGCGTTTAAAAAATGTTTTGGAAACGTGTTTTTTCATTTGTATAGGATGTTGTAATAAGGGATTTTATATGCTGTGCTCAATCGCAATTCTTTGCCGTTTTTAATCTAATATTTTTCAGTGTTTTCATCATGGAGTGTTTGCATAGCTTGAATGGGGTTCAATGAATTTATGATATTGCGTTTTTAAATGATCCAATTTTGTCATGTGTGACAATGAATTTCCCTTGGAATATTAAATATGGAATATAACGATGTTAAATACGTGTTGTTATTCTGAAAACCTATTTATATCCTCCTCTAAAGGGATGAATATTTCCAGAGATGACTGGCTGGCTCCTAATAAAACAACTCATTTTGCTTGTGAATTAACATACTGAGCAGGTGCCACCAGATAAAGACTCCCAATACCTCAGTCCTCGGTTAAAATGAGAAACTTATTGAAAGAATGAGACTGACAACATTTTGTTCCAGTGGGGTGTGGATGTAGTGCACCTATGGGAACGGTGCAGGTGTTGAATTAATGAACTGCTTTGCTCAGGCACGAAGCCCCAGGAGAACAGAATGTGTGAAGCAAGCTGAGACCTGCACTGTGACACTGTAGCAACAGACACCAGTCAGTTGCCTCAAACAAAGACAGAATGAGGCACTCATAACCTCATTGAGTTCATAACAACCTCGATTTATTCATGCCACTCAAAGACAGAAACAAGTACACTTTAAATTTCCATTATGTTGAAGTTTGAGTGAACTCAAAGTGTTTTGTTTGTTTTTATACATGGAGAACTGATATTGAACACTGAATCTACTGTGCGAGTCATTTACCCTAATCGGCTGAGAAATTAACCTGCTGTTTTAAGTGGTGAGTACATCTCGTGGACTAATCAGTGTATTTCCATACATAAGACACAAGGCACAGCTTCTTGGATTCAGAGTATTCAGACTATAGAGACTATTCTGGAGTCATAAAATCCATTGTGTCCATTATTCTCCCTGAGGTTTCCTTTAACAAAGTCTGCAGACTCTCAGATGAAACCAAACACTCGCTGACACACTCATGAACATACAAAATCAGATATATTCAAAATAAAAAAGTGCTGTTTTCTAGGTTCTACCTTCTAGAAAGCATCTTATTGTTTTCATTGACATGTGCAAATGTTATTTGACAATCAACTTTTGTCCCTCTGCGATGGATGCCGACATTAAGAGGAACATTAGGATCAAATTTACATTGCAAATTAACTAGGGAGTGACTGGGTGGTGCAGTGGTTGGCACTGTCACCTCACGGTAAGAAACTTACTGGTTTATTCCTGTTGTCCCTTGGGCTCGTTCTGTGTGGCGTCACACCGTCCAGCACTCTTTGCCATGTAAAGACCAAAAATCCCTTATTGTGAATGGTTTGAGAGGAGATGTTTCCATAGAGCTCCAGATAAAAAAAAAAAAGAAAGACAAAGTTTGTGACAATTTCAAAAAACAAATATGGAAATGTGATACTTCCCTTCGTGAAGCTATTGGCCTAGAGGTGGATGAACAGAAGGCCTAGTTATGTCCAGTATTGACAGAAATTCGAGTCATTATATTACTAATACAAATATTCTAATGTTAAAATGGCTTTTACTTAATGTGAAACTTTAGTTTTCACAGTTGGATGCATTCTTAAAGCCTAAAATCAAGTGTTGAAGAGCCAAGGACGAGCCAATATCTCTGTCATTATCAGTGTTGTTTTTCATCATGCCACCTGGCTGTTGGAATTAAACACGGGAGCGAGCGCTGTCCTTTAATATGAGGACATGATGAAGATTAAGGCCTCACGAGAGCACCAACAATTGATTCGTTGCCCTCTTGGGAGCCGAAGCCGGTGTCCTGGGAGCTGCTGCTCCCTGTTGGGGAGGGAATTATTTTCTTGGTTCCTGGTTCTTTGGTTTCTTCTCTAAACTGAGATTTCTCAGCTACGGTTTTCTCAAACTTTCTACCCATCATCCATCTTGGTTCCGCTTCTTTCTCTCCTGGCTCTATGTTATTGAACTTGTTCACTAATTTCTTTGTGTCTATTTTTTCATTGCTGACTTTGGAACAGTCGGGATGTTCGATGATTATTGTAGCTCCTGTGTTTGCTGCTTTTTCATTTTGTTTTCCTGCTTCATCCTGTCCAGCCACAGCTTTTTCCTTTTTATTCACATTACTGATTATTGTTGCTTGCGTCACCTTTTCGTTCACTATATTGCCACTATTTTGATTATTGTCAACTTCTGTCTGCTCTTTTTGATCAGTTTCCTTCTTTTCCACTAACTCAGCTCCAGCTCGACCTTCCTCCATTTTCACCACCTCACAGTCTTTGCCCTCCTTTGGCCCCTCCGCTCCACACTCGCCTCCCTGGTTCTGTGGGGTGTCTGACTCCTGCTGTTCATCTGAATCAGTCTTTTCTTCATCCACCTCCTCGTCGCCTTGGTGCACTGTCACTTTAAGCGATGCATTTTGATCATCTCCTCTGCTGGTAAAACCTCTGAAATTGTTCTTGGCACCGATGATGTATTTCCCCAGGACGGAGGAGCCATCTTTGGTCAGTGCGTCATTTGAGTGTCCTTTGTCCGTCAAATGCTGCAGGACCACTTTCATGTCATTGTGCATCCTGCCGACTGCTTTGCTCAGCTCAGTGACCCGATTACCGATATCTGAGGAGGGAAAACACTCCAGTTACATATCACAGCATTGAAGCATTTTTAATTGAGATGGAGTAAAACACGCTGATAAGCCTCATATGTGAGGAAATGTGACATTTTGGGAAAAGTTGTCACAATTAAAAGACAAACTTGTAGTTTTATGAGATAGATAGTTATGGCCTAGAAAATGTAACATAATTGTGTCTGGAATTATTCATTACATATAATGAAATTTCACCCAATCACTGTACTGTCACTCAAGATCTTAGTAATGATATTTGACAAAGTTTAAGATATCCTTTAGTTTGAGATTATTGCATTGCATATATCTTGAATCAAAACCCCAAACTCATGGATGGAAAAGGTATCATCATTTGCACAAGTGAGTATAATGTGGACATCTGAAGTGCTGCATTGTCGTCCAGGCTCCCAGGAAATAGCTTAAATAGTGACATTTGAGGAAAAATGGCACAACACACAGCCGACGTAAAAATTATTATAATTGTTTTAAGTAAAAAGTTAGTTTAAATTAATGTAAAGCATAAAGTTACTCTAAATTAGATTATTTTTGTATTGATTAGTTCCAACACTCATTCTTGGTTTTCTGAATATCTGATAATACTTTAACTGACCTAAAACCAGCACATTTACATTGTTTTTTTGAGGTTTTCATCTAATAGCCAGTAATAGATTAGAAACAGCGACATGCAGGCTGCTCGACTTTAATGTATTATTGTGGAGCATATTCTGTGGTAATGATGGAATTCTTTTGAAGTTACCTTTCCGCCTGGTCTCCTCGAACTCCCTGCGAGCTGACTCAATGTAGCGCTGCACCAGTGCTTTGATCACCTGCTGCCGGTAAGGTATCTGGCTGTCCTCAGATCCTTTATCTTGGGGCTTTATCCACAAGCAGAAGACAGAAAACACTTTTGCTGGAGTTTAACTCTTCTAATTCAGTCGTACAACTTAAGCATTCAACACACACTTACCATAGAGGCTATCGGAGGATATTTTTGCTCAGGGGTACACTTGCAGCAGCAGCAGAGTCGCCTGAAGATACCCCTGTGAAGACATTATAAATGAATCAATGAATATCCATCACTGTATTTTATTTTTTTTTATAGCCTGAAAATGTTGGTTTGGAGCTCACCTCATGATATAAAAGGCAGCCTTTGGTGAAGGAATGATGTTGAACGGCACAGGCATGGTGAGGCCCTCTCTGAAGTAACTGAGGTACAGCCTGGACCGGGCGAATTTCCACTCAACATCTGCATCATCCTGAAGTCAAACTGACAGGTCAGTACACGTCACACGTACATTCCTTCGTTTATATCACAGCTGAAGCAAAAGAAAGTCTTTACCTGGATTTTCTGAAAGGAGTTGGTGATCATAGCAATGAGCATGTTGAGGAGCACAATGACGATAACGAGAGTGAAGATGCCGTACAGGATCCTCCCAACCAGCTCTGCCAACACAAACTGTGGCATATCGACGTAGTCCTGGCTGGCTACGCCGAACATGGTCCAAAACAGGAAGTTGAAGGTCTCGTTAAACCTGCAGTAGTGCAGCAGATGGTATTAATCACAAAGAGGGTATGAACACATTCATGTTTTGCATATTTAGAGGTCAGATATGTAGAAGGTGTTTGTAAAGACTTCTGTGCATCTATCAAAACAGGAAGTTTAAATTCCTGCAAGCAGAAAAACATCAATTGTTATATTGAATTGTTCCATTTAACCAACACCAACATTTCCAACATCGAACATAGATAAAAAAAAATAATGCTTTATTACAGTTATTAGAAAAAGTGGTGCAGTTACGACTACTGGAACTAAAAAGGGGATAAGTTACATGGGGAAGTAACACTTGCATAATTTATGTTGTGCTGTGACTTAGTCGAATAATATTGTGGCGCTCCATCCTAAGTAAACATTGGTGAGCAGAAACAGTTCAGCAAACAATTGATAAAATTAGGCGCATTACAATGACACATTGCATTATTTACATTATTCCCAACAATATCTTTCATCATGTATTTTAGCACCGGTTCTCTCAGGGTATATTAACTTCCAGGAGTCTCCATTTACATCTACATTCTACTTTGCAGAATCTACACAGTTTGAATTTTAGAGGACCAACAGTTTTAGGGGATTATAAGCACTTGATCCAGAGCAGCTGGTGGAGAAGCCTCAAAGCAGCAACTCCTGTAGTGTCCTCATTTGCCTGACTATTTTAAAACTACGAGTAAAAATCACACATTCCTACCTGCCAAGATGCGGAGAGACGACATAAGGAACATAGACATTGTTGATACCACAGAGGAAGGCTGTACCGATGATCATCAGCATGAACATGAATCTAAAAAGGAAACAAACAGATTGTCGTTCACCTGGTGTGGTGCCGGGCCTTGCTTCGTCGCCAAGGCAGGGATCCATATTCAAAGCTGCAGATGCAGAAGAGCTATTACCTCACCATATCGTTAATCATCTTTCCTATGGAGATTTGCAGAGTTCCCATAGTCTCGTGTGCAGGCAGGATGTATGCGAGCCGCGTGAAGCTCAGCATGCTGGTCACTGCAAACAGCAGCTCTGCAATCAGCTGAGGGTCCTCCTGATGCCAGTCCTCTCGCACTGTGGGAGCGGTTTCATATAATCACAGACCGGGTGAACATTAGGGACCTCCACTAGTAATTTCATTTCAGTGATCAGCCCTCATTTTCTCACCAGTCTGAGTGAAGTAGATACACTCCTCTGTGACGTTCGGATCGCTGCAGAGGAAGTAACCTTTAAGCATAATGAGCACTCGTAATGTAAAGGACGCAAGGTACATGCTGAGCACCATCATGTCCAAGCAGTTCCACTTGTCCCGGAAATGACTCCTCAACCCTTCGATCCACACCTCCTTACACTCATACCAGAAGAATCCTGGGAGGAAAAGCAGAGGATGAAACCACATCACAGTCTTGTTCCATTCATTAAATAATAATAATTAGAAAAAAAATAGACATTTATTTATTACAAAAATATCTATTTGAGCAATTACGACATGCAAACTACACACAGCGAGGTCATGAGACAAGAGCATGACGCATTACTACAGTAATTGTAATAGTTTATAGTTTTTTCGAAGAGATTATAAGATTAATAATATATTAGGTTTTATACGTTTTGGCAAATTTACATGTTCATATTGATGCTGAAGCGAAAGGTTTGCTTTTGTTTAACTGTACGATGGCTTGTGTGAGTGACACTATTTGCATTTTGAGCACAGGAAGAACATGCAGTCACCACCCATAAGCCTGGTTAACCGAGGAATATTCTTACTGTGAGGTGGCCGTGCAAACCACTGCTCCTCCATGAAACTCAGTGTTTCCTTGATCTGAAAGATTTACAAAAACAAACAATTCAACTGAACTTACCAACCACCCACACCATGTGGAAGGAGCTGTGCAGGATGTCCTGGTTACGGGATGCAAAATCAACTCGATACACCTCCATGGCTATCGATTCTCCGAGTAACGTGATGAGGAACCACAGGTACGACGCCGAGTGGAGCAGGAATTTGATCACAGGCGTCTTCAGGGTCTTTCCTACCTGGAAATGAAAGCCTTGTCACAACCAGCACACACTCAAGATCTTTGCTGCCTTCCTATGTTTTGGGAGTCGTCAGTGAGAAAAAGGTCAGTTGTCACTACTGATCAATAGAAGAAGATTGAGATGTGACCTTTGACTTTGGTGCAATCCAGTAGACGAGGCAAAGAAGGGGCATGGTGAGAAAGATGCCCAGACAGACAAACACCTTCCAGGTTTTCCTGCTGTCTCTCCAGCCTGCCAGGTTCCCACACCAGATTGAGGATAGAACCTGTTGGCAGATTGGGTGCGCAACAAACTAAAGACAGTAAAGAAACAAAATAGAGAGAGAAAAAAACTGAAAGTTAGTAATCCCACTAATATCTTGGTTCGAGCTGACAGTATTTTGCGCATCCGGCTACCTGCTTCTGCTTGAAGTTGACAGCAAGCCGCAGACGTGAGAGGTTCGGTATCCCCTCCTCAAAAGCCTGCTCCTCCAAGGAGTCCTGACTGTCATCCCCATAGCCGTTAAGAATTGTGGTCACCTCGCTCTGGTTGCGACACATGCCCAGCAACTCCACAGCAAACTCCTGACAGAGCAGCTCCAGGCTCAGGTACTGCGGCTGAAGGAGAAAAGACACTGCGGCTGAGTCAAGAAACAACAACAAGGCAGCACAAACAGCTCAGGATGCCGTTGAGTCTCTTCAGACCTTGAACTCTGGCTCTTTTTCTGACAGCTTGTGAAGTTCTCTGCTGAGACAGAACGCCCTGAACATGGCGTCGTCTGAGGTGATGGAGAGATATGCGCGGCTGGCGATGCCACGATAGGTGTTGATCCGAGACAAGGAGAACTTGAGGAGGTCGTACTGCCGGCTGTTGCGGCAATCCAGACAGGTGCAGGATATCTTGTGTGGCCACGGGATGTTGTGGCCTTTTTGGATGAACATGATGACGATGTCATACAGGTCTTTCTGGCAGGCTAAGGTCAGAGGGGTCACCCCAGGGGCAAACTGAGAATTGTCAATCGAGCGGTCAAACATAGCCTGGGAGAAGGATCGCACATCCATTTTGCTGACCTTCTCCTGATCCAGGCGGTCCATCAGAAGCTTTACTACTAACAGCCGGTTGGTGTCCACGGCGACAAGCAGCGCCTCGTGAATCTGCCGGAAGTCAAACTTGACGCCCTGGAGCAAGGCGTCCATGGCGTCCTCATTCCCCAGGCGGATGGAGAGGTTTAAGGCCTCCCTCCACTGGCGGTCCTCGGATTCATCCAGCTGGCGGACAATGCCGTCTCCGGTCCTTAACAGCCCACACAGAAGCTCCAGTTTCCCCTCCCGAATGGCGTTGATGAGCTCCGGGGGGAAACGCATCTTCTTGTTCATGATCTCGCGCCATTGTTCGGCCTAAGAGATAGGACAGAAAGTCAGCAGCAATATCTGGCCCGCTTACAGATTTTCATCAAAATAATATGAGATATCTGGGAAAAAAAAAACAACAACTTACAGTGTGAAGATTTAAGGTTCAAAAATACTAAGAATTAAAAATAAAACTGTGAACATGTAAAATGTAAAAAGTAATGCAAACAAGTATAACTGCATGCATTTATTGTGAAATTAAAGTGAACAAACTCAAAAATAAAGCAGTTATTTGAAAGATATAGCAGTTTAAAGCACATTCACTGTTTTCTTGTGGAATGACAAATTCCACAAGTAAATAACATCTCTACTTACTGTGAGGTTTTCCATCCCAGAAGACGAAATAACACAATTGTGTGTGGCAATCCTAGAGTGAAGACACAATCACATTCTTTGGAGGCATGAAACGGATTATTTCCAGCTCCTTTGAGCCTCGGCGATGAAGGTAAGAGACACCAGCAGAGTGAACAATTGGCCTCGCAAAGAGAAGAGCTGTGCACTTTGGTGTCCCGCGATCATGTGCTACCGTATGACTACATGGACAGATCAGCATCCACAGACTCAATAACACACTCGAATGCCCCAAGGAGAAAGGCTAATTAAAATGTAACCAGCTCAAAGTGTTTCACGCTCGGCTGGGCCCCGGCCAAACTGTTTCTGCCTTCAAACAGGAATTAATTCTGGTCTCTCCATTGGAAACAGCACCACGGTACAATTAAGGTAGCTGTTACTGAACAGGCAGCAGCTGTCGTCGTTTCCCGCCGGAGGAGCTGGAAGGAATTCACAGCAGTGGGAAAAACAAAGAGCTGCGAGTGAACGATTTACTCATTCACTCGTTATTTTCTCTTCTCTCTGTCCATGTTGTTCCTTTTTGTGGGAATCAAGTTTTTGCCAAGTTTTAAATGAGTAGTTTTATTTTTGTCCGGAATATGTTTGTGAGGTTTATTTTCAACTTGCTTTAAACACTTCATTCTCCTGATATTATCACATCCTTTTTTTTCTCGTATAGTGCAAAATGTTTCTTTATTTATCTTCTTTTTTTTTTTTTTTACCAGTCTATCATGTTGTCATATTATCTTTGTCATGTATGGGTTTGACCCCTATTTATATATCCACATCACAAACTGTGACCAGGCGTTTCCATTTTAGTATGACATATAAGCATGATAATACTGGACCCACAGTGTTTTGTAAAACGATGAAACTGTTAAGGATTCAACAAAGAGGGTGGTGACGTGTTAATAAGTCATGTCATTTGCCAGTGAAACCTCAGTGACTGCTGCTTCTTTAAACATAAATCCATACAGCAGAGGGGGGGGGGGGACTATCACAGTCAACTCAAACATGTTGTGACTTTAATCCATTTGGCAATACGAAAGAAAAGAATAAGTCCATAACAATGTCTGGCAAGATGGATTAAAAAAAAAAAAGGTTTTGGTAAATTTTCTTAAAGGTTTCCTTTAGGATTGTGTTTGTGTTATTTATGTAGTATTATGCAATAAGTAAAAGTGAATTTATTTTTATTGTGACATTTTCAGGTGCATTCATTCTCCCGTTTTTTTTGGGTTTTTTTTAAAACACAAAATTATGTAAATGTCATTTCAAATGACAATGAACACAAGCTGCAGATTTATTTTTCCACTTACTTTTTTATAACTAGTTTCAAGATCCCTCCATCCATTGTGTAAGGTCACAGGGTGTTGATCCCCGGACGAGTCGCCAGTCCATCACAGGGCAAACACACAAACAATACTACCTGGAAAAAAGCCACAGACACAGACGTTTATTCCGACTCTGCAGTGAGAATGAAGACCTCTACATCAACGTGCCTTCATGGTTCAGCTCACTCAAAAGAGAAGCTTTGGGAAGATTTTTTAGTGTATATCTGTTCATTTCTATTCAAGTTTGTGCTGCGTGATGATAAAACTGCAGTTTAGTGTCCTTTTTTATTGAGGAAGCCTGAGACACACCCTGCGGTCTCATCAGCATGTTGATGAGGTGGCTGGATCATCTCCCGAAAGGAGAAGTGCTCACTAAGATATTTAGACATATTTGTGAACAGTATCTAGGGGAAATAGGCCTTTTGTATACATAGAAATCTTAGATCTTCGTTTAGCTCATGAAAAATCACATGACAGATTAACTACTGATTTCATTCGGCTTATAATCACTTATTCACCACTGAAATTCTTGTTAATTAAAAACGCGAGAAAAAGAAAATGGTTTCAAGTGTCATTTATTTCAGTTAACGAGTGATTTTCTTTTTTTCTTTTAAAGTAAAACAGCCTCTTTATTTGAAATAGTTAGGGGAAACAATAGAAACCACCTAAAACAACAAACTATTTTTCGCGGGGTCAAAATACAAGTCAGTCAAACCAGCAGATCTACAACAAAGTGTATGTCATCCCACATCCTGAGCGACGGTGGACCAGGAGATAAAAACAACCTGTAACAAAACCACAGAGCAGAGTGAACCTCGTCACTTTGATCGGCGTGTTAGAACTCCACACGAGCTTTGGCTTCTGCGCGGCCCAAAAAAATAAAAATCAACACTTGGAGTCATGACAGTCCAAAACCTACACGTGGTAAACTTTATACAATAAAGTACAAAAAAAGAAGAAAAACAAAGTTCTTAGGAAATATGTGCATTAATTTCAAAACTCTGCTAAGTGGTATTTTACATTGAAGTGAAGTTTACATACAAATTTCCTGTTCGTTTACCTTTTTTTATTTTTTCCCTCCCAAAAAACAAACATGGTTCCTGCTTCCAGAAATCCCCCAATAATGTAACTGAGCGTATCAAAACATTATTAAAGTTCAGCGACATTAAAAGAAACTTCGCACTAATTTAGGATCACACAAAAAAGTAAACTTATTGAATCATGATTCACTTCCTGGAAGACTACGCCCGTAAACTGCACATACTCTGGATGTGTATAGATTCAGCCGCTTTTTCTTCGATGAACTAAGCTTTCAGAAGTTGTTGCATAAAAAGTGAAACGGCTCCTCGTCGACGGCCTATTTCTGTGAGTGATATTTACTCCTGATAGCAGGGTGTAATCGCGATTTAACATTTAAAATGTTTCATCATGATGGAGACATTTGAAATGTCAAAATCTGTAATGACAGTTTAAAAAAAAAAAAAGAAAAACCCCAGATGGTAGCAAAACTGTCGGTTATAGAAAACAAAAACCAGCTATGTGTTTGCGGCTCTCTATACAACTGAGGACATTAAAGAGAGCGAATAACTGGTTCCTCATGAGATCTAAATGAAGAGCATTCTTAAAAGCAAACATATCCTATAACTAATTAAATCCAAATGAAACGTCAATCATTATTTAGTAAAAACACTCAGATAAAGCCTCAAACAAAACAAAAACAAAAAGAGGAGAACGTCTTCTATATTCACATATAAATTCTCAAAGTTAAATACAAACTAAAATCGGACTCTAAATGTACAGAAAAGCTCGGTTTCACTTTGTGTGTGAACTTCCAAAAAAACCAAAACAAAAAAGCAAACAGTGCAGGTCAGTTCAGCAGCTTTTAGAGTTCCTCCTTCCTCGATTCCGCGTCTTCCTTCATCTTCTGCTCTTGCATGCGACTTCGGGTGGAATCTGCAGACACCAAACACAGGTCTGTTTGAGGCGCAGACACCCAAAATCCACCAGGCTGGTAATAAAACCACTGGGCGGCTAAAATGAAACGTAGAATACATCGAAATCTGCAGTCACTTACTCATCTCTGCAAGCTTCTGGATGAGCGCGGAACCTCCTCCAGATTTGCTGTAGAACAGAAAATATGATGTGAATGTTTATGAAGAGACTGTAGATATTAGTCACCCATCGCTGTGCATATATTTGTAGAACCCAGTCGCACTGATTATTTTTTTTTTTACATAGATAATCTGATACATTTTTATTGAAGCTGTGCTTTTAATCTTCCCACCGGTTCATTATTTCAAAACACAGACTCAACTCCAAATATTCAAAAGCCATCAGAACAAACATAAGGATCTTGTGAAAACAGAGCGGCCCACTCCGTCAAGGCGTTGTGCTGTTTTCATGTATTTATGAGCATTCTTGTTGAAACTGACTTGTAATTTGTGGAATATAACAAGAGGGTCATTTATTAAAAAAAAAACTCAGGCCCCATGTACACAACAATGAGCAACAATGTTTGAACAACATTTTTTTGCATATTCGTTTCAGAAAAGTTTTGCGTATTGTAGTTTTCATAGGACGCCACTAGAGGGGGCAATGAATGCTGTTCTTTTCCTGGTCTCATTGTCTGGTGTATGAAAAAAAAAAAATGTGTCTCCACATGTGATCCAATGGTGTGGTAAAGGTATACTTTCTCTGAGAGGCACTGTTAGGCCTCGTTCACATAACAATCCAAGACCCGGCGTGCTGCGTGCAGACTTCTGACAGACGACAAACAAGTCTGAATATTCAGGTTCTGCCAAGAGTCAGTGTTGTGCAAAACATTTGGCCGGCTAGCACAGAGAGAGAGAGTACAAGAGAACTGTCATATTCCATTGCGTGAATACTAAAAAAACTTTACCCTCAAAGTAAAATTGAATCACCTTATGATCATATTACTGTGTTATTAACTGTTACAAATGTTTTGGCTATGAGAAATACACAAGTCAGATTCTATCAATGGAGACCTGATAGGGCTGGAGCCAATATTCTAATATTGTTATTGATTCTAAGACTGAAGGATATGTTTTTGATACACCCAAAACTTAGAATCATTCAGTGTTGCAGCGACAGTCGGAGTTGTGACCAACCTGCCGTCGGCTTCATCCTGCCCGTCCACATCAAAGCGTAACCTCTTCAGGGGTTTTGGAGTGGAGCCGAGATCCAGGGTCCTCTTGAAGGAGCGGTCGCTGCTGTTGACCATCTGGTTGATCCTCTCAAAGCGGTTGGAATGCTGCATTTGGTCGCATAAGCAGAACGAAAAACGCTTCGAATGAGAAAACCAGGACAGGCACTGCAGGAAAGTTGAAACAGAGCTGATCATAAAGGAACTCACTCCAAAGGACTCTCCAATCGATACCAGCATTCTGAAAAGGGACAAAATCAATTTGAGGTCACCAATTTAACGAGCGAGGGATTCACAATGAAAATCAAGCAGACAAAATCCATTCAACCCCAAAACCAGGACGTTAAATAGCATGTTTGTCGCCATATTAGGTTTTAAAAGTGCTCAGAAGTGAAGCTGCACGGCAGCGCGTGGACATAATTACAAAGTCACAGCAAAGTCTTTGCGCCTTTGTAACCATCATGCAATTAATCACACTTTTCTTTTCTATTTAAGAACAAATACATTTGCTGGGAATGAACACAGTGTGCATGAAACCCAGTTTATCACAGTCCTCCAGGTGAAGAGCAAATCAACAATCACTGTGATCGGCCTCGAAGACGCCGGACTGACCTGGAGCGCGGCGTCATGATACCCGGAGACATGCGAGGGCTTTTCATCGGGGAGATGTACACGTTGTTGCTCCCGGGAACCCGCAGAGGGGAATTGGGGAACTTGTAGGGGCTGCGAGGTATTTGTGGAATCGGAGAGAGCGTAGGCGGCTGGAGAACAACAAACAACAACTGAAGTGAGGTGGGGTGCGCAGATCTCTGTGACAGTATAAGACGACAGCGAAGGAGAGTCTCACTCTGGTGGATGCATATTGCAGGATGTTGGTTTTCAGCTTCTGCATGAACACTTGATTGTAGAAAACAATAATGGAGTCATAGTGACCGTCAGCGATCAACACATGCTTGAAGGTCTGCAAAACAAAAGAGTCAAATAGTTCATATATATATATATATATATAAATATAAATGGAGTTTATGTACAATGAGTATAAAAGGTGGCGTCACCTCCTGGTTCGTGTTTTGCATGTTCTTGTATGACGTGACGATGGTCTTAAAGCGCAGGTCCACACTCTTCACTTTACATATGGCATACATGGCCGACATCATCAACTATGAGAACAAATACAAGAGTTGGGTAGGAAATAAAAACTCAGTAAACATGAGTGAAGAGCTAACACAGCTTGTGTCAAGCTGAGAGATTTGAAGGATAAGAATTAAAGTTACCTGGTCGAGGTGGCGGTCTCTCATCAGCTCGTACTCGTGCTGCAGAGTGTGCTGGAACAGGGTCCAGATTATGGGCTCCAGTTCGGGGTGGGAGGACAACAGGTAGGCACAGAGGATCTTCAGCCGTGTGTAGGCCAGGCGGTACACTACAGTGAGGAAAACCCACAGAGTGACAAAACCGCAGCCGCATGAAGAAAGGGACATTTGAAGGATTGCAGAAATAACTACATATTTCTATTTAGGAAAGGGCCAAAGAAATATGTACAATTGAAATGACTTTCTTCTTCTCATAACCTGTCAAACTAATAATCATCACTCATTTTGTATATTGGCCCACAAGGCACATGTGGTCCACAGCCCCACTTTTCTGGCCAGCCAGTCGGCCATATCTCCTGTATGGAATTGTGCAACTTGTGAAAAAAGCAAGCCGACAATTGTTATATTTCTTTTCATAGCAGTAGTCACACATTAAGGAATGATTTCAAGAAATGACATGAGTCAGGTCCAATGTTACAGTAAAGTTACGCAACCGACTTCAAAAGGAAACCGAGGGAATTTGTGTTTTCTTTCACTGAACAGTTTAAAAAGGAGGAAAA
Organism: Lipophrys pholis; assembly: GCF_963383615.2. Classification (NCBI taxonomy): domain Eukaryota; kingdom Metazoa; phylum Chordata; class Actinopteri; order Blenniiformes; family Blenniidae; genus Lipophrys; species Lipophrys pholis. The sequence goes on along the minus strand of NC_137634.1, from coordinate 9,581,163 downwards.
GTCTTTTTGTTTCATCAGTTATCTTGACACCAGATCAGCAGAAAACAAACATCTCACATTTTTTATAGAAGAGGCTGAGAGAGTTGGACTTGGGGAGTGGTGGAGTGAGGCTGGCAGCCTGAGAGGAGGCCTGGGAGCTGGGCGTGGCCGGAGACTCCGGAGGCGACACACGGACGCCCGGGTGCATGGGGGACAGATATCTGTGAAGGCAGAAGGACGAGTCATCAATACCATGCCTTAAAATTTCCATAATGTCAAAACAGGAGGGCGTCAGTTTAATGACTCAAAGTGATTTCACAACCGTGTAACGAAACCGGACGGGGTCTAGAAATCGGTGGTTTACTGGGAAGCGGCACTCAGGCGGGCTGCGGGGCGACTTACAGGTCGGCTGCTGTGTGGTTGTGCTGCAGCGGTTGGCTGAAACTGGCCGGGGTCTCCACCTGCTCCGCTGCTCCGCCCTCCTGCTCCTGTTTCAGCAGCTCAAACAGCGGGGAGCCCTGCAGAGACGGAAACACCAGTATTCATGGTCATGTTTCACCAACACGATTATCACTGCTGCCGATCTGTCAGCAGGTAGAAATGAAACACAATATCTCAGATATGATGATGAGACCATATTGTGTATTACATATTTGTTTTAGTTTGTTCATTTTAACAAAGTATTTTCCGTCGTACAGAAAACATGAAAATATAAAAATGTGAAGTAACACTATCTCAAGCATGTGACAAGTCATGTTTAATACTAATTTGAGGTTATTTGAACCAAAACGACCTTTCCGCTGTTTTAACAACGATACGAGATCTAATCAACAGTGAAATTGTTTTATATGAGAAAGTGCTTTCCATTATTGTTCATGCTGATGAATTAATCTCTACAGTATCTTCATCACTGAGATATACATCACAGTGCAGGAGAGATACAACATATTAACAGGCGAGGTGAGAAATCACAGAAAAACCTCACTGATTAGGAATCAACCAGTTTTCTTACGACTGTCAAACATGTCAAAATGAGCCGTTTCAACCAAAGAAAACTTAAATCACTGCCTCCCTCTGGCTGCTACACAACAGTACTGTAATCTGCTCACAGTCGTTTCTTCCAGGGAGAAAGGAAGTCAAGCTGATAATCAACCTGAAAATGTTTTTTTGTTGTTAATATAGAATCACTAAACATATCACTGCATTCACACACTGGCATCACACACTGGCATCTGTTTGTCCCATGACTAATTGATTAATCTTCCAAATCTGTATCAGCATATGATGTGTGAAATGACCAGCAAATTAAACCACGTTTTTATAGGATGAGAAAACATTTAAAATACTTGTTTCTCATGAAAGAACCTTCCAAAAAACATTTGCAATCATTCTTATTCTTGCTCACACAGTTAAGTTGACATTGCACAAAGGAGCAGCTGAGGCTGCACAAGGTTATCAACACATACGTGTGTGTGTGTGTGTGTGTGTGTGTGTGTGTGTGTGTGTGTGTGTGGGGGGGGGGTTCAGACTCAGCAGTGCTTACAGGTATAAACATGCCTTCAGCACATTCCTCAAGACTGACTTGTTACACCCCGCTGACGTAACTTACGCATTTCAAAAGTATACTTGTTATGCAAACTACATTTGGTGACGTAGAGTAAAATCAAACCCGTACGTGGATACCGACGACTCACACAAAATGTGTGATTATTAACAGTTGAAGGGGGGAAAAGCCCCTAAAATTGAAATACATGCTCGCAACCATGGAAATAAAAAGGTGAATATTCAAATGTCCCATTATTCAAATGTAAAGTGGCCGTGGGAGGACTTTGGCCCCGACTGAGGCGCCGCCCCGTGTTCCAGCAGTGCAGTGAGTTGTTTGAGTTGGGAGCTTCAGACTTTCAGGCTGCCGTGAGGTTTCTGTTCTACCACCGAGCGGGAGCAAAGCGACGATCATCACGGACCCCCGGGGCAGCTGGACGAGCACGCGGCGGGGAACAACAGGAGGGCAGAACCACTCGGCTGTACACAGAGTTGACTCCGTCCTCTCGGGAGAAAGACAGTTCTCCTGCCAAGCACAACTGGAGCTGCTGAAAACTTAAAAACGAGGATAACCGGATGAGCTGGGACGCCTTCACCAAAGCAAAATGGATGTAAAGGACTTTACATGCTGAACAAAAGCTAATTTGCCAAGTTGCGCTCTGCTTTCATTCCCAGCAGTTTCTAAGAACAAATTAGCTGGTGATACTTTGGGACTGTTCTCCTGAAGAGACGAGATGCACATTTTCTCTGCCCGTTGGTGGAATTAACAAGTAGAACTCCCAGCTGAGGACTGTTTCTGTGTGAATGTCTCTACAGCCACATGTTAAGATGTCTAATAGCACTGTTCAATACCCGTGCAATAAGACAGACGACTTCAAGTACCCCCTCTACTCCGCAGTGTTCAGCCTTGTGTTTGTCATGGGGTTTTTCTTCAACATGGTAGCTGTGTACATTTTCAGCTGTACGCTAAAGATGAGGAACGAGACCACGACGTACATGATAAACCTCCTCGTTTCGGACTCCCTGTTTGTCCTCAGTCTGCCTTTTCGGATTGTGTACTTCATTAAACGCGACTGGCTGTTCGGCAGCGTGCTCTGCAAGATCTCCGTGGCCCTGTTCTACACCAACATGTACGGCAGCATCTTCTTCCTCACCTGCATCAGTGTCGACCGCTTCCTGGCCATCGTGCATCCGTTTCGCTCGCAGACTTTCCGGACTAAAAGGAACGCCAAGCTGGCCTGCTGCATGGTGTGGGTGATGGTTCTTTCTGGGAGTGTGACCTCAGGGATTGTTTTGGACACCACATCCCCCAGCAATACAAACTCCACCTCAAAGTTTTGTTTTGAAAACTACTCAAAGAATCAGTGGAAATCAGAGCTGTCGAAGGTGGTGATGTTTATTGAGACTGTGGGTTTTATCATCCCACTAATGCTCAACGTCTTCTGCTCCGTCATGGTGCTGCGGACCCTGAGGAGCCCCCAAACCCTCACCCGTGGAGGGAACCTCAACAAGGGGAAGATTCTGCGGATGATCGCTGTGCATCTGTTCACGTTCTGTTTCTGTTTCATCCCCTACAATGTCAATCTGATATTTTACGCCATGGTGCGCTCCAAAGTGCTGAAGGGCTGCGACATAGAAGATGTGGTCAGGACCATCTACCCCATTGCTCTGTGCATAGCGGTGACCAACTGCTGCTTCGATCCAGTCATTTACTACTTCACTTCAGAGACGATTCAGAGCTCCGTCAAGCGGAAGTCTAAAGTGTGGCACAACGGCACAAAGCTACTGGACAGACTGCAAGGGGACAGCATGCAGAGCAGTCCCAGCTCAACGCTCAACAGACTGACCCTGAAGACTCTGCGGGAGAAGATGTTTGACAGCGAGTCCACAGTCTGACGTTGAGTAAACCAGTGAGTAAGGCCGGTGAAACTCGATTTGAATCACAGGTGGAAGCAGAGTGGCCATGAACCAATACAAACAAAGTGGTAACTAAGGAGTCACTCCCAGCTACCGGGCACACACAGACTTTAAAGGAAGCATTGAAAACAAGTGTGTGGCAGCAGAAAAAAACCCCGTGACGACACAAGGAAGAACGTACTCTTTCTAGTGAAATGACAGGCGGTGTTGCGTATATGTGACGAGCGTTAAGGACACTGTTACTGCAGTCGGACTCCTGAGAGCAGAAAGTTTCAGCTTTCACCAACCTGAACCAGTATTACAGCTGTTTAATAATATCTTACTGTGCAATTCCAAAGTGATTGTGATATTTGTGTCCACAGAAACATTTTCTACGCATTATCTGTATTCCTTAAGAGAATTAAATGTTTGGATATGAATTTCACTGCCTGTTTGATCAGGTGGGGTGTTGTGAGATGTTTGGTTCAGACAGTTAGAAATGAGCCTTTTCTTATTGGGTGCACCCAAATTATTTGTCTAGACTGATTAGTCATTCAAGCACAAACAATACTATGGTCGGCTAAATAGACAGAGATTAAGTTTCCTTTTTTGTCAAATGTATGAATTACAGGCGTGGCGATTAAAAAGAAAGCTGTGCCGCACTGATGCTGACCATTCATGAGACAAATCTGAATCGCTAAACAAAACATGAAAGCATATCCATCCCTGCATGTGCACCAAAACTGAAACAGAGAAATCAAACTCACTGACTGCACCTTAAATAGAGCTAAAATATGAAGACTGAGGCCACTTTCAGGATTCCAGCTCTGTGCAAATCACATTGGATTGGAAGTAAATAACGCGCTTTAGGAGAAAAGTTCCAGCTGTGACTCGGTGATATTTACATTCAAATTGAGTAAACAAAGAAATGACAAGACTGTTTATATGTGCCCTCCATCGTTCTAATGGGAGCAGAACTAATTACAGAAACTAATAAAACGTCACCTCTATTATTTCCATTGACCTTATTTATTGTAAAGAAAACAATTAGGTAATGACACATACCTGGTCATGGGTCAGCTGAGCAATTTTCCAATAATCCTTTTGTCTCTCAGAATCACTTTAATATCACTTATAATCACTTTATCTTGACCAAAATACATCTTTTTTTTTTGTCAAAATCCAAATATTTACGCCGTGACAGTCACTGCATTAAAAGCACACCTAGAAACCTAAATGACTGCATTGGTGCGACTAAAACCGAGCTTTACATTGGATGTACACACATTAGCTGGACTGAAATCAAAACGCATGCAAATAATGCAACTGAAAGTCGATCTACTCCTGCAGACATACAAAGAAGTCAGACTGAAACATGCACAGCCGAATAGGTTGTAGAAAGGGAAGCAGGAGCTCAGAAAGCAAAACTAGACCAAGAAAAATGGTAGAGCCGATATGTGAATCATAAATGATCCACGAGGGGAAGGAGCGCACCTTGCCACTTCAACAATACATTGATAACACTCTTCAGTAGGCGTATCGGATTATATGAAAGGATTATACGGCTTAAATTGCAGATGAAAACATACTGTACTGAGTATCTCAGCACGGTTGGAAAAAAGGCAAATACTGTTTTGCTTGTGGAAGCTGCGTTCTGCAACATGGAGCACTGCTGCATTCCTCTGAAGAGGTTTGCCTGAGGGTCTGCCCTGACAGGGGAAAACTCACCGCCGCCGCCACCGCTGCTGCTGCTGCTGCTGCGATGGTGAGACCGGCTGTTAAAAAGTAACGCAGACGAGCAACGACATGCCTCTAGCTGGAGAAGAACGTCGACAAAATAGAGCACGGAGGCTGAAAAGTATTTGGCATTCGACCAGTTCTTACTCCAAAAATCTTCCCCGAGCTGGAATACACCGCTCATAAACATACTGCAGCAGATTGCACGCTGTGTTGCAACTTTGTTAACCGAAAAAAACGAACAAAAAAAAAAAAAACGGTTACCTCAACTGAACTGTCAGACTGTAAATGTGGTGTGCATTGAATAATCTGATGTACACAAGTGTTTGCGTAACGCCTGTATAGTGCAGTTTTAAACACATATTTCACAGAAGAATGTAAAAGTTGGTTGTCCGTGTGCTGAAATCCATGTCAACGTTTCCTCTCCTGAGGGCTCCAGACCCAACGCTGAATATAAAGTTACACCATCAACTGCATGATAACGGCTATATCTATTCCCACATTATACAACTACCCCTCTATCAGTTGGCAGGAAAGTATAGTTAATCATCAACTCCAATTACTCGGGTTTGTTTTTAACAAGAAGTCGTAAACACGACTCCTGCCATCCAGGTAATGAAACAATCCCAGGCAGCTTTAATGGGCTCGAGGTGAAAGAAACACTTGTCAACATCCGCCAATCCTCCACCGAACTATGACATCTGAATTTTTAAAGCTCCCTAAACAAAAGAACTCTATTTAAAATGGGCAGCCACAGTATGTGGGGCAGGAGATGTGGAGGGAGAGTGACCGTGACCTGTGTGAAGGCTCTGATCATCAGCATGTGCACTGCCAAAGTGTCCTGACTGGAATATACTATCTTTATCTTTACTCCGGCGTTACGTTGATCCTGATAAAAGGTGGGTCAAGTTTTATTCACAGTGATACTCTGATTGCATGTCCTTTTTTTTTTTTAACAATCATTACACAATGGATTACGACAGGGTTGATAAAAGTTTTATTATTCTAGCAATAATAGTGGAATAATAGTATGTTTGAAATGGATATTTGCTCAAAAGTAATGAAACATATGCAATTGAATAAGTCATTGAACCACTGCACGGTATGCAACTGCAGTTTCAAGCTTATTTTTTTTAATCCAATTTTGACATTTATGGTTTTATTGGGAAAGAACCGTTGATAAATAGATTAATAAGAAATTCATGGTTAAGCATTAAAATATAATCATATAATTAGAAGTATATGGGTGTTTGGTGTCAACAAAATGGAAAATCCTGATCAGGATAATATAAATCTATCGAACCATATTCAGATTCAGGCCGTCCTCGAAACTGACTGAAAGGGTATTTGACAGGATATTTGCTATACAATTTGGTAAATTGACACCTTGGAGAAGTTCAACAAAACTCCAGTTTATGAGCTACACTAAAAGGGGATTTAAAATGTTAATAAAAATGACATTGTGGGCTGCTTCTTTATTTTTTACCGTGTAATGAAACCTAATGTTTGCGCGCTTTATGAGAACAGGAAGCTCTGCTTAAAATGCAATTTGCTCCCTGTAATGTTCAGCTGACGGATGGTACGAGTACTCACGCTATTAACGTAAGTACACAAGTTCCATAATGACTGAGAAAAGACAACTGGAGGTAAAAGTACCGATTCAACTTATGTTACTTAAAAAAAAAAAGATATAAAATACAATACAATATAAAATACATTCCATTTTAAACTTTTATTCACTTAATTTTATTTATGAACTCCTGTTACTTAATAACTTTAAAAGTTTAACTTCTGCAGTTTCAGTAGTAATAACTTTAGTGTTGCACTGCAACTCCGAAACAGCCTCAAAAGTTATAAGGGAGTCAAGAGCCCATTAGTAGAATATAATTAGGATAAAGTACAGATATTTGTGTTCAAAAGTAGAGTAAAAGTGCAAATTTGTCAGGAATAATGAAACCTAAGTCAAGACACTTGGAAAAAAACTAAACAAGTATGATAATAATGTAAAAATAGGTTACTTCTCTTCTCTTACTCGTACTGTATCGGTCTGTGGATGTCACAGGTTTGATGACAGCAGTAGGAACTGAGAAACCTGAGAATGCGCTACTTTCTTTCATCATGCGCTCACGTTCCGCTTGTTGATCTCCTGCAGATATGAGAGCGACGCAGTGAAAGTGTCGGGGGTTGATTTTCAGACATGGAGCTGGTGAACATGACTGATCTGATTGCAAAACCGACTTCGCTTATGTCCAACTGTACCGTGGACACAAGCTACCGCTTCACCTTCTACCAGGTGTCCTACAGTGTCATCTTCCTGCTGGGACTGGCCTCCAACAGCTTGGCTGTACGCAGACTGTGTCTCTCCCCCTGCACCATGAACAGCACGGCCATTTACATGGTCAGCCTGTCGACCGCCGACTTGTTTTTCGTGATCTCTCTGCCTCTGAGGATCTACTACTACCACCAAAAGGCTCGGGCCTCCAGCTGGACTCCTGGCGCGGCGTACTGCCAGGTCACCTTCATCGTCAAATACATCAGTTTGTATGGGGGCATCTTCTTCCTGGTGTGTATTGCTGTAGATCGTTACTTCGCGGTGGTGCGCCCCCTGGCCTCGACGGTGCGCCGGCTGCGCGTGGCCCGGGTGGTGAGTGGAGGGATCTGGTGCCTGGTGCTGGGGCTCAGCGTCGGCCTGCCGCTGCTGCGCTCGGCGGCTGCCCATCAGAGTCAGCCGTGCCTGCTGGACCCGTCCTCGCACCGCCACCGCACCATCATCCTCGTCGCCCTGGGCTTAGTGCTGGCCGCGTTTCTGCTGCCGGCCCTGCTGCTCCTCTACAGCTACTGCAGAGTGCTGCGTGTGCTCAGCCGGCCGAGACACCGCTGCCGCAGCCGTCGGCGCACACTGAGGGTTATCTACTGGGTGCTGGGGGTTTTCTTACTGTGCTTCCTCCCCTATCACGTCAACCTGCTGGGGTTTACTCTCACACACGTGGGGCTGCTGCCCCACTGCGGCCTGGCCAAGGTCACCAAGGCCGCGCACCCCATCGTGCTTTCATTGGCCAGCTTCAACTGCTGCCTCAACCCTCTCGTCTACTACTTTTCCAGCAGCCTGGTGCACAGGGAGGCGCCCAGCCGTGGAGGCAGTGGCAGCCAGTGACGACAAAAAGCCTTTTATTTAGATTCAAAAATGATAGTTGGTGAAGAGAAAAAGCACTGCAGTGTTGGTCTCATTTATACAACAGAATAGTGGATTTTAAAGTGAAGGTTGAACTTGGGAGGTACCAGCAGGATATTATCCTTTTTATTATTTGATAAGAAATCTTCATCGAAAATAAGTGGAGTGTAAATCAACTTTGGTGAAAAAAAATGGAGCAGTAAAGAACACTTGCAGACTACGTCAGAGATTTACATGAAATCTTAATATCAAGAAGATCATTTCTTAGTTACCACGACAACTGTCAACAATATCTTAACCCTATCTAACATGATATTCTACGTATTTAACCAAAACTCACAGCATGGTGTGCTTCATGACATTTGTGCGTCAAGGGGACGATGTGGTTTATTCTCTGTGACGGGGAGCTCACCCTCCCACACGGTAAAAATCCCTGCAGTAGACCTCAACTTTGTAAATTGTCAGCCCCTCTGGTAGTGACGTCGTACATTCTGCGAGCCCCGCCGTTCTCTAAACAAACACCAGTACCGCTGTCTCAGTGTCCACACTGTTTAAATTAGCAAATATACTTGCAGTCATTTGTTCGCCTGCAACTGTTAGGCTAGAAAATCAGAGTAATAAAAAAAGCTTCTGTTGCAATTTGCTCTCTTCAGGCAAAAAAAAAAAAGGGGGCAAGTGATTGCTGCAATATGGTAATGCGTGTGTGTGTACCAGCGCTGTGCAGCAGCAGGTTAATGTTCACTTTCATGTCTTGATGACCCTGGAGTGTCGGTGTAATTCTTTTTCCTGGTGTTTTTTAACATATGCAAATTGTATTTGTGAAATACTGAGACGAAAGGAGATTTTACATATTTGGTCAATATTAAACTATAAAACTTCTGGCTTACTCTACGGAGAAGCTTATCAAACAATATGTATGCATGTGACAATATAAGGAGTCACTTTGGATTAAATAGTAAATGTGTACATTGTTCTTCTCCTGGACTTGTGAATAATATTCCGATTGTATTCTGAATCTCAGGCCTTCAAGTGAGAACGCATGAATCGGGGATCGCAACGAGAGTCAAAAACTGACCGTCCTCCATGCGATCCGCTCCATGATGAGGTTCTCGCAGGTCTCCAGGTGTTTGATGATGTTTTTGCTCAGAGTGGGGTCGGCCTTGATGAAGCTCTCGATGACTTTGTAGAAGTCGAAAGCGGCGAGGTCGAACACGTTCAGGATCCAGGGGAAGCACACGTCTCGGTCGGCTGCCTCGCCTCCTCCGAGGTTGTACCCTCCATTTTTGAAACTGCTCACTGTCCACACAGAGCATCAGAACTCGTCACGCATAAAAGCAAGTGTCAACGTGTATCTGTATTGTGCAACACGGCTGTGTAACAGAGTGGCATGTGAATAAGATTGGGGGGGGGGGGGGGGGAGATCACCTCCATATGTTGCCATGACCACCTCCAGAGCGCAGGCCAACAGTGACGTGTGGAATGTGGAGTTATTGAGGAGTTTACTGGAGAGGAAACCACATCATTCGATCCATATCAAAACCAGACAAAGTGTGTATTAACTTACAATGTTCAATTGACACGTGGCTGACTCCATGCCCACACGGTCAGGACTCACATCGCTATTGGTTGGAAATAAAATTACCTGAAATTCTGCACCGACAGGCGCTTCTCCTCCTGCAAGATAAAAAAAAAAGACTAAATGAATAATTTGGCGGATGACAAACTGCCTTTTAGTAACTTTCTAAACTGCATCAATATAAAATATCGAGCATGATGTATTTTAAAACTCCACTTTCCAAAATGAATTAAAAGACAAAACGCAACATTTTGAATAAAACTGTTGACAGATGCGAAATAAGAGGACTAAATTGACTGTACCGATTTCAGCATCGCCTCCATTACTTGGTAATACTTTTTGACACCGAGGGAGAATCTCTGAAAGACGAAAGTAATCCAAGTCACTTAAAAGAAACGGAACGTTATGACCAAAGTTCCTGCTTTAGTTCCTGGGGAGAGGGGCTTACCTCCCGGCCGTACACCACGCAGTGTGGACCAACTGCCTGACCAAACCTTTGGCTGAAAACCTGCCCGAGCGTCTCCAGACGTTTCCGCACGTCCTGCGTCGGGTCCACGGTGCATTGCTGAGGTCGCAGGGAGAAAAAACACCAGTAATTTGAAGTAATGTGCACGTTCATCGGGAAGTTCCGTCTGTGTTTCGAGAGACCCACTTTGAAATACGTTGCCAGGTTGGTCGACGGCTGGTCCCCGGTGGACGTTAGGTCACCCCTCAACATCTGAATGGAGGTCATGGCAGCTCTGAGGAGATAAAGAGAAAGAAAGAAAAGCAGTAAGCAACAAGAAAGACAGAGCTTAATAGCAAATTTAGAAAGGATACAGTTGGTTGGCAATAAAGAATCTCCAAAATGACAAAAACAGGATTGTTTTTACTTTCACAGGATTTCTTAGCATTCCGGGTATATTTTAAATTTTTTTTAAATTGAAATGAACTGAAACACTCCAAACTCCAATATGAATATTAATGCATTCATTCATTTCCTCTCAAATGTTTAATAATATATTCTGCCTGGCATAGTAAATGGCTACTAAAACTAGTGTTTTTAGCTGTAAAAGTTGGGATGAAAAGAAGAGGTACCCATCATTTCTAATTCAAATGACATGCTGAGGTAAGACCATCTTTTTACATGAAGTCCGTTTGTAATCTTGTGCATCTTTTTTTTTTTTTTATATCTTTTTATTAGGTTTTTCGACAGACAGACAGTAGGCATCACAACAGCAAAAAAAGAACGTTTACAGTTGGTGCAGAACTAGTTCACAGGAATTGAGGTAGAAAGGGTACATAGATATGAGCAGAACGTGGCAGCCTGACACAATGTCTATAAAATAAGGTAAAGTGTCTGTAGTTTAATCCCCCTAAGCCCCAGCCCTCCACCCCCCTCCCCACCCATTATTAGCCACCAGAACACAGCACGTCCCACGTTCGCACGGACGCACACACATAAAAAAAAATTAAAAAAAATAAAATAAAAAATTTAAATAAAATGAAAAAATAAAAATAAAATAAATTAAGAAATAATAATTAAATAATAATAGTAAAAGAACACAAATAAAAGGAGAGAAAGACAGAAGAAATAATAACAATAATAGTAGTGGTAAACAGAGCGGAGAGAGACACCTCAAGGGGTTACATCACTAACTTCAGGGGTTAGGTCAATATTTTTCACATGACTCAGCAGGGGATTCCAGATCTCCCGAAAGGTTCCGAGAGATCCCTTCAAAGAATTCTTGTGCATCTTTTGGTTGTGACTGAAATGCTCTTAAACTATTAAAAAAATAAAGCCTAATCTGTTACCACAACTTTATGTTTTAAATTAAATTAAATCAAAGAAGCCGTTTCACAAGCTATACGTGGCTGCAGGTCGTCAATATTTAAACTCATGATCGCCACAAAGTTACTTTCTAAGCATTTATACCATCGTCATTCTGATCCATTGACTTTACAGCAGATTGAACTTCATCCAGGTCTTTCAATGTGAAAGAAATGCAACAAGCTGAGGCAATTTAAATTGTACCAGTTAGTCATTTTATGACTTTAATTTGTATTCATTACATTTACATCACCCACAGTTCTGAAAAGTGAAAATATAAGTCCATAACAAGAACCCCGCATCCATGCATGAGAAAACACTCTTCTTATAGAACTAAACAGAGATAACATGCGTGAATGATTTTCCCTTTACTTGCTTAACGTAAATGTGGCTGGAAAACACCTTGTTTTTTTGTGACCCCTGAAATTAAAAGAAACTACACCGAGGAATATCACCATACTTTTTAATGGAGCTGCCCAAATGATCCAAAACAACTGAAAACACGGTTGGAAATGTATGCTCTCTGACATTATTTTGTATATCGACTTTACACCTGAGGGACCTGGAGGAAATTACACACACCTGATAATTCATTTCTTACAACAAAAAAAAAAAAAAAAGGGGGGGGGGTCCATAAGTGTCTCGGAGGAACCGACACTGCTTTTCACATTGGACATGTAGATGTATTCACAATGCAAAATGAACTAAAGGGGTAATTTTAGTCACTGATGATGATTAAAACCTCCAGATTTTTCATTGACTTTGTTTGCAATATTATTACATTGTTTTCTTGTTTCTTCTTTTATTAACTGAATAAAAGCCCGTCTCGTTAATGTTTAGACTGAATCCCACATCAGATTAATTCACACTCAATTGAATATTTGGCGTCTTAATTTAATGCGTTGCATTTTATTGTTTCTTTGCTTCTGTTGATTTTTGTTTCCCCCACTGCGGTTGTTGTGTATGTGTTTACAAAATGATTAATTACATTAATTTAAGTATACAAACTTTTTCTGCGTCTATGAATTCCCGGGTTCGCCCACGTCTCACACACAAGTTCTGTTTAAACTGTAGAGACACCTTCGCACACCTTGTGATCATGATACACTTGTCAGACAACATCACTCCTGCTGAACCACGCGAGGCGTTTAATTAAAGTCAAAGGCTGAGATTTGTTCTAAAATGGATGTGAAAGTTGGTTTCAACAATGTGTGAATTCACTTTAAGACTTTAAGATAAAAGTGACTTAAGTGTAAAGTCGGGCATGGTAAGAGGGAATCTGGGAGAAGTCACCAGTGCACAGGATCTTCTGTGGGCCGGAGAAATATGGCTGAAACCAAACACGGCGCGTTTTAGGTGAACCCTTTTAAAAGCTTTGCACGACGGGCTGCTGACCTGATGGGCGTCTGAGGAGGGACGAGCGACCCCTCTTCATCCGACAGGTTCTTCTTCGGCGTTCTCTCCACCTGAGATCTGAAAGTGGGAAGGAGTTATTCAGCGTTTCCCCCGACAATATTTTCCATAAAATGACACCGAAATGCTGAATACTGAGGGAGAGGAATTACATCTGGACTTTTGGTGCAAAAACAGTTTCGTCTCCGTCGAAAAACAGCCGCCCGTCAATGTCTCTGCTCTTGAGGTAGTGCTCTTCATACAGCCGGTCAGCGTCATTCACCTGTGTCGAACAACACAGTCAGAGGTTCCTTCTATCTAACGTACAGATCGAAACCCAACAGTTCATTTGGTAACCGGAATCTCTAAACTGTCCCCGTGTGTTTGCTCTGTGATGAACTGGACGACGTGTCCAGGTTGCACGCTGCCTTCATACACAGTCGGCTGGTTTCAGCTCAGACCCCCACAAGAAGGAGGAACCAATGGATGAATGTTTGTAGTCCCTGTCTGTGAGCTGTTAATTAGCAGAATTGGATTTAAGGCTTTGTTGGTATTACAAAATAACAACCTCCTCTTGCTGTGTAAGAACACTATTGATGAGGATGGCAAAAAGACGTCACACTTCACAATCTGTATGTGTTCGATGTGAAGTAACTTCTGCAACATAAACGTACTCACATTTTACCCGGTGGCATTTATTTTGCATTTAAGCCGGCGAACACATCAAAATAGACTGAATGTGGACTTTCGAAAGAAGTTCTTCAAACGCTGGACTAGAGGTCGTCTGGATTAAATCATTTCTTGAAAAATGTTTGTCATCTCGACCAACAAGGCGGCACAATATATGACAAATTCATATCGTCATAAGTTGACCTGATATCGTGCAGCCGTAGACCGAGAGGCAAATCGTTTAATTTATCCGAGCTGATTTAGGACTTTTTCCCCCCACTTTACGCAGACCCTCAATTCAAAGCAAAAATCTATAAGGTGAGATTCGCAAAATATTTACACAAGTCACTTAAATGAATAACGCGCACCATCTGTCCACATTAAAATAAACATGTCCAGCGCCGTTCGACGTGTCGACCTCAGCAAACAGCAGCACCCGGTCTCTGTTGTTTCAATACCTGCCCCCGCAATATGTTATCGCCCCACACTACAAAGAATCCCCTGCTTGAATACACAGTTTCCTGACACCACGTATGTGAGAACAAACATGAGGCAGCAGCAAAGCAGGAAGAGATAACCAATGGAAACAGTGAGCATGATCAAACAATGCAGCTGATGGCGTGACCATCGGGCCTACCTGAGGAAAGTCCGAGGATCTTGAGAGATCCATCGAGTCGAGAAAAGCCGTGAAGCTGGTATGATAAACGTTCTTAACCTGCAAAATGCAATTGAAAGAGATTACATGAGACACAAAGAAGCTTAGGAGGCTTGTGTTTGTACGAGGGCCGTAAGAAGACAGCGCAGACCTCTTCGGCATTGCAGTCGTTCTCTTTGCACAGGGTTTCAAGGAGCTGCGCGTCCAGCTCTGGCTCAGGGGCTCGCGACTTGGCTTTGCTCTGGTTACGACGAGATATCCGTGTGGGGGGACTCTGAACTTTGCTGATGGCTGATTCTGAAAGAATCAAAAATCTCTAAATCTCCAAGGACCATTATACTTTCCATTCAATAAAGTTGAGTTTTTCCAACACTATCATTTGTACTACCAGAAAAGGATGCTTGACTTCACGTTTACCGATGACGAGTCCTTAAAAGACAAAAAGACAGAGGCGAGAGAAAAGGACTCTGAAGCTTACTGTAAAGAGGCTGCAAGAGGTCTGGAGAGCAGCGCTTGATGAATAACTCCAGCGTGCAAAGCAACAACTGGAATGATATGACCAGGTCATCCTCCATCTGCAGGGCCCTTCCTACAGACAGAACATGACAAACAACAAAACTGTAACCAGAAACTTTTTCCAATAAATTATATCGCTCCAGCGGAGCACGTAAGAGGAAGGAAAAGAATGAAATGAAGATGGAATGACTGAAAAGTATTTTCACTAAGGGTGTTATCAGCTTGTTTTTGACATTGTTCATACATTTAAAGTGCCCAACCTACCTTTAGCCAAAAGGAACATTGTCCAGCACGCCCGCAAAGTTTCCCTCTCCCTGAAACACGAGAAAGCGAAACGTCAGAAAAACGACTGACAACACCCCCCCAACCCCCCACAGAATGGTCTCAAACTTACCTGCCATCAGAAGTCAAAACAAAGATATTCTTGCACATCCTGAAATAAAACAGTTATGATGATCGGTTACAACTTTGCCACAAGCAGTTTCACAAACATCCAGCATTCTGTGAGATGTGTATATCTATATAGAGTGTGTTGACTCACTTTTCAAACCTCTGGTAAAGAGCGAGCATCACCTCGTACTTCTTCTCAAGTCGCGCCAGTGCCGAGGTCACATTGGTACTAATTGTGTCTAGATTCACGTCCAGCTTCCTCACCACGCTCATGAACTGTGTCACACTGCAAAAAGAAAGATTACATTTCTGATCAAACAAGAAAAACAGGAGCAAAACGCTGAACCTATTGAATTGCTTCCAGTAAATATTTGTTTAGTTTCTTATTCATTCAGGTGGATTTTAACTTTAAGCACTAAATGCATCTATGAACCCCCCGCCCCCCCACTAAAAAACACTCTTAATTGAAAATCCACACTGCAGAACAGTTTTCCATCTTCAATGAAAGTCACCGCAGCTGTATTTGACATCTATTCAAATCACAAACATGGCGCCCAAGCAGTTGTCTCAAGAAGCGAGTTCAAGTCAAACACAGAGAGCACTTACTCCAGACTGACGGCTTTCAAAACTTGAGTCAAGGTGAAGCAGGCGACGTCCATGTCTATCACAGAGACAAACAGGCAAGCACCCCACAGCCTTTTCTGACTGTCCTGAAACCAAACATGCAGAAAAAAACATTAGATAGATGTTTTTAGAGTAGCCTTGTCACTAATTTTCAGCCAAAATATCTGACTTCAATCGCATGCAGGTCAGTTTCCGGGGCCGTATTCTACTATTGTTTCATTTCAAATAATAGTCACAGAATTGAAAAGGGAATAGATGTTATTGTGGAAGTACATGGGATAGGAATTTAAATGTCGTGAACGGGATGGAAATGTATTTAAATGAGTGCAATGTAAAAGAGTTAAGTATTGCTTTAAGCTATTAAGATTTGATATGCATGTTGTCTCCTATAATGTTATTTCAATAAAACTACAAAAAGGACCATCAACATAGTGAAGGTTTGGTTGTAAGGACATGTTCATAAACACAACACTGAGTAGTGTTCATGGTGGATACTTCCAAAACTGCTGAAAACCAACACACGTGTAAAGTCCATGAAATAAGTAGAACTACATACAGTCACATCGTCCATAGACTCCTGCACAGCTTTCCACAGCGTCCAGGAACGATCACACACCGGATCCGTCACATGGAGGCTCTTGCAGAGGGAAACAAAGGCTGCATCT
The DNA here is from genome assembly GCF_963383615.2 of Lipophrys pholis. NCBI lineage: Eukaryota > Metazoa > Chordata > Actinopteri > Blenniiformes > Blenniidae > Lipophrys > Lipophrys pholis. Next base: position 9,564,540 of record NC_137634.1, on the reverse strand, counting down.
TTGTCCTTGTGTCTGGAGAGAAAAACAGAAACGATCATGAAGCACAACAGACTCCATGCTGAGTGGATGACAACAGTTAGCTTTAGCCGAGTGGGACCTGGTGTGTTTTTCACATTATGACAGTGTTACAGTTCATGTTACTACCAATACTTAATAATCATACTCTGGTGAGGGTCCAGAGACACGGACATCGTGAATTTAAGGTTCTGATTTCAGGCCTTGCTGGTTATTTAGCTTCACAGCCACACGAGCTAGTTAGCAGGAGTAATGTGTGTCGACAGACTGGTTGATAGTGAGGCCACGGTGTTCACTGCAACCAAATAATCAATCAGGTTTGCATCGCCTTGATAAGTTAGTTTGACTCGTGTGAGGCAACATGACTTTTCTTACTTTTTCACAGATAACTCTGGACTCTCCTTCTTGTCTGCAGACGCACTTTCAGCACCGGACTTCGGCTCTTTGCTGTGGCTCGTCCCAGAGTGGCGTTTCTTAGGTGGCATCTTGGTGTCCCGTCACCTAACGGCCTATTTAAATAGCTAAAAACAAAGGCGCGCCTGGAAAGTTTTAAAAAATATATTTTTTCTGAGTTTAAATCCCACTACACGAGTGCTGACACAACAATACAACAGAACCCGACCGACTTCCTCAACTGGACTGCAGTGGACGCTCGTTTTCTATTCCGGAAGTGCGCGGTGGGGTGACTGTGAGGCGGTGCTGAGATGTCTTGTACCGCTCCACCGTCTATACGACGCCAGCCACTAAGTTTTTAGTGCTCACTTATGTCTGTTGTCCATTGCAAAGTGTTGATGTTTACATTATATGTCTGCTCGATAACGTCATATTCATCCTAAACCAATTGTTGCAGTGGACAGATAGCGGGTTGAGCGGGACAGTGGCACCACGTGACATGGAAAAACGAACGAACCCAAACTCCTGGGTGGAAAACGCGGGAAAGAACTACGTAACATCCGTTGATTTGCATTTATGCCGCCAAAACGTGAGGCATTTGGAAAACAAATCCAGTTTTTCTATGCAGTTTACTAAAATTACGCAAAGGCGGCAACGTACATCGTATCCGTGTTCATTCATCTCAGGTAGTTTTAGTCAGTATGGTCGTGTTTGTTTTGTATTTTTCATATGCCTGATTTCATGCATAGATAGGGCTTAAAAAATTCTCAACTGTCATACGATTTTCTTTTTGTAAACTTAAACTTTGCATACCGCTGATAACTGGTAATCCCTTAAACCTTTACCACTCATTCTGATCACGCACTATTAAGGTTTATATTCATACAATATTACCATATAAGAGTGACTCTTAAATTGGACTACAGTACACTACTCTCCTATGTATGACCACTGCCCCCTGTTGGCATAATGTACATATAACATGTTCTTTTTTCAACCCCCAGCCATTCGTATTTATGTTCCTGTGAATGGTAAACATTATGAATGTAGTTCATCAGCACGCTGCCAAATGGTTTGAAGCGTTTTATAACTGTAAAGAAAACCGATGTACCCTAAAGCCACAGACTTTACATCCCCACAACTCCCTTCTGAATAAAACAGGTAAAGAAGATGAATGAACCAATAGATGATGGTCAGGCCTGAATGATGAAGCAGATCAAAACAGGAGGAGACTTTTTTTTTTTTTTTAAGGACAATATATTTATTTACAGAATCATTCATTCCTCATTCCTGCCTCTGCCACACTGTTATGATGCTAATGTTGAAGAGCTGTAGAAAATTCCTTATTCACCCTTCACTGGTGTCACTTCTGAATATTGTGGATTACTAGAAAAAATAAATCCCAATTCCGTAGTGAAGAACAAGGAGCATTCACTCCAGTGAAATGGAGAAGGAGGGAACAATACAGTAGAACAAGTTCGTCGGGATCCTCATTTATAATGTCCTCTGTGCCTGCCAGGCTCATCATCACCCAGACAGGGATGCTTATGGGGGACAAACCAACATGATGGGAAGATTGAGCGGTTTGTGCCAGTCAGCAGGAGATACAGAAACACAATACATTTCAGAATCTTTCTTGGAAATACACGCACATAGTGCATGAACTCATATAATGCTGTGATTAACCTGATTCAGGTACCTTACCCTGGCACCAGCGACCCTGCTGTACAATAGACATGAGAGTATGTTTTACACAAGCCTCACATTTGTTCCCTGACTTGGCCAACATGTAGTCAAGCGCCTGCGGTACACAGGGAAACAGGACAAGGTGTCCAAGCAGGGGGGAATTCCACCACCGGAAAATCAGACATGGGGATGGTGAAATAGATCATGGAGGAAACGGATCAGAACACATGAGCTGTGTGCTCCACACTCGATCCAGCACATCCAGACCATCTCCCTGCTCCACCTCCTATCCTTGCGTACGTCAACAACAGGGGTTGGGTTGACCTGTCCGACCAGCAGCTCTTTGACTATTCTGCCCACAGCAGAACTACACACTGGTATTTGACCCTCTTTTTTTGTTCCTTGTATCCAAGATACCAAACATAAGTCTGTTAAACCTGTTGATGTGGTTTGTAAATACGCAAAATCGAAATGATCGTCAATCGGATTAAGCTCAGATCCCTGGTGTGTCCACATAATACATAAATAAGTAAAACCATAAGTAAACACCATTATGTGCTCTTCAAGGGAGTACAAAACAATACAGCGATGATCAAATGAAAGCTACCTGCTGATTAGTAAGGGGGAGAACTATCGACACCAGGTTCCAGCAAAAAGTGTGAACTGACATAGGCTGACTTATTGTTTCTGTATAACGTAGGCTTGTTGCTGTCAAAGAGAATACTGTCCCCTCTTGTATTCACTGTCTTTTTACTACTTCCAAGAAAACTATACAGTATTTCAGTCTTTTGTGTTTTAACATCAGTATTTTCAAAAAGTTTGTACCAGAAGTTCAATACCCTATACTTGTAAAAACCTGTGGCGTGCCTAATTTAAAATCCAACAAGGCATTTGGGTGTACTCACATACACAGAATTTTGTTAAACAGCTTGTTTGGCAACTTTATTTTATAATGCATTTATTCTAGAATTAAAAATTTGCAAACATTGACTTTTAAAGGAGAAAGAAGTCTTCCTGACACAGTGCAGCTGCGTCATCTTCAACAGATGATATCGCGCTCACGTCCGCAAATGAGTCAGTGCAGTGGAGTGAAAACAGCCGCCTTGTTGGCCGCTGTCAGTGAACTTTACATTGAACCATGAGTCAATGTCAATAAATAGGCACCATTGTAAAAATGGACACAGTTGCATCTTTACTTCTGTAACTGTATTCTACAAAATATATATTTTTTTAAAAAAGGATCTATGACAGTATAAATAAAGTCATTAACAAAATTGCACTGCCCTGCAGGACAGCCACCAGAGCCTTGCTGGGGCGGATAACAAAATAAATCCTTCTGTTTCTTGCCACTGAAGCTTGCGCTCATCACAGCTCCGTGTGCCGTTACGCCTGGCTTCCCTCCTCCCATGTCATCGCATTAAAGTCCATGTCAGTGAGTGTGACCGTGAACGGGCCCTCCACTCTCTCTGGCTCCATGTGCTCCTCTACCCTCCTGGTGGTTGAGGTATTTGCCCTCCAGGAATTCAGGGGTCGGATTGATTTCTGGAATCGCTGAAAGAAAAAGAAAAAAAACAGGAAAATAAGTCAGAGACGGTCACAACTCCACACAGGTGCTTTCATTTCATCTACTGATGGAGTTTGAGCTGTGCCGTCAGTGTGACCGTTGCAGAGGTGTAATCTGAGCTCACAGCGACACACTGACACAGCGGTGATACTGACGTCTTTCAGTGTTCCGGTTTCTTTGCAGATGGCTACAATGGCCCAGATGAGGATTTGTAGACAGCAGGTCGCGCCCATACACACACCCAACGCTTTCCCCCATCGAGGATACACATAGGAGCCATAATGGAGTGACGTGTTGTACATCTCAATGAAGATATAGGACAGGATGAACTGCAGGCACAAAGTAAACAGAAGGAGATTTCAACTCCAGGGGCAACACTGAGAGGGGCAGCATAGAAATGTTACAGGAGCAACTCAGATTGAATGACAGTTCCTGCTTTTCAATTATTTAACTGGCACAGTCAATACCTCAGCACAGTGGATCTAAAATGAGTGGTTATTTTTGTTATTTGTAGTTTTTTGTCCAGTTTAAAAGTGGATTTTTTTTTTTTTAACTGGGACAGCACAACGTTTCACCCCTCATCAAATAACAATGGTAGTAACAGCACAACAATACATCCTCTTTATCTTCTAACATCATGTTTTATGTCATAAAGAGCTATTAAAATAAGATTTTTCTTAGATTTGAAAAACAATTCAGTGAGTACATTGTTGAAATTGATTTGGATTGGGAGGGAAATTCAACACCGATTGTGAAAACCTTTTTGTCATAACATTATGAGGAAGAGGCACTTTTGTTATGGTGAATATTTCTTGTTTGCACGGTGTATTGTGATACTCACCAGCAAAAGAAACGGAGTGAAGAAAACCCAACACGCTTTGAAGTAAAGCAGCACTTTGGTGCACCAGGGAGGGCAGTGGCTGATCATGTCGATAATATCCTGACAAAACTGGTTCACTCCTGATATGGACATCGACGTGCAGACAAAAAGCTAATTAAAAACCTTGATATTGAATAAAAATATATTGTTGATACAATAATCAGAACAGTATGAAAACATTCAGTAATGTTATACAGCGGGCAAACCATTCGGTGTTCTTGAGGATTTTGATTAATGATGAGAAATTACGTGATTATGGGAGAGTAAATTGAAGGTGTGGGGAGTGAGATGGGATACCATAGAAGAAGGAGATGCCAATGCACATGAAGAGGGTGATGATGATGAGGCCAAAACTAGTGCTGAAGGAGTCAATGAGAGTGAACCAGTAAATTCCACCCTACAGAGACACAGGCAGGACGGGATACATGAGTATCAGCACACACAGCATGCACACGCACACACACTCATCACTCGGTAATAACACACTTACATTAGTCACTAACAGGAGGCCCATCAAGTAGAAGCAAAAACACAGAGCTCCCAGGAACATGGACTTGTGCAGCGTGTTGGTTCTGAGATGTGGAAACTCATCCAGTACGGCCGTAGTGATGCCCTCCATGTTTCCAAACTGTGAGGGGAAAAAAAAAAAAAAAAAAGCACCAGCTCTTCAGAGGTGGACTCAGACCTCATATGTCTGTATGGACTCTGTAAAGGTTTTACCAGTGTATCCACGCCAAGCATAAAAAGCATGATGAAGAACATGATGGACCAGAACACAGAGCCTGGAAGCAGAGCAAGCGCTTCTGGGTACGCAACAAAGGCCAACCCAGGACCTGGAAACAAACAAATATAAAGAAGAAAAAAATAAAAGAAATAATAATAATTATATAATTATTCCATTAAATGAAAAATAATTTCCACAGGTTTGAATCTTGTGTCTCTGGGCTTATTGTGCGCTCATAGATAAATAGGAATGGAGAAAATGTACGAACACAGTCAAATTAGAGCTTTCAAGCAGGAAAGTGTGAGACTCTGGAAAGACTCTTGTAGCCGACGTCATTCAAGATGGCAGCAGTTTTGGTGAAAGATAAGAAATGTACTCGCTTCAGGCACAAATAAATGTATGATATTTGGATTATGATGATGATTATTATTATTATAGGTGATTATAGAAGATGGAGAGATGAATTATTATCATCCATTATTATCTCATAGGCTCAAATTCTAACATTCCCTGTGGCCACTTATATCTTTATAAGTGGTGTAGTAGTGTACAAATCAATTGTACTTTCTCAATTGGTTTAGTTATATAATGATCCACTTGTTTGTTCCTTTTTTATTTGAACACTGATAGCAGTAAAAAGGTGTTATTACTGAACGAGGCCATGTTGCTTATTTGTCACGGTCATGTTAAAGTTGTAAACTTGGAAATGGGTTTTTCCCGGTAATGCCGATTATCCCAGTTTCTTACTGTGTAAATGTTGCTGAAACATCGATTCATTCTTGATCTAAATAGCTATCAAAGAACTAATAACTTCTTTTCTGGACTCACCGCTTTGGACATTAACTTGTTGAGGCTTTGTTATGTACATTTGCTATAATGTGGTCCTAAAAATGTGATCAGATTCTATCTAGAACACACCACTCTACTCTCAAGTGTTTTCCTAAATATATGGTAAATCAAATATCACATTGTTTCAGTGGTCTGCAACATGTCTCATAAAAAGCAATACCTGTATCTGCCACCTCGCCAACAGGCACTCCTTTCCGCCACGCCATGTGACCCAGGATTGAGAATATAGCAAATCCTGCAAAGAAGCTGGTGCAACAGTTTCCGGTGGTGATGACCAGAGTGTCCCTGAAATCAAAAGAGTCGTATTGAAGAAATTGGAGGATTTAAAAAAAAAAAAGCACAAACCGAACAAAGAGTGCAGCAGAGCCTCAGCTCACCTGATGACGTTGTTGTCAAACTTATTGTAAGAGGCCATGGAGAGCAGCCCTCCAACGCCAATACCTAGCGAGTAGAAGACCTGTGAGGCTGCGTCATTCCACACCTGCATTGTTTCAGACGGGGACATGCTTTAAGGGGCTCGCAGTCATTTTCAAGGCAACATATTTGCAAACTCATCATCAGAAGTACCTGTGCATTAGCTAACCGGCCCCAGTCGGGTGTGAGGTAGAACGCGACGCCCTGAAGTGACCCCTCCAGTGTAGCGCCTCTGATGATCAACACAATGAGCACAAAGTACGGGAAGGTCGCCGTTACATAAACCACCTGAAAGCACAGCCACACGATCGGTCAACAAAATACAGCAGAAAAGAGACTGTATGTGTGTGTGTGTGTGTGAGTGTGTGCATTTTTTTTCTCTGGGGAGCAGACAGTACGGGCATTGTGCAGAGTCACCTTGCCAGAGCTGCGGATGCCCTTGAGCATGCACAGGAAGATGATGATCCAGGCGACCAGGAGGCACAGGGCCAGGGACCACCGGACAGGACCCGGGTCGTGAAGACCTTCACTGTGTACTACACCCAGCACACGCTCGCTGGAAGGTGACAAGTCACACCTGGATTACGTACCTGAACACACCTTTTTGGCACACTTTTAATGTATGACCAGAGGGCAGGAAAACAGGGCACGGTTGTCAGGCTGCATCACCCAAAGGAGATGTGATGGCATTCACTCTCTGACAGGCTCATACTTTCTTTTATAAAAGTTCTACAATAGGGTAGGACTATAATCTGTGACGTTAAAACACCTACGATAAACTATTTCAAAGATGTTTTTCATAATGTTACGGAATGCATCAGACTTCTTTAAGGCTTTATAAAGTGCAATATTTAATATGCAATACACTGTTAACAGTCAAACGCCTTTACAGCTCATCTTCCCCCTCAAAAATATTTTGTTAAGAAGGTTATAAAACTCTTGAATAACAAGTGCAGTGCTCCTGCTTTAGATGATCAGCTAAATAGTTGTTTTGCGGTTGTGAAACATCATGACGAGGTTTGACGGACTGACTGTCCATGATGTGAGGGTTCTATCTGAAGGTACAGCCAATAAAATCAGTGCACCTTCATTGTAAACAAGTGTTTGAAAGTTTGCTGTGTGCACGCCTTGTTCAGAGAAATGTAATGAACATGTCACAAAAGAATGACAAATGACTATATAAATATTTGCAACGCAACTTGGGAGTACACAGTCCATTTTCCCTCTATGGGGTTTACAAATTAGGAGTTTGATTTCCTGCTGTGCGAGCCTGGTACTTACTTCCAGAAGATTTCCGTGGGGCTGAGAGGTTTACCAGTGGAGCTATTTCCAGTGGTGCTGTTGGCACATATAGCTGCGTTGGAGACATGGTCACATGACCAAGGCAGAGGGCTCTGCAATGAGCTGCCCAGGTAGTAAAATGTCCATGCGATGATGACATTGTAGTAGAGACAAACCAGTATGGAAACGCAGAGCATCCCAATTCCAATACCTGCACCAAAAATACACAGGAGGTGTGCATGAAAAACTTCTAAAGTAAAATCATTTACACTTTTGCAGGTGAATGTATTTGAGGACTTTGCGCCAACAAGCCTCTGTTTTATTGTAATTTAATTTTCCAGACTGGAGTAGAGCATTAATACGGAATTGCAATCAAACACCAGCACGATAACTAATGATGCGCTACTAAATTACAGATTATGTGTGACATTGATTGCTGGATTGAGAGGAGGTCATTACCTTTTAGCAGAGGGCAGCATTTCCACACGGTGATCGGACCAGCCGCGCCATACTGACCCAAACTCAGCTCCATGAGGAAGAGCGGGACGCCCGTAACAAGGAGCATGATGAAGTAGGGGATGAGAAAGACACCTGTGCAGATTGTAAACATGTTTTCATGTATGCATGCGCGCGGCCTGTAGAGGCAGGTACGCTTCGACTACTGCTGCTATTTACAGGAGGTGGTGTCCCAGTCGAGCTCCAACATGTTTGATGTAACGTACAGAAAGGCTGGGAAACAAAGGCCGACCACATGTCTGGTGTGTGATCAAGGGTAAACACACCTCTTAGAGGATTAGATCGTGCTTTGTGTTGTGGTTCATAGTTGCTGTGCAGAGCTCTGGACTGAGTGTGTCAAATAAGTTGTCATGATCAGGAGGACAGCTCCCGCCCCCGGGGCAGGGCAAAGAGTGCCTCCTGCCTGAACGACTGGGACAAATCATTACACAGGCACCCACATAGGCATTAAAAGCATTTGATGCGACCGTGGGCGGGGGGACATGCTTGTATGCTGCTCACCTCCACCGTTGCGATAGCAAAGGTATGGGAATCGCCACACGTTGCCCAGTCCAACGCAGTATCCGATGCAGGAGAGCAGGAACTCATACTTTCCACCCCACTGTTCCCGCGGGACAGCGGTCGGAGCAGTTCCAGGGCTCGGAGCTTGGAAATCGATCTGCTGTGTTGGTGAAGTGGTTGTTGTTGGGGCGTGGCCGTTTGGAGTGACAGAATGGCCATTTGTATGCACTGAATTCTAAAAATTATAAAAAAGAATGACACAGAATCTGTAATTATTATTCCGATACATCTGACATATTACAATTGTGGTGTTGAAGAGGATTTCCCTGGGTGGAGCTCAGTCCAGTAAATGTAAACAAGCTTATTAGCAGACTCTGGACTGTCTGTTCCTCTCCCTTACTGCAAGTCATCTACCACCGAGCAAGAAGAGAAGTACTTTTTAATGTCAGGTCGAGGAAGTATGACAGAGATAATAACATGACTTCTGCTTTTTGCATTGAAGTCATCACTATGTACCAGTATTTCACTTCAAAAGAAGACGGATGGATGTTGGAGGCATTGTCCATAGTTTAAAAAAATATACATATATTTTCAGTTTGCACAGAGAGAACACACTAATGTGGTGGCATAGAAGCTAAATTATTTAACAGTAATTTAGTGTATGTGTCGGCCTCTCAGTATTTGCCCTGTGACTCGTGATCTGCTCAGGGTGTATCCTGCCTCCACCCATAGTCGGCTGGGATTGGCACCAGCACCCCGTCATTGCAAATTCAACATCTATGACCACTTTAACCAACTCAGAGTCTCAGAAAGTCTCGATTCACCAACCAGCCATCTACTCTTTTTTTTTTTTCCATCATGAGATGATGGCATGAATAATCCTATATCAAACAAAAATACTCAATATTATGTTTAAGAATCCCACAACTCCGCCAATTAGTTGGAACCATACTCTTTTTGGTTTAGGAAGTAAAAAAGCTGTTACAGGTAGAACACGGGAACATATTTTAAAACGGTATATTCTGAATATCAGTCGACCCTGGATTAGTTATGTGAAAGATACAACGATATATTTTTGTTTTAAGTGATTAATGAGTGTGAGGTCATGATGGGATGGAGTGAGAGGAGAGTTAGACTTAATTTTGTCATGATTATTTATTTTTTTTATTTATTCGGTAGAACCTAAAAGGTGTGATCCAACTAACAGCATCGCTCATGTTTTAGAGTGCCGGTTTGTTTATGATCAAAAAACTCAGCATGACAATGGAAATGCACCCGTACAAAACAGCATCCCACACAATCAGAAAACAATGAACACAAATGAAGGTTTGACGTTAAGCAGAAAGCCTCGTGGGAACTCCTCAGAGCAAAAAGTGGCTCATACAAAGAACACGACTTGCAAATGTGAGTTATTGACCTGCAAAGAAAAATGTCACTGAATTAGAAAAACATGAAGAAAGATGTTTACAAAACTGAGAGAACTCTACTCAGTGATGTAGCATGTTTGCATATCAGCTTCCCACCATAGGATATCAAAGTTAACTCTGATCCTCTTCACATTATATGAAAACTTATTTTAATTAAGAATTCATAACCCTTTTAAAAGGAGGACGACCTTGGTGAAAACGTTGCCTTTGTTTTCAATTTCTCCATCTTGTTGCTGAGAAAACAGACCCCACCTGCGGCAGAGTCTCTATCTACATATTTATCTGTACCTGGGAGGTAAAGACTCCAGGAAAAAGTTAGTGTAAACAACGTCTGTTGAACGAGGGTCCGTTTTTATCTGCGTCTGCTTGAAGGAAAGCCTGTGAGCAATGCAGACAAACAGGTCCGACTGCCTCTTCCAGACAACTAGAAACTTTCCTGTGCGCACCGACATGTGCCGGTAAACAGCCGGTAAACGGTTTGAATGTGGCGTGACGTGGTGTTTTACAGCCGCACAGAGGGACAATAGACAGGGACTCCATAACAAAGCTCCGCTCCGCTCCTACCTGCGCTGCGGCTGCGGCTGCGGCCGCTCCGTGGGGTCCAGCGGGGCTCCCCGGAGCCGATTTACCGCCTCGATCCTGCATTTCCCCCCCTAAATTACTCTGGTGGAAGCTCACTGCTCGTTCCCGGAGGCGCTTATCCGCATTGTCGCTCGGTTCCGGTCCTCGGAGGTGCACCGAGGTGAAGTCAGTGTGATCGGTAGCGGACAGACATCAGCGGTGACGAGGAGGAGGAAGCAGCGCCGGTGGGCGGTGAGGTGAAGGACTCAGGAGGCAGTGCGCAGGGTACAGGTGCGAGGGCAAGCCGCTCCTCCTCCCGCTCCTCCAACACTGGGCGGTTCGTTCAAGTCATATCAATATTTGTTTCCCAAAAACAACCAAAACATGGATACTCAAGAGTTTCACCTGCCCCCAGAGGAACTACACCTTTGTTATGTGGCTTTGAAAAAGCAGCAAAGCTTTATCTATTTACAAATAAAAGAGTGTATTCTTTTTCTGTAACCTGGTACTTCAAGTATGTGTGTTTTTGTAAATGTTCATAAGTCAGATAAATCTGTCTCTTGAAGTCCCGCAGCGCACGGACGCACTAAACATCATTAGTTTCTCAATTTTTTTATTCCATTCATTGACAACATTTTTTTTGTTTGTTTTTTAGTTTTTTTTTACTAACAAACTGAACAATTCAATACAAAACAAAACAAAAGTTTCCAAAGTTAAGAATAAATTGGAGCAGAAGGAAGAATAAAAACATACAACACAAGCAACAAAATGATACGATATCATGCGTCTAAATCAATGCTCAGTAAGTATAATTTGGATCCTACTGACTCCACGGATGTCAAAATAACCTCTGAGCATTCATTACAGTTTATTTTGAGTTTCAGTGTAAACTAAGATTCCCTGAATAAACGTTCTGCACACCACATCATCCCAATAATCCAATGCTTCAGGATAATGTCAGGTTATAGCCTCACGATTTGGATCAAATTGTGGGCGAAGCTCATTTTGCCACAGAGAATAATTTTTTTCACTGTAAATAAAGGTAAACGTGGAAGCAGTATGGATTACATTACTTTATACAAAGTATAAGAAAAGAAAAGAATGCAATATCTAATAAACTTGTTATATTCCAGTTCTTTTGTGCTCTTCTTAATGCAGTAAACCTGAATGAACCTGCTGACCTTAGCTGTGCTTAAACAACAGAACTACAAACCTTTTGGGATACAAGCAGCTCTAACTGATACACAGCAGTGAACTGAGCATGACGTTTAAAGGAAATGGAATCCTGCTAAATCTGATCTTATCAAAGAGGGCTGATCATCATGCTTCATCTCACTTCATAAAGCTTAACAAAAACAGTCGCGGTGGTAAAATGCACAGAAACAGTTTCGTTGCAGACTTGATGGGCTTTTCCTCCACTGATGAAGATTTAGTTGTACTCCTCAATCAAGGTGTGTTCAGAGACTCAGCAAACGTGTTTGCCTTTTATCAAAGCCAGATCTTGAGTACGTATGGCCTGACAAATATGTTGTGCAGTCACTCTCAGGCGAATGAATGTGTTCTTAATTCTTCATGTTGGTTCTTTTCTAACATTTTAAAACCGTGCAATGCAATGCAATGAGAGTGCAAATTTTTTACTGCTTCAAATGACAAAAAGTCTACAATACAAACTTCTCTTCTATTTTTGTCAAATGTAATGAGATCACTGGAAATGTGTTGGTCTCTAGAAGAAAGTGTCAGAAATACTGCATGACATGAATTCACTAAAAACTGCCAAAACAAACCCCAAAAGATGGTTGAACTTATTATGGGCTGCGTGAGACTGTAGGAGGACTTGAGGTGTCACATGGCTGAAAGGGAAGCTCTAAATGTTAGTGTTAATCTGCCTCTGCATGCTGAACAGAAAGAGAGAGAGAGAGAGAGACTAGCTGTATCTGCTCTCTGTACTCTGCATGACTTGCTTTGAGTCAGACATATTTGAAACATTTAGCAGCGTCACGAGCACCAAAGAAAACCTGTAGCTACATATCTATACAATAGCTCTCAATATCATGACTAACTTGACCTGAACTGGTTTAGTCCTACAGCAGTAATGGTCACATCGGGGCAACGGCATATTTTCTCAATTGATCAACTCCTATTACTAGATTAACCACAATTTGGTGTAAAAAGTTTTAAAATAAACAAACAAATATATGGAGCAAACAGAGTTAGTCTCAATGGCATGACACTGACTGTCTCCTTTTTTCTCTCTTAGCAGCAACTTGTGGACTCTTTAATCCACATAAGCTCATGATGCTTTTCTAAATCCATCCAATCTGTTGCGCGTCTGCAGTTAACATACCCACTCAGTGAATCTGGGTCAGTGGAAGGTATAGGTAGCATGTAGTTGCTCTGTGGAAGGAATAACCACCGGTGCACAGCTTGAAGAACAGGAGTCATCAAGAACTGAGATTCAGGTCTGGTTTGTCAGAATCTGGTCAGGTGGCGACTGATCCTCTCATCATGGAGACATGACATCTAATACGGGAACGGACAATTGAAGATGTGAGAAAATTGAAGGATTTCATTAAGAAAATGGAAGTTGAAGACCAAATGACGAGTGACTGGAGTCAATATTATCAGCCACCGATGGAGAGTGATCGTTGCAGTGACCAGAACAGCAACTATATGAGGGCGGAGGACGATTCAGAGCTGCACTGCAACATCTGGACAGATGCGGAACCTGGAAGAGCTAAGGCCTGTAATGGTCACTCATTTGCAATGGAAGCCCGGATAAGACTCGATAATTTGAAGTCCGGGTGTAATTCATCTTCACCTTGCTTTATCACGAAAAGGACGCTGTACAACTACGACAGCGAGAAAGACCTCTGGGGCAAAGAAGAGTCTGCTTTGGACTTGGTGGATCTTCTCGATGTAGACGACGTCGTGCATGATGAGGAAAACTGGTGAGTGTCAGGAGGCCAACGGAGTGTACATTTGTTTTACCTAATGTTCCTCTTTAAACATTTATAAATACTCTATTTGAATCCATTAGGCTAAAACTAATCAGACAGATATTTCTATATATTTGAACTGTTGTTAAAATGTAAGTGGTCACAAGCTTGGCTTCCTAAAGCCTACCGGACTCCATATGAAAACCCCTCTGAGCAAGTTTATTGTCTACTGAGAGTCCTCCGTGAGAATTGTTTTCCTCTCATTCTCCACAGGCTATATGAGCTTCCAAATAAGTTGTTAGAGGAGAAGGAGTCTGCTCTCCGATGGTGCCGACACGTCCTGGATCACCCCAGCCCGGAGACGGGGGCTGCATGTCATGCACTTTTAAATATGCTGGATCAAAGTAAGCAAGCAGCTCCAACTCGCTCTCAAATATTCTCAATATTATGAGAGAAGATTCACTCAAAGATGAGCAAAGTTCAATGATTTCCAATCTCGGGAGGCGCCAGAGATTAATGGTCACTTTCTAGGCTTCTTCAATCTAAGGCAGACCTGGAAACTGCACATTGGATTTATTTTAAAGGCTGCTTTATGGCTTTACTTCGTTCATGCTCTTTTCTCCAGGATCAAGACGTCCTTTCTACAAACAACCTGCAGTTTTTCATCAGAAAACCAACGTCCCGGTGGGCTCCTCTCTGGACAAAACAACAGACAGCTCAACACACGATACCTCTGACCGTCTTGGTAAAGTCTTTATAACAGACTCAGGAACATAGTTTTTAATGTAAATAGCTCTCAGATGACAATTGTTTCACTTTATTAAACTTTCAAGAGAAAATTAATGTCCAGGCAATCTTTACATTCCTGCTTGTTCATCAATTTATTTTTTTCGGCAGCTTTCAGGTTTGGTGAGTGAAAAAAAAACAACAGACGTGATAAAATAGCGAGAAGTCTCAGCTTCATTCTGACTGGATTTGCATCAGTTATGTCTGTATTATTAAATGGTTGTTGAAAAGCTTTGAGTCATACTGATGTCAGATCACATACAGAGGAGCTCCCACAAGACTCCAACAAGAGCTGAGATTAAAGAAGTAACAATGAACATGAAGCAGAAGACATGACTAATGACCACAGGGCGGAGATCGGTTTGAAGGAAAATCACAGTCGTTGAATATTTTCTGTCTGTATGTGAAAGAGTTTTGACAGTGAAAGAATATGAAAGGCTTGGTGTGAAATTCTACCGAAACACTCAAATCGCATTTACATCTGCTGATCCCCTTGTGGTATGTCAGAGGACTTCAGTTGTATCTGTGGTTCTAACAAGCATTTACAAAGATGAATTCTAGATTATTGTGTTTTATTGGATTCACTACAGATGAAGATGAGCTGAGAAGCTCCAATGACTCCATACCTACAAGCTACAGACTGAAGAACATCACTGATGTGCACATTATGGCACGGATACAGGAAGCCAGTATGTACATTTGTTTTTTAATCATTTAGTGCTCACTACATATCGGTTGAAAATTGGATTGTAATAATTTTGTTGTTTAATTTTTCAGGTTTAAGACAGGACTATATTTCCATGCCTCCCACAGCTTCATCTATAAGGAGACCCGAGTCTCCATCAATGCTTTCATCCTGTTTTAACAAGGCAGGTGAAACAAGCAGAATGAGGGCTTCTTCTTCCACAGTCGATCAGCCCGGTGTAAAATCACTGAGCTCCTCTCCTTGTCAGTCACCAACAACACCACGAAAAGATGGCTGCCAGAGTCCCAGACTGGCCCGACTTCGCCAGCAAGTTACCCAATTCAAACTGCTGAAACTTGCCCAGAATCAAGGTGAGTCGCATGGATTTCAGGCAGCTTGTAAACGATTTTGATTGATGACTGGCTCGTAATTACAGAATTACACGGGTGGCTTTTAAATTAAACTACTTTAATTACACCACAATTATGTTGACATTTTATTTAGAAATGTCTTTGTTTCAAAGAAACACGTTTGTCAGTCGGATAAAAGCTCAGAGCTACTAAACATGAATTGTCTTTAAATGAATTGAATACTAGATGCAAGGTATTATGACCTGACCCCGTTGGTTGTGCAGCAGCGTCACCAGACAGGAGGAGGTCACCTCTGCGGACCAGCCTCAGGTCCCTGCAGGCCGTCAGGAACAGCCGAAGTTTAGACATGGATGATGACGACTCCCCGGCCAACCAAGTCACCACGCCAGCATCAGGTTTGAATATTTTTGCTGTGGTTTTTTCTTCTTCTTTTTTTTAAGATCAAGGCTCATCTTTAAACGCATCAGATCAATTAACTTAAAACACTTTTCCAGGTGCATCTTATACCAGAATGGGCTCCGCTGGCTGGGCTATGCCAACCCCTCCACCGTCTGTGAGCTCCAGCACCTCACAGCACATGAAAAAGGACTCGTCACTCCGTGCAGCAGCCATAAAGAGCCTGCAGAGGTCCCAGTCGCTCAGCCCCAGCAGGGTCGCTCACCCTGCTAAGGGGTACCTGTCCGTTCAGGGGCGGGTGTTTGCTTCACCAGAGAGGGTGACCACAGCAGCTTGGCCTCGAAATGTGCCATCCGTTCAACGCTGAAAGACTTCCCCATCATTCTGTGAAGTATAGTTTATACACAACATAAAGATGTTGACGTAATAAATGGAAACGATACATTTAGAGTTTCTACGAGTGTTTAACTATTCAAAGATGCTTTAATTGTCAAAGATTGTGTCTATGTAATAAAACCCCTTAGATTTATCTGAGAAAGCACATTGTATGAGCTCTTTCTGTTAATTATGCTGAGATCTGGGTCATCTTCCACTTATATAACTTGTGGGTGAAAAAAAAACAAAACACAATGTGGCTTTCATTGCTGTAAGTATAGTCTGACAGAAGCGTGAGGGAGAGCTGGAGGTTATACCATCCTGTTGAACATGCAACTGTACAAATTTGCTGTTAAGAAAAAACTCTGAACAAAAACAAATTGGCCAACGGGTTCCGCTGTTATTTGATTTCTCAACAGTACAATGCAGTAGTATGAGCTCAGCTCTCAACATGAGGCATCTGATACACAAATATGTGTATATTTATGAAGATGTCATAGCTCATGTAAATGTGGAACTACAGTCTGACTTCATGTTAGTGTCGGTGTCTTGATGGCCACAGCATCAGCTGTTTTTTGCAGAGTTGTCACAACAGGAAGTCTTCAGCTTGCCATCCTGTAAGAGTGCACTAGCCATTTCAGCACAGACACCAGATTACCAAGGTTGGGGTGTTTTCGGCTGCTGCTTCTATTCTGTTTTGTTTCCTGGCGTCTAATCATCATTTAACCGAAGTTAAAACTAACTAATTAATTTGTCCTGAAAACCATCTTGTGCGATTCTGATTGAGACTGAGGGGCTCATTTGGTGAACAATTTGCAAATGTTGAAACTCTTAGGCGAGGTGCATTACTCTGTTACATGAGGTGTCATGTCGTTTACACTGCTGACTGATCAAGTTAGTTTCGGTCTTCCCTCCACAACCGCCCATGTTCAACATGACACAATGCAATACTGAGGAAAAACATAAATGGTGAAATGCAAAAGTCAAAAGACTCTACTTAGCTATAGTTTTCAACCTTAAAGTAGTCTGGTTGCAACAGACGGTTCACATGTTCTAACGTGCTTGATCACAAGTCCTTATTGACTGCAGCAGCAGCAGCAGCAGCAGCAGCAGCAGCAGCAGCAGCAGCAGCAGCAGCAAGCAGCAGCAAGCAGCAGCAGCTTTACAGTTCAGATACAGAAATTGACTGCTAGTAAAGAAATACTACCCTACATCATGTTAATTAACACAACAGTGAACTGAACCAGCAGCTTTATTTACACTTGCACTAAGATAAACTAGTTTTAGTGAGCAGTCAATGAAGTCCTCTCCACCTCAGCCATTACAGATCATTGATTTTGCCGAGAAGCTAATAGCTTTAAGCTCTCCTGCACAATATGCATCGATCACGGTTTATATGTTAACATAACAAGAGCAATAATCAATGATCTTAGAGTTGTATCTCCATCATACCATAAGCACACAAACAAATACACTTCCATGCGAGTGTGTGTCACTTCAGCATGTTTATTTTAAAGTTGACAGTCGGTAGAAACACAGTTGCTCAAGCTTTTGTGACCCCAAACATAAGTGGGACGACAAAACAAGCAAACACACGCTGCCATGTTAAGCTACATTCTGGAAATCAATATTCATTGGACAGATAAGAAACAAATTTAAATATACAACATGATGCTTTGTATCTCCAAAGTACAACAAAGCTAGAGGAGAAAACTATAAACATTAAGACTCATTTACAAAATGAGAACAATGTACATATTTACCTGAGAAAAGTCACATTTTTCTCAGTTTTAAAACCGGGTTTGAAAACGGGGCTTTCATGATATCGCATGAGAAAATAAAGAAATTAAAATGGGACTAATTGTCAGAGTCTATGTCGCTGTCGCCCCCGATTGATCTGAACTCTTCGCTTTCCTCGTCTTCGCTGAGCTGGACTTGCGAGAGCACCGCCGGGCCTCTCCTCCGTGCTTCATCCTCTTCATCTTCCTCCTCCTCTTCACTGATGCCGTACTCCTCTCCGTTTCCCATGCTGGACGGCTGCATCTGACTGCGGCTTTCCGTCTCCTCATAGCTGCCGTAGCTGAGACAGTGAAAGAGTTCACAGGTCCATTAGCACAAGACATAATGCAGAAGCACAGAAATATAATTGAAATACGAACTCAGACAGGAAGCTTCTATCATGTAAAAAAATAAAAAAAAAAAATAAAAAAATTCATCAGTCTTTCCGCGATATCTGCTCAGATGGCGCACGCTGATGCTCGTTGTACCTGACGTTGCTGTCTTCCATGTGCACCTCATCGGGCCCGTCCCCTTCATATGACATCATGCTCTCATCCTGCTCCATGCCCATGCGGGCCGTCTCCTGAGTTCTCCGTGGAGGTGGCGGTCGCACATCAATGTCTCTGTCAGAGTCACTGCCGCTCTCGGACAACTGTATGGCTGGACGGGAAACACGAGGTGTGATGATCACTTTACAGAGTGCAACAAATCAGAAGGTGAGGTAAAAACCCCAAAGAGGCAGAAAATGTTCCTCAGAGGCTTACAGGAGAAAGGGTTGTCACCCTCCTCTTCGCTGGCATCGTCCTCTCCATCGGACATGAGCAGGTCCTGATACAGAACACTGGCTTGAGCTGGACGGTTCAATCTCCCGTTGTCCTCTTCGTCATCGTCTTCCTCCTCCTCGTGGTCGTGCAAACGCCTCCGAGGGGGCAGCAAAATGTCCTCTTCATCGTCATCGTCCTCCAGATCTCCTTCTGCATCCTCTGCCTGTAAGGATATTACACAGACAGGAAGTTAAAACAAAAAAAGAATGCCAGCACATGACTCGTATGATTGACTTCAATTTGATCAATGAGTCTCTTACAGGAGCAGGAGTTTTGGGTTTGCCATCGTCTTCCTCCTCAAAGCCTTCGATATCCACGTCCGACTCCTCTTCGCCGGGTCTTCGAAGGTGGCGTCCCTGAGTAACAGAGTGGAAAACGTCAGACTTCTAAAAAAGATAAACGCATGTTCTCATGCAACACACAACTTCGCAGGATTAACAAGAGTGCCTAATGAAGCAGGATGGCCAGAGGATAGTCTGAGGAGAGGTGGCATGAGGGTGAAAGCCTTATTTTAGTCTCTCTCCATACCTGCCCCCCTCTCTTCTCTGGAGCAACCACTAGAGGTCCCTCAGAGAAAAGGCAGCTGGGCTCTCTGGGCAGACTCCCTGAAGCCCCGCTGTCAAACAGATCAGCAGGCTGGACCGACAGAGCGACAGGCGGGACAAGACGGCAGGAGAAAAACAGGTTGGAAAGGAAAAGACACTACAGTGAAGATACTAGATTACAGAGAGAAAATGTAAAGGTCTGGAAAGGAGAGTCAGCACAAAGAACAAGAGAAGAACTACGAAAGGCTAAGAGGGCACTACAAGGTCTGAAGAGGAAGCTACAGCATTAAAAAGCGTAGCCGCGACATCCAGGATAATTCGCCATGTTTGGGGCCCTGGATGCATTTTACCTGCGGTGTGTAAGGCCCGGGCGTCATTGGGTCAAGACTCTCCAGGTCTGCTGCGTCCAAAGCCGCTTCTTTAGCAGTCGAGATGTCCTTCTCCAGCTGAGTCAAGTGCTCATCGTACTAGGAAGACAAGATGGAAAACAACCTAATTACTCTGCTCGTAAAAATTCTGTTGCAGCAAGTATTTTTCACTCTAAAGATACTATAGGAGATCATTTGGAAAAACTCCAGTTTTCTTATTTGCTTCAAACATTGCATCTATAAAAGGGAGCAACAGACCCTGATAAAACCAAATTATGATATGCTGTGACTTTGACTTTTCAAAAATATATTTAACTTCATTTTCAGCTTTTGGAGTATTTAATAACTAATGAAACCTGCTGCATACAGTAACGAATGCACCCGGTGGCTTAAGTAGCTAAAAAGCACATGGAGCATACCTCCGCTAAAGTCTGCTTGCACACATTGATGATCTCCATGGCCGTCTTGGTGTAAGGACTATCTGATCCTGTCAAAAACACACAGGTTTATATAGATACACACCTGTGGGTTTGGAAGTTCATTCATGATATTCACATGTCACAGTAACATTGAGCCAAAGACAAAAAAAAAACATTTACCATTGTACTTGATACTGTTGGCATGGATGACACTGACATCTGAAAGGAAGGTCTCTCGGTTCTGGTATTTATGTTTGGAGATGTTCTGTTGAAAGGCACATTTAGTTTGTTCGATTATTTTAGTATCGCAACTCAAAATCAATGACTGCATTCCCATGACCATAGCATATCGTCAGCTTCTCACCGTGCGAATGGTCTCCAGATCCATGGGGTTCACAATGACCTTATAGTAGTCTGGCACAAACTTTTTGTTGACGGGATGGTGAAACGGCCATGACTGCGAATAAGCAAACAGAGCGATGAGGAGCGGATCAACATTAAAGCCTTCGCTGATCATTTTCTGACCAATTGTTGTAAGTGAAATACTCACGTCAGGAATTAACATCATTTTCTGGGTTACAATGTTGTCCAGGATGAAGGAGAACGCCACTTGATCATCATCATCCAACAGAGGGTTGATGGCTTTCTCCAGCCTCACGAGCCTGTCTTCTTTCTGTTCACACACACATTTAATGGTTTGAATGACACATACTCATATTTTCAAAGTGTAGAAGGAAGACCTCCAAGTAAGGACTTTTGATTTGAAAATATCTGTCAGTTCTTTACATTTCATGTGTAACTTAAACATTTGGTTTTAGAACAAAGATACCTCTGTGATTTATCAATGACATTTTCATCCATTACCCTTATAATGACACTTTTTTTCCCCTGAAAATGTCTTTTCATAAAATAATAGTGTAAGCCTTTTTCATGATAAAAAAGAAAAAGAAAAGAAAATCATGTTGGGAAAAGGTACTCCCATGACCCCCAGCTTTTAAATGACTCTGAAGCTCTGTGCCACGCCCCGGGGGAGGAACAACTTACACTCACACATCAAAAGAGACAAAAATGGACATTTCCTCACCTCTTTAAGTTTAGTATCACACAGGTCCAGCATGGATTGGGCAACTTGTGTTATTGGATGTTTTGCACCTGGTAGCACATCAACAGAGGCATGTCAACACATGTGGGTGTAAAACTGAAATTTTAACCAAATCTTGTAAACAGGAGCCGCGTGAGTTCTGCGGGTTTCCTAAACATGCTATGATAGCTCTACCATTGTAGGTTGCACTGTTTTTGACAATCAGCTCCACTGCTTCCCGAAACTCATCCCTCGATGGGTACATCCTCTTTCGGACATTTTCCCGAAGCGTCTGCAGGTCCATGGGACGAGTGATGATCTTGTAGTAGTCCTTCACCACCTTGGCATTGACTGGTGTGTGAAACGGGTATGTCTGCATGGAAGAGGATGAAATAGTGTAAAGTTGGGACCGGAACCCAGGAGAGAAGAGAACGCAGACATTTTCAGTGGTAGAGTGTGTGGCTGAGGGTTTTTACATTGGGGTGATCTCGCATGTCATTGATGATGCTTTCCAGCACAGAGGACAAGGTCACCATGGGGTCTGTGCGTCTGCGGTGGATGGCCTTGTGTGGTTTCTGTCATCATTAAAACAAAAACGGTGTAAAACAACAGGTAGGGGGTGATTTTCACAATGTGATACCAGAGTCTGCAAAGCAGTGCTTACATTCAGGTAGTCACAGTGGACGGCGTTGCCTACGCGCCTCTTCTTCTTTGGTGGCAGCTGCTGTTTGGGGAACTTGAGCACTAAAGACTTTCTTCTCACCTCATCGGCACTGCAGCAAAAAAAGTTCATGATTCGAAACACCTTCTTCTTACTGAACCTTTTTCAGAACAAAGGGCTGTTGATGCAGTTCTAAGACAGTTACCTTTCAATCAGCTGTTTGCCCAGCACAATCTTAGTGCCCTCCACCTTGATGAGTTCCTCGTTATCGTTGTGGATGACAGTTTTTTCCAGCTCCTCCTCCTGCTCCTCTGTCATGGCGACTGGGTTCGAAGGTGGCGCGTTGGTTTGGTAGTACAATGGGCAGAACTTGTTGGTCCTCATGTGCCCGATTGCACCACAAGCGCCGCACTTCAGCTTTGGAAAAGAGGCAAATATTAAGGAACACGTCCACAACTTCATGTGTTGTAAGATGACACTGAAAGAGGATAAACTGCAAAGTGACCTAATTCATAAACAAGCCGGAGATTGGTTTGCATATAGCTACGCTTTAAAAGGCTGGTTTGGAAAAGGATAGAGAGAAGTACTAAATCGGCAAGCTTACTTTTACCTTGAGGTCTGGCCTCTCTTTGATCTTCTTGGCCTTCTTCTCTGGAGGTCCCTTGATCTTGTCTTTCTCTTGGTTTCTCTTCAGCCTCCTCAGCTGCTCTTGAATACGCCGGCGCTCCTTCCTCATCTCTTCCCTGTGCTGCTCATCAAAGAGGGCGAACTTTCGGCTGTGACCAAAAAATGTCAAAAGAAAGGCCGTTTAAAATCCACCGATTCATTAGTGGTGATGTGAGAGATCCAATTAAGCAACCGTTTCAATACTACAATATTCAGTTAATTTTTTCCAATGAACTCAACTTTGATTTGATTTGGATTAAATCAAAGTAAAAACGTAAATCACAAGCACTGTTTTGTTTTGAAACTCACATGAATTCATCATCCTTGGTTGTTCTGATCCTGGTGTAGGCGTCGATGACTGATCCTTTTCGCACCGTTTCACAGCGAACATATTCCTTCCCATCCTCATCTCTGAAGGTGCGATAGATCTTGAGTCGCCGTCCGGTGGCCGAGGAGTTAAGGCTGGTTACGGAGGACGTGTCGTCGTCTTTGTGGGAGCCTGTGGACAGAGAACTTGCTGCAAGGGGGGTGAAAGTGAAGTATTAAAGGTCAGAGATCACGACTTTACGAGAAGACAATCTTGTTACAATTGAAACCACGTTTATTATTGGAGTCAAACTTACACAAGCCTTTGCGCCGCTCCTTGCGTCCCTTGGTGTCCCGATCGCTCTCCTCACCCATCAGCATCCTCTGCAGCTCCTTCCTCTCCTGCTCCTCCCTCTCGCGGGACAGCTGAGAGCTCGTCTTCTTGTTCTGCAGCATGTTCTCAATGTTCTTCCCCATCTCCTCAAAGTCACTGTCTTCTGCTGAGCTGCTGTCTGTGTCTGTGGAGAGCACCTCTGTGGATTCCAGCACTCTGTGTTCGGGAGGCCACAAAAAAAAAGTCTCAGAGCTGACAGACAACACTTTCAGAATGAAAAATATAACACTGGATGGGGGGGGTTCTCACTTGTTCTGCAGATCAAAGATCCTCTGGCACTCCTCCTTGTAGCGCTCCTGGTGTTCAGCGACAGAGAAACGGGAGCCTCTGGCAAACTTGCTCATGGGCCCCTCGCCTGAGCGCGCCTGCTCTGTGGACATGGTTCTCACTACGTCGATGACCTCCCACCGGGAGAGCTTCTTGATCTATAATGCAGAGACAAACATGCAGTCACTTCAATAACTAGAACTCGCACTCTGTAGAGCGCAGACCTTCGCCAATAAATAGAACTGAGTTAGCACCACCAGCATAATAGCTGTTTTAAGTATTCATTGTGATGCGAAACACAAATCAAGTAAGTTTTTAACAAGTAAGATAGTAAGATATATGTCTCCATAAACTTGATTCTGTCCTGAATCCTCTTGAGAATAATTAAGTGCATCACTAAGGTCTTACCTCTTCCTCTGGAACGCCAAACTTGCGGAGCAGCTGTTTTGCATTCTTCAGTGAGAGCCTTCTCAGATCAGCGTCTGTTCCAGTCACTGTCTTCTTAACTGGCTGAGGCTCTTTGTCGTCCTGTGAAACCGCACAGACACAAAGCTTGAGTTTGACCCACTGCTAAAAACGTGGCTCGGGTGAAAGAATTTCACTTCACAAAGGTGGACCTTGGTCTGAGTGGGTTTGTTGGGCACTTTCACGTAGGAGAAACCTTCTCCACAGCCAGTAGGATCAGCCACACCTGTAACCTCCAGCAGGCACTTCCCCTTCATTGCGGAAATGAAAGCTCGTGTTGTGTTCCACGGAGCGGTCCGCACCTAGGACACATAACCGACACGATGTGAATTTGATGTTCTCATATCACCTCTCGTCTGATCGGTTAACTGCTTAACAAGTTAGCATTTGGATCAATACCTCATCATCAATCTTCATTTGAAAGTCCTCTTCATTCTCCTCCTCTGGAGCGAAGAAGGATTTCTCACCGTACCCAGCATCCTAAAGAGGTGTCGAATGACATGAGGTGAAACAGTCGAAATGTAGCCAACAAGTGGTTTTAGGAGGATAAAACCAATACCTTGAGCCTTTGTTCTGCCACCAGCATGCTGTAGTAAGAACAGCACTGCTCTGGAGACACCATGGCGCGGATCTCTTCTTCAGTCGGCAGCCTGAAATCGGGCTTCAGCACCCACCAGTTTGAGTCCATTCCTAGCACAAAGAAACAAATTTAGGAACCTTTGCACTAGTGATGTTGTTCTACACATAAAAGGCAGTGTAATTAAAATGATTTCTTCTTCTCCATGTTTATAATATTGTTGAAAAATACAACTTTGTGATACTGAACAATCGCAACCTGTGCCCTTATGCGTTCCTCAGAATACATCTTACCTTCAGAGTTAAATCCATAGTAGAGCTACAAAGTAGCTCAGATTCCTGTCTGTCAATTGAGGCACACACCGATGAGCTCACAGTTTTAAGCAGCACATAGTCTATCTTTAACCTCAACATTTCCCTTTGTAAAACAGCTGTTGGACTCACATTTATGATAATAGAGGCTGAACAGTGGACACAAAGCAAAGACTGAATTCTACCTGTGCGTTTGAAGTCAGCACATAGTTTCAGCCTCTTCCTGATGCTGCTCTCAGAGTGGGAGGGAAAAGCTTTCTTGATATCCTCCATGCGGATTCTGCGGGGACGATCTTTGCTCTTCCAGAACAAGCGGTAAATGAAGACCTACAGAATACACACGTGGCATTTGAGCATTTATCACAACACATCACATATTTGGAAGGGATTAGACAAATTGACAGACCTGTAGGAAGTCTCTGATATGAGTGTTGGCTCGTTTAGAGTTTGGCCCCGGGACTTCAAAAAGGGGACACTCCTGACCAACAACAACAATGTCCACAAGCTCTCTGATGTAGTAGCCATGACGCGTTCGCAGAACTAGGAAATCTGTCTCGGGCATCTTGTGCAGGTAGATTGGCGCACGGAAGAGGTTGTTTTCAAACGCCTACAGGAAAAGCAAACGTCCCTTTGTCATATCAAGTTTCATGTATTATCATCATCGCAGTGTGAATGTGCTGACCTGAAGAAGCTGTCCAGGATGCAGAGAACCCAGGAACGGTGACGTGTGGCAGTAAACTGTCTCTCCGTACTTACAATCCGGGGCTCCAGGATCTTTTCCCGGTTTCTGGAAAAGGAAAAAAAAAAACTCAAAGATTTTAGAATAAATTGTCCCTTGTGAGAGAAACACAAAAAAAAATACAAATTGAGAAACACACTATTAAATGCAAAACAATGGGCTTAACAATACCCAGAGGAAACGCGTGATTAAGTGCTTACGTCTGCAGTTGACATTTTAAGATAAAAAAATTTATATTTAAGTTAAAAACTTCTGATCAAATTAAATCCCCCTCCTGGAATAACAGAATTTGAGAAAAAGTAAAATGAATTTCAAAGGGCTCTAGTATCATACTCACCCTTTTGTAGTAGTTTTTGATCTTGGTAGCCATGCCGACCTGCATGACAAGAGGAGGGTATTCCTCACTGTACTCCGCCAGGATCAGATCGCCATCTTTGCCCGTCAGGTCCTGCGGGGTTCGCATGAAGAACATGTCTCCCCCTCCAGACGCCTGGCGCTCCTGCTCTCTCATCTGTTAGAACCAATAATAAAGTATTGATTGCTTTTCAAGTTAGTAAAAGCAATGGGAAAACACAACACAATGATTTGTGGGCTCCTGGAGTCACAAGTGCTGCTTTGAGTAGTGCTTCACCTTTGCCTTCTTCTTTATGTGTTTGAGCAGCGGCTGGACGGCGTGCGGACCCGGCTGAGCCAAAGCGCCGAATGAATACTTCTTCAGAGACGGTCGATGGAACTGGCGAAGCTTCATGGGCCCCATGTGGGTGGGGAAGAAAGGCTGTCTCAGCTCCAGCGCTGGGATGGAGTGCTATTAAAGGATAATAAACGAATAGATTAAGCAACATTGCTCGTTTCTTGGACTCAATTCTTTAAAAACATAAACAGAGTTTTAGTGACAGGTTTACTCAAGTTATGTTCCATAGTATTCCCATGTTGATGGCGTAAGCTTCGTGTTAAAGAGTCACCTGAATAATGTTGCCACCAAAGGTTCCCCTCAGGCCCTGCTGTTTGGGATAGTAGAACTCATCATTGGAAAGGTTCCACGGGTCCTTCACTTCAGGTTGGGACATGTTCTGATGTATGAGAAAATAATTCAGTAAATGTGATTATATTTTATATAACGGAGGTGCCAGAACTAGTGTAAACTGTGACATTTGATGCTGGCACACTATGCTGTAGGACTCGAGGTGAGCAGCTTGCCAGTTTCAGTGCACTGTATGTTTGATCTTTTCTGAGACATAAATCAGTTGGAAAGCGTCTTTTATAATCTGAGATTTTTTACAACCATAAGCAATTATTTTTGTGCTAATGAGACGACGTACCTGCTGTGGCTCATCCTTTATCACTCCAGTCTTTCCCAGCAGGATGCGACTCTTCTTGATTGCAGTTTCCTTTTTATTCTCTTTTGATGGCGAGTGGGAGGCTGTCTCCTCCTTTTCATCTGGGATTTCTACAAGAGGCAGCATTTCAACATAAATAAACAACCAGTCTACAAAAAAATAAAAAAAACTGCAGAAAATGTGTTAAAGAAAAAGCTATTTAAAGAAACAGCAGAACAGACATGAACACGCGACTCGATTAGATTCGAGTTTTGAATATACCTAGGATAATATTCTCATCATTTGGATCCAGTGTGAGAACTGGTGGTGAGAGTAAGTAATCCATCTCTTGGTCATCCCAGATAATGTTGTCTTCCCAGCGGCCGTACACCAGCTCTTCATTGTCAATGGGGAAAATGGAGTACCAAAGACAGTCTTCCTCGTGGGATGCTGCAGAGGAGCAAAGAACATGCAACACAGAAAAGACAGTGCTTAAAAATAAAGATCTGGGGAATCTATCATCTAATTAGTCTGCAAAGGATGAACTCACAGTGATTATCATGGCCAGACTTTTCCCGTTTAGAGCCAGAGATTGAAGAAACTTTGGGCATGGGTGGAGGTGTGGGTGGTACCAGCTGCGAATTGCTTCTTGTCAAACCTGTGTTATTTAAGAAATGTTTAGATTTATGGTACAGCAGTTATCAGTCAAATATTTACAATTTCTGGAGGCGGTAGAGTGCAATTTGGACCTACAATTAATTTCAACAATACCTGGATATAATATGTTGTTTGAAACATAAAATAATGTCTGACAAGATCACAATTGCTTTGCATTTACTTCATGCATCTTACCCTGCTGTGCATTATAAGCGTTGGCATTGCGAGTCATGCTTGAGGGCAGCCACCCTGCGAGGCTGGCGCGCTGAGTTTTGGTGCCTTTGTGTTTTACTTCCTCTCCATTCCAAATGATATCGTCCTCCCACTGCAGCTGAGTGACCATCAAGAAGACCTCGTTCTCTAGAGTCCTCCTGTCCGTATATGCATCATCATCGTCGTCTTCTTTATTGTTGATGTCGCCGTTGTTATTATCATCATCAAACACCTGAACCTACAGACAGTATTTAGAATGTCAATAACATCATTTCTTTCAAGACACTATTATAACTGAAGATATCT
Source organism: Lipophrys pholis (assembly GCF_963383615.2). Taxonomy (NCBI): domain Eukaryota; kingdom Metazoa; phylum Chordata; class Actinopteri; order Blenniiformes; family Blenniidae; genus Lipophrys; species Lipophrys pholis. The sequence continues at coordinate 9,536,286 of NC_137634.1, read as the reverse complement.
ATAAAAATCCTACCTCTTGGTAGGGCTGTGTTATTTCTTTAGGTGTGTCCTGTTTCTCAGGCTCACTGGATGACGTCTCTTTGAGCTTGAACCCATAGCTGAAACCACGTCCATCCTCAGGGATGCCCAGCATGTCATACCAGAGCTGTGCTGGCCCATATCTCCACTCTGCTACTTTAGGCCGAGCCTCTGCTTCCTTGTCACCATCGCCACAAGTCTGTGAAAACTTTGATTCTACCGGGGCCATCATTGTTATCTGGATCGGATGAAACAAAAAAAAGCATGTAAACGACAGGGTAAACCAGGACTTATCACTTCTACAACAAGCTAATATCATCTAAATAGGTGATTTACCTCGTCATCTGAGAGACACTGCTCTGGAGGTGGCGGGGGTGCGTACTCATAAATCCATCCAGACTTCTTCTCCAGACTTGGTTCTGAAGGTTCTCCTTCAGGAGGAGGCGTCCCAGGCTGAGGGTCTCTGTGTTTCCGCTTCTTCTTCCTGCGTGCGCTCCTCCAAACTGATGGCATGTTCTTTCCAGGGCCAAACAGCCGTAAAAATCTTAAAACCTAGCAAGCATAAATAAAGTGAATGTTAATGCCACGACTGAGTTTGGGATATTGTGACAAACTAAACTTCTGAATTGAAGCAATTACCCTTCCAGGCCGAAACTCTGGGAAGAGTTCTGTGACACCTGGCAGCGCTTTGGCAGCATCTTTCTGCATGATGCCTGCAAGTGGGAGAGTGAGTATATCCGGGGGACCCCCAGACCCAGAGCCTTGGCATGGACGGTCCGTCTCAGACTCAGAATCTGAAGAGCTGCTAAAATCAACCTTATCAGCCGCTGACGAGGGTGCGATAATTGAGGGGAGGATGATGCCATCGCCATCTTCACCGACTGTCAGAGGAAACAGTGAGAGGTCAGAGCAGCCCTCGTAAAGTGTGCATCAGAATTTGTTATTTTATGTTACTTGAACGTAGCCTGAGCTGCAAAATTCTCTTCAAACTGTGATAATGACTTAAACTTTATTTAGAAGTCGACTGCAGATTAAAAGAAAATAATCACATCCTGCATAAATTCATGTTCCTACCATTTGCGTTCTGTGTTGCAGGCTCATCTTTTTTGGCAGGTGTAGACACACTTGGAGGCGGTGGAGGAGGCATGAGCTTTGAGTCAATGTCTTCACAGTCGGCATCATAATCATCCTCATCATCTAAGAATAAGCAGGTCAAAATATATTAAAATTATTTTTTAAAACAACTTTTTGGGATCCTTTGAAAGAACATTACTGCCAAAATGTTATGTTAAATAATCTTGTTGACTGTATAGAACTTTGGCGAGTACTATTTTAACATGTCTTTACTTAATGCATTTCAACAATCAAATAATCAATTCAATACCTGTTTTTCTGCTGGGCTGCAAACTTCCCATGGCCTGACGGTACTTCTTTGTCTCATCCTCAGCCACCTCACTGATGTCAGAGTAATCAATTGCATCTTCAGTACTTTTCACCCAGCCTGTATGCGACAACATATATGACATGTTACTCCATTTTCTTCCTGGCTGCATTCGTACCAAGTCCCTTCCTTCAACCATCCTCACCTTCAGCATCCACACTGCTTGTATCTCTGCTTTCTTCCTTTTCTTCATCCTCATTGGAAGTAATCTCTGTGATGAGTGACCCCAAACCCAGCGTGCCCAAACCAGCCAGGTGCTTTTTGGACTCCTGGTATGATGGAAAGTTTCAGTAGAGAGGAGATCATTAAACAAACAAAATAAAAAAGTATAATCCTGTAGACTCAAAATTTCAGACCATAAAGTAAAGTCCATTTTAAATGCAAAATGCTTAAAATGCACTCCTCAGTGTTGTCCTTCAAGCACTCACACTATCCAGAACACTGTCATCTTCCAATTGTCCATCTTCATTGATGTTTCCAAAGAGGAAGCCGGTGATGGAGAAAGGGCGATCCTGGTCCTCATCACTGTCTGAGTCTGACATCCTGAAAGAGGTTTACACTTTAATCTTTCAATCATCTTCTTCATTACACGATTAATCACTTTGCAGAACATTCATATACACTGTAAGATGTTCCGTACAAGCAATTAATGTAATCAAACCGCAGTTGTGTTATGACTCTGTAGCTGCTGGATTCCATCTTTCCTCTGCAGTATCTTCTACCACAGCATGATAATATACTCACATTTCAGACCCTTGTTTTTGATTACTGAGTGTGCATACGTTACCTTTTAATTTTATTTATATTTTGCACTCGGTATGGTCCCATATATGACAGAAGATAGCGGTCAGGCTAAGTTAGCAGCAATACAATGAGAATGCCGCAAACATGGGTAGCTACCACACGATCTATACACAAGAGAAAGACACAAAACCTCCCTTTCACAAGGAGCTTTCACTCACCTGGCGTGAAACCCTTTTCAGATCTGCTCTTGCTGTTTTTCCGCCAGCTTGAGAAACTGAGGAATGCTAACACAGCTAAGTCAGCTAGTGCTAGCGCGTCAAAGTGACTAAAAATCGACGTGGTTCAACATGTTCACCTATATGTACGTCAGCGTCGTGCAATTTAGAAATAAGTCGCACACTGCTCTTAATGCAGTGTCCACGTAGCCACGTTTATTCTGTGAACTTTTTGTTTTGTTTTGTGTTTCACGCAGTAAAACCTACAGCCTGGCTCGAAGTCGCTCCGAGTGACCCGGATGTCACAACATGATGCGTTCAGGCACTCTGCGGAAAGTGGGAAATTGTATGGTTATGTCTGTGTCGCTGTAACGGAGTGGTTCATCTGATATTGGTTTTTGTATTTTAGTTCTCTGTTTTTCCATTGTAATATAACAAATGATTATGTGCACCAGTCATATTTTGCTCAAACCTCTTATCCAGTCATGCATGTTCTTGTCCAAGAACCATGTATGTGCTTTGTCCAGCTTGAGTGTTGGAAGAAGTGATCCTGACTGACAATGGTGGAAGCAGTGTACACACTGGACAGGTCATCAGTCCATCACCCAGCACAGAGACAGTCACTCACATTCACATCCACACAATTTAATATTTAATCCATGTTTTGTTATATTATTTGGACCTTATGAAGAAAATGGAATCCATGGAGAAAACCCCCATATCCACAGTAAGAATATGCAAATTCATCATTTGCCCACACAGTAAGAACATGGCTATTTTTAATCCAGGTCGTTTTGTGTGTTCTGCTTTTGCGTGTTAGGGTTTCCTCTGAGTTAAAAAAACAAAAACATGCTTTTGAAGTTATTTAGCAACTCTAAATTGCTTGTTGGTGTTGATGTGAATGTACGAATGAATCAAGCAGTGTAGAAGATAAATGAATGAAAGAGTCCTTTCATGCTTGTGAAGAGCAGCCTGACATGTAGATACACGCTACATTTACCACTTTCATATCACTGAGAACAGAGTGTACGAACAGCTGATGAGGCTCAGGCTTATCTCAGCCACAAGAACATTTTATAAGAAGAGTTTCTTCAGAGAAAACACAGCAGCAAAGACCTCAACTATCCATAAACCTCCCAAGAATAAGAGGAAATCCCATCTACATATTAAATCTGATTGATGTTACAAAAAAACAAAGTACAGAAGGTTTGAAATATATATATATATATATATCACAGGAGTTTTATTGACAGTGATTTATCAAAGCCTAACATACCATATAAATTAAACTTGAAGTTTTCCTCAAATACTTAAAAGTGATATTTATGGGCTCCATTTAAAACATTTTTAAAGAGAAAACTCCTCCGAGCTTGTGAGTCATAAGTCTAAAACGTATGTAAATTCTGGAGCTTAAAATATCTGAACAAACACTTTTCTATTCTACTTTGTGAAATGCACCTGTTCATATTGAGAAAATATATAAACCACAGAAGCACAATACTTCTAAACGGTTTGACTCCATTTGTCAACATATTTATAATAGCAACAGACGTCCTTGACAAAACCTTGAAGTGAAACAAATGTAAGAGATAAGAAAAAAAACAAGCATACAATAACAGTTTAGCCAGTTTTTAATATTTTTAAAACACTTGGATTGGAAAAAAGTACAAAAGTGATCCTGGACACCACAGTATGAAACCAGTCCAGTAATGTAGGGTGATAGGTGTGTTCCTTTAAAAAGCATCTTCTACAGACATGTTAATTTCAACTGGCCTTACCATACACATACTGTACTCACTAAAACAGATACAAGCAATATTTTAAATACAATGCCTGACCCCAGTAATACATTTACAAGTGATCCTTAAAAAACTAATCAAAAGGGGGAAGGAAAATAAAAGAAGTCTGACCACAACGCCATCCGGTATCTGGCAGTAAAATCATGCAGTATTACAATCGTTCCACTAAAGAGAAACAGCAAAGCACTACAGCTGTCACACAGTGAGAAAGAGGGCAGCCAAAGAGGCGTCTTTCGTGTCAGACAGCCTTACAAAGTGTCCATTGGTTGTTTTATGAATTGTTTCTGAGAGAGTTCTTTACTGTTGAGCAGCAGCTCAGTGGTCACCCTTCCCACGTTTGCATACATTGTAAAGTTGCACATGATCTCCAGTAAGGAGAACTAGTCTTCCTCAACTGCATCCATTTAGAAAAATATAACTAATTGCTATTGAAGAAATCCCCCAAAATAAGGGATATTCTCTTAGTATGTTGTGAGGAAAAAATAATAATAATAAAAAAAAAAGCGAAGAAATACAGTTGAATAAATAAAATTCATGACATCCATAAAAATTAGGTGGAGACACTGAGTCAACAGAATGCTATCCACATATGCACACCATGCTTTTTGTTTTGGCCCGGCAGTGTTAAAAATGAGGGCTTCATCCAAAAGCCATGTCTCATGATCCAGTGGAAAAGTCGCCATAAAATATGTAAAATATACTGACATTTAGTGAAAGGGGCTTTCTTTATTTGACAAGTGATCGCCATGTACAACATGGTCTCTGGCTTCACCAATTAGGAAGTTGATGGCAATGAGGAAACACAGGAGGGAGACTTTCACAGTGTTCACAAAATGAAACCGCTCTGTGTTGTTACCGGCTTGCCGGCCTATTGTTAGGGCAGCAGCAGTGAGCTTCCTGTCCGGTCAAACTTTTTCCCCTTTGAGAGGGCAGCCACTTGTTTCATCAGCTCCCGGTTCTTGGACTGTGGAAACAAATGAGAAACTGTGTTAGGATTCAGATGCGTGGAATTAATACGGACCTTATAAATCAAAATACAACAAAAAGAATCAAATACGGGAACAAATCATAAAAATAGAAAAATAAAATCATGATTTGCTTTGATTGTCACCTAATAGTACATCCCATCCCAGATCCACAAACTCACATAAAAAAGGATCTCTCTCTTTTAACAGCAGGCAATCTATTCATATTAGGTATGAGAGGGGGGTTTCCATGATTATGTTGAACTTTTTTGTCATTGAGGTTGTTTTGATTTAACATTGTACCTGTTTGCAATTTGTAACATTTCAGTGGAAGAACACGGCCTCTTGATATGACATTTCCTTTAAATCTGACTGTAACATGAACATCAGCAGCAAGAACTCCATTTATATTGAAGAAATTGAACCCTATTCTAAAATACTTCACGTATCAAATATATTGAGACTATTAGTCAAAGTCAAGCTTAAAATTACTTTAAACGAAAAAGGCTACTGATTGAAAAATATCTAAAAATACAATGTTTGACAGGAAACAGCGTAGCTGACACCGCTGTGGTATCCATAGCAACTGAGAGCCAAAAAGATGTAACAAGTGAATCATCCATGTGTCATACACTCACATATGTGATGCCGAATGGTGATATGGGCCAATATACTGTACTATAATTATTCCCAACAGTAATGAATCATACAACCTGACGTGACATAAGAAATATATGATAGATTAATTTTTTTTAAATCCAAGATCACAGCAAGTCTGACTTTTTTTCTGTTAAATTTGCCCGCTTCTTTAAGGATATACTGACAGATGATGAAATTAAAGACAATGCTTTTTAATGCGTACGTGTGAAACGTCCAACTAATGCTTTCCCGTCTAATTTAATTGATTAATGGAGCTTTTCACCATAATTGGATGATGCAGATTATTGCTTTAATTATTAGATGTGTCAGAGCATTTGCATGTTACTGGGTAATGTGAAGTTAAGCGTAATAACATGCCACATGTAAATCCCACCTGTTGTTGCTCCATAGCCTCTTTGTGCGACTTTTCCATTTGGTTCATCTTCACTCTCATGTTGGATTCCTGATACTGGAAGTCTGCTTTGAGCTCCGTGAGCTGTACAGGAAATTCACCACTCAATCAATACGTCCAACACACGAAAGAGTGACGTCTGTAGGTCGGGAGATGCCGTCTGTAACTTACCTTTCGGTCCTTCTCAAGGATGGTCTGATCCCTCTGCTGCAGCATTCTCTTGAGTGACATCACTTCCTCTTTCAGCTGGCTGATGAGGATAAAGTTGTCTGTCCCTCCAGAGTCCATTGACTGGGTAATGGAACTACTGATGGGGTGAAAGGAAAGAGGGTGAAGTTGTGCTCAGTTGGGTGATCAATGAGCGGGAAAATGGATGTAGATTATTGGCTAAAATAATGACTTTTACCATGTGATCCAAATTAAAAGTAATGTTCTCTACTTATCGTACCTGTCCCCATTAGATGGCTTCATCTCCAGTTTTGGTTTCTTCTTTGGAGTCTCCTTTTGAATTGAGGATGATTTATGGCTACATCGAATAGAAGAAGCAATTTTTTAAATTGTGGAGTCAGTCAAAACAATGCTCCCACAGGTGTAACATGCAGTTTAAATAATAACCCTCTTACCTCTGTTTCCACAGTCCCTGCTCCTGCTCAGGACTCAAGCTCCCACTCAGTCTGCAAAAAAACAAGGAAGTACAGATGAATCTCAGTTCAAAAAGAAAATTACTTTTTCACTATTAGATGCTTAAAATGAACATAAACCACACAACAGTCTGACATGGCCAGATCTAGAAATGATACTGAGAAGGAAAGAAAGAAAGGGCTAACAACATACTTGTGGTGAGAACTGCTGTGTCTGTGTTGGTGGTGGTGATGATGGTGTGATCTGGAGTGGTGGTCTTTTTCATTCAAGGATGAGGAGTTGGAGGAGCCGAAGCCCTTCCTCTGCTCCTTCGTCTTCTGTAGGACACGGCGGTAGGACAGCGTGCACAGCCAGCACAACAGTTTCCCATCCACCTAGGACGCAGGTAAGAGACGACAACTCAAAAGACTTGCTGGTATAAATTTGCTGTACATTTAAACTGAATTGCAGATCCTGTTTATACCTTTCTCCTTCCCTCCTCCTTACGGTCAAAGGCGCACTGCTGTTTGCACTGTTCACAGGTCTGTGGAGGTCCATATTTCTTCTCTGAGTTAGTACAGCGCTGGCACTTTGTCCCGATAAAAGCTGCAATAATGTTACAGTACTGGCAGGGCTTGGGCTATAAAAAACAGACAAAACAACCTTTTAAAACCCACACACAACAGATTAAGCGGGAGCAAATACAACTGCTGCTGGTACTCACTGTTCCAAACTGTTTGACATTCTGGGCGCATTTTTTGCAGATTGTATTAGTTTTACTGTAAAAGATAAACAAAGGTTTATGTGATTTAAATACTAGAAAGGAAATACAGTCATCTGTAAAAATGAGATAATCCATACCGAGGACATGTATAACATACCTTTCCTGCTGAAACTCAGAACGGCAGTATGTGCACTTTACTATCGGGTGCGCGATGCGACACTCCTGTAGAACCAAACAGAAGAAAAAAAACATGTCAGCATGATCACAAGAGTCTGTGTGGAAATTTGTCGAAGATGTAGCTTCTTTATGATGATGATCTGTGTCAGCATGACTTGTTGTGCAACACATCTTTGTTGCAACATGTGTGGAAATACTAAGATTTAAATATTCAGTGTACAAGCAGAATGGCTCGTGTGACTTCATTACTGGAGGGTGTTTTTTTTTTTTTTTTTTTAGCTGGTATTGCCTAATAATTAGACATAGTGCAAATCTTTGTAGAGTAACTCTCCAATGTCAACTGAAATCCTTTAAATAAACTTTATAAATAATCTGAAAGAAATTAGGTAAGTGTAAAGTAATGGAAAATGTTTATTTGACATTTAACAGACGACACTCGTCTCCGCTCCTCATCTGTACACTGTGAGAACATTTACAGATAATACCGGAGCAACACGTTGCCGTGTTAACGATTATACTGTAATTACAAGGTTATTTATACACAGTAGATAAACCCGAGTAGGCACGGTGGTGATAACCGTCTGATGAACAACACTGTGGCGGTGGACTGATCTAAACATGGTCTCGCTGTTAATACCGTCATTTTCTAACTTGTTACATAATCTGAGCCCGTCTAACCTGCTGCTTGTTGTCGCACCATCACGCCCGGGCGGCAACAACAAGCAGCAGGACACTCGGGCACTCTTTAATCTCGGCACCGTGTCGTGTCTTGTTTACACTCATCCTCGGTCTCACACACACGGGCAAACCTTGCACAGCTGCTGGCCCTGTGACAGCTCCTCGAAGGGGTACCGCTGGTTACACTTCGTACAGGCGTACAGAGCCGACGTTGCCATTCTCGCCCAAGTCAAAAGTCGCCGCGCTAGAGGTGGAAAAACGGAGTCGAGCTGCAAACCGAAGGGGATCGGCGGATCTCGTCCGTTTTCCTCGCCGCTTGCTAGCTGAGCCCTGAGAAGAGACACCGCGTTGGCATCCGGCGGTAGCTAGCGTTAGCTGGCTCGGCTACGTAGCGCAGGGCAACACAGAAATAGCTTAGCTGGAGGGGAGCAGGCTAAGAACAATAAACTCCAAATATCTCCGGTCTCTTGCCGCTCACGCGATGCCCAGCCACGCTAACTCGAGACCAGTCGTTAGTTATTGCGCCACATGAGCGGTCCGTGTAGAACAATCTGGCTATTTTTTCGGAAGTTTCCGCTGGTGTCGCCAAGAAAGGTGTTTTCCTTGTGTTTTCCTTCTCTGTTCGTATCAACGCCGTCGTCATGTAACCGGAAGCGGCCGACGGCTCCCGAAGAAGAAAGGAAACCTATCGCGACACAACGTCCGTCCGCGCGAGCAGCAGTTTGAAATCCGAAGAGCCAATCACGTGTCCGGATGACTGCTGCGCGCTCCACTTTAACCTGAGCACACTTTCACTGGTTTCACTGGTTTCGGGGGGATCTCACGAGCTTTAGCTCAGTTTCCTGATGATAAGGCCCTTAAAAAGATACACGAAATGCTCTTTAAGTTTGTACAGACAAATAAAACTCATTACTAAAGTAATTATGAACTGTTATGAGAACGATGGAATCAACTTTCTGGATTTTTATTAAATAATTATTATTCAGTAATAATAATAATTATTTAGATTAAAGATACATTTAAGATGAATTGGATGAAAAAATGGCTTTGAAAAAAAATCATATGGGTGGGTTAGTTATTTACTAAAGAGGCCGTTTTGTGCGCATACAAATAAACTCCTGAAAAACATTGCTGTACCTAGAATATGAGTGTTTGGAGTCATCCCCTCTGGTGTATGGACGCTTTTTATATGGCAAAATATGTCCACAAACTTCTTTAGCCCCAACAGAAACACCTTCAGGGGAAATCTGTCTGTCCAATCATTCTCAAAATAAAAATAAATCTATTAATTAACACTTTCAATAGTTTATGTTCCCTTACTGAAATTACATTCACAAACACTGACCCAATTCCAAATGTACAACAATGGGTAATTTCCAAAAGGTACTTCTCAGAAAACAAAACAAACAAAAAACAAAACAGGAAGGACATGGACATTGACCTCTAAGAGTAAAGACAACGAGGAGAAATTTGAAAAAAACAAACAAAACTCAAAAGCTCAAGTTAAGATTTAGATGTCAATGTTATTTTAGTTGCAACTTCATTAAATGTGGTGGAGGAGAAATGAGGCATAGCACTGCTATATGCTTGTTATAGTCGCAAAGCCAGCGTGTCACGCTTGACAACCTTTGAATAATGGAGTTGGTTGTTGTTTTATAACAAACCCCTTCAGGATTTACTGGAAAAAATGGTTGATACAATTATTCCTGTGTTTGTGTGCACACCATTGTATCATTCTCTGTCCCTTTTTCTGGATGGATGATTTTTATTTTTTTTTAAATACAGATGTGCAGTTTGTTCCTTCCGATGGTGTTTCCTGAATTCACAAATAGATTAACTTCAGCCCCGTGGATCAAGCTTTATAGAAGATGGTGTATGTACGTTGTTCCAGTGGTAAATAGGCTGTGATGTTCTTTGTAGCAAATAACATTAATGTAATATCATAAAAACTTGTTTGAACTTTTAAGTCCTCCCAGACTCCGATGCATCTTTTTGGCCTCCTGGCTTCACTCCTGTTATCACTTCCTGAAACATTTCCTGTCCTCTGAATCACATTGCCTTCAGTAAACTTCATGGTGAGCATCACATTCTTCCACTTGTATCTTCTTTGTGTAATTGTGCAACTACTGAAAATGCCCCCCAAAAAACGTAGAAAAGTTCAAAGATGAATTGCAGTTTCAGGACTTTTATTAAATCTTTTAATACAGTTTTAAGTTTTGACATCACTGTAGCTTGCAGCAAATGCTTTTCAAAATTCAAGTTTTGAAACAAGGATAAACACAATAGCATCAAACCTCATTTTAACCATGTCGCTTTATAAGCTGTCTATTTTAATAGGGAGGGTCGTTTAATATGAGGGGCATATGCATGTGAATACAAAAGTCATGGAAATAATAAGCTGGGTAAAAGATGTCTTAAAGCTACAGTTTAAACATGAAAGAGACTTATCATGGCTGTACCAACGTCTCAGAGCCCTCACAGTATTAGACTGTTCCACAATCGCACTTTAAATTCCAGCTTTTATCTTCGCTCATTTTTTAATAAAAGGCACTCTTTTTTCAAAATTTTATGGCGAGCCCATAATCAGAGATAATTAATGGTAGTGTCATTAGGGTTAAGCTATATTTAGCAACACTAATAGCGGAGCCTGAGCGATGAACGTAAGGGCGCTGCATTCATGTCCATCCTTACGAGCCACACTGAATCCTTCAAGTTGAGTCGGATGTTTATTGCAAAGCATTCACCAAAGTTTTAGAAAAAGGCTCACGACTAATCCTCCATTTACCGTTAACGTTGGACACTACGGACCGTTCATGCTCATCTTTATGTCGTTCTCCCCAGCACTCGCAACAAGGCACAGATTCATAAAACCCAGAGAGCGAATCATTAGTGGTGTCGCACATTCTGCCACCAGTTCAGAAATAATCAGCAAAAAGTGCTTACACACGCAAATATTTAGAGTTAACCATTCGTGGGTGAAAAGTAACTGTTGCATATTGTTTGTGGCTTATTGATATCGCATAGAGAGATCTCCAATCTGACATGAGTGATAAATACAAGTCTTCACTAAAAAGGTAATAAATAATGTTAACTAGTTAGAAAAAGGAAACTTACAAAACTTAAATCACTCAGAGAAAGGAATGCCGTACATGACACATTCTTAAAAAGATATTTGGTCACGACAATGTAAAAAGACTGGTCTGTAAAGAACACCACAATTCTGTTAATGAATTCTAGAAGTACTATGTATCAGAAGAAGCTAAAATCAAAGCCCTTTAGCTACACGTTAGAATCAAAAAGTAAGAAATCCTACTTGGTTTTAGCGTTTGTTTTCTGAAGCTCTAAGTTGTTTGCGGTACAATAGCTTCAGCTATAATGCTTTCATGTAAAGGAATGAGGAGAGTATAAGGCATAAATATTTACCCCAAGTAACATTTTCTATACTTGGAAAAGCACTGCTTGTACTCGTGTTGATATGCTGAACTGTTCTCGCTATTCCGGTTACATATCCTCCCCCTGGAGAAGAAAGAGTACAATATGGCTGTAGTCTGAGACAGACTTCTGTAGTCATCAGACTCTGGCCTGTCAGGGAGGGTCAACACAGTAATCTTCCCTTCAGACTTTTGCTTGGAGTAGATTAGCATTGTGTGTCGTTTAAAAAGATGCAGTTTGGCACCCAGGTCCTGTTACTGCACCTCTTTACCAACAATATTCAGCCTCTGTGATGGCGGCCAGGGCCAGGCTGCATCAGACAAAGGTCTGCACCGGAGTGATGGAGCGCGTTGGGGAGCCGGCGCGCTCGGAGGAGGAGGAGGCCGAGCGATTGGTCACCTCTCGCTGCAAGTCGCCCACTCTCTTCTGCAGCTCGGCGCGCTTGGCGAGGAGCTCCTTGTAGCGCTGGTGAACAGGTTCCTGTAGGAAAATGCGGCACGACGAGAAGCTGCGTGAGGCTCAGCCGCTTTGAAGGAGTGTGCACAAGACAGGATTTGTAACATACCTGAGGCCTCATGCGAGGGTTCCAGCGGATGTAGTAGCCAACCCAGAGCTCCAGGTGGCGTAAGCTGACCACTGGGAACAGCACGTGGTTGGAGTAGTTCACATACAGAGGATTGGTGAAGTCCTCCAACTGGCTGTTAATGTAGGACCAAAGTGACACCGTCCTCTTGGGAATCTCCTGTAGAGTAAAAAGCGTAGAATTAAGTTGGAAACACAAACCAGACAGAAGTGTCCAGCCCCTAAACTGGAACGAAGCTCATCACCCTGAAGGTACAACAACAAACCAAAAGTTATAAGTGCCATTGTTATTATTGCTCATCCTTACTTTTCTTTTGGTTTGTTTTTGATATGTTTTTCTGGTAAAATTTCACTTGAAAATCAATAATACCGATTCTGTACACAGGGATCCCAACAATCTCGAAGTTCACACAAAGCACTTAAGAAATTTCCACAATCATAAAAATGCAGAGGTAAAAAAAAAAAATGGCCTCACTTCTTTCAGCCTCTGCTGCTCACTGTTACACAAGAAAGTCCCAAACAGGCAGCTGTACAGGTGATCCAGGATGGTTACCAGGAAGTACTCGTTGAACTCGAAGGCGGCAGGAAACTGAGGTGAAAAACTGTTTCAATCTTATTCTTGAAAGAACTTTTATTTGTTATTTGCATTTGACCACCTTGGATACGGACCTGTCGAGTCAGCTGCCACACACAGTCAATGAACTGGATGAAAACGGGTGAACGGTCTGCGTCTGTGTGGTTCTTATCACCGTGACCGATACGCTGTCACAAACAAGAGGAAAGAGGAATGACAAAGGAATACATTATCTTTGGCTTGAATTTCCAGCATATATGTATAAAAAGGTGATGTAAATCATCTACCAGCTGGAAGCGGTGCCCAAAACTCAGCCACTCTTTCTCGAGCAACACCTCGAAGCCACGAATGGTGCGGTAGTAACTGTCCAGCATGAGCATGGACAGAGAGGTGAGCTGGGCCGTGCGGTCCCAGCCATCGCTGCAGTGCACCACCACCGACGTTTTCCCAGACTCCACCTTGTCTGCGATCCTCAGTGCCCCCGCCAGGATCAGCTGCAAACACAAGGCCAATAATGAGAGTAGCCGTCAGATCACGGGCGTTCTGAGATGATGGAATTGTGATGAACTGGGATTTATCTAACTATTAGTCGAGCATCACGTTCACCTTAATGTGCTCAAGCCAATGAGTGGACTCCAGATTGGAGAGCCAGTGCGAATCCTCGATGTTTGGGTAGACCACGTCCTTCAGCTTGCGCAGCGACTCCCTCATCACGTGGATATTGTGAATATCCAAGAACACCAGCTCGGCGTTCTGATACGCATCCTCGCTCTCGTATCCTCCCCCTTTCATCTGTGAAAGACGATTTGTTCACACCCACTGGAGATTTATTTTTTTCCCCCGGCACATCGCGTTTGACACCGGATTCAGAGAACAGACCTTGTTGGCAACAGCGTTGACACTGGGCCGAGCATCGAAAATAAAGAGTTTGTGTGACTGGGCGTTCGCGTCCATGATGGCCTGCAGGTATTTCTCGTCCTCTTTGCTGCGCTTCCCGTTCACGCCGACCATCGGCTGGCTGCAGCGTGTCACCGTTGCCTGGCTCTCTGGGTGGATCCATGACAGCACCTGCACTCGGCATCGAGACAGAAATTCCCGTAAAAGAAGCTGCACATGAGGGTGCAACTCCTGCAGAGGAGCCGTCACTCACAGGTATCCTCCCCTTTGCTCTGAAGGCCGCTACTCTCTTCAGCTCCTCGTCTGGTATGTTGACAGGCACCGCCATTGTCGAAGGGTAGGTGTCACACAGCTCGTAATGATCGTTGACTTTTGTTATCCTCCAGCTTTCATTGGGTATTCCCTTCAAAGAAAAAAAAAAAACACCAGCAAACACTGAAACATGTTTTCTTTATTATTTAGTATCTGGAGTTCATCCGCTCTGAAATACCTGTCTCTTGTACTCGGAGACAGCGTCGTACACCTTCCATCCATTTTCAGGGAACACTTGGCCGTACTCAAAGGCAAAAATTTGCTGTGGGCGAAGGGAGGGAACGTTATCAGTTGGGTGTCTGCTCATTGCTGCAGTGTCAGTGCAACAGTGTGGCTGCAAAATGCTCACCAGTCCGTTGGAAACAGGAAACGCAAATTTCATCAGCACTTCGAAAATGGACTTCCTCAGCGTGTCCTCCATCAGTTTGTGTGCAAAGCGTAGATTACGCACATCCTGCAGAGAGGCAGGTCACGGTCAGACTTAAGAGGTCAGCATCTGTTATGTTTGTATTACTTCAAGCTTTTCGCGGCTCTGTATTGACAGTGACCATCAGATAGCACCCTGTAAATATCAAACAAGCACAGTTATTGTATAGCTTACTCACTTTGCAAACAAGCCCATACGATACATCGCCACGGCTCGAGGCACTTCCAATCTTCTCTATTCGGCTCACCACCCCGAGGGGCAGGTCCAGAACAAACGCGGGCTCCTGGAAACCAACGACACATCACCAAAAACAATTTGATTCCTCAAAGTACATTCGGTGCGTTCGAAGAAGTCCCACAAACTTACCCTGACCATGGATTTGAAGAAAAGCCTGTAGTTCGTAACTGTCACGGTCCCCCGCAGAGCTCCGGTAAAAGGACAGAAGTAGGTGACGTCTTCGGCTGGAAAACACAAAAAAACAAGAAAAACAATGTCAATTTCAGTGAAATGACCAACGTCTCAACAAGTGTTTTATTGGGAGAAGTGGAAGTCAGGGAAAAGTCAGACCTCTGTCCTGCACGGTTTCATTTGGAAGCAGCTGTGGCTCCTCCTTGTCTGAATCTCTGAGTATCTTCTGGAAACAAATACAAACACATCATCTGTGTGTTGTTCAAACGCGCATGTTTTGTAATATATAATTGTAAATCCATGACACACCATACCTTTGCAGGAGCTTTGGGCTTGACCTGAATGAGGCGGAAAGTTAAAAAAAGGGTCATGATCAATTTATTAATCGTTGATTATTTTAACAGTGAGCTGTGATCTGGTTACAAACCCTGAGCTCAGGAGAAAACTCTGCAGAGGTGGACATGGAGTCAGAGGACATGGCAGACGTGGGTTTGGCCTGGGCCGATCGGTCAGAGCGAGAGGTGGAGGTGCTGATGAGACATGCAACAGAGAATAGAGAGAAAGAAGAAGAATTTAAATCGCTATGTGAAACAGCGCAGTGTGTAACATGTTCAGAAGCAGTAGCCAATCACTGTAGGATCCAGTTTGTTTTCAATCCAATTGACAGATACATTTATGATTAGTCTCATCTCCATGGCAACAGAAGCTGATCCCCGTTGATCTCCTCTATGCCACCTTCATACGTTTTGTCTTAGGAGGTAACTTTCCCACTTTCCAACTAACACAGCATAAACCAACCAATAAACACTAAGCTTGGGAGACTATCTTTATCATTTTGTACTGCTTTTTCAACATGTTATTTTTTTTAATATTATCCAATATTTAGTTTACCAATAACTACTAAAAGATATTTTGTTGTGATAATATATATTCATATATATAAATTTTTTTTTTTTAACCAGTCCATCAACTAGTATTCATATAATATAGTTTTCTAATAATAATAAACAATGTTTTACCTACTAGTTTTTGTGGTTTATAAAGACACATTTCTGTAGTACTATTGAAGATAGAAATATACTCAACAGTGATTTAATCCAAAGAATATGAATAACACAATAGAAAGAGTATTTCGGAGTTTTTATAAAGTAACTTGCTATGTAAACAAGACAAACAAATACAAGTAACGATCAAACAAATAGATGCACAGTGTTATAGACTGATACATATAATTTATGGTTCAAATTATGTTAGTAGTATAATGTAGCTTTGGATCAGAGTGAGTAAAACTATCACTAACTATAAATAGAGGTTAAATCGATTAATCGACTAATGCCACAGACAGACGCTCCATGGCAACAGGAACTGATCGCCAGTAGTTGTGTGCAGTCACTTTTGACAAACTCCACACAGAGAAGTGAGTAAATCACAGGGATTCCTGGAATCTGTCGGTGTGTTTCTCTACCTGGACAATGAATCAACACTCGGCTGTCGGGACGAGGAGCGCTTCGAGCCCAGACTGTCGACGCTGCCGCTCTTCTCCATCTTCTCCCGGCGACACTGCTGCTCGGACAACCGCGACTACGCGACGGAGACCCGATTATCCGCGGAGGAACGCCTTTAAATCCCCCAACAGACAACCGCAAATCCCCACAAACAAAAGGAAGCTGCCATCTTTTCCCAGAAGCCTCCCAGATCCCTGTCACAAGGAGGCGATTGTTGTGACGGCGCCCCCTAGCGGCCATGGGGGACCAACACTGTTGCGCTCCACTGACTGTTGGTGGTTTCATCCACTGCACAAAGCACATTTACATTTTTGTCTTCCATCCAACTTCAATGTTTCCTAATCCTGTCAAGGGTAGCAGGGCCCTGGAGCCAATCCCAGTTTACAATGGGCGAGGGCAGGATACTGTACATCCCAGACAGCAAACACAGAGAGACAGAGAATCTCACACACTAAAATTCTCCCCTCGGCAATTTAGGGTCAACAATTTACCTCACATACATATTTTGGAAACCAACACAAAAAAACCAGGCCAGTAGTTGAACCCAGACCTTCTCGGTTAACTTTTAATTTTTTTAGGGAAAGGCCTCTGACACAGCTCAAAATGACTCAATTGATTAAAATATTTTTTTTAATAAATGTTATGTTGCTTGAATTTAAAATGACATATTTTATAATTTGTATTATTGTGCAATTTCTAATTAAATTGCAATTTATTCTTCACACTAACAGAAAAAATATTCATTATTAGCTTTTAAGTTAGGTTGTGGTTAAAGCTCTGGGAGGCTCATCCTACCACTTTGAGAACTTATGAATTACTCAATCACATATTCTGTTAACAGAAAAAGAAAATGCTTTTCAATGTAGAGGCTCAGCTATTTATGGCGGTGGCTTTAGCAAGATTTTCTGAATCACATAGAAAATACTTTGTCCTTCATATGTGATGAGCTTAACTCTAAAGAAAGTTAATTAATATTAAGTTACTTGTATTAAGGTCACACAAGCAAATTCTTCAAATGAAACTAATTGAATGACATCTGAGTCTTTACAACTATCCAAGTCATAATTTCAAACCCTGATCTTCAATTTTTTTTATTATGATGGTTGCCATCACAAGGGGATTGAGGCCCAGGCAGTCAACAAAGACGACACTCTGAACTGTCAACGTTCCCGTAAAAACAGAGAGCCTCTACAGTGGAAGCACGATGAGTCAGTTTGACCATTATGTGACAGGTGTAGATGAATCGGTAGATGTTCAACTAACTTTTTGTCACTTTTCATAGGGTGAAATAAAAGTCTGATTAAATTAACATTGAGTTTTATGTATAAATAAGACAAGTTCACATGAAGCAAAACGAAAAAGAAAAGTTGAATAATAACTGAACATTGCCGTTCATTTCTGAGTCTTTATTCAAAGAATGCACTTCATCAAACTCGCTTATGTACAACATTGTGTGGGACAACGGGAAAAGGCTGGAGACCAAAAGTATCGGATAAAAAAAAAAAAAAACAATAAAATGCCAAAGACGTCTTTTATTTTACATATTTCTCCATAAATTTCTTGTGGAACTCCGAGCGCAGCGTGTCGTTGACGAATCGTTTCTCCTTCCGTGCTTCGTCGACGCCTTTGGCGCAGTTCTTAAACACAACATCGTCATCCCACCTGGAAGGATTGGAATTGATTAAAGTGGTAAAATAATAAGCTTTATTCCCTAAACAACACTTTACACTGTGCACATTTGTGAGTGTTGGTGTGTGGAGTACCTTCTCTTGACCCTGAAGGTGGCCGGAGTCTGGGTCACCTGCTGCTGCTGTTGCTGCTGCTGCTGCTGTCCAGCCAAGTTAATCAATGGATTGCCACTTAAGATGTTTTCCATTCGAATTCGCTCCTCCTCTGCTTTTTGCTCACGCTCCTGAATTTGGAAATTAAAACAAAAGCATGAAGCACAGAGATGTAAAGCTCGACTTCCCTCAAACATGAACCCATAGCTTTTTGTTCCTGGCGGTTAGTACTTGGAAATGCGAATGCATCCGTTTTAAAAACTTTACCTTGCGTTCTTGCTCTTCAGCTCGCTCTTTCTTGATCTTCTCCAGTTCTGCCAGAAGAGCTGCAGTGTCATCATCATCGCTGTCCTCCTCAGAGTCCTCGTCCTCATCATCCTAGAAACAAAATGAAATCCTTCATTAGCAGGAGAGCTTAATCAGTGTTAATCGCCACTTATTGTCCAACATATTTCACAGTGTGAGCACTTACATCAGTGAGAGGGTCATCGGCATCAAGGTTGGCCGCTGGGATCTGATCCAGTCTGGGCCTTTTTGAAGACGATGACGAAGACGACGATGATGACGTGGTGTGCTCTGGAAAGTTAAAGTCATTCAGTGTTAAGTGGAGAAAATGTATAAACATGGCGAGAAGCAAAGACCAAAATACATCTGCAGAGAGACCAACCTCTTGGTCCTCTCTCTCTGGTCTTGTCACGTACGGCCACACGCTCCCTCTCCTCCAGCTCCCTGCGGAAGTCACGGGCACGCACCTCCTCGGGGGCATCCTGGGTCGGTTGCCTGTGGATGAAACAACATGAGTCCACCTTCCAAGTGAACCTCCTGGAGAGGCAGTAGGATTTAGTGAATATCCAGTGAATATCCGATCTTCCGACCTGTACTTGATCTTTGTGTGACCTGGAAGATCTCGACTGGAGTACTGCTTGGAGAGGGCACTCAGGTCACCTTCTCCTTTACCCCGTCCTCCTCTCGCCGGCTCAAACGTTGGCCTTGCAGCTGTAGTCATCTTTGAGGGCTCTGCTGACACACAGGAAGGGAAAATACAAGTTCCAGCTGGCCAGCACTCAAATGCAATACTTAAGGCTAATAATTAAGGCTTAATAGCACTCATGCAGGGTGGACAAAGTGGAGCTACAAACAGGTGAACTCCTGATGAACTGTTTTGAACCTTGCCCACATTACAACTGTAAGTGAAATGGAATCTTGAATCTGAGCCTAATTTCACGTGCTGTGGAATTCTAAAGAAAAGATTGAGAGCTGAGAGTAGCAGCGATGGAAGATGGGTAGAAAATTGTGGCGTAGGAGGACAGGAGCTTCTCAATTAAAAACTTGTACACTTCAAAATCTGCTGCTGAGAGGAATAGAAAGGTGGAGGACTGAAACATACACGTGTAGAGAAGCACTGTGAAGTTCAGAGGCTGGTAGTGAACGCTTGTATGTATTTAGTCTTCATCAGCATGGTTTAAAAAAATGGACGCAGGCTGTGGACTTGGCTCATAATCAGAAGGAATTGCCAACGTCAGTGGAAATGAGCATTGCCATTAAAATATAAATGAAATTATTTTTCTTTGTTCAATGTTTGGCCTCACTCAGTCAGCTACCTGCAATCCCGAGAGGGACGTTGTGGTTTGTCAATAATAAAATCATTAATGCGTTTTTAACGATTAACGGCGCACACTTCACTTCAGTAGTAAAACATGTTTAGATTTAATGTTTAATTAGCCGTTTCTTAACTTACATTTCTTTCCACTTTGTAACACAACACCGATGATAGCCCAAATTTGCTGCAGAATCAAAAAATTAAAACATGCCGGACATCTGGTTTTTGATGGCCAGAACCAAATCACAGTAAAGTATTTTAGTGTGATGTTTATATCATTAACTATGAAGTTCAATGATCCTGTAACGCAAAACAGTTCATCACTCGAGGTTGGATGCTAATTCAACTAGCAGCTAACATGTTAAACGACGCGGTGTTGGCGAATAAAAACCCCAAGATAGACTATCCGCCACTAGGATTCTATAGAACATGTTCTACGGTACCATATTATGGAGATTATTATGGTAATGGATAATCATATAAATGTATAAATACGTTTTTCAAAGCTGAAGACTTACCAGGCACCTAGCACACTACAGGCTCGTTCCCTGTTGACGTCACATCCGGTATCAACCTCCAAGTAGAAAAGAGGCGTTCATAGACACTCACAGAAAAAACCCCACAAACATTGTAGAGAAGCTATTTAAATATTTTTGCAAAACAGCAGAAGCGTGTTTCTGTAAGTGGCGCCTAATTTTTTTTTCTAAAAGTTAACTCGTTTTGTTCAGACGACCAATGCAGCCATCGGAGGGACACAAGCGTGATGATTTCACTGTCAGTGCAGTGTTGTATTGGAGAAGGTAGGGGGCAGAATGTATCAGCTGGTGCAGCACAACTCAACCTCTGTTTCACAGATTACTGTTCCAGCAGGTACTTTCAGGACCCCCAACGGCTTGCCCCCCCCCCCCCTCTTTTTTATATGAGCATGCCATGCAGTTGTTTCAATGTGATAGTGAGCAGAGAGAGGCTGCATAAATCATGTACCTGCATTGTAACCCCGACTGACAGATGTTCAATGACGTGTTGTGGAAGGTGTGCAATGCAGATGCAGGAGTTGCACACACACGGAAAGAATTAGGCCTGGGGCAAATAAAGTAAATTCCTTCGTTTGATGCATGATATGTTTGAGTGTGTAAACATCTCAAAGTGAGCTCTCCCGATATCAATTTTCCACGACCAGCCTTCTCAAGTGATATGAAAATAAGTTCAAGTGGAGGATAACTTTTTCAGTATTCCAAAACATACCCTACAAAACACATGCATATGCTTAAACACAAGACAAAAAATAATACTATTTTTCTTTTACCTCTGCACTGCATGCAGGACAGTCTCAGATTTGATAATTTGAAAAAAAACATACCTTTTACTGAACCAGTTTAAATGTGCGTGACATACATTTATGTGCTACAAAAACACAGTTAAGTTCAGAATGTACCCGCTGTCAACATTTTACGTGCTCGTGTCACTCACTCACCCCTTTAATGCTCTTTGTCATGTTTTGATACTCGGCTGCAGGAATACAACACATTCCTACTGAACATGTTGGCTGTGGTTCAAAGTTTCAAACCAACAGAGGAGGTTCAACTGCATTCCTCTCGAAAGGGCTGTATTTCAACTGTCAGGTGCAAATGATCTGCCGGCAGGATCAAACTCTGAATGTCTGCATGATAACTAAACTATTTACAGAAAGAGGATTTATTGATGGTTTAACAAGGAGACTCTGGTATTGTCTGGTATTGAAAATTAACCTCATATTAGAAGATTGCAATGTTCTGTTCTTCTGAATCCTATGAAAAAGTGCCCCATTTGTTTTTATAACTTACGACCAGGACTGGAAGTGAAGAATTATAAATACACATTACTCCAAGTATGCAGGAATTTGTAGTTTCAGTTTGTAGTACAGTTCACACCATGCAGTCTTCCTTGTTAGTTGTCAAATGAATAACTTCATCTCCTCAGTCCACATTTGATTATTATTTTAAACTGTTATTACTCAGTTTTAGTTTGACTTTTGTTGCCAATAAGTTCATTCTCTTAATAGAGAAAACAGTTTATGTCTAAATTCGTGTACAAAACATAATTTATTTTCTGTAACAAGTAAATTGAAACAACTGCCTGCTACTGATTATGCAATTAAATACGCATTAAAAGTGATTAATACATTGATAAGTTGTTGAGAAATCTCCTTTGTTGTCTCACTTTTCAATAAAAGTACTGTTTATGTAAAGGTTATTGTACTAAAGCAAACATTACCTCTATTCCTCAAATTTATATTACATTTGCAGAGTTTTTAGATGTCTGGCCCAAAGGCTTTTATTGGAATTTTGAAACCAAAAGTGAGTGACATGCAGTGCACTAAACTATCCACACGATCCACAGACTAAGCTATCACTATTCAGCTTTATTGAAATATAAAATGTAAAGTTTTGTTTTTAAGTTAAGTGAGTTTCAGGCCTGTGTGAGAGTGTATGGTACAAATACATAAAAATGAGGTGATGTGGTCACAGATTAAATTCCAAGTATTTTAAGAGCAGGTCGCTCTTGATTCCTCACATCCCACTGGCTGGAACAGCGAGTGCAGATGAAGGTTTATGAGTGAAAAACTGGAACAAAACCAACAGATTACACAGAAAGGATGCATGTCTTCGGGGGATTAGATGTTTTCAATTCAGACAGATTTATACTGAACTGTGTTGGAAATAGAGAGCAACTGTAACCCCACAACTATTGCCAGTAACATTGGAAGATAGATATAATTTATTGATCCTGTGTGGGAAATTGTTGTGTTGCAGCAGCAAAGACAGCAGAAATAGTTCAATGAAGACACAATCGAATATATAACATCCAATATTTAGTAGAAATAACTGTACAATACCAATGAGGAAAAGGAAGGAATACAAGGGTGTGATAAGAATATAAGATAAGAATATAGTAATCTTATAATAAGAATAGCATGTAACCTTCTGATGCATTTACAATTAGTGAAGCTTCCATGACTTCATTACTCTCTAATTTTGTCGTAAATGAAACTATAGTGGCTTTTCTGGAAATTTCTATTTTGTCTTGTTGCTTCCTATTCCTGCTGTCATTTGTTTATGAAATAGTTTCCTTCATGAACTGGTGTTATGCACAGTTCTGCATATCTCCTGAAAATGTTCTCCCCTTTGCTGTAACGCATGTAGTTGAAAATAAAGTCTTTAAAATGGACAATTTAAGTCACAAAGGGCAAACAACTTGTAAGCAAGAGTGGTTCTAAGAGTTCTAATTCCATCTGATTTTCATGAAAGAACATTTGTAAAACTCTCAAACCGAAGCATGTGTGGAATGCGACATCTCAGAAGGAGGAAACATCTTAGGTGAAAAAAAACAAAAACTATGGTGCCTCCATATATTCCCCATGAGGAGCAACCCATTCACACACCTGATCAGCCTGTGTAGCAGCATCCAGGCGTGGCACCTCAGGCTCACAGGGGGTGGGATCTGCCCTTGCAGGGGGTGGGGGGTCAGGTTAAAATATTGCTACCTGCCGGCCTGCGAGAGAAGAGAGACCTGGAGGAGGCTTGACGCTGCTCTGCCCCGACAGCACCAACAACACACCGCTGGAACAGGTGAGAGCACAATCTGGCACAAGAGCGGGCTCCACACTGCTTCTGCTTTCATGCCCGCTGACTGTGCACTGCGAGGGCTCATTACAAAGTCAGGGTTGCCTTCATTTTCTATGCATAATGAATTTGACCTGGTTAATTGGAGCTGGCACATCTCCAGATAGATTCATCATCAGAGATTAGAGCATTAAGAGCAGGTCAAGATGTTAATGGGCGCTCGAAGAGAATACAGAGGAGATTTGCATTGTCGGATGACATAACACTGTAAACACAGAGTGGCTTTAAATGTGCAGAGGCAGAGCAGATATTAAATGTGGCCCGCATTGTAGGACAACAATATTACATAACTTTGATGAAATTTCCATTAAGCTTTAAATGTAGAAGAAAACCAGAGACTTCAGATCAATGCTCAACATTGTTAATTCAGAGTATTCTTTTGTCTAGACTGATTAATGACAAACAATGAGTCATGAAAAGTCCCGGTGTCTGCTATTTGCTTTTACCAGAAGAAATGGAACACAGCATTTATAAATAACTTTATTAGTGTGATGATCACATAAAAAAAAAATAAAGTCTTCCTAAAAACTTGGTATTCCTTTTTAAAGTTTCTATAGTCACCCAAAACAAAGAAACCAATCTTCAGCTTGAGAGAGGATGCTTCGTTCATCAGATTTTTGCTCCCAGGAGGATCTTTTCGGCTCAAACTTGCAGTTTGTCAAGCTTTCTTGGACCAAAACAAAGCAGTAAAAAATAAGAATGCTTTTTAAATTACTAGCTTGCTTTGTGTACATTTTTAGCATTGCATTAAAACAAGTCAACAAAAGTCAGATTTAACAAGCATGGCTGAATTTCAACAGGCGCATCCAAGGATTTTTAGAATGCATTAGAAAGTCGAACTGATCCCAACGCTTAAGTTAGTTAAACATCAATATAGTATACATTAAATACATTTGAGTGATAAACACAAAGTATCACAAAATACCTAAATATTTCATAGTATATGTTATGAATCACATAAGAACATAAGATCTGACCTCCTTCGCTTTTAACCATTTATTACAATCAATCACACCTAATGATCTTTAGTTTATATGAGTGTGGAATTGATTGACAGAGACCTTTTCAATGATATTAAATTTTCTGAGCTGCACCTGTAAAACAATGCTGTGTGCTAAGGTAAATGAGCTTTATCTTAATGTCACAAAGCGCTTCTGAAATGCGTGAGTCAAATCATTGGCAGGAATCCGTACATCATAACAAAGGCATGCTGCGAGGAGATGGCGGTTGAGATTCCTGAAACATCCCATTTGGTCATTTTACAACTATCTAGTCTGCACGGCCCTCAACAGAAACAGTATGGAAGTGGACTTCTGATCAATGCATCTGACTGTGTTTTGATTGAACGAAACATTTAAGACGTGAACACACCCTTTAATGCTTGGAGGGGGGGAGGTTGTGGGGCGGCGGGGTGGGTGTACTCAGTTGGTAGACGCTACCACAATCCTCCACACTTTAAATGTCATTTTTACATTTTGAGTGGGTTGTTTTCCTGTGCAGAATGCGGTTTTACAGGTTGTGATGATGGACCTTTAAACAGGTCTGAAGTCACGAGCAAGAATGGAGAGACAGAGAGAGAGAGAGAGACGGAGAGAGACAGAAACAAGAGACTGAATACACTTTTACTTTGTCATCATGTGATTTTTACAGGTGAATCTGCAAAAACAGCAGCATCATGTCAAAAGGCAAGTCACAAAATGTTTCCATTCTTTTATACAATACATGTGGTGTGGAAATACTTTGGAATGATGGTGTGTGTGTGTGTGTGTGTGTGTGTGTGTGTGTGTGTGTGTGTGTGTGTGTGTGTGTGTGTGTGTGTGTGTGTGTGTGTAGGAGTTGACAGGTCTCAGGTGTTTCGAACCACCAGAGTGCGGACTGCACTGAAGAATGACGCCAGCTGGATCCTCAAATCAAAGGATGAGGAGGCAGAACAAGACAAAGCAAGGTAATCACTGCGGTTAAGATGACACTCCAAAGCCGGAGTTTTATTTATTTAATTATTTAGTTTAAACCAGTAATTAAAGCGGTCATGCACGTTGGCTATGTGTGACAGCGCATTACACGTTACTGTGCATCTTCAAACGTAAAACAAAGAGGCGGCGCAACCTTATAATTAATGGCTTTTTGAGAAGGAATTGGTTTTGACGAACTTGCAGCACATTCATCACGGCATCTATCTTGCAGGACGACTACCGTTGAGAAAAGCAGTCCTGTTCAACAGAACTCATACGTCCTGTCGGCTGCCCGGAGATTTGGGTGAGTGCTCCCAACATAATCATTAAAGTGAAGGTGTTTGTGCTCGTCTACCACGCAGCAAAGTCACAGTTTCTTCTAACGTCAGTCCAGACTTGTGCAGTTTATACAGTTGTATAGAGTTCATGAATTCCTAAAAAGTAAAAATCAGCTTTGACCACTTAAACCGAATCTGTTCATCTTCTCAAGTGAGAAAATGTCAAATGAAAAATCAATAGTACCCTTCTTACCACAAAAGGCCTCTTTTAAGGTGACCTGAGGCTAAGTTGAATTCTGCTGTTACATCTAGCTTAATATTTAAGGAAACAACAGTTTGCCAAAGAGACTTGAGGGATTGGCATTGACACAAATAATTTAGGTATTTGAGCCAGGTACATTATGAAACAGAACGGGCATCGGATGTTTGGAAGCAGAAAGATGTTAGTTGGTGTAACAAGTTAACATTGGCCTTCTGCCACTGTAAATAAATGAAAATGAAATGAAAACAAAGGCTACTGTTTTCGGTCAAACATGATAAGATAATGATTATGATCTAAAACATGAGGCTGGTGGAAAATAAACAATGAATTACCCATGTCATCAATGGAAAAGCCTGATGCGACCAAATATTTTAAACCTGCAGTAAAAAAAACCCTGAGACCTTCAGTTCGAAGAAATGTGTTTTCGGACTCTACTTCCCTGTATTTTGTCTCTTCAGACAATCTGCCATCTGTAGAAGCTCAGAAAATCAGGAGTGAAACAATGTGGACGTGTGCAGTGTAACTGAAAATGTCATCAGAAAAATGAGTCAAGTTAAGTACAGATACATTGAGCGGAGCAATGAAGTCTTTATACCGCCGTCCCCGGAGGCATTGTGGTGATAGTGTTTACAGGGGTATAACGGATGTATCCAAGTGAGGATGAACTTAAAAAAAATAAATAAAAAAAATGTCTCCAGTTTCCAGCTGCTGTGGAGGGTGCGGCCATAAAAACTAATATGGTTGACCAAAGTGCTGTAACAACTCAAAAAGAGACACCAAACAAAGCAGCAATCCCCGAAGGAGCCACAGTGTGCAAGAAAAACTCCTTTTTCAGAGAGCCAGCGTCTGAGGTGGGCTGTAATCTTCCTCCACTGATTAGCACGAGAGGACAGCCGAGAATAAAACGCGCTTCATAATTAGGGAAAATATGTCACATACTAGCTATAATTATCAACCTGTGATATTTGACTGTAGCGTTCCTCAATTCCAGTTGGATCGGAGGGAGAAGGTGGCAGCAGCTCTGCAATTCAAACCGAAATTGTCCTTTGACACTGTTGTATCAGTGAATAATAGCAGAATTTATTCCAGGCTTCAGGCACAAATTACCATCTGTGGTAATAACATACATAAACATTAACTTAGCCCAGGGCCGATCTGCTGCATTCATAAAGACCTGCCGTACAGTGCAGTCTGACCTGGACTTCAGCTGCTTGATCAAGCTTTAATCTGAATACTTACTGGAGTTTCCCCCCCCTCAGGGTACACCTGCATACTTGCCCTTAAAAACTAGAGCAAGGACTTGCTAATGAACATCATAAAATATGAATAGTCAAGACTTGTATACGTAAATATTTTACTAGTTTCAAAATTTCAGCGATCTTGATAATGTTAATCCTGTTCATGTGAGCCAACACAAATCCTGCAGTTCTGTAATTATCTGTAGAACAGTATTCAGTGTTTATTTAAATAAAAAAAAAAAACAACCACCACCACATACTGAGTTTGTATTAATGTTACAGACAGTGAAGATGTTCTGATCACTGTTTGTACGGTTATTTGTCAGTATTCTCGATCGCACGGGTACCGTAAGCCAACGCACCTCTTGCATTGACGTTACATCACTTGACTTTCACACGTACACGACAAACAGCAGTGCGAGTCAGAGCTCACACTGCGAATCATTCAACCTATGGACAAATTTGGGCTGTAAAACTCTGCTCATCCTGGATTTGTCTCCCTGAGATCACAGTGTACACCTACCCTTGTGTGAGAATGGAAAGCTTCCAAAGAGAGACACTCATTTCTTTGTAACTGTGATATGAACATGCACAATATTCATCAGTTTTATATGAAATCAGTTCACTTGCTTTGTTCCGAGTCTTTAACTTTTGGCTTGAACTGCTTGATGAGAGATAACTCATCAAATATTTCAAAGTAGACTGAACCAAAACAAATCTGACCATATCTTGGAAGTGAGCTCCTGCAATTGAGACAAAACAGCACAGATTTCTTCATCTCAGCCCAGATACATAGGACAAAGAAATTCATTTGTTACATTAACTAAAACACACGGGTACCAAGTGTTCATGCAGCCCAGTGTTTACCATTGTACGTCTCGCTGAAGGGGATTCACTAAAACTATTTGAACAGGCATCAGTCGGTGACGAACACGAACAAAAGACGGTGCTGAAGATGAATTAGTTGATAAATAGATCGCAAACACTTTGTGTGTGATCGGTTGAGCAGAAGCAACAAGTGTTTCTGGAGTGGAGTCAAAACAGTTTAATCTGCACTGTTGTGCAAGAAACAAACCGAGGACACCAAAGACAGAATGAAACATCTGTCTTTCAGCTTGATCTTGTACTGAAAACCGCCATTGTGGAGCATTTTAATCATCATTAATGGACTAAATCTGAGCACAGTGTTGACAATTAATTAAGAAAAGCAAATGTTTTCGTCTGGAGCGCTGACAAACTGAGCTCTCTGCGGGGAAGCTGAGGGAGGCGGCGCACCGTACTCAAACAGTGTAAACCTATTTCCTAGATCAGATGACAGAGTTGGCTTGAGTTCATTTGGGTCCTGCATGAATTATGAAGTCAATCAGTGTTTCCTCAAACGTGCCGACACCTGGGCAAGTAATGCGTCAGGAGGAGGGGCCGGCAGCTGTGAGGTCCCCCGCTGTGTGCCCCCCCTGCGCTGGTGTTGACATGGAGGGTCCGGCCGCAGTGCCGATGCTGTGCAGTGGCATTAAATGAGTCTCGTTGATGGTGAAGTGGTTCAGCGGGTAGATGCCACATTTCCTGAAGCCGTCTTTCACAATCCTGACACCTTCGTCCTCCTGCGCTACCTGATACGTGTCTTTAAATACACCTGAGAACTCCTTCTTGCTGACCGCAAAGTGTGCGTCAGAGGCGCAGCCCTCCCCTATGAGTGAAGCAAAACGCTGCTTCAGGACGACAAAAAGGCCGATGTCCAGCGGCTGCAGGATGTGGGAACACTGCGGAGGGAGGCACAGGAGGACGACGTCTTCCTTCCGAGCCGATTCTACTACCTCCAAGTTCACGGGCGATTTGTGCCCGTCGAAAATCAGCAGCAGCGGGCGCTCCTTTGGTGCGTGTATGAGAAAATGCTTGAGGAACCATTTCTTAAATAGGTCCGAGTTGATCCAGCCCGAGTCTGACCACCCGTAGAGGGCATTGGGAGGCCCTTGTGTCTTGTAACAGACCCCCCCTGGGTAGGCGTTGGAGTAGATAATAAATGGGGGAATGTCTTCTCCAGCTGCGCTAAAGCAAGCAAGGACGGAGATGTGGTCTCTGGAGCCCGGTGCTGGCTTGTAGCCCAGACTGGCAGATTTTGGGAGACTCACCCTCTTCCTGCCCAGCTGAAAGCCCAACTCATTGCAGTTGAAGATTTGCTGAGGCTTGTCTCTGAGCCCGTGCCCGTCCAAGACGGTGCTCAGCAGGTGAAAAAACTGATCCACCGCTTCCTTCCTTACACATACTGTCCTCCCACGAACAACATTGTCTGCCGGCTGAATGGTAATATTCTTTTCTTGCCGTTTCCTGAAATTGAGCCACCAGGTCTGGCCCAGTTTGGAAAATGCCACCCTGCGGTGCTGCCGCTTATAAATCGATGAAGCAAAAGACACCAGCTGCTGCTTAGTGAGCGGAAAACCATGCTTGGACATGTATAGGGAGAACTCAACCAGCAGCTCCTCGTCGGCGGATGGTATAAGTTGCGCTGGCCCGCTGCGACTCCCCGGTGTCACCCGCCCGCTGACTCGGTCTCCCAGAGAAGACTTTGGGACTCCGAACTCTTTCGCAGCCTGTCTCACTGTGCATCTTCCAGACTTCACCTCTATTAGTGCACGCTCCATGGCCTCATCGCTCCATTTTTTCTTCTTCTTCCTCCCAAATTTGTCAAGATGACTTCTTGATGGCATGTTTCCTGTGATCGCATAAGAAATGCAGGCATGAATGATGCATCGAAACATCATGGGTAAACGTTTAAGCATCACACGGAAACGCAAAACCAGATATAGCAGATAACACACGCACACTCCGCGATAACAAATAAAGTAATGTGCACACTTTTATCTTAGCACGGATGACCCACAATAAGTGCTAAGCGCTCTGCCCCGTGTGCTCTCTGAACCAATGTCCCGGCATTCATTATCACTGCACAGACTGATATGAAAGGCTGAGGCTGGCCTCTCATTTGATTTTCAAAGGGGGAATTTAAATTAAATTTAAATGAGCCTTACCTCCATCCTGTCCACATACGGCAACAATGAGTCACTGTGCAGATGTGAAACACCTGCACCGCTGAATGTATTAAACAAGCTTTACGTTTTAAAAAAAAAGTCTATTGTAAGAAAATAGCCAATTTTGCCGTATTCATTCAGCCGTAACTGACAGGATATAATGAACTAAAAACAGTGTTCAGACTTGACAGGTTTAACTCATTCACTCTTTTTGTGGACGTGAATAAAATATAGATTTTTTCTGTTTTTTGAAGCAAGTTGCTTGTTATCTGTGAACGAATCTGTCAAACTTAAAATTCACTGATGTGCAACAGGTTTGGTCAGCAGTATGTTGGAGAGTCATTGTCCTGCGTGTTTTAGATGTTTTCCAGCTTCAATGCACCTCAATCTAATGAACATGTCCTCAGCAACCTTTCAAAATAGCCTGAAAACAGCCCACCCATTGCAATTAGATATGTCGAAGCAGTGACAGATAGTAGTAAGAACTCTCACAGCAGGAATAACTCAGATTGGATTTGGGACTTTAAAGGTTGTCTGAGTTTTCTCCAGCAACATTTGTTTACGCAGACAATCTAAAGACATGTTTTGACAATCGGAGGTGTATTGTTCTATATCTGCGATTGCTCTGTGATGATCTGGGCACCTGAGACACTCACAATTATGGGTAAATTAATCACTAATTAACCATATGTATGTTTTTATTTGGACTGTGGGAAGGAACATAAGAACACCACATGGAAAAGCCTGGCCCAGATCCAACCCTATAACATCCTTGCTATGAGGAGAGTGCTGACCACACAATAACATGCAATTATTTGTATTTTTCTGAAACTCAATATTGAAAAGACAAGTTATGAATCTAAACACACTCACGAGCTAACAACTAGATATTGAATATTAGGGGGGAAAAAAACAAATAAGTGGTCGAGAAATGAATTTGCACACATCTAAAATATACATTTTATAGTTGTTCACGAGATTGCCCCTTTAAAGTAAAGCTCAGCTGGTGTTTGGACTAGTTCTGGGAGTGTTTAGACAAGTTTGTGGACGTATGGGTATATAGTTTAAGGACAGGGACAGAGTTCAGATTATTCTTTATCTGGTAGACACATTTAAACATGTTTACACCTGCAAGAGCTCTAAAGTCTTGCAGCTTTCCATTGGTGAACTTGTAAGCTTCATGTGTTATTTGTGGTTTTAGGAATGAGATATAGTTACTGTTGCGTCAAAATCCTGATCAGGCTTTAAATTA
This sequence comes from Lipophrys pholis, assembly GCF_963383615.2. Taxonomy (NCBI): domain Eukaryota; kingdom Metazoa; phylum Chordata; class Actinopteri; order Blenniiformes; family Blenniidae; genus Lipophrys; species Lipophrys pholis. The sequence continues at coordinate 9,504,665 of NC_137634.1, read as the reverse complement.
CTCCTGAAAATACCCGCGATACATTATTTGGACAACGTTTGATTGAGAATTTGATTAGTAAAATCTATCAAAACTGATGTAACAGTGACAGACTTACAGGAATCTGAGGATCCTCGCTCGTTATGAACGTTTCTGTTCATGAACCAGAGCCTATGCTGCCGCCTGGAGGAACAATAACACGGCGAGAACAAACTCACAGTGTTTATCATATAATATCCATCAAGGCTCGATCAGAGTTTAAAGTTAAACACACTTTTAAGATTGACTGCAGCTAGCAGGAAAGCGAAGCTTCACCCAGACCGGAACCGGAAACACTTCAGTAGCCCGGCGGTACTTTCATAATAAGAGGATTCAAGCGCTGATTAACAATACATAAATCATACTTTTATTTTTTTAAGGGGTGTATATCCATGTATTAATGATCGAGCACGTCGTCAAATATAACGGGGGTTGCATAATGAGGGAGTAGTGAGAGCTCCTTCCTCATAACGAGCTTGTGTTATTTTCACCCACTGCAACAACAACAACAACAATAAAAAAACAAAACAACAAAAATCAAATTTCATGTCAGTTGCTGCCATGTATATGCCATATTTCCAGTGTGTTCTGACCTCATTGCACTGGTTTTTACTGATATTCTCAGTGTTAACAAACATGATGTTGGCATTTAAATTCTTTATTTGTCGGCTTTACTCCGTCAGTTGCTGAACTCACAGACTCATGAAGCTCATCCTGTAATGCAAGTCAGGCTTTTTGTGCACTATTCTCTGTGTATGATGTGAATAAATATCTGGCTTATTATATAAATGAATGAACAGGAATATATAGTCTCTGAATCTGGCCGGAGGATGCTGTTATGATATGCATGTACATCATTTCCTGCAAAATAAATCTGGTAACCAACCTGATATGGAATGATAAGCTTCAATTTCATTTTGGAGATCAAGCATGTTAAAGATGATGAAAATGTTCATTTCTACTTACGACGCAATTAGCAGCCCATAATACATGGTCTTAAAAGCCAAGGTTACTATCTAAGTGTGTTTTTTTTTATTATTATTTCCTATCCTGTAGATCAATTTATTCTTCTGTGAGTCCCCCTCTTCAAAAGACAGAGGTCACTCCATCTGAAGGGTATGTACAGTATGTGCAGAATTCTAATTCCAAATAAACTGCCAAGCTGGAGACGCTTCTCACTACTTTTATGCAAATCCTCATGTCTGGAGCTTTACATTATTAATCTCAGGGAGGATCATTAATACCACATATTGCTTATTAGGATGTAGATGTTTATAGAAAAAAAACCAACTGCGTACAGATAAAAATATTGTCATTTTTGTCTGTGCTTCTTTGTTTCAGTGATTCAACCAATCATTCAAATGGTAAAGCTATTCCTGCTCACAAAGAGCGTGAGCCTGAGGGGCCGACAGTGGAGGCTGTAGCTGATATAAAGTTAGTACAGGAGAACATCTCTTTACCGAGTATTACTTCAGGTCTAAAATTTAATCATGCTGAGTGTGTGCAGTTTTTGTTAAGCTATCTTTTTCTGTATAGTTTGGAATAAGTAACACTCTGTTATAGGCCACAAGAAACCACAGAGGAGCCTGTTCCCAATGGTGATGCACATCCAGAAACCAGGGGAGAAAATGGTGAAGCAGCAGGAGACAAGTCAAATATGGAGCACAGTGACGGGGGTGCTGAAGCCCCTGCAGATGTTCATGTGGAAGATGGTATCCAACCAGCTTCTTCAGTAGAGGAGAATATGGAGGCAGTGCCTCCTGTGAAGCCTTCTGAGAAATCACTTGCCAAAACAACTTCAGAAATTCTCGAAGAACCTGCTGATACAGCAGCTTATCGATCAAACACAGGTCACAGTGAGGTCGGCGTCACAGCAGCTGCAAATGTGGACGACCCCTCGGGAGAAATCTCAGCGGTGGATGGCACAGTGGAGAGTAATGGAACCACTGAAATCAATGCTGCAGCAGAAACATCTGAACAACCTGAAGGGGAGAGTTTTGAGAAAACTCCTGTAGAACAGGCCACAGAAGAAATTGTTGCTGCTTCACCTGAGGTTACAGTGGATATGAAAAGTACAGCATCAGCAGAACAAACTTCTGTGGTAACCAGTGTGGCATCATTCCCTGATATCGTGGAATCTGTATCTGAATCACCTTGTCAACCTGCAAGTGAAATAATTGCAGTGGATAGTAGTCGTCCAGCAGAGGCAGAAGGTACAGAAGAAATTGTTGCTGCAGCTGAAGTTGTGTTGGAGTCATTACCTGCTGTAAGTGAAACAACACGAGCAGAAGAGGCTGTGCAAACAGTCCCTGATATACTATCTGAACCATCTGCTCCACCTGATGCTGAAACTGCTGCAGAGGATAACAGTGACAAACACCATGCAGAATCAGTGACAGAGCTTGTTGAAGCTGCTGCAGAGGTCGCGTTAGAGTCATCACCGGCTGCCACTGCTGTCATCAATTCAACCCAAGAGGAAGACGGTGCTCCACACAATGATGTGCAAACAGAACCTAATATAGTTTCTGAGCCAGCTGCCCCATCTGCTGCGGAAACTACTGCAGAGAATATCAGTGGAGAACATCCTGCAGGAGCAGGTACAGAAGTAACTATTGAAGCTGCAGCTGAGGTTGTGGTCGAGTCGTCACCCGTGATCTCTGCTGTAAACGAAACAACACAAGAGGAAGAGGCTCCGACTGAAGAAGTGGTTGAGTGTGAAATCCAGTCTACTGTTGAACAAAGTATTGATCCAACACCTGAGAGTGCAGCAGTGGCAGAGTCAGACATCAAAAATGTCCTTGAACCAGCAGAAGCCTCAGATGCTGAAGCTGTTCAAGAGACAGTATTTGACCAAACCATTAAACTGACGGATGCATTGGATGTGGAGATTCCTGAAACCAAAAGGGCTCCTGAACCAGTGGAAGATCCAAAACCGGCCCTGTCCCAGGAGTCACAGCCGAGTCAGCAGTGTAATGGGACCAACACGTGAGTAAGCTTCTGCAGGAAAGAATTATTCATTGTTCTTAATACAAGAGTCACATGTTTTCACTTGAACAATGAAAAATAAATATTGGTTTGTAGATCTGAAGATGTTCAAAAACCTGCAGAAGAGCTAATCTCAACAGCCACACAGAATAAGTACAGGTCAGTTTCGTCGTTTCACATTATTAAAAGGAAGACTCCAACATTGTTCGACGTCAACATAAGATGCAGCAAGATTCACTTTTTATATAAACTCTCTCCTAGATATGCTAAAGGTATTTGTTCATTCTGCGACCAAAAGATTGATGGAACTGTGAAGATTTCCCTCAGTGATCCTCTCGTGGAATGCCACCCTGACTGTCTGAAGGTTTGTTACGTCTTCTTCTTCAGGAAATGCACCGCATGCCTTTGGCTCTGCATATTTATTGAGAGGTGAATGTGTTTTTGCAGTGTGGTATTTGTGCTCTGGCCCTTGGAGATCTGCTAAAACCCATGTTCCTGCGTGGCCAAGTGATCCAGTGTGGCAGCTGTGTTGAAGGAGCTCTCAAGATCTGAAGCCTAACTGGGACAACCATGCTGTCAAAGGACACCTAAAGCATCCAGTGATTAATGTGCTGTCTTAATCAAGAGGCTTGGTGCTGTTGCTGTAACTGTATTCCTTTTTTTTTTTTTTTACAATTTCTACCCCTGAGATGCCGCACATAGGGTATTATTGTTATTATTATTATTATTATTATTATTATTATTATTATTATTACTAATACCTTTCTATTTTATATTTACCTCTATTTTTATTCCATTTCATTCTTTGTTATTCATGTTTTGGTGTCAAAGGGGGCCTCGAGCACAGACTTTGTACCAGGACACGTAAAACGTGTACTGGAATGACAATAAAAAAAATCCCTGAATCACTATGAAGAACGGCGCATTGAAAAAACTTTGCGGCACATAATTAGTCACATTAAGCGCTTGAGATACATAAATGCAATTCATCGTAATCAGCATAACTGATTTCTTCGCAGCATCCTGTATATGTATGCCTAAAATAACCCCACAGTTGAATACCTCAGATGTAAGTGGTTTATTCAGCTTTAATTCCCAAAAAGCACACACAAGGCTAAGTAGCAGATCTGCACATCAAACATAAGTCACCTGGAAAGTGGGTCTCAAAGCACCCCGTGACATGAAACAGGTTAATCTATGCAGTGATCAAAACACAACACAAATATAGATTTACCTGCCCTACATAGAGACTTTTAATCAAATGAAAAAAAATAAAATCCTTGAGTGTCAGTGCAAAGTACATTTAATGCAATTGAAAGCTCAAAGTACAACGTTGGTACATTCAGCCTCTCTTGCTTTAGTTCACAAGATGTTGATACATAAGAAAGGAGCAAAAGAGCAGCAGCAAAAATCATATTCAGAGCCAATCACATCACATCAGGACACACTGAATGTTCTGCATGCAGTTATGGCTCGCAAAGCAAGCTGTCATTGTTCTTAATTATTCATGAAACATCATACATCACAATCAGCACCAATGAAGCCTCACAGAAAAAAAGATAAAATGAGAGATACAACCTGCAAAAAGGAAAACGAACAACAAAGCTAAGAGAATCATCTGAGAGGAGGATTTGAAGAGCAGATCAGAGCTCGTTTGCCGGGTGTAAATTATCTTCATCTCTCTGTCTGTTGTTCATGCAAAACAGTGAAGAGGAACATTTGTCTGTTATTCCACACGTCTAAATAGTAGCAGGTGATCCAGGTCTGGAAGTCGCTGTTTCCCAGAGGATGAATGTAAATCTAGTGCTGTATATGTAGACTGTCCATCTCATAGCAGGACGACAGCGGTTCACTGAGGCACTGCAATTAGCGGACGCCTTTCCTGCCCAGGAACCGCAGGACCGCATAGTTGTAGGTGGTGGCAACCATATACAGAAACTGCAAATGAAGACGGTAATATAGACAAGAGAGAATAGAGAAGACAAATTAATTTGCACATGTATTATACGCTGATACTGTGAATAAGTGGGCAGGCAGTGAATATCCATTCATACATGGAACAAAATGAGATACTTCATACAAGAACAACTTGTTTTTCTCTTATCATGTAAGAAATAGCAGTGCAGGAAAATTCATTGTCGACTCACAAATAAGGACAAAAACACAAATTCAGTAAAAAAGTATCTCATATTCAGTTAGTGCACTTGATTTATGCATCAGCTGGAAATAATGAAAAACACTGTGCTTCAGCAGGAGCACTCAATAATGTATAGGAAATATTGAGGGGGACTACAACCCTTTTTTCTTTTTAAACCACACAATGTTGAACTATGATTTTGATCATTCTAACAATATTTTACTAAGCATTGGTTTTTACATTTGGCATGCAGTGGTGTCTTTATACTGTCTGTAAAGTCTTTTATTTTCATTTTAACCATATTTTAGTTAGTGTCATGTAAGGAGTTAAAGCAAGCAAAATAAATATCATGATGTCAATTTTACTTCATTATGTGTAAACATTTAATTAATGTGAGCAGTGTTGGGCAAGAGTTATTACTTTGGTCAAAGATACTTTTAGTGCAAACACATATCAGGAAATTAAACACATCTGCATGAGTAAAAGAGAAATTGTTTCTACAAAGAGAAGCCTTGATCATCACTATGTCAATTTCAGTTACCTCTGGTGTACAAGCGAAGCCAATTAAAACACAGAATATACTTCTGGATTACTGACACTTTACATTTGAATTTACTTTTTTTCTTTTCTTTAATTGAGCTTGAATGTACAAAAAGGAAAGTAGCTCCTCACCAGTGCCAAGAGAGTGACTCCAGCACCAGCAAATGCAGCAATGTACAAGTCGTAGGTGACGTAAAACTGTAAAAAAAACACAAGAAATACAAGTTGTTCTTAGAGATTACAATCAATCTTTGATATGCTAGTGCCATTCTGTCACATAAAAATTCAAATTTCCCACATTTACATATCACACATTCTCATACACACACACACACACACACACACACACACACACACACCTCCGTGAATAATTCAGAGCATATTTTATGATGATTGTTAACACTGAACTGTGTAAAAGGGAATATTTGATTAATCTACTCACTTCGCTGGTTTTGCAAATAGAAGCCAAGGTCATTCCACAGGACTTGCCTGGCATTGCATTCCAAGGAAGTAGACCTTAAATGAAGACATGACGTAAGTCAGATCTCTTACCGTTGCTGAATCATGATCCATTATGAAACATTTACATTCTTCCTTGCACGCAGCATATCACCGAAACAGCAATGAAGAAATGAAGATGAAGATGTAATTATCTTCATTATTACATAACCAATTCAACCATTGGCCTCACAGCCACTCCCCAGTGATTAATTCATCACTTTCAAGGGCACATTAACATTCTCATCGGGAAGGACACGTGGTCAGTGATTATAAGAACAACACACCATACTGTCTGGCGTCCATGCAAATCCAGCCGTGCTGATTAATGCTGGGGGTCGTTTCAGCCAGGATGTTGATGGTGTGGCAGGTCTGCTCCATGTTGAACAGGAAGAAGACCGGGATAGCGCTGAAGGCAAACACTATCAGCCAGATGAAGGCCAAGATGTACGTCACTATGATAAACTGTTGAAGCAAAAACAGTGGCTTGAGAAATCATGCAGGTTTAGCATAGGCACTCAGGAGTCGTTAGGTCAGCTTTTATTACATGATTTTGGTCAAACGCTACTCTAACAAAGAGCAGTTCATGAAGCTATTGGGAGCTGAAACAAACCAGCATTCAGCATCGAAACAATAGCACCTGATGTCCCCTCCTTTTCCTCCCCTCCCACCCTTCCTCTCTCATCCTCCTCCCTCTCTTCTCACCGTCAGGCTCAGGCAGCGGCCACACTGAGTACTCCTGAATTCACCGAACGTCTGCTTGACAGCACTTGTGGTGTAGAAACCTTCGGCCAGCAGAAGGATCCCGTAGAGGAAGAAAAATGATGCCAGGCCATAGATCACGTACTGGAAGTATTTGATACTGGTCATAGAGAAAAGTCAGTCAAACAGTGATAAAAAGCAATTACTGACAGATGTCTTAAGCAAACACTCACACATGCATACAGCACACAGAAAAGAGAATTTAAAGGAGGATCACTCACAAAGAAGCCATGACCACATAGTCCTGAACATTGCGGGCGAAATAAGTCTCGACGAGGACTTCGGTCTGGGCCAACGCTTCGTGCCCACAGCCACAAAATAATGCCATGCCAGCATAGCACAGCAAGGTGGCCACCAGGGAGGGGTAGGGCACTGCCCCAAGGCACCGGATACAGCAATCATAACAACCTGAGGGGGCATAATAAATGAGCAAACAGGCGGCACACACCGCACATATAACCACACAGCACATCTATGCCACAGTTGGGGGCCCTTTCACCCTCTGGGCGAACTATGAAAAAGGCCTTGCAAATCCATGCGCATACACCAAAACCCCACAAACAGGCAAGAAAGCAACAGAAAAAAAAAGAAGAAAAAACAGTGAGCAGTGACAAACAAGAGTTCAAGCAGCGATTCCCAATAAAGCGTCCAAACAAAAGCAGCCACCACTGACTTCACAACAATCACATGCACTTCTTCCAGTGTAAGCTGCGTTGGTGAAGCGGGTAGCAAATATCCAAAGTGTTAATAAATGCATTGCCAGAATTGGGATAGAGGAAAGCACCTAAGGCTTTGCAAAGCCAAGGCTGCCTGACTGGAAACATTTGCTGCTTCTGAGCCTTTACTCCACAACAAGAAAGATCCCAGTGCCAAGAAGTAATGTACGGTGCTGCCTACAAGGTATTGCAACTGTAAAGTAAGCCTCTCTGCGCTGACTTCATCCGTATGTGAAAACCCTTCTGCTTGTTCCAACACCTCACAGCCCTTACTAAATCTGGTCCAACCCTCTCTCTCCGGCGGTCACAGGCGTCACCAGGCGACTGAGGGATGGTGGCGAAACGTTGGCTCCAGGGCCCGGAGGAAAGAGCCTCTCTTTGTGGCTGCAGATACAATATTCATTGTTTTAGCCCTGATCAGGGAGGAACAAAGGGCTGTGAGGTCAAGCAAACAAAGACCTTAGTGACACAATACACACACATAACGTAGTATGTGGTGGCGGAGGGTTCACCAGGACAGCGTCAACACCACTGGCAATGTCACTCCTCAGGCCATCCTCCATTCACAGCTGGCTGAGACTAGTACCATGGCACTGAGTGTCAACATTGATGGGGGCTGGGTTCAACTGTTCAAAGAGTGGGTGGAAGCATAATGGCGGATGGAGGAAATCTGAATATCTTCACAACAACAATAACATCCCTGCTGAGAAATTTGTTTTGCCTACATGTGTTGTGTAATTATCATGAGCTTGAACTCTCCATGTGAGCAACATCTTTTTTTATTTTTTGATAGTTGCACATACGATGGGGTTTTAGCTACAGGAAACAGAGGCTGTGAGTTTAACAAACTGCTAGAAAAGTATAAATAGTAACAGCAGGAAGACTGTTAATCCCAAAAATGATAGTGCCTGCAGACGCCCACACTTCAGCTGTGCCCCGCTGCTGCAGTGGTTATAGTGATGGAGAGATGCGTTATCTCTGCCTCGCTTTTGAATTCAGTGCAAAAAGCATTAATGCAGGAAATGTCAAATAATTAATCAACACTGCACCCATTTCTTTTGTTTTTTTAAATCTGTGCACAAGTTGTTGTGAAAAATAGCTACCCAAAATTATTTGTTGCACACCATTCCTGTGAATATTTGCTAATATTTAACCCGTGACACATGTGGGAGTATCTGACCTCTTTCACATGAGTGACCTGGCATAGCCCTGGCATGATGAGAACTGCTGCCCATCGCTCTCGGCCAATCCTATTCCAGTCCAGATTGTGGTTAAATGAGGTTAGAGGAGATGGTGAGGATGTGTTTTCTTCAGTAATAAAGCAAGTAATCCTGGTTGAGTCTGTGCAACTTTAGTCTTCTGAAATCCTTCTCGTATGTTACTCTGCATCTTTTATCAATAGCAATGGCAGACAGTGAATCAGTGACAAATTAATAGTCAAGCTGTTGATAAAAAAAAAAGTGTTTTTAATTATTTAAAGTCGTCAGAAGCATTGGCTTGCAACACATTTGAACAACAGCACACGGAGGCAACATGAGAGCAAAGCCAGATTAAAGGCGAAATTAGTAAGTTATTAAAAATCAAAATTTTTAAGGTCATAGTAATAACAACTGATAAGAGCTATTAATAATTCTTTGCACTCACCCATGTCCAGAAAGAAGTGTGAAGTTATTGGAGTTTTGCTGGGTGGCTTTGTGACTGTGATATGAGGATATGAGAAGTATTCCCCGCCACTCCTATATGAATCTGACTCGCGCTTTTGTCTCATCAACAATAGATAGACCACATCTCCCCGAGTCACATCTTAAAGTCACAAAGTCCCATTTCAGCTGCCAGTCATTATTTATAGAGCCCAGGGTTCAGGACTGGGGACAGAGAGTGGACCTCAGATCATTATACAAATAATTTTGATATTTTAGCTAAATGAAAAACCCTTCCTTTTTAAGATTTTACTTTCATTTACTTTAACAGCATAGCAGTTTTTGCATGCACACTTTATACAGATGATCTGATATGAAAAACTAACAACTATATGCATCTTGACAAGTCCCCACGAAAAGCATTACCCGAATCCTCTCACACCTTGACGATGAGATCCTGTAATTATGATCCATCTAAAAATAACTCACAATAGTGTTTTCTTAAATTTCCCCCGAGGATTGTTTAATTTATGTGCATATACGTTTGTGAAGTGAATTCTGTTGCTGTCAATAGCTTATCTGTTAATTGTCAGTATGAATGTGTTGCCTGTCTACACACACACACACACACACACACACCCACACACACACACACACACACACACACACACACACACACACACACACACACACACACACACACACACACACACACACACACACACACACACACACACACACACACACACACACACACACACACACAGACACGGACATGCACATGTCAGACAACAGCAGCACACAGTCAGTGGGGTGCAACGTCTCACAAGCAGTATGTTGAGGAACACACAGAGATAAGTGGTATGCACAGACAAGAAGGAGAAATAAATCGAAACACCAGCGACTGACATTGATGAAGTTGACTAACAAGGGTGATATTGACGGTCGGGTCCAGCTGCTGCCCTCCTTCCCTCCCTCCCTCATGTTTGACCCAGTTGATGTCAAAGCTGGGTTCACTACAAAGGAGCCAGTGTGGAGCTGGAGAAAACACCATGCTATCCCTCTTTCTGGGAGAAAGTCAGAATCCTCCTTTTTTTTTTTTTTTTTTTTTTTACTTTTGGCCATTTTAAAGCCGTCAAACAACAAAATGGTTGCAACTGATTATTATTGAGCTCTATGAAATGAAACACTAGTGTTGCTTAAGACACACAAAAGCACAATTTCACTTACTTAACAGCCCAAACATTTGATAGAGTGGTCTGTTGTAAAAACATATACGTATTCACTGAAATACAATTATGTTTTAACCTGAAATTATTGAGTTAATGTTTCTGTTCTGCAGCCTTTTATCTTTTAAAACCCAGAGCAATTACAGATGTAGTAATTAGTATGTAGAAAAGAGCAATGACACTGGCTTTGTTACACAGTGCAGAGGAATGACGCCTTTGAAATCACTCTGAAAACCATGCAAGAGAGAGAGAGAGCGAGAGAGAGAGAGAGAGAGAGAGAGAGAGAGAGAGAGAGAGAGAGAGAGAGAGGAGTGACAGGATTAATTAACCTGTGCACTGTTAAGCAGCGTGTAGAATGGTTGTCTGCTCTACCGGCGGGATGTAAATAAGCAATAATGTCGACAATCAACCAATGGGATTAGGTGGGAGGACAGCTTTTATAAGCGTGCTGGCTTAGGTGACATTGAAAAGGGAATTTATGAATAAACTGTATTGGACAAAAGCTGATGCTGATGGTGAGTATAGCTCAGATCATAAATTATTGGCAGTTAATAAGACTCCATAACTGTCAGCTGTTACTGCATGAACTGATTTTAAACAAATGCATAACTCTCCAAGCTTTCAACAAAGTTGCAGATGCTGTTAGTCTGCATGCATCAGTTTGTAGTTTGCATAATCAAATGGAAAATATTACCTATATCATAATGAGAACCTTGGGCGGCAATCTTCATATGTGTATTGCGGCATATATCAATGCAGTGTAAGTAATTGTGCATGCAGTATGTATATGTGATACAGCACCGTTTTCCATTATTTGCAGTCTGATGGAAACACTCGTCAATATTTACGCACTGAACACGATCGTATGCATATGTTTGTGCAGGGAAGGAGGACTCCCTGTAAAAATATTTGCACCACCTCTGTTATCGTAACGTGGGCCATGTTATCGTGCAACACAGCAAACAAACACCCATCAAGTGAACAAACAAGCTCTTGGAGGGTGAAAAATCACATTGGACAGACCGACGCAGATATAATATCAACGACCTCCTGTGGTAAAAGTCTTCAATTATTTGTTTCACTTCACCAAAAAGTATCGATGGGCTCGGATTTTTTTCAACTGTGTGTGATTTTCCCCCTGTTGGTTTTGCTTCCTTGTTTGATTGTCTTGTTCTTGATAATACTGGACAGCACTGGTTTAGAATTTTGAAAACCTGGGAAATCAGTAAGCAGCAACGGCATTTTAGTGTTTAGATGAACCCAGAAACGGTGAAGAGCTCACGGCAGGATGCATATCAAGAAAAGAGGAAGGTGGCAAGAATTATTTCTTGTGTAGGAAGTTAATGTGACAGGCAAGAACAAATGCTGAGGGAGGCATGTGAAGTAGTGATCAGCTCTCTTAAGTCAGGGAACGTTTGGATCCAGAGAGGGCATTTCTGTATGGTCTGTGCATATTCTCTCCAGGTACTCCAGCTTCCTCCCACAGTCCACACACATGCATGTGATTAATGACTTGAAATTGCTTGTGGGTGTGAGTGTGTGTTGTTGTCTTCTCTTGTGCATTCCCTTTGATGGACCAGTGAACCCTGTTAGCAGTAATTAACTGGATAAAACTGCATAAAAGATGGATGGAAAGACAATGAAGAAAATCTAAGGCATCATTTAAATTGCTGTACATTCATTATACAATATGTGTGGCAAATAAAGCATTCTTTTTTTTCAAACTGGCTTCATTACTCCAGACAGCAGAGTAATGGTTGATAAAACATACTGTGGTTCTGGAAGTGATTGTTGGAGCATGAGCTTCGATTCCCATTAAAGGTAAGGGTTTTCTATTTTGTTCTGTTCTCCCAGATGCATGTTAAACAAATTGGATAAAAACAAAAAGAATTTGGTCCCCAAATACACCTGCTTTATTCATTCTCTCACTGTTAATAGCATTATCGCAACACTCTGATCTATTTCTCCGCACATCAAGTGTTGTGGACACAGACAGATCAGCAGCCTTACTCAGGTGAATTGGATGTGAACGTAGTACCTGAATGTCGGGAGACTTGGTTTTCAGGAGATCATCGCTTCATATCCAGCAGTATCCCTCAGTCTTTGGTTTACTAGCAGATTGTTATGGTGTGGATGTTGAAACAGCGAACGTACATTTCAGGGAGTGAAAATAAAAGCAGTGATTGAAATCCTCATTCTCACTGTGGTACTGAAGGAGCTTTATGCAGGAGTAGATTTAAACCTCATGAAAGTGGTGGCCTTTCAGTCTCTTCAAATCACCCTGAAGCTCTGTTACACAAATAAGAATAAGGTAAATACGTCCCAGTATGCACATTAAAGGTAGCTCTATAGTGTCGTCTTTAAGAGGACTGTCTCTGCTGCGGGAGGGGAATCTTGGAGGCAGGTGATCAATACCCATTTGCGGCGTGGTGTTTGTTGTTTCACCACAGTCCCCGACAGGTACTATACATGGAAAACAACTAAACACATCTCCAAGCAAATGTAAGTAGATCCCAGTATAAATCAGGCCTCAGCGTGATGGTGGTGTAGGTATCAGGACTCCTGCTTCATGTTGAGATCACTTTTGTTCCGAGCCTTTCTTTGTGTGTGAAATCAGTCTTATCAATTAAAAGATTAAATATGTCAGTTTGTAGGATAAACTGACATGCAATGATTGGTTTGGTAATACATAACTATACATTTTAGATGCAATCTTTTCATGGTGTGACTAATTGAAACACAAGTGGAGATGTACATGAATTTTATTTTTTTTAACCACTGTGAATGATTTATAGATGCAAAGAAAATCCCTCCTAAAAAGTACTGAGCATATGTTTGTAAATTATCGGTCCATTTTCAGCATTTGTTCTTATCAAAAACACAATTAAGGGAAGTGAATTATTGGGACAAACCCGTATTTGAAAATCAATAAATTTAAAACATAATTCCAGTTTGTTAAACAACTTATGAGCTCTTGAAACTGTCAGGTTACCTCGACAACAATCTACTGTTAAGTTAAATTAATTGAAAGGAAAGTGTTGCGGAGGAGTTTATTGTATTGCTGCTGTGTATGTGTTGCTAGTCTTCATTGGGCAATGTCTTTTGTTGTACTACTTTCAAGTTATACAATTAAATGGTCGCACGCATGTCTGCCCTTCGGTCTATTTTTTGTGAACATTTAATTTTACACGGTGGGTACTGATATTAGATAAACATGTTTTTTTTTTGTTTTTTTTTACTGAGGTTGAACGTTATGTTATTAAAGTCCTATTTCATGCTGATTGGCAGAACTATGCCTTCATTCACCTGTAATTAGTGATGCTAACAGGTATAATTCCTGTCAATCATCATCATCATCAGAGACTGAAATATGATGACTAACCACTAACACACTGATATATGGACCTATATGGAAGCTATAATTTAAAAGAAAATTCTTTTCACTCCTTTCTCTTGATACAGGAGATCAGGAGGTTTCCCCTTACCTCCCTGCTGCTGTAGCAATGTGAGTTTCCCCAACATGGGATAAAAAAAGCACAATCCAATCCAATCTAGTCTGATCTAATCTTAAATATTACGCTTTTTTACAAAACAACCTCTTTGGCCATACGAGTCGTGTATGCCACAGATAAATTACAGAAAAGTCAAATCAAATGTTTTGTTTGTGTGATTGCATCATGTGACTGATCGTAATATATTATATATGTTCTTTCTCGGCTTTTGGTGCAAATTTCATAAACGGATTTTGGAATCACATGAACCCAACATGAACACAAAGTAGACACTTTAACAAACTTGGCACATGGTTGTCTAACTTTTAATTAGCTCATTTTCCTAATCCCTCATTGTTCCAGGGTGAACAAATCAAAATTTCCCACAAGACTTAGTTTTAGGTCCAAAAATCTTTTTAATAGTTGGCTCATGTAGATTAAACAATGTGATGGTTACTTTGAAGGAATCAAATCTCAAAGCTTCACGTCCGTCATGTCCATTCAGTAAAGCGTGGCCCCTGGTTATAACTCGGTATGCATGGGGTCCGGACCACTTGGGGTAGGAGCAGTAATCTGTAAGGTTCATCAAACGCCTTTTAAAATGTGAATATTTGAGTTGGTATACATACAACTACAATGTAATTACAGTTGTCTTTCTGGAGACCTTACAGTATTCATAAACAAACGACAAATAAAATGTTGATCTAAGTTTATTCTGTACAAACAAGCCAAGCCAAAAGAACTATGAGTTGGTTAGAGTATGAAAACACATCTTAAGCATTTCTGTTTTTATAGTGAAGCAGAAGTTATATTCCTACAATGTACTAAGCAAAAAATCAAGAGCACATTAAACAAAAGTATAGCAAGGATACTCAAATAGACTACAATAAATTACAACAACACTACATATGCAAAACTGAATGGTTATCTCAAACAATGCCTAATTTACACTTTTGTACCGCAGTTTTCACCCAACCACACGCTCACACACCCACACGAACCCACGCACACGCTGGTGCTATATTTTTGCACTAACTCGTTTACCACGTGTGACCAGTATCTGAGTGAAGTTTTGCTCCATTGTAGTTGTGATTCCACAGTAATTCCTTATGTAAGCGATGTACAAGGCATTTGAAAGTAAATACAGTAAAAATACATTTTTATAATAAGCAATGCACCATGAGAAATATGTATAAAATAGCTTGATAAGAGTAATAATAATACTGCTTTTCCGCTCTTCCAGATCTCATCTCCGTCCACCACGAGTTGTAATGTCACTTAGTTCCACGAGATCAAAATAGATATCACAGAGTAAGAAAAAGCTTTCCATACAAATCCAACTGTATAAACATTATACTAAGTTCTTGCTAGGTAAAGTTCCAAAAAAGCCAAAGTGGAAAATGAAATGCACTTTTTCTTTTTGTCTGCCTTTGAAAATGATTATTATAAAATGACTTTGCAGTTAGACTTCCTATTATGAGAGAGCAAAGGCAGGATGTTGGTGGTTGTACACCTTTGGAAACGACAGAACAAACATATTCAATCCTATTTTACCTACACATCCTAAATACAGCTTTACATTTCCAAGTTTTAAGTACGTCACATTTCTGAGCTGCGTCTCTTGGCAGACTATACCCGTGTGGTCGAGTGGGTGCTGGGCAGGCCTGCGGAGCTGTAACCAGCCGGAAAGGTGCTGTATGGACTCATGTTGGAGAGGCCCATGAGCGAGTTGGGGATCATAGTGATGTTATTGGGGGTCATCAAAGGAATGTCATCCGGAGAGCGGCGCTGACTGAGTGTGTAGTCCAAGCTCGGTGAGACGTGGAGAGGATTGTGAAGGGCCTCGCATGGGTTCCTTTGCTGGGATGATAGGGTTTCGTCCACCGTGGTGGTGTGACTGGCATTGTTGCCTTTGCTGTCGCGTTGGGGACTGGGCTGCTGCGAAGTGTCCTGGCGACTGCGCTTATCCTTGCGGTAGTACAAAGCCGCAAAGGCCAGGACGTTGAGGAAGAGCAGTGACGCCCCGACAGCGATGGTGACGCTGAGCTCCGTGGAATAATCTCTCGGATTAGGCATGATCAGAGGGCCCATCTCTCTGCCTCCCTCTCCGTCACTGTGGGCTGTGGATATGGGAGGCCGGCCGGTGCTGCCAGATCTCTTGCCGTTGGCCTGGGTGGGGTCCAGTGGTGTGACCTTGGTGGTGGTGGATGAATAGTGGAACATGTCATGGAGGTTATAGAGGTGGGGCACCAGGTGTTTCCAGAAAGCCACCTTGGTGGCGCGGTAGTGATCACGGATACGAGGCTTCAGGCCGATGTGTAGGTACAGCTGGTCGTACGGGTCATACTTGGACCAGGCGACCTCCTCGAAGCGGTTAGCCTTAGTGTGGATGAACTTGGTGTCCTGTGGCACTGGTTTGTTCGGATCCCTATGAACAAAACAACAAATATTTAAGTCACAACACACATTACCGGCAATGGAGTTACATTCAGTTCAATGCTTCTTAACTCTTGGCACAATCATGCTGCAATGATACAATTATATTTATTGATGATTATGTTTCGCCAGACAAATAAATGACTGAGAAACAGCGAGTGGAATGGCAAAAATTATTTTGATATCGATTTTTTGAAGGTGTACACAATGGAAAACAGCTTTGAATATTTGTTCAATTTCGGTGATTCTGCTCTCATTTGGCACACTATGATATGCATTATTAATGGAAATATCTACAATTATTATTGGAAAGAAATTGCTGAGACATATTGTAGAGTTAAATGTGATACCAGACATGAGTTTTATTAAGAACAGCAAGCTTTCTTGTTGCACTGTTAAATCAAGAAAAGAGAAGAAAAAGAAAAAAAAGCCAATTCCCCAATAGAAAATGAGGAACTGCATGAACAATGTAATATCACTAGCTCTCCTCAAGAGCTCAGCATTCCCTCATTCCTACACACTAAAACAACAGCCTACAGTGACCTGTGCCTACTGCCGCGGTCAACATCAAAAAACATTCACTGGATTCAACAATGCAGCAATGTAAGAACGGATTGCACGTCCTCTACAGAACTGTCTCTTAAATTCCAAAACAACCAAGAAATCTTTGCCTCTGTTTGACAAATTGCAAAACAAGTTGTCAGAAGAGGAGCTGCAGAGCTTCACTCCGTTGCACTTTCAACAGCAGGCTTTTCCGCTGCTGAGTCAGTCTAAGTGTAATTTCAGGTCAACATCAGACTGGAGCCTGTCGTGGATAATAAACTCTCTTGCTCAAGACTGCAAAACTTTATTAAGATGAAAAAGTATTCTGTCGTCTAAGATACATATATCACAAGGACTCACAGGAAATCTAAGGATGGATACACAGATAGACAGAAGATATCTATATCTATATCTATATCTATCTCTCTCTCTCTCTCTCTCTCTATATATATATATATATATATAAAAAAATTTTTTTTTTAACAATTTCCAGTAATCTGAGATAAATGGCTGTTTTAAAATCACTACGAATCTGCTCATCAGCACATCCATTCAGCTATTTTCTATTTAACATAGTTGAGGTCATTGGTTGCTGGAGTTGATCACAGCAGACAATGGTCTGAAGGCAGAGTAAACTTTGGACCAGTCACCAATCCATCACAGGACAAAGACAGGTATGGGGAATCATCCCATCCATGTTTTTGAATTGTGGAGGAAACCAGAACCTCCCACATGCACAGGGGGGATATGTACAGTATATATGTATGTAAACTCCACATAGACAGGACCTTAAGCCCCAAAACTAAACCAGGGTTCCGTCACTAAGAGGCAACAATGCAAAAAAAAAGTCTATTTACAACCTGCTGATCAGCACAACCTGTCCTTTTTATTACATGAGTGCACACTGTGTACATGATGTATTTCTGTACTGGAAATCTGTGTCACTCCTACCTGAAATCATAACTTACAGTAAAGGTGGTTTAGGGTTATAGAGCATCTCTTAACTGCCTCTTCAAATGTTCTCCTCACAGTGATGGTTTGTTTTAAACTTTTATGTGAATTAAGCTGTAAACTTTTAAGTCCTTTACCTGCAGTAAATCTGCCCAAAGTGATGGCACATTGGTATGTGCATTAAACAAGATTTTACAGAAGCCTGAAAACAACATGAGCTTACAGAAATACTCACTGGATATGTTTTCAAGTATTTGGCATCATGTATGCGGTGAAAGAAGTTCATAAGGTTTGGGTGCAGAAACGGCCTAACTAGATGGAATCAGCTAAAACTTAGAGCGATATGGATCAATTGTTAAACATTTGATGTTCAGAAAAAAAAATTATATGAATCAATAAAAGATGTAATGCCGTTTTTATGTCAAAGTTCTTGTGAACTGATCAGTTGAAAAAGGAGTTAAGGTCAGACAACATGTCAATGAGCGCTCAGGCTGCATTTAATTAGAAGGCACTTCAAAGCTGAGTCATTTTAGCATATAAAGGACAAGAAACTGCAGCTCAAGTTAGAGAAACAACGTCTCAGCACAAAATGAGGAAAGCAGATTCCAGAGGATGGTTATGTTAAAATTTAACAGGGAAATAATTAACAAATTACAAATACTCATATTAGTGTAATCAACTATTATCTTTAGTCCTTGTAAGAATTTGTACCATGTAATCCACTATGCTACTTTTAAAATCACAAACTGCTTCCCAAAATTAATGATCTAACATTTCAGTATCTGTATTTTTGTAGCCAATAGTGTTAATTATTTCAAACGAGAATTATTTGAGAAATGTGCTTTGAATTAATAGGTGGAAATCTCAGGGAAGGACAGAGTTGTTGTTTTTTTTAAGCAATTTTTCCTTCCAATTTCTGGCCTGTTGCTACCAGTTATGATGTAATTTTGAATAATGAAGAATCACGATAATTGTTCACAAAATGAAATACAGTCAGGCTCCATCTGATTGGCCAGATATGTTGGCATGCTGTGCATGAATCCACATTGCATGGAAACAATTTCAGTCAGTCTTTTGTGAAATGTATATTGTCAAGGTTGATATTGTGATGATGATAAATTTTAGAGGCATGCCATGCAGCTCCACTTGTAACTAAGTACAACTTAATAAAGTTAACAGGAGTTAACACATTTTAAGTGTTAGAAATTAGATACAGAATGAGAATCTACAGCTTGGATATAATTTGTAAATAACTTATTCCATGTGCTTGTGTTTATTTCTCAATTCGTTACTCACCCACTCTTTGCAAAGTTGGTCCAGTAAGTCATGACCACCGCACTGAGCATGATGTCATTCCTGGAGAAGTTACAGGGGAACAGATCCGTCGGGCCGACCATGGGGATGCCAAACACGTAAGGCACCTCATCTCCATGCGCTGAGTCTGACCACACCGGCTTCATAAGGCTCTGGCAGTGGTGGTAGAAGGCGTAGAAGTATGTTGGCGAGCCATAGCGGGCGTGCAGGTCAGCCGTCACCACTGATGGTTCCACCCACTGGTGGTCGGTGAAGAGGGCCACCAAGGTCTTCCTCCTGGTCTCCGGGTTGTCTTTGTCAGCCCAATCTGTGTACATGAATTTAATTGTCTCCCTCAACGTGTCCTTCCCTTCTGGATAGCCATACAAACTGTCCACAAAGTCTGACACAGCAAAGTCAAAATCGCTGCCAGACACTCCTTCCTCCAGGTCCATGACGTTCTCCACAAAGCGCAGTCCCTCTCCCTGATTGACACCAAGCATTATATCGTAGTTAAGAAACTCGCCCTGCTCCATCAATATCTCAGGGTCATCTGGGATGACGTCTCCATCGATGACAGGACCAAAAGCCACGCGGTATCGAGCTGCCTGGATATCTTGCTCTACCAGCTCCTTAGCACTCTTCTTCTGCAGGCAGGAAACCATGTCCACTGTGTCCAACACGTTACAGCCAACCCTCTCAGCAAGCATGCGAGTGTACTTGACTGGTTGGTAGTTGACAGCCCAGCTGGATAGTGCTGAACCACTTTGGATGATGGCTCTGTGGAACAGACCTTGGGACACAAATTTCAGAACAAAAAGAGACAGGACAGAGGCTCAGAGAACGGTGCTTAACCCTTGGAATCATTGTTATTTATAGCAGCTCGAAGCAAATATGTGATTCAGTTTACGCTAATTGCTATTCATAATTCAATCAAAAGCCTGTTACGACAGAAAATTCAGGTTGATAAACGTGAGCAAGGCCACATGTGATGTTCAGGGATTACTATCTGCAGAGACAAAACAGTAGGAGTGATCAGGTCCGTTAGTTGACCTGGTCAGAGGCTCATAATTGAAGCAGCTGGTCGAAGAAATTAACTGGTAATAGGATGTTGGCTTCTTTTGCATTTAAAATACTGACAAGAAAATGCCCCGAGTTCCTGGTTTTCTCTGCTGATCCTCTCACTTGTTTCCCTATGCAGATGACAGTGAGTGCACGTCAAACTAATGATCAATTTGCAGCACTGTTTCAGTGAAGAGGTGTCTGCTTTTCCTGACACCAGCTATTCACAGACATACAGTAATTGTGGAATCGTTAATTCTGTGTGTCTAACAAGCTGTGTAGCTTACATATATCGACTGCTGATGCCAACTGTGCGGTGGAGGGTGTGTGCAGAGAGCTGAATATGCAGTAACCCTGATCCTTCGATGTTGATACAGTAAACACACTGCTCTGTTGAATTGTTTATATGCAGTGCGTCACCTCTGTCTCTACGGGTTTCATATCTACCACCTAAAAATGACAAGTGATATGTATCAACTCAAAAAATATTCTGGCAAAGTTAAGGCACAACAGTCACTGGAAAAAGAGTGCGGGCACAGTGTCACTTTCTCCCTCCTTTGCTGTCATTTTTTTTTTTTTTTTTAGGGCAGCAGCGAGCTAGTCTACTTCAAAGACAGCCGGAGGTCTTTGTGCATTTGCTGCAGCCGAGCTATAGGACATCCAACACAAATCTCACAAAGGACAGCTGCCGCAGCCTCCCTGGCATTGATGAAAACTCACAATTTCTGCCCTTGTTGGGGTTTGTCTGGGTGCAATGGTTGAACCAGGGTGATAAGATGGTTAAAAGAATAGTTTCACCATCATCTTTCATTCATTCTTGCTCAGGAAAACATTTGTTTTACTTGTTCTCAATTTATTTTGAGGAGGTATGAGATACCATACTCTTTTAGATAACTTAAAATTATTTAGACGTAATTCACATTGAGTGATACTAAATGACTTCAATAATATGACCTGTAAATAGTGCTGATTTGTCGAGGAATTTGATCTGAAATATGTCATTTCCAATTACAGCAGAGACAACGTATCTGTGGAAAAACATCAATTTTCACAGAAAAGAATTCAAACTGCTTTCAGGTTCTGATTCATCCTCATGCCAACCATGTCTTTGCCAAACAGTGTTTTTCCTCAAGGTTTCACAATGACAGTAGACAAATGCATCTCGATCACTGGTATTTTTTAATATTTTCTGGACACCGCAGGCAGGTAAACAATGAAAACAAATCTGACGCTGAGCGGCTGAAATATAAATCAGACGGAATGGTAAAAACTAGTGTTCACAGGTGAATCTGACGACATGATGAAAACTTTATAATACCAGTAGGCTTCTTTAAGAGCTTCACGTTTAAAGAGGGAGAGCTTTTAGTCTGATTAGATTGAGTAGAGGGGAACAAAAGCAATCACTTACTTAACAAATACCCCCGTTACCCTACTCTCATATTATAACACTTCATCTCCCTGCCAGACCGTTTGGATATACACTTGAAACAACGAACCAAATTCAAAAAAGATTGAAAAATTGTTTGAAAAGATCAAATTAATTTACTTGAAGAGATTAAACCTGATATCTGGGGTCCATGCTTACTGACACTAGATATGCATTATTACATCAATTATTACTTGAACTCTGGGTAACAACACAGTTTTCTAAATAAAGGCCAATAAAAGTCTAGGATAACTTTAAAATAGTGACTTGTAGATTCTTACCCTCGGAGTGATGGGACAGAGTTAGTAGACTGACGCAGGAGGCACCGATTCCAGATCCAAAAACTGTGATCCGACCCGGATCTCCTCCAAAGTAACCAATGTTTTTACTTATCCAGCGGAGAGCTTGAATCTGGTCCAGGAGCCCATAGTTTCCTTTTGCTGCCTGGTCCCCAGTACTGAGAAAGCCTGATATATACAGGGAGACAACAGAGCCAGTGCTGAAGCGGAGCTCTACAGTATATGTCCCCGCTTTGATCTAAAGCTGTAGCCCAGCAGGGCATCTCAATGAACTGACACTGTTCCCCCTCAGGTGTAGTAAATATGCTTTTGCTCTCTCGCACAGCGCTTCACTTTTTTAGTCATCTCCTTGCAACAGTCGCCAAGAATCAGCGCCCCTCAGGAAGTGATCCAGGCGCTGCTCATCAAATCTGAAAATACCCCTGACAACAGTGAGGCTTGATAACATTTAACATGCATAAATAAACAAACCTTCCACTTTAGATGGATTTTATAGACCCACACCGAGGGCCCTGGCTCGCTTACAATTGATCCTATTAGTTATTGCCTTGCCTCTTCTCATCTAAACACCTCACTCTTCCTGACCTTGCGAATGCCGAATGCCTTTGTATATTTAAATCATTTTACTTTCAAGGAAAGCAAAGAATGACAATCGTATATAGATTACATAAATTCTTCTAAGGGAGAATAATTTGCATTTTCAGACGAGATATAAAACAGATCTTACAAAACAAGGACAAGACATGCTTAGTATTAATGTCACTTTTCATCTGATGATGAAACTTACATGCAAATCAAGCCTTGTGAAAAGACTGTGGCATCACTTTGCAACAGTTTTGTTTAGTTTCACATTTTTGAAGCACCTACAGCTTTTATAGACTTATACCAGCTGTACAAGTGGAAATTAATGACCATTAAAGCCGTTTATTTACTCAACTGAAACAAGGCTAAATACCCTATTCAGAGTTACGACACAAAGATGGTGTCATCACCTAGTATGCCAATTCTGTAGTTGAGTGTCACGACAACAACATTTCCATAACTGGCCAGAACGCTGCCGTCCATCATGTTTCCAGTGCCCTCCATGTAGGAGCCTCCGTGGATGTAGACCATCACAGGTCGCGCTTCAGAGTCCCTTATATCTGCAACATCAACACACACACATATGCTGAGCAAACAACTACAGGGGCAACTGTGGTAGAATTGAGAATTGATGGTGCACTGTTAACAAAACTTTATGTCCCAACTGTTCAGTATGAGGTATGAGAAAAGACTGCTTAGAAAATGTGCTTTGAAGCAAGCTGGGGTGATATGCCTGAAGTTTGAAGGCTGCAATGACAATCAAAGAATGCATGATAATTACACTCTGACAAGGCTGTATGAATAATAATATAATAAACAGTTATATCTTGCATGTGAGATGTTTGAGCAAGCATACTGCAACATATAAAATTTTCTTGATTAGATGGAAAGCATAAAAATGTATTGATTCAAATTTGAAGATTTGCAGAGTGAAATAACACGCTACACTGATCTCTCACTCTCCTTAAGTACCTACAAGCTAAAAACATAACCGCTTTCTATTTTTTTGTTCGGAAATAGAAAATCTTTATTTCATGTTTTGTGGCCAATTTATTATATTGACTAATGACTCTCTTTAGAAGGGACTGTACGACAGATAAGTAGATAATGCAGTCTGTGGATCAATGTGCATGGCAATAGAGACGTAGCACTTACTGAAAAGGACTGCAACGGAGCTCAAATCGAGACATGAGATTCAGAAACAGCAAACTTATGTAATCACAAATCAGATAACACCATTGCTTTTTTCATATTCCACTCAAAAGAAAGAACCCCGGGAGTTCTTTTGGAAAGCAGAAACTACAGATTGGTAACATGTTGAAACTGAAAGAGTCCATGCATTAAGACTTTGAGCTCTTGAAAATACCTTCGGATATATGAGTCTCAGCATGTGAGAAAGCCGCCCCCTTTTTCTTGTGTTGGCTCCCTGGGATTCACATAAGGAAAAAAAAACAAGTACAGAATTCAAAATAGCATGATTGGTTTAATATAAATCCTATAATTATGGTGGCAAAAACAAAAGGGAAAAAACCCCAGAAAAAGTAAATGACATTTAGTCAATTCTTTGGGGATAGAGAACGTAATTGTAATACGACAATTACAAAATAATACGTGTTTACCATTTTTCTTTTGGTGAAGTGAACAATGTTGTTTCTTGTTAGGTATGTTTAAGAGATAATAATAAATTAGATGTCCATACATTTCCAAATACACACACCATTAAATGTGAAGGCTTTACTAACTTTGACTTTGCTAATTTTATTAGTTTCTACAGCTGTCATGTCATGTCTCCAGGTAAACTGCTGCAGGGCACTTAGTAAACATATTATGCGTATGATTTATGACTAAATTAATGAATTAAAGAAAAAAAAAAAAAAAAAACCTTCTCTGCCTTCACTTGGAAACCAAACTGCAAAAATAGATATAAAATAGCATTAAAAAAGCAGAGATTGCCAAATCACTGTCACAAATCTGATGTTTAAAAAAAAAAAACCCTGCACATTGCTATGAGCAAGAACAAGTTCTGCATCAATAAAACAAACAATAAAGTCACAGACGGCCTGAGGTGCATATTAAAAAAGCAATGACAGAGTCTTAAGAGATAAACTGTATGGAAGAAAAGGGGAGTACCTTTTGCCCTGAAATAAAAATGTAAATGTGAAATTTAATTTACCTGTTTGTGTGCCAGGTGAGGAGCCCTACAGGCATGCAGCACTCAGCCGAGGGGCTTTGTAAAATGTGGGCTGCACCATTTTGGACAGCTACCTCTCAAGCAGGCTGTTGTTTATCTGTTGTTGCTATGCTACCACAGAGGAGCCCGTCAAAGAGCGGTATTTTACATACACGGCTGAACACGATTTAACTTTGAATGCCGAATGTTTTGTATTATGCCAAATGTTTGTGGAAAAGGCAAGACATTCACTGGAATCAGGTTTAATTGGTGTTTTGAAGCAATCTGAACAAAAGAACTCTGTTTGTCTACACAAGATCTATAAAACATGCAGTATTATTGTGATATTAAATTGTTTCGCTAATCTACAAATTCACAGAAGGCTCACAAAATGTTCCCTTGCTGGTTCATTTCACAGTTCTATTAGTTAGAGAAATAGGAAAAGATTCAGTATGCAGTAGGCAGTTGACTCCTGTATCTCACTAATTGGCCCCCAACAGACATACTGTCTGAACAAAGCAGTGATTCAGTAATATAAAATGTATAAACATGACAAAACATGAAAAGCTGGCAATTATACTTCTACTAGCCCTTTGCAATTACAACTGATGGTCAGTGGTGACAGGACAATACGCTTGGTTCATCAGTTTTGAAGCGACAGAATTATTGCTTGGTTTAGGTGGACTTTTGGAACACAAGCACACACCTCAAGTTTAATCGTGCTTTTACAGGTGCAGCCATATGAAAGATGCCTTTAGTGATGTCAGGGCAACATCTTCAGTCGCCATAGCTACCAAATAATTTCCTGCTTATTAATGTGATGAGAACGTATCAGACAATGATGACACTGCGTTCAATGGTAAATCAGCCCTTGGTGGCAGCAATGTCATGGGCAGTGGTCACACACATGATTTATGATGATCACAAGACAACGTCAGGGTCAGAAGAACAACGATCAGTGGACACGGACAGACATTGCTGTCTGTTTTACCACGCCAACTCACCATCATCTGTCGGAGCGTAGATGTTTAGATACAAACAGTCCTCGCTCTGATCCTGAATGTATGTGGCTACTGTATCCAGGTTGTAGGTGAACCATATGGGCATCATGATCTCTGGCACGGTGTTGTGGATGTTTTGAGGGCACACAGGCATGAAGTGGGTAGCATTTTTGACACCTGACCAAGAGGAGGGCTGCTCAGGGGGCATGAATCGCTTCTCACCCACAGGTGGAGCGGCATAGGGGACTCCGAGGTACTGATCAACGGGCCGGAGGACCTCGCTGGGGACGGGAACCCGGAGCCCGCGCAGTTTCCCAAACTGGGTCGTCACAGTTGGGTAGAATTTCTGGCTTGTTGACTTGGTCAATGACCAGCAGGAACATAATATCCACCAAAGAAGAGCACAGTGGGTGATGGTTGCAGTCCCTTGCTGATGTAGCAGGTGTGCAGGCAACAGATGGTCTCTAAACGTAGCCAGCCACATGGTCTGGGCAAGACAGTGCCCTTGCACAACACAAATGCACACTGTAGTGTCTGTTTAGTCCCTTTGCAACGCCCGTGTCAAGCAGACATCACTCACTGCGCCGTTAGATCCGATAGTTATCAAATCCAAATACACTTGAGTCAGATATGAACTGCCTCCGCTTCCACTTTTCATTGCAGTGTGTACAAATCTGAAAAAAAGAAGATTAGAGACATTAGGCCAGAAAGCATCCAAAGAAATTGAAACAGTGGAAGACGTTTATAACTGACAATCTTTGGATTGAAGTATTATCTTTGATCAATATTTCAGGTTCCAGCCCTGAAATGGGACCGGTGACCTCTCTCAGGTAAATGCCGCCTTTAGCCCACGGTCAGCTGTGATAGCCTCCAGCTCTCTACAACCCTACTCGCAATAAAGTAGGAAGAAAGGATGGATGGAAGGGTGGAATATCTCAGGTAGTAATAGCTTCTGAGATAAGCTTGCTGGTAACCTTTCTGAGACAAAATGCCTTAAAAGAGAAAATCTTTCATACCTTGCTCGCACAGGTACAAATCACTGAATACTGATCTTTATATATCAGTGTGAGGAGGCAATAACACATCTGAAAAAAAAAATACATCTGCTGTGATGTTCGAGTGATGCTGTTAAAGCACTTCATAAAAGGTGTTAGGCACCCATTTTTTCTTATGTAAAGCAACTAAACGAGCAAAAAAAAAAAAAAAAGAAGACAAATCTTTAAACGTAGTGAAGAATTCTTAAAATGACACATTCACTGGGAAATAAACTTCTCTGACTTGATTGTGATATTTCATTTTTTACTCAGTTCTTTTTTTGGGGGGGAGGATTGGAAAGAAACAATAAACAAAGAATAGATTGTGGTTGTTTCTTTCCCATGACTTTCAGTACATTGAAGCGACTCTGTCAGCGACTGAAATGAGGGTGCATAATGGAAGTAGTGAAGATCCCCAGAACAAACACGTCTGACGGGACCACCAGCACCAAATCCTCTTCACGGAGCAGAGCGAGTAATTGCAAGCTAACTGAATGACTCCAGGAAGGCTTGCAGGTAGGGAAAAAGGATCCTTTGACACTTCTTACTGAAAATTCAATTTGTTGTAGTCTATTTTCACAACAATTTTAACTTCTTTCACCAAACAATTGTTAGCTGCGGAAAGAGAATTGGAATATGACAGATTTCATTCTGCTTTTCATCTATTTTCTCACGTCAACAACACATTTTTACAATTTTTTTAAAATACTGCTTAACTAATTACAAATGAGACACAATCAAAGCCATTTATTGAATCTAGTTGACTTTACAACCTCATATTTCGATATTTCAGTCTTTTATAGAGTGGCCTGCCTAATGCAAAGACCTTTAATTGTCTGTACACACACACAGTATCTGTTTTCTAATTTATATGCAGTCACGAGAGTCCCTGTGCAAAGACAGGTGACAATTGGTTCGTGGTTTATCAGTATGCATGCTTTGGCAAACAGGAAAACACACCGTCAGCCCATCACACATGCAGCTACGGTATTGTAAGCTCACCCGTGGAGACCCGCAGAGAACAAACTGAGTTCTTCTTCTTCCATTTAAATTCATTAATAATCTAAGCGGCATCCCATCTTTCTCCTTATGGTCTCAAAAGGCAGTAAGCACAATATGCTCGACATGAGCTTCTCACAGACTTGTCAATGAGCAAAGCAAAAAAGAAGCTTGTTAACCTAATCAGAGTTATTGATGAGCACTGCTCCGAGCTTTGTCAAAGGCCGCAGCTAAATAGCTCCATTTCTAATCTGATGAAACTTTCTGGTAAAACGGGATGATTTCTTCCAAGTAACATGAGAAAGTAATTAAGCACAGATGTGGAGCTTCGGCTTTTCTCTTTCTCTGCAATATTTACAGTCACGGCAACATAAACACCAACAGAGCCTCTTCTCTCCTTTGCAGGGGTGGTGTGTTACCCCGTGCATAGATCATCGCAGTTTGCCTATTTCCAAGCAATGGGTCAGATTAGATTGATTCTACTCTCACACTATCACAGTGACTCTTTAAAAAAAAATATTGTAACTCTCAGCCCCAGGGCAGCTTTGTCTCTGTATTAATTAACAGTTATGAATGGTTCCCCAAAGCCAAAAAAAAGACAAGGCTTGTTCTATCCCCCTATCTGTTATGAGACAATGATGTACAGCTCCCAAGACATTAAAATGGAAAAGATAAAGAAACTGATTTCTTTTTTTTTTTTTTTTTTACAGTAGCACATCTTTTGGTTTGAACGTGATACAGATAATAAATCATTTGGATCCATTTGGAGCTTTCCCTTTTTGAAAAGCCCACGGTGAAATCATGACAAATTATGAAATTAGCAGTAACATCCTATACAGTGGACATCCCCAGTCAGTCTTGCTTAGTTGTGTCTTGTTTGAGAAGCAGTTCTGGTGGTTTTGAAAAAAGATACCGCTGGAGCTTCTGTAGATCAAAGGAATGATATGAATTCTTAAAATGAATGGCACATCATTTTAAATTACACATGCATGGTAACAATACCAGTCAACTGGCACGTTTTTTTGCGTTCTTACTTCAAATCAAACTTGTACTTTAATTGATTTGGGGCTGTACCTAAAACAAAAAGTGCATTTTTTTTTTTTGTTTCGCTGACATCACTGCACAGACTCAAAAGAAGCCGAATACTGCTTTTTCCAACTTCTTCTGGTCTGGGATGGGACAGATGTGGATAAAAGCTTTATAGCTTACACCAAATGGGCCATGTAATAAAACAGAGACATCACTCAGTCAAGTTTGATACACTGCAAGTTATTGGGCAATTTAGGCTGGCATCAT
Organism: Lipophrys pholis; assembly: GCF_963383615.2. Lineage (NCBI taxonomy): Eukaryota > Metazoa > Chordata > Actinopteri > Blenniiformes > Blenniidae > Lipophrys > Lipophrys pholis. The sequence continues at coordinate 9,475,557 of NC_137634.1, read as the reverse complement.
GCCCAGAACCCGGTAACTAACTGATACATCCAAAAATCAAAATGCTTTACAGCCATAATATTTTACACTAATAGACGATCTCGCTCCAGCCAGATGTTTATGCATCACAGTGGTGGTTTGGGGTGAAAATATCTGGCCCTGCCACATTTCCTGTGACCAAAATAGTTTAATTCCCATTTGACTGACTTGATCCCAGTTGCAGACCTATTAGAATGATTGCTATAATCGTGTTTCACCCCCACCATCACCATCCCAACACCTACATCCCTGATAAACACACAATTCAACACCAATTCAACACTAATGAAAATCTCTGGGACAACATCCCATCGACTGGGTCTCTGGTAGCCCGGGGGCCCTAAACATGAAAGCGTTTCAGAAGGAGCCTTGTATGTCAGACAACAGGACAGGGCTCCAAATGCCCTTGTAATTCGACTGGTGTGGATCAAACCCGTTTTAGAGGATATCCCCAAACCCCCCCCCCCCCTTAATTTAGCAGTGCAGTAAAGAGGAGCAGAGATTGATGAAGGGGGAGAAAGAAAGAAAAAAAAAAACACCTTCCAGAGGACATGTAGGTAGCACTCAACATAATGATCACTGCTTTATAAATTAATGCAAGGATCCAGACCCGGGGAGAAAACCAAGCCACAGCCCACGTAGCATCGACAAACTGCTGTAGTGTGTGTGCGCTGCCTCACGTTGTGACTGGAAGCTTGTTTAATCTGGGTCTAGGACGGTGCAATATCGGACAAAACGGAATAAAATATGTCGTGCTAAGAAATACCCCGCTGTGCCATATCGCTGAAGCATCGCTTTGAAACGAACCCCCCCTCCCCGAAAAAAAACATTGGTCTATATCTAAGTGATCAATCAGAACAAAGATGATTCTCATGGAAAAAAAAAAAAAAAGAGAGAGAAAAGAAGGAGAAAACAGCATCATTAGGATAAACTCACCTGCTTTTACAGAGGCTGAAACGCGCTTCATCTCCAGATATCCTCCATACCATGCCCGTCAGTTACGCTACAGGACAACGGCGTTGCGTGTGGAATATTTCCCCCGGTTTTCGGTATCAAGCACACAGATCTCTACTCTTATCTCCTGCTTCGCACAGTCTGTGTGCTTTGCGCATTCACGACGCCAAGGTCAGGAGCGCCAACGGTTTTAATGGAGCGCCCACCATAGAGATCTCTCTACGGCGCCCACTGCCAGCGCGTTACTAGGCAACCGCCAGGATACGCCAGTGCATTAAATCCACCGTCCAAAAAACCGACTGAATCCCAATTTAGAAACCATTAACTGACCATCTCAACCCGTGGATGCACAGTGTGTGTCTAGGGGCTGAACCCATTTTACCTTTGACCACATAAGGAGCGAGGCATTTTAAGAAGTGTGCCGGCCTGCATGCAGAAGAGGTGCATGCACAGGCACATCACTGCAAAGACAGCAGAGTTTCCTTGCTGGTCTATGCTGGTCTGATGCTAGGCTTTCCTGATGCATGCAGTTTTATGCTGGTTTATGTTGGTCTTGTGCTGTCTTTGCTGTGTCTATGGGGACTGTGTGCTGGTTTATGCTTGTGTGAGCAGGTCTGTAGGGGTCTGCCAGTGTTTTTGTCTTTACCTGGGTAGATGCAGGTGTGATACTATGCCATGTTGATCTGATGTTGGTCTTTGTTGGTGTGAATGAGCAAATTGCCGAATATCCTCTGACATAATTGCACCATGGGCCGTGCAATATATTTTAAATGTAAATTGTTCTTTGGAGCACAGTGTAAAGAAAATACATTTTCAACACATATCTGTTATCTCTTCAAAATGGGAATAAGCTGAGGCAGTCCAGAAATATTAGCTCTATAGTTGGTTAACAAGCACATTGGAACCCAAGAAGAAAACCTCTCCGTTCAGTCCCAGTAATGGTGCCCTGCTGGGAACCAAAATGACCACAGGTGGCAGGAAACTAGTTCAGGACAGAGAGGTGAAAATCGCACTTCCATTTCAGCAAAAACAACATTGTGCTTATTGAGTTTCCCGTCGCTTCGTCTACCCAGCAGCTTACTGTGTTTGACTTGGTTTTTTTCTTCTTTTTTTTATAAGTATTTTCATTTAGAAACTGCAGCTTGTTCCTCTGTTGCTCTGTTATTCTCTTAAGTTGAGCTTGAAGTAAAAATACTCAAGTCACACTGAAATCTGTCCCATCAACAAACCACAAACATGCAGCAAGAGGAATGAGGCAAAGTCCAGGCAGTTGCTGACAGAGCAGACATTTCTTTCCCACATATCCTTTTTTAATAATGCCCAGTGGCCATAGCTGTGATGCTCAGCTGAAGAATAGTTTCTCCACTTCTCTGGGAGAGACGCAAACCATAGATGTTTGTTCCGGGCTGGGTTACCAAGAATTACTTTTTACAACAAAAATAACTTGCATTTATTGTTTGTTGATGCACACGGTTGCGTTAAGCATTCTATTTGATAGTTTCAATAGGTTACTGAAGCGGATGTAATCTATGACCACATAGTCCTATGCAGGCAATAGCTTGTGAATAAAATATTACTTGGACAATATGGTTCTACAGTGATATTTATATTTCTGCTCTGCATTTTCTCTGAAAACTGCATCAAGCTCATTAACAAATGACTACATCTTAATTAAAGGGGAGCTTTCCAGTACACATATTTGCAGTCACTGACAGTTTCTCTACACGAACCCCAAGCGTTGGCTGATTCAGCTTGATTGGGGATGAAAATAAAAAAAGCTTCCGTGGCCATTAATGTGCTGGGACATTCAATGTCCTTTGGCTAAAATCAAACATATTTGTTCATTCCATTCCTTTCGTAAACTGTCACAGTTACACCAGCTATTTTAATTTGACTACTATTGTCATATCATCACAAGTTAGACAGACTTATGTTTACCAAGCATCCATCACAAGTTCATTTTAACATAGTTTTCCTATGATGCAGAAAATAATTTAATTGTCTACTGGTGTGAATCTCTTGTCTACTTATGTGAATTTCAGGTTTTGTATTTATTAACCTGAGACTGACCTATCCCTCCAGGATGTACCCTGAACATTGCTCAGGTTAGCTGGTTTCTGGCCACATGACTCTACTTTTGGTAGAGTAGATAAAGAAAATTAATCAAGGTCGTCATGCTACTTGATCTGTTTAGCAGTTGTTGGTGTTCTGACAGGTGATTTCACATTATACCCAAACTGAATTTTGAAAATTAAACTATGCCTGACCCTTTCCTGAAAGTATGGGCCACCAGGCATGCCTATCGGCTCCTGTAGGAGGCTGTTGGCAGTTGGGTATTTTTCACAAGTGCAAAGACAGGTTTGAATGGAGACCATAAAGACTCTCAGTTGTCCTCAAAGAGCCTCTACAACGCTACGAGATGGGTCCTTGAGTTACTTTTCGGAGAGGCAGAAAAATGCTTACCTGGTAGTGCAGTTGAGTGGTGGAAAGAGAGCTTTAAGTTCACTCATGAATACAACTGACACTGCCCTTGGTCACACACAGTAGGCAGTGGTTGAAACAACAAGATAGCGCTTCCAAGTGCTTAAAAGGAGCTTCTCTCTAAGTATGTCTGGACTCACCCTGGAAGAGAGGTGTCACTCACAGCCGCTTTTTGAAATAGCAAGTAACCATTTGAAGTTGTTTGGGTATATCATGAGGAAGCCTTTCAGGCACATCCAGCTGTGAGGAGACCTCAGTGCAGACTCAGAACACGATGAAGAGAATGTGGCAACCTGGATTCACATCCATTTTTCCACAATGAATATTTCCAATTTCCTGTCTACTTTTTCCCCAAATACTCTTGTTAACTTCCATGTATGGTTCAAACGCTGCAGGCAGCAATGTTCTCCTTGATCAGCTTTTATATATCCTCTAAAGAAAAAGTGCTTCTTCTTAATTGGGGCTCTGTTTTTGATGAGAGCCAGTACAGTCCTTGTTTACTGGATTTCTGTTGATTCCTTCTGATCCCTCTTTTCACTCGGCTTTGTTCTTCAGGACCCAACGCAGTTTCTGAAATGCGATAAAAGAATACAATACAAGTAGGTCCAAATAATGTAAAGGACCCTCGCTGTGCTTGTCAAACAACTTTGATCAAACATCTTTTTTATGGTGGTGTAGCAAATATTTTTATTATTGTTAAAAATGGTTTCCATATTTTCTTTCTCTATTGACATATTTTGATAGAAACTCTATTTTATAAATGGTCATATAACTAAAACTGATTGTTTACGGTCACCAGGCTAACTTAATGCCTTTTCTTTCCCTTGAATACACCATAAATAGATTTGATTAAATAAAACTTTAATGAACCCCTGGGGAAAGTGGGTCATGGAAGCTGCAGGGAAGAGGATATACTGCAGGTAAGAGCAAACAGAAATAGCTGCTGAAGACTCTAGAGGAGATGAAAAAACCCAGAAAAATGCATTTAAAGCTATCTGCAAGTTTACAGTTAATGGATTTATAGCACGCAGAGGCTACAGTGCCTGATTCACGGCGAATGGAGCACACCAATATCTGCCAATATTTCCTAACATCCAATGTAAATGACTAATGTGCAGATCATTTTACAGGTAAATGTTCCCTATTTTTTTTATAGATTCAACAAAACTCTGAAATTCTATTACATAACCTAATTACCAATTAACATATAAACATGTCCTCATGGCCCTGCTCAGTGTGACCTTCTCTGCCAGAGTAACAATATTATGCAAAAATGGTTGTCAGACACCCCTGGGTGCTGTTGTTGTATGGGATGATGTAGTTTCAGATGACCACATCATTGGGTGCGTTTTAATCAACCCTGCTTTCATTAACTATGGCTATATTATCTCATAATATCTCAAAATACAGAAAATAAACTGAAATCATACACAGAAGAATAAAATGGCCCTTTCTGCAAGTCAATCTGACATATGAATTAGTGGTCCTTTAACTGGTTCTCAAACTTATTTCAATGATAAGAAGCTTTTGAATTTCATGTCCAAGTATAGCTATATCAGTTCAAGAACATTCATGAAGAGGTCTAACAGAGTATTGTCTCATCTTCATTCCCTAACCTTGACATATTCCAAGTTTTAGATGTTTTAATAAGTGCTTGGTGCTTTTTCTGTGATCAAGGAATAACTGTGACATTGAGGTTGTATTAAAAAAATTAATATAAACTTTCAAAAGATTAATTCGGAATTCATTCATCCATCATCCATCTTCTATATTGCATTATCCTGTGCAGAGTCACAAGGTGCTGGAGCCGATCCCAGCCATGGTCGAGGGCAGGACACACCCTGGACAGGTCACCAGTCCATCTCAGGACAACCAGAGAAAAAGACAACCCCAAGCACACGCATGTTCACACCTAGGGGCAATTTAGTGTCACCCATTGACCTCACATGCATGATTTTTCACTGTGGGGCGAAACCAGAGTACCTGAAGTACCCGGAGGAAACCCACGCACACAGGATGAACATGCAAACTGCACACAGAAAGGCCCGGTCAGTATTTGAACCCATGCAAACCACTGTTCCACCTTGCAGCCACATTCAATAAAATATATTTTTGGGGTATTTTAACAAACGTTCAAATTGTCTCAAATGAATGCATAATATTTGTTTTAATGTCAAGTGTGGCCCCTGCAGCACTCCATTGTCAACCTTGGTGTAGTACCCTGTGTGAGAAACCTGCAAGACAACGGTCAGGGAAAAAATAAATTCCCCACTCTCAGGTTCCCCTTAATTTCCCGTGGTGCACCGCGCTGTTGTCAGTTGTGTCAAACAAGCTGTTTAATGGAGCAACAATCTGTGGATTTGGATATTTGAGCGGACTTGTTCCTGCTGTGTTTGTTTTCGCGTGTAGCCGAGAGGATAAGGTGTGGCTAACGTTAGCACTGTTAGCTCAGATTGAGTTCTGTAACTCGTAACTAAGGCAACGAAAGTTGACGCGGGAGACTAAAAGCTACGCGGCGGCAGCAGCAGCAGCAGCAGCAGCTAAACTACTTTAAACTGTTCACTGTTTGGTGGAAAACAGTGAATCATCTGCTGGCCATGGAGAGATATGACATGGGAAAAGCCAGGCTGATAGTTCCCACTGATTTCACTCAATCCGCTGCAGCAAGTAAGTTCGTACTTCTGGTCACGTTTCTAAGTTTATCTGGATCCTGTAAACTAACTTAACCCTGCTCACTAAACCATTTACACAAGTATTAAAGGGATCTTTATCTTGTTTCCTTTCCCTGAGAGGATTATAGATACACCAAACAACCGAAATAGTAGAATAACAACAGTATCCAATACACTTAAATCTTTCATGTTTCACATGCATTCCATTAGTTCTACACACAATTGCTGAAGATCTTTCATTTTTAGTTGTAATTACCTACTAGATTGTTAATTTATATCTTATTTATAATCTGACGACCAAATCCAGGTTCCCGTGTCTCTCAGAAACACAGATTACTCACTAATAGTTACTCTTTAGGTAGTATACTACATGCATTTTCCCTTCAAGTGGTTTCATTTAACTTTTTAGTATACACATAATATTACATGTCCTTAATGATGCGTCATATTTAACACATTCTTGTTTTTGTCTTGATCAGAGACAAAAAAAGCCTGAAGTGTTGTTTATTTGCACACAAATAAACAACACTCTATGTTACTCTTCAGCAGGAAATGTTCAGGACGACCTTGTGCCCCCATCACATTTTGCATCGAGTGTCGAGTCGACACGAGCACATAGAAGTGTTAAAGTTCCCGTGGCAGCACCCCCCACCTCCTGGATCCACCCTGGGGGAAGATCAGTGCCACCGGGAGATTGTAGCCCTGCCAATCCATGGCTCGCACTCTCTCAGGCCCAACAGGAAGTCTTGGAGCTGAGGAAGGAAAATCAGAGCATCATGATGCTACAAGGAGACCGCTTTGGAGGAGCTACTTCTGTGGATCGCTTGTCAGATCTAAGGGCAAGGTATATGCAGGATGTGCTTTTTCTGTGATCTGGAATACTGTGCTTTTCACTTTGGTGGCATTACGGACCGATCAGCTGTTCTTCTTCACCAATTGTAGATCTGCTGAGAGAAGTGAGCAGTGGTCGAGTTTGGAATCACAGTGGCAGATGGAGGCGGGAAGGCATAAGGCTGAAGCTGGACGGTTGAAGGGGCAGGTGGAAGCGCTGAAGCAGACCGTAGAGAGGTGCAGGGAGGAGATTCAAGACAAAGACACTGCCCTGAACAGGTGGGGTATATTCTGTAATTAATTCTGTTCTCATGTTCTGTCTGCTACTTAGCATGTCAGAAGTTCGGAAACTGATTTTCAGTGACCTTAAAGTGTTGTGACCTTTGTGCAACAGACATAGCCATGAGATGGAGGCAGTGTGTGAAGAGCTGTCGAAGACGAAGACTGAACTCAGCCGAGTCAGAGAGGAGCTGAGTCTCAGCAGTGTGCAGAAGGAGAAAATAAGCTCACAGGTAATGATGTTTACTGACAAAACATTTCATTTTGACACTCCTGTAGACAACAATCCCCTGGGACTTCCTGGTGTCGTCTTGTACCTCATTTCTGCAGTTTGTATTTTCCTTTTGTTCTCCTCTGTAGTCTTCATACTAGCTTTTAGTCACCCTTTTTAAAGGAGTAACTTTTTTTTTCTTGACTAATTTCCTAACTTAATATTTTTCTTTGTTCAGCTCTTATGCTTGTGGCAGCTGGTGAGATTAACTAGTGATGAATTGCAAAGCTGAGAAGAGATGTTGAAAAAAAGCATAGACGAATCCCAGAAGATTGTCTTGAAGGCTGAAAAGGCAAAGTTGTAGGCTGAAGCGGCAGTCAAACAGCAGATGTTCCGACTGTCACAGCAACTGGAGGTTGAGGTGTGGGCCAGAGTGTCTGTAAGGGAATTTAAATTGCCATAAACCCTACAGATTTGGGCGACCTCCCTTAAGCTCATGGTGTTATATCCAAGAGCCCAGCAGGCATGGTGAGTGATCCTTGAGCGGAACACCGAAGGTCAGACGAGTCACTTTGACTTTCCTTCGAAAGTGAAGCGTATGAGGAGGAAATGCTTTTGAAGGGGACAATCACATTATGTCTTAATTTGTATGTTTAAAACGTTTCAGTTGTTTACGTTCCCTTCTCTTTCTGTTGCAACAGTTGAAGGCGTCCTATTGTGCCGAATTGGAGGCAGCAACAAGAACAAATACAGAACTACAGGACAGACTTCAATCAATAACCTCAGAAGTGCTGCAGCTAAAAAGCTCTCTGATGGAGGTATCTACTGAGAGAGATGGGCTGAAAGAACATTTAAGGTGCCACATTCAATCTAAAACTTAAGAGGTTCAGGCATCTAAAGCACTTTATGGTCACATTCACTGCATTCTTTTTTTGTTTTGTTATTTTCTTTGATGGTGATGTTGATTATTTTTCAGCCAAATGGGACAAGCGTTTGAGACACAATCTGCAACCCTGCACAGTCTTAAAAATTACATCGGCCAGCTTGCCCCAGAGAAAGAGGAGCGAGAACAATTAAATGAAGCAGTAGAGGTGAGAAAATGTAGACCATATTGATTGTAATGAGCCCGCTGTAGGGTAATTTCATTGGACCTTTTAAATGTTTGTTCACATGGGCTAATAATATCAGGAAATGATGAATAAATCAGCGAATGATGTATTTGTTAAAATAGTTGATTATAGTTTAGGTATATTTTTGCACGTTTTGTAGAAGCTGAGCAAAGAAAAAGAAGCTCTCCTGACGACCACAGAGCTTCTGACAGTCCGGATTAACTCTTTAAATGAAATACTTTCCCTCCAAGAAGAGAAACTAATGAAGAAGGTGAGTGTTTCTTCTTCACATAGCAGCGTGTGATACAAGTCTACATGCATAAGATACAAAAAAGTGTCTTGATTTAATGGGGGGGGGGGGGGGGGGGGACAACCTAAATGAGAATAATTATTTAGGTGCTCAGGCACAATGTGCCTTTCCAATAGCTTGAGTCTTATCTCCTCCTTTCCCTTATTTAGTGTATTGATCCGGCTGATGTCTACAACGCTTTGGTTCAGAGGGTTCTTTTTCTTTTCTTTTTTTTTTTTTGGTGAAAGCCAAAACTATTGTTGGATCAATCAACCCCCCCGATTGTACGTTTGTGTCAGTGGTTAAGTTGTTTATATTTCCTTAGATCTCACCAGATCCTCGTGTGAAAAACGGATGCGAAGGATGTAAAGTCCTTCAGCTCTGGAGAGAAAAAGTCTTCCAGTTGTGCGTCCAGCTTCGCTTCCAAGACATCGAGCTAAGAAGAGAGAAGGAGAAACTTCTGTCTGAAGTATTAAGACCGTCAATCTTACCACAGTACAATCAAATCCAGTGTGCTTATTAAACTTTGTTGGTATTTCTTCTATTGATTGGTGTTTAGGTCGGATCTGTTGAGCAGCAGCTCCGGCAGGAGCAGCACCGCTCTACCGTGCTTCAGCACAGTCTGCATGACAGGATAGCCGAGCTGGACCTGGAGAGGATCGAAAAGAAGGTTAGTAAAAGAGCCGCTGACGTGATTTACGCGTCTGTCTGAAATTTCCGACGATGCACAATAAACTTGGGCCTGCCGTTGAAAGTGATGAACGCTCGTACATTTTTACCACGGCGGATGATGCTGACTGCAGGAAATCTCTGCTATGGTCTAAACAGCCGTTGAGATTTTAAGGACAACAGCTGGGAAACGTTTTGCCCCGAACATGAAACGTTACAGTAAAAAGCTCTGTAAAAAAGAGTGTATTGTAATATCTTCTACTTAAATGTGTATATTTTTTTTCTCCCAAGGCTTTAAAAGAAGACCTGGCAAAGGTTGAGAAAGAAAACGCTCAGCTGAGGTCACAGAGTCAAATAGCTGAAGCTGAGGGTAAAACTTTGACCGAGGCAATACATAGGTACATTTTTGATTTGGCGTGTTCAAGGGTTAAACGTCAATCTTTTACCCAAACGAAGCGCCCGCGTTTAATTTCCGTGCCTTTCAGGTTCAGTCGGACATTCGAGGACAAGGTGGCAGGAGTGGTTGCAGCGAAGACGAGGCTCTCCGCTTTTACACAGAGGCTGACTTTTGCTCAGAGGCGAGTGGAGACGATCCAAGGTACAGATTCACGGGTAGTCAATGAGCAGAGGGCAGTTTATAGCCTGTATGTCTCACAATGAATGGGCATTACAGTGTTTGTGTGTTTTACAGCTTTGGTTATGAGGAGGGCAGCGCTGCAGAAAGTGGAACAGGCCTGTAAACAGACGGAAGAGGCCGAGGCTACTGACGGGTACAGTTCGAGGATTCATCATCCTCACTAAACATTCTTACGAAGCTGGTGTTTGAAGGCTCTGGGGTATGAATGAAATCTGTTGGGATATTTGTACAGATATTTTATTGTTCTGCTTCATCGCCAGCTATATCAAGATATGGCAGCTCAGTTCAATATTAAAGGTGTAATAGGATGTTTGGTTTATTTATTGAGACTTTCCTCGGTCTCTGCTGGAGATTCTCCTTCTCAATTTGTTCCGCTATGCTACATTTATTTCTTTGCGTCTTCAGAAAGCTCCAGACGGCGCACACGTTGGTGTGTGAGGAGAGAGACAGGCTCAGCCAAGAGCTCAAACGAACCCCAGAGCTCATTGAGAAAGCGCTGGCTGATTTGAAGCACCAATGTGAGATGCTTTAACCGCGCCGATAATGCATGAGCATCCTCATTTACTGTGTATCGGGCAAGCGCAGCACTTTCAGGTGATTTTGTGCGTCCGCCACAGATGAGAGCAAAGTCGAGCGGCAGCAGCAGGAACTGGAGCAGAGCTGGTTGGCGCTCCGGCAGTCTGTAGCTGATCGAGAGGAAGCTGAGCGGAGCCTGCAGCAGATCCAAGACCAGCTGGAGGAGAACAAGGTCAATCTGGAGAAACTCCGCTGTGAGACGCTCAACCAGCAAGAGCTCAGCAAGCAGGGTGAGGCGCTGGGTACTTTAAGCTGAGCACACTCACTTACTCCTTATCTGCAGTTCTCAGGGTCACAGGATGTGTCTATTTTTTTTTCTTGTTTATTTACTTATTTAGAATGATCACACATTAAACCTGTATTAAAGACTCGAAATGAATGTCAGGCGCCTTTGTCTCGACTCAAACAGGGTTTACCTGCCGTCATCATTCCTTCCTATTCCTTGTGTAGAGTTTGTCATCCGTTCATGTATACATGTGTCTACAGTGCCGTGACAAGATAAACTTGAAGAATAATTAAAGCAAGAAAAACGAGTTTTCATTTAGATGCAAATATGAACCTTGATTCATTAAAGAGCGAGAGAGAAACAAATCTAACAAAACACATTTAATACCTCGTTTGCATATGCTCGCTCCTATTACGTCCAAGCAGCTACACAGCGACAATAGCGTTTGTTTGCAGGATTCTAAATGGCCGCTGGCCGTCATCTACTGTCATGTTTATGTTCAGTTGATGAATTTGAGTCCAACTCTCGCTCTCTGTTTAAATGTGTCCTGTCCACCTGGTCCCGAGGGACAACCTGGCTCTCTCACTGTTGAATGAGTCGCTGTTTTCACGAGCCGCCAACATTTATCCGTCTGCCGTGTGCTGCTGAGCATTTATTATACAGTTTGTGTTTGAGAAATTATTTATTGTTTCTGTAGGAAACTATTGTCAAGCTGCACTATGAGAGAAGTGAGAATTGACTAAAACTTACAATATTATTGTTTTTCTAAAGAATTTACGCTCCATATCGACGCCGTCTGATTTTTTTTTACTTTAAATGTCAGTTCTTAAAGTGCTTTGCTGTATATTTCTTTACTTTTTTACGGGGGAAAAAAAGACATTTGCCACGCGCTATAATCTAAAACTGAAACAGAAATCCCTTTTCTTTTGACCTTCAGGCTACTCGCATCAAGCTGTACTACAGCCTGTGATGCTTTCTATGGAAATGTGCTAACAGATGCAATAAAATTCAGTTTACCCCCAAGGTAACTAGAAATACAGCACTGGACTCGGCGTTTCTCACTGTGCGAGATAGCGTATTGAGGAGAGGTGGATTTGTTTTCTTTCAGCCCTGGAGGAAGGAGTATCTGAGATTGAGGACCGGTGTGCTGAGAAGCTGAGAGAGATGGAAGTTCAAGTCGATACGGCCAGGAGGGAGCACACCAAAGCAGGTAGCAGGATCAGCACCACGCTGCCTCAGCCCACAGCAGCTTAACATGAGGCGAACAAAGTCGTATCTTAAATGGAGACAGTGCTCGTCTGTGATTGTTTGCGCATTATATGGCGGCATTTCCCTGTGGTCCGAGGTCTGTCTCCATCGTCTCCCACAGTTATGACTTTGCGGCGGTTCGAGAGAGAGGCAGCGAGGGGTCAGGATGAGACCAAAGAGTCAAAACATTCGGCGAGTGAGAACACAAAGAGGGACGTCTCGAGCAAATACCCTTTGGACACAGAGATGGGTAAAAATCCACTGCTGGTAAGACTTCTTAAGGCACAATAACACGATACAGTTGTGGACATTTTTTTTGTGTTTCGGTGCTCGATGACCCGAATCTGTTCCAGGTCACGAGTGCTCAGAGAGGGCTGCATCGGGACTCTACAAGACCTCACGCGGCAGCACCACAAAACTTTGCTGCGTTCGGGAAATATCGACATAAACCTCCAGAGACTGGTTGCTCCGTGGGAGCGAAAGACCACCAAGCTTCAGATGGTAAGAAATGTCCCAGCTCGGCATGCGTCACACTCCTTTCTTAAGTCCTGAATCAGACACAGCTGATCTGACCACTGGCCTGTCTGCTTCCTGTCAGAGAGGCTGCTGTGTGTTTTGGAGGAGCTCCATACTCTCAGTGCTGCAGTGGTAAACAGCTCGGAGGACTCTGCGGAGGAGGAGGGCCAGAGTGACAGTGTGGGACCAGCCACAGGCAGTCTGCACAGCTGATACCTGAAGATGAGTCACTGAGTCCAGTCAACACATCTTTAATTTGTACAAAAGGTGGGCAGTGCTGAGGCTTCCGGGGAAAATGAAGTAGAGCCACTGGAAACAATCAGACTCAGACAAACACAAGAAAAACCTTGCAGGTCAAAATGTTGCTAAATATAAAAGAAGAAGAAGAAGAACTTCCTGGTGCAGGTACAGAATATATCCACTTACTACAAATGTCAGGTCGAGTTATGATTTTTATTTTTGTTTCTCTGCTGCACACAGTACGCCTTTTGATATCTTTCCATCCACTTGATCACAGCGAACACACAATCACACATACGGGCAACTTTGAATCATCAAATTTTGGACAATGGTAACTCCGCTCCAGCCTCTTCACAAACACAACAAAACATGTTCAGGTGTTTTTGTTAGAATTGTAGGTTTTTCACTCTTTGTTTGGTTTAGACAAAAATAACTGAATTGATTGAATTCTGTTGATAAATGATTTCCTTAAAATAAATAATAAACATATATATTGTATTGTATTTATGTGATGCAATTGTAATAAATTCTTTTTATACATTTATTCTGTGTGTGTGTGTGGTAGAGTTTTGACTTTTGCAGGTTTTTAGAACCCGCTGATAGTGTCACATTTGTAAAAGAAAAGAAACGGGGGTGTACAAAAAAAAAGTTTTAATACGATTGCTGAATGTTTTTGCTGTAATATGGACAACTAGTAAGATCTATAAGATTTCATATTAAAAAGAAAAATCAATATTTTCTATTTGAAGCTCTCGTATAGAAGTCCGTTTTAAAATGACTTTTCAGTCATAGGATTGATGATAATAAATATCATGATGAACCAGATAATTGTGCTATTTGTCATGTTGTCACGAGTGCTAATACATTTTGCAGCAACACAAACTTTCAAGCCTCTAGGTAAGAACACCTCATGGAGAACGAGCCAGAGAGAAAATACTAATATAGCCTTGGCTTTTCCACTCCTGCAAATAATTTTCAGGGAAGCACGATTTTATTGGAGAGGTGATTCATCCTGCAAACAGAAGAGGAATGCACCAAATTTATTTTTTGATCCTAAATTTTTTATTTATTTTTTGCAGTACTCAGTCTGAAAAGCTGTAAATTAGGAAATGGAAGATATTACATTCTCTGTTGGACAAAGCTTTAGAACACTAATCAATAGTGTCACTGAGGGCGGTTAAAAGAGTGTATAAAAACCAAGACATGAAGGACGATTTAAAATTCTTACGGCGCCTTTATATTAATTGTAAAGACGTGAGGCAAAATAAGCAATGACACGCTATGCAATTTAATGCCAGCAGGGGGCGATATTGTCAAAGGAAAGACCAGCATATGCAGCCACGTCTATGCGAGATCTTATAACATACACGTTATCTTATACGTAATAAGTCAGTTGATAATAATAGGAATTCTACATTTACATATTATTACACTATGTTTATCTTTTTCAAATTCTGTTTTTTTTTTAATAAAGGTGGAAACCTGTACATGTGAGAAGCAGAATAATTGTGTGCAGTTTGCGAATAAATCGCATGTAACTATAAAACATGTTGCCAAAAACCTGTTCTATGGCTTAGCCATGACCTAAATACGTTATACAATAAACAAGCTGAGTGAGTATACATTTATCTCAGAGAGAGTCAGACCGGCATACAGACAAGTCTTAACTGATGAATAATTTAGTGGTGTTGAAATCTGAACAAGAAAAGAAATACATCAGATTGCCGACTACAAGCTCATATAATTTTAATGGTTTTAATGCCACAGACTGTATACCTGTTGTTCTGATGTTTTTAATAAGCGTTGTGTGTTTATTGATGAAATGGAACTGCTGTGCTTTTGTGTCCTTGTGTGGCAGATGTGGTCCCTCTGGTTCTGAGGCAGGTACTGTGCTGTCACCGCACACCGTGTCTCATCAGAACATCTGTTGCCATTGGCCCTGCCCGCCATCAAGCGTCTGTCACAGCTCAGTCCTGCGCTTCTTTTAGCAAAGAAAAATGTGCAGATTCTTTTCTCCGCGTGAATGTTGGGGTGGAAAATTTTGCCCTTTCACCGAATGATAATGGTTAATTTTCAAGAAATGATGAATGGTATTATTTCTATATGTCTCAATTATTAATGGCACAACATGCAGAAAATTAATGCTCACCCTGGTACCTGAAAGCAACTGGAATACTTCACCGTGCTGAGAAATCTCTGCAAATGCTGGGTCCAGATAACTTGACTCCTACTGTGAGATTACGTCGATGTAATATTTAGGGCACAAATATAGGGCACTGTGCACAGCTTGTGGCTTTGCTCAGTCGCTTTCAGTTTTCAAGGCCTTGTTTTTCGGTGCTCGTCATGCAGCAAGCCACGTTTTCTGCATTGCAGGCCGACCGTAGCCAAAGTTGGAGCTTCACATGTTTCAAGTGTTGCTAAAACTTTGTCAGACTGCGACATAGTCTGTCACACTTACAAATGTCCTCAAAGTGGCGTCCTCCTGGGTACAGTCCTCATTCAACTCCGCTGCAGCCAGTGACTGGAATATATTACAACAATCACTAAAACATGTACGCTTTACCATTGAGGCCCTCCCTGAAATACTCTTATAAAACATTCTATTGAAACAAGGATGCCTTTTTTTTTTTAACTCCTCGAAATATTTATTATCTTATTCATCATTTCACATGTGCATTTCTCTGAAAGAGGTCACGTTGTAGGGTTTCATAAATAACAGTATGGCTGACGCAGGATCTTCCACTTGCCTTGTCCATATCTTCAGTTCTTGCAGGCCGGAGGTCAGGGCACACTTGAGGCCGAGTCTGAGCTTGATGTGATCCAGTAAGTCACTGGTGTCGACCGGCCGAGCTGGATGCAGCACGAGAGCCGGGATGATGGTTGTGAGCTGCAGTGGCAGGCCGCGCTCCAGGGTCGAACAGCAGCTCCGGCACCATAGCTTGGAAAAAAAAAAAAAAAAAAAAAAAAAAAGGCAGCCAAGTTAACCCTATTTATATGCAGTAGATGTGGGGCATAGTTTGAGGGTGCAGTGAACTGAATTGTCCAGTTTGTATAATACAGCACTGTTTGAATCAGTTGTTCTGTGCTAGTTTTTAATGAGGCATTACATGATGAACTGGAAATATCGTTTGCATTCGCAGTTTCAAGTAACAACATAAATTGGTGATATTATCACATAACAAAACTAATGGAATAATGATATTTACTACTTATTGTTGACTCTTTTTTTCTTTCCAAGAAATCAACGAAACAATAATACTTATTTGAAGTCACCTGGTGACATACACTATTATGCACACTGGGTTATGTTTTCACCACAGTCGTACTGATTGATTGTGGTGTGGCCTAAGGCAGAGAACATTCTGGACAGATCAGTCATTTGCAGTGCAAACAGAGGGACAATTACACACACGCACATATTTACATGCTTCTACGGGCAAATTAGAGTCAGCAGTTACCTTCAAATGCATGTTTTTACGACAGTGGGAAAGTTGCAAGTATCAGAAGAAAACTCATGCATGAACATACAAACTCCCCACGAAGAAGTACCCGGTGTTATCACTTTTTATGGAAAAGTGATATTCATTACGTTCTACTTGTTGAAAACAAATTTACTGACATGATGTAATCTGTGTGTGACGAGTCTCCGCCTGTGCAAATCAGTCGCCTTGTTTGGAGGTTGTAATTGCAGTTCCCCTTTGAGCTGATCAGTGCACTTTGGTGCTCAGCAGTGAGACGTCAGTGTTGTTTACTAGACGCATCAATGAACAAAGTGTTAAAAGGCACTTTTCAGCTTTTGTTTCACCACAGTGCATTCGTGTGTTCCACTATACTACTACTTACACTGAAAAACACTGGAATCAAAGAGAGAAAGGGACAGGGCATATCTGTTGAGTGCAAAAAGTCAGTTTTATACCCATATAATATATCTCTGTATAACCTAACACAAAAATTCACACTGGATTCTTTGATTTTACTCAACGTGCTTTATCATACCTATAATAAAAATCTGGCGTTGATAATCAGTGGTACTATAACTAGAACATTTAATTCTCTGGACTAACAAGTCCTAAAAGACAAAACTGATGAAGAGAACACTACAGTCAATACGAAGTTCTTGTTCCTCGGTTTCCCTGAAAAGTCGCTCTTGTATTGTGCGTTCAGATTAGATTTAAAGCTCCTTCTGTTTGAGTAGAACCGCCTTTTAGCCCGAAGGGACCTTTCAACACATGCTCAAAGTAAAATAGGGTCAGAAGACAAATGTAATATTTATTCTCAAAATCAATAGTTTCTTGTGCAGTTTCTACGACAGCGTGGAGTTTGAGGGGAGCGTCGATGGCGAGCCAGAGAAGGAGCTCATTTGTTGTTGAGATTTCACCATCAGGAAAAGAGACAAAGAGTGTTTGAGAAAACTGAACATCGATAATTAAAATATACCCGGCTAATTTGTTTTGTTCTGTAAGAGCTTTGCCTGTGGGACACTCTGTTAAAGACGCAGGCATGTCTAATCAAATTTACATTAATATTCATCTGTGCTGCAGCACCTTCGCTCCCTCTGGTTACCAACATGCTGTTCAAATAAGGACGCCTAATTACCAGATCTCCAGACTTTCCTTTCAACCCCCCCTCTTTTTTTTTCTTTTCTTACATTTGTGAGCAATCTGTTCTGTGAAATGTAATTCTGATACACGCGCTGCTTTATCTTACCACGCCACTTTGAGGGGATGGCCCAGTGACGGCTTAATTACACACTCAATATAGTAATGGACAAGTGGACTTTGCCCCCCAGTGGAACAGATAGACCCTTTTCAATTATAATTATCTACATTTTTCAACGTGTCAAGAAGAAAAGAATTAGAAGTTCACTGAAGCGGTGCTGCCATCTGCAAACAATAAATATCTTTACGTTTTTGACTTGGAAAAATTGGCCTCGTGAGTAGAAAGCCCCGTGATTCATTCCTCTACGTACAGAAGTGGCCTGCAGTGTCCCTCCTTTCCAGAGATATGCTAATTATCATGCTGGCAATAAAGAAAAAGGAGAAGACGGGGTATAAATCCATTCCAGCCAATTTTTCCAATGCCATGCCTGACACATGATTATTAGATTACCCGTTTCTAGAATTGTCCTTATGGCTTGTAGGATTTAGTTGTAAGTCATCTTGCTGGAGGTATATATATATAAAGGCTGCCATAAAAGTATTTTTTGAGAATTGAACATCCATCTATGATTTTAACATGTTTTAATATAGAAATGACTATACGTTTATGGTGGAATTGATACTAATCTGATATCGTGCTCTCAAAGCATCAGTGAAATTATCGTGGGAACTGTCTAGAATAGTAAAGTGTCAGTTAGTGAATAAATCAATCCGGCTGTTTCTATTATGAAAGACTAATTTGGTTGTATTTAATGGCAGCAATATCTAAACTCCGGGGCTCAGACTGTGATAATTAATTTTCTGTCCTTTTCATACAGGAAGCGAAACATGAATAAACATTGAAGTTTCCGATTGTTGTTCGGGTAAAATAAAAAGTTCAGAAAGATTTTTTGTTGTTGTTGGTGTAGGAAGTTAGGATCAACTTTCTGACATTAACATTTTTTCCTTTTTTGCAAAACACTCCGATACCAAAAGTAGCATATTTTACTCGAATTCAAGAAATCCTGCACATGAAGACAATTTTTCAATATTTAGTACACATGTGGAGAAAAGGATGCTGATGATGAAGGAGGACAAACACAGAGAAGGTGGAAAACTGCTGAAAGAGGTGAGTACAACTACATAACCATATATCATATTGCTGTTGTTTTTTTGATCGCTGTTTGGAAGAAATGGATAGGAATTGATCAAAAGTAACAGATGAAGACATTCGCCTGATAAAAGCTTAATATTTACATCTGGGCGAGTCTACATTGTCAGCAGTGATGCATTAGCGAGTTGACACTGCTTGAATTATCAGCAAATTCACACGCTTGGAATTGCTGCATTGCAGTAAGTCTTTTTAATTCATTTAGTTTTTACATTTTTTTCCAATCATTTACATACTCTCAGTATTCAGAGAACATTTGTTAAAGAACATTTCCATTTTTTGTGATTTATTTGATTTTTTACAATAAAAATAGGCGCTTTTTAAAAATAAATTTGAATGTAGACTTATGTAGGGATTATACATTATGAATTATATATTATTATTATTATATATTATAATGTGGATTGTCCCAAATTGCTGTTGCACCAAGTTAATGTGTTTGACTTGAGTAATACATATTTCATTCTGGTTTTTCACTGAAGGATATTTTAGCCAGGTTATTTAAAAAATCATTCTTACTCATGCCGGTGTCACATCTTGTTAGGATTATTATGATGCACTTTATATTTACATAATTCAGACGTGCTTTAATCATCTTCACTTTATCTAAAATTCTGCTACTGGGCCCTTGTAAAAGGCTCCCGAGGCTGATATATTTGTCCTGTTTTGACCTCCTGACACATGCCTAACATTTTAAATCAACTTTAAAATCTCTTTAAATACCTGATAGTATGTAGGGATTTTTCCTGTATTCTAATAAACACCGCAGTATGTCCAGTCATATATTGGAACAAGGCTTTTAGTCTAGTCAGAGTTTCTAAATCTATCTTTTGTCTCAATGAGACAAACAGCCAGACCACCAGACTGGCAGGACAGATCAGGCAAGGCATCTACACATCATTTACCATATTTAATTTATGATTAGAAGTGTGTAGTAGTGCACACAGATTGGTAATTATCTCTGCAGTAAATTTGCCAGGTGGCATATACCCACTTTAGTTTCTTCATTCGGCTCATAAACACTGTGATTAACATGGTGTGTCCAGCATTTAGGAAATGATGCAACCTGTGCGAATCCTTTAAAGACTGTCCTAGAATTTGTTTGTGTCACTAAATCTGCTGTTTGCTGCAGGGTTTAAAGCTCTGCGGTAAACAGAGCATTTGCTGCAGTGGGTTGCACTTTCATGTCACAGCAAGAGAATCTGTTGCTTGATTTCTGTGGTCAAGGGAATTTTTGTGTGGAGTGTGCATGTGTGAGCTTTCTCGCGACGCTCAACTTTGCCTCAGACTCCAAAAGACGTGTGTGTTAACGGTATTTCTAATCCTTAATAGTGTGCTGTCTCATTTGTGTGTGTGAGAGAGATTTTTGGTCTCAACCACGTGATGGAAGAGTCACCTGTCCAGTGTGATTCCTGCTTTTCGCGTCGCTGTCAAGCTCCAGATCCAACCCTAACTTGAATATTATAAAAGTTTGGTCGATATCTTAATTAGAATGTTTTGTTTCTCATAAAGCCGGTCTCCTCATTGATTAGTCTGAATCCATGTGAGTTGCTCTTTCGCTCACATCGCAGGCGGATATATTTCAAGGATCATCTGTTTGATTGCAATGAACTTTAGTTAGGATCTTCAAGATCCATGAAAAATGAATTCTAATGACTCAGTGCTCTCATGACTCTTCCTCTCATCACCACCACAGGGGCTCACCTTTG
Organism: Lipophrys pholis; assembly: GCF_963383615.2. Taxonomy (NCBI): domain Eukaryota; kingdom Metazoa; phylum Chordata; class Actinopteri; order Blenniiformes; family Blenniidae; genus Lipophrys; species Lipophrys pholis. Next base: position 9,455,084 of record NC_137634.1, on the reverse strand, counting down.
TGCCTCCAAGTAAAATGTCTAGACTGGCATATTGGATGGATTGGCGCATTTATGTGCCTCCTCAGGTGGAATAATAATGAATGAGTTAGGATGACTTGCTTTTCATCTTGTAAAACCTCCGGGTCATAAATATCAATTTATTAGAATAGTTACTCAAATACCTAAAGCTGGGATTTTCCTTCCAAGGTCATAGTGTGTTTAGTGTAAATTGGACTTTATTTGAATGGTATTATGCTGAAGTTGAGAAATTGCTTTCAATATTAATATTATAAGCATGTTGGCATTGATCTTGACACAAAGCCATAAAAGGTTGCACATGCTGCTACAATGGTTGTGCATTTTCTCCGGAGCTTTGAAAAATGATCTCACTAATTCACATTTTACTGGGTTTTCTTAACCAACACAATCTGAAAAGCAAAGCATGTAAATAACCTCAATGTGATGGAGGTCCCACATGATGAACACGAGGATTCTTGAATTAAAGTGACTGATACGAGGGTTGAGGTAGTTTATTGTATACATGTATGTATATATTGCTGGATAACCACATCAGAAGTGGTTCTGATTACAATAAAGAAACGAGCAAGGATATTTATTTTTCATATCGTGAGAGTATCTGAGATCTGATCTCCAGTAAAGATCAGCGTTGTAAGATTCGCCATGTTGTTAGGCTCAGAAGAGCCGAAACCTCTGCGACGAGCCGTAAATTATAACATTTTACAGTAAGTATTAGGAGGAGGAAAGGTTTAATCGTAGAGTTTTACAGCACATAGCGAGCTCTTTTTTATCTCCTGACCTTTTGAGGGATCTTCAGACCACTTATTGCAGTCCTGACCTTGGGTGCCATAACACAAAGTACAATATAATCATTTCATCTGAGAGGGATTTTAAAGGCATTACTTTTATTGTTTGGTTACTCGTAAAAACTCCCCTGGGAACTTGTGCTGCCGTCTGATCAGCAAAGCGTCCGAGAGAACAGCAGGCGAACAGATTAAAGATGCTAACTTTTGATCCTTGACGAAGAACGAATAAATAAAGTTCTTTGTTTTATGCATTCAGTGCTTCATTTATGTAATAGCTCAAACTCAGGCCATGCGTATATGTTTTCACCTCTTGTATCGTGATTTTGAGTGTCTTATTTACTGTCTGTGCCGCATTTTGTCGCAGCTTTCCTCTCGCACAGACGACTTCCATTACAATCCATTCCCCCCTTAAAAGACTTTCAACAGAAAAGTACTATAAACTGATTTATATTTATATCAGTTTTTCCTTGTCCAGGTTACATCGACACAGGTATATTATTCTCTTCATGAAACAAAGGGATTGGAAGACTTCAAAAGCCTGAAGATCACAAGCGTCCAGTTCTGATCTTTGGCACAGAGATTTCTCAAAATCTTTTTCGAGATCTTCAAAAGATGTTTTGAATTTTACAAAGAGGGAACATTTTTCAGTAATTGTTCTGCAGGTTTTCAGATGCAGTTTGACACAGATGGGTGATTGATGTTCACCATTCCATCTGAGGGACCTGTTGGCCAATGAATCACATTAGTTGTCAAATGTTCCTCCAAGCCAATTAATTATCCGGCCTTTTGTCATCGCTCCTCCGATGCCGTCCCTCAAGTTCACAACTCTTTGTGTGCATAGTTGTGAAGGTTGTGAAAGTTGATCTCTTCATAAACGACACATAAAACATGAAGAAACCGACAAATTGCCATCGACTGATCATATTTCAAAACCTCTGATCACTGTTAGTCTGCACTGTTGCTCTCAACAACTCGCTGGAGTTTGTGGTTTATTGTGACATTGCCCCTGTTAACCTTTTGGAGCAATGCCAGAACTACCCCATGCCATTAACTGCACCCACCATATGGTCGACGTCTCATAAATGTCATTTTTATTTAAACTCCATAGGAAGTTCTGGGAAGGAGCTCCTGACATTTACACTCAATTACATCTTGCTGAAGAGGTTGTGTATCAGACAGAGAGTGAGAGGCTCCCCGTACAGATCTCATTTGTTATGAGGGAAAGTGGAAATCGTGCCCAGGGTGCGTTGCAGAGGCAGTGCGATGATAACTGGGAAGCTCACCTAAACACTTGCCTTTATTGAAGTGCAGTCGGATATTTGCCTGGGCCGTTCCGGGGGTCTGGGAGGAGCTCTTATCGACTGTATAACAGGAGAATCGGTGTACGGCTGCAAAGGTCGCAAAATTGGCATGAACTGTACTATTAAACTCGCTCATGTGTTATTATTTTATCTTTTAAAAACATGGTGATAGGTACACTGCAGTAAGTTTATAACTACCCAGGATGCCAAGCTCCTATGACTTGAGCTTAGTTTCTCTCTGGAGACAGAAAAAAAATACAAAGACTCCAGGAAAACTCCAGGTCTTTCTGTTTGGTGCCGGTTTTCTTAAATCCAAATTTATGCTGAACTGCAGCTTTTAATCTTGGTTTGCAATTATTTTTCAGCCTGTATTTCTATTCTGTTGTGATGCTTTTGAAAATATATTGGCAATTTATTATTGAGGATTCCTTTATGCTTTTGTTTTTGCTTGTTTTCATTCACCTCTCTCATTGTCTTTGTTATTATACTGCATTTGTTGTTGTTCATATTTGCGGATGTGAAGCACTCTTGATTACCCATTTGCTGGGTTAACAAATAATGTTGCCTTATTTTGCTTCTCATGATAGTATGAAACATACCTATTCCTGCTGGGGGAGACATTATTAAGACATGTTAGGGACTGTATGAAAAAGTGTGAAGATGGAATTTCTTTAATATGGATGAAGGCAGTGCAAACTGACTTATTTTGGAGGGAATCATGGCTAATCTTTATGTTTTACTTTACAAAATAAAATGTCTCTCTATGTTCCCAACATCTGCTTTTCGAAGCGTTCAGAAAGGTGAGGGATCAGCCAAGCGCTTCACGGCGGCAGCTTGTAAAGTATAGTAATAGATTGAGATCTTGCCGTGCAGGCGAGACCCCTCCGCTCAGCAAGGCACATGTACAGACCCCTCTGATGTCTGCCAATGAACACTGAATGATTCAGATAAGACTTGGGGGGGAAAGTGAACTGGTTAGACTGGGCCAAAATTGAACCAAAGCTCCACTAAATGTGTTTGGAGGCAGAGAAATGCTGACTATGATCAAGAACAACATCCTCACTGTCAATCAGGGAGGCGATAGCGTCATGCTTTAAAGCTGTTTCTCTGCTGTGGGTCGAGGTTTGTCTGCTAAGACTTCAACACATGAGGTTAGTGAACATGGCCATGCATCACAGAATCTCGGATGAGAGCCTCCTTCCCTCAGCCAGGACACTGATGATGGGTCGTGGATGAATTTTCCAGCATGACAATGACCCAAAACATCATACAAGTCAACACAGAGTGGCTCAGGAAAAATCACATTGAGTTCACGGTGTGGCCTCGTCAGTCTATAGATCCAAATAGAAAATCTGTGGGGGAACTTCGAGTGGCCAACCCAAAGCTTCCGAAACTTGAGGATTTGGAGAAGATCTGAAAAGAGAAGTGGACCAAAATCCCTCGAGAGATGTGAGGTCAGAAACATCAGACCTCTGCAGTTACCAACAAGGGTTTCCCCACAAAGTACGAAGTCATGCTTGACTTGAAGTTCAAATACTTTTTTAACTTGATGAATTGCATATATACTAAGCTAATGTTTGTATATTGTTTCTTTTCCGCTGTTTTTGTTGATGTTCTGTGTGTTTTCTCTAGTTAAATAAGCGTACTATGAAAATTCTAGACCCTATTTCCTGATGAGAGGTCAAACTTACAAAATGAGCAGAGGATCAAGATGAGTTAATTTACTGTATTGACTCTGCAACTGATTGTAATTTACATAACATTGTGAATCGGAGGCTACGACCGAACAAACACAAACAAAAAAAAGGAGCCATGTTGCCTCACTCCGGACTTGCTGTGGACACTTTGAGTTCAGCAGCCTTCACCAACATATTTATGTTTATGTGTTGAATTTCGTTGGATGAATAGCTGATCTCAGCCGGTCCAGTCTTGTAAATCCAGACAGGAGGTGAAAGGTATTGAACTGTGAAAAACAAACAACCCGCACAATGCACAAAAGTGGGATTACTTCAATGTCATAGACTGCACAGTTCAGCATTGTTACATCATTTTTAAATGTTGTGGTGCCAATGTATTCTGTAAATGGCAATTTATTGCAGTTTCTTTTCAGTAACGGAGTGAGTCACCTTGTGTGGCAAGCACAGTTTTATTTTTTTTGTTTTTTTGTTTTGTACTTTTCAGTTGGTGAAGTGCCAGCATATCTGGTGAAGGTGTTTTTTTTTTTTAAAAAAACAGCAATTTAATTTCATCAGACTGAGCTTGCGAATAAGTGGACTGAGAGTAATTGCATAATTTTTCAAGTGGGAGGGAGCACAGATCCATAAATGGCAAACAAACAGTGGTGTACGACTGTGAAAAGGTCATGGCATCCAGTGTTTGCCTCATGATATTGAACTTGATTACATTGCAGTTGTTCTTGGAGTGTCCTGTGAAAGATTACAGTTATAGTCCAAGACTTACATCAAGTCCAGATCAATAAGCACCGACTAGGCTGCCTGTTTTGCTGTGCTGGATTTTGCAGCAGTCTAAATAGAACGCTGTAATGATTTCTCCTAACACACACACACACACACACACACACACACACACACACACACACACACACACACACACACACACACACACACACACACACACACACACACACACACACACACACACACACACACACACACACACACTGATAACTTACAAACTGTCATGTTCCAACAAGTTACACACCAGTTCGTATTGTATTGCTCATCTAATCTAAGTACTAACAATCACAGATAGTGAGTAAGCAATATTAAAGTGAATGAAGCAATTTAACTTTAGTGTTTTTAAATGGATAAACCATTAAATAAACGCAGGCCAGGCAGACGAGAGGCTGTGCGAAAAACATGTATTCAGTAACAATATTTCATAGGTTTGAATCACACACCCTGCGGGACACTGCAGACTGCAGATGTGTTTAATTTGCATTCAACTGCTGCAAATAGTTGCAAAAATGCACAAACAAAATGAAATGCGGAGATTGAATTGAGAGTGACCTGTAAACCAGAAGCGTTGCAATTGAGATGCTTTCTGTGGCAGAGGCATTGACTATAACCCTATGCTGCATTTAAAAGAGGCTACATACAATACACAGTATTGATCGGTGGAAAGAGGTATGGTTTTAAATGAGAACGATTAATATATGGAAGTTTCAGACTAGCTGTGGGCTTGTTGACTTAACTGAGTTGAAGTTCCAGAGATTACCTGGCTATCAGCATGTGAGGGGATTGTGTTGAGTGCATGTTACTCTACTTTCTAGCCGTGACACTGTTTTGTTTTGTTCTTGATCCCTGGTTCCTGTCAAGGCAGTCTGACACAGAGGCAGAATAACTGTTTTGCCACGCTGATGGTGTTGTAATTGGACGGACCCCGTTACAGTGCAAACAGGCTAAGGCTTCACCCATCCTTTCCTTGTTAACTTTCTTTTGTGTGTTTGTAACACAGGCGGTTTCACAGATAGATGTAAGTATAGATATAAACATTTCATAAATCTTGTCATGTTATAATATTTTTTAGATGGTTAGTCTTTTGAGCTGTAGCAGTTACTTTCTTTAGTCTGACAGCCACGGAACAGGCTGCTGAAATGCACAATAGTCAAAATGTTTTATTGTGCTCGGATCTTTTATCAGAGTAGCTGCCCCTGTTCCACATGTCAATTGCACATTGTTAGTATGCTGATATGTCTTTTCAGTTGTGCTAGTAGAAAAAAACACCCTATTTTTATATCTCACTGACAAATTCAATACAGAGGATGATTTGCAAACATACAGCTGAGAAAAACCTGAAAATATTTTCTCATACTGCCTTATCCGACTGCTGGAGCCAATCCTTGCTGACAATGGGTGAAGGCATAGCCGACCCTGTACAGGTTGCCACTCCATTACGGAGCAATCTCAGAGGGACAGTCAGTAACATGAGACATTTTATAGACACCAATTCTCCTCAAACACAGATTTTTTTGGGATTGTGATAGAAAACTATAGTACCCAAAGAAATCCCATGCATAGGGAAAACATGCAAATTCCTCACAGAAAGGCCTCTAACACAGACTGGACTGGGGATAGTCTGAGCATTTACTACTACACCACCATGCGGCTCCTTCCTTACAAAATGTTCTTCATCAACAGAGCCCAGCTCTTGAACACTTGGACCCCCTGCATCAGCCGTTTATTCTGCCAACGAAAATACGTGTGAACACAAATGCCTCCCATGGTTAAGTCATTTTTTTAAATTCTACTGACTGTACAGTGATAAATTAGTGCATGGTTTAGTATAATATATTAGTATAATATATATATATATATATATATATATATATATATATATATATATACACACACACACACACACACACATATATATATACACAGCAGTAGCATATATATATATATATATATATATATATATATATATATATGCAGACAAGTCACAGTAGATGACATATTGACGATGACGGTCCACACTGGCTGGGAGCTGGTTGGTGTGTGGTGCAAAGGCAGAAGCAACACACACACACACACACACACACACACACACACACACACACACACACACACACACACACACACACACACAGACACACACACACACACACACACACACACACACACACACACACACACACACACACACACACACACAGACACACACACACACACACACACACACACACACACACACACACACACACACACACACACACACACACACACACACACACACACACACACACACACACTAACCATCCAGTAGAGACTGCACCCCCTCACACACACACCAACTCTGCAGTGACGCGAGGAGGAAGATGGGAGGCTGCTCTTATTATAATTCAACGTCAGACCAAGTTTGATAAACGCCCCCCATCCTCTCTCTCTCTCTCTCTCTCTCTCTCTCTCTCTCTCTCTCTCTCCCTATCCCGCCCTCCTTTTACTCCTTCTCTGGCCCATTTCAGCGGTGTTTATCCACAGTGAGGGGATCTGCTGTCTCTCTCCTCCAACACCACCATCTTTGAGATAAAACACAGGCTTTAGGGTTTCCAGCAGCAGCAGCAGAGAGCTGGCGCTGCAGTTGCGCTGGCACATATTCAACGTGGGTGCACAGCGAGTGAGTGAGAAAGAGAGAGAGGGATAGGGAGAGAGAGAGAGAGAGAGAGAGAGGGAGAAGGAGAGGGAGAGAGACCAGCCGCATCTTGTGGATTTCTTCCTGCACCAGCCCATGTACATGGTTCTTCCTGCTTCTCCTCTGTTGCACACAGACCAGGAGTTGATTTCACTTCTTGGACAAAAATGTGGCATCGCGCAATAGCGACAGTCCTGACGGCTTTGGTGAATTTCTTTGGGGGGTCGCTGGCAGGCTTTCCAAACCAAATCAACATTGGTAAGTTGAGCGGAATACTCTCCCCGCATTTCTTTGTTCGCACTGTATACACGAGACACAAGTCGCGGATGGTCACAGGTCGGGTTATTTGCCTAATTCCTGTCCAAGTTACTTCTCCCGAAACAGCCCAGCAGGTTGCGGGATGTTGCGCGTGTCCGTGGGCGGTTGGGTAACAAAATAGAGTTGATCCCAATTTGTCCAAATGCTGGTTCCAGCATCTGCAGTGCCTCACTTTGTGACTTCCGTCCTTAAATTGGCAACAACTCTGGTTTTCTGCCTCATTATGCATCATTGAAATGCCGTAAAAGAGTATTGCAATGGATGCATGGACTAATTCGAGTGGTTTTCTTCTCTGCAGGTGGACTGTTCATGCGCTCCACCGTGCAGGAGCACAGCGCCTTCAGGTTTGCTGTCCAGCTGTATAACACCAACCAGAATGTGACAGAAAAACCATTCCACCTCAATTACAATGTTGACAACCTGGAGTCCTCCAACAGCTTCTCCGTTACGCACGCATGTGAGTAATTACGCCCCGCACCAACTGGTTTATCTTTTGCCCAAGAACAGCACAAGATGTTCATGCGTTATTATAACCCCCCCCCCCCCCCCCCCCCCCCCCCTCCCTCCCTCCCCTTGTGATGTTGAGGTGCTTGAAGTGATGGGCCAACAGAAAGTAATTTGGCACGAACACCCAAAGACACTCTGAGTATGTAAAATCATTTTCTCCTTAACAGTCTCATTGGCAGCCTAATCCCAAATTTACACAGATGTTTATGAGTTGTAGTCTGTGTTTTAATAAGATGCATGGTCTTAAAAAGCCTCTGACACCTGCCAAGTGTTGAGCCTGATAGCCAAACTCAGCTATGTTTTCCAAAATTCACCAGCTGGGCGATGGAGCTTGATGTCCTATAATTCGCCAAACCCTGGGATTTTGTAAACAGAGTAATTCAGTAATTCTACAGAAAATTATCAGCAGCACTTAGGCGATGACATTGCTCAAAAGTGTGTGTGTGTGTGTGTGGGGGGGGGGGGGGTTCTTTGTCATCATTGAATGGTCGGCCTGTTGCGATAATGCACAAAATCTAAAAAGTAACTGCTGTTTGTCATTAGCTGCAGTTTGAAGAGGGAGTATCAGTAATTTACAGAATCACAAACTGAGGAATCTTTATAAAATTACCTTTTCACAAAGATTATAAGAAAATGCCACTTTTTTTTTTCTTTAGCGGAGGCAATCATTGCCACTTCATATGCAGAGTGTGATTTGCTTGGGGGGTATCTGCCCTCTGCTCTATATATCCCTCCTCTGAAGTATTTTGTTACAGTTAAAATGATTCCTCCCTTCATCGTGGTCAATTCTGCTTCAACAACAGACTGGACAAAAACACATTAAAATAAATTCATCCATCCATCTTCTATTCTATTTCATCCAGCTGCCGCAGGGAGCTGGAGTCAATCCCAGCTGATGGATATAATACAGAGTATATCCTGGACAGAGGCACAAGTGAACCTCTGCAGGTCAATCTAAGAGTCACCAATTAGCCTCAAATACAGAAGAAAGCTGTGTTATCCAGAGAAAACCCAGGCATGCACAGGGAGAACATGCAGACTGCACACAGAAAGAATTCCTAACCGAGAAGCAAGAGCCTAACCGCTAACCACATGTATTTTTTTACTTTAAATAATGCAGAGCAGTCAGTCTACTCTCATACATTCAGAGTGAGATTTAGTCCAAACTGACTCACGGTGCAAACGATCAGCCTCATGCCGAGAAGTGAATTTAGCTGTTACAGAGTTACAGAGTTTTGCTTTGAAACAAACAAATACAGCCTACAACAGCCAAAACATCACGGTCTTGCATTGCTATGTTAGTTATTTAATTAATTTGTCTGCAGTATATTCGCAGCATACATTTTACAGACCCTCCACATCACATTAAGAGGTTGAAGAAAGGAATGATTGACTATCAGCTATTTGAGAAGGTGCCATGCTTTTGTATTTTGTTTGTCAATTGTTATATATTTAGTTATAAGAAAATCTACATTGAAACACCCGCCATTCTCCATGGTCACTTAGGTAACTTAGGTTACTGGGGCAGAGTATTTTGGTGTTGGCCGCTGCTTGAATGTGCATCAGTCTTCCTCCTACATTCTCGTATCAATGCACTTTCAAGAGCTGTCATGTGGATGTGTGGGGTCATAATTGAGCAGTTTGAGTTTCAGCCACTTTGCTAATGATTGAGATGTTACATGATGTTCTCCCAGCAGCAATGTGTCTTCTGTCTGCACATCTGATGGATAAATACCCCACAGTATCAACTGCTACACGCTGATACCCATGTAGTCATGTCTCCAGACATGATGGGTTTGATAGTGAGATGGCTTCATAATTGGTCTACTGGTCTTTCCTCTGCCATGTGGTGCACCAAGTTCTGTCTGGAGAATTAATTTGTTATCTTTCTACCCACCAACTGCCCTTCACACTTTGCACACGAGGATCAGCTGCAGCTCTCCAAACGTCGTCAGCTGCCGTCGAGACGGCTGTGTAACCTCATGAAGTGAGAATAGCGCTCAGAAAAGAGTTGGATTCTCAACACAACTGTACCTCACACATCGAGAGCCATCTGAAAAATACTAAAAGCTGCTGTGGTGATGTAGTTGTTAGTGAGTGTAGCAGCACTCGCCCAACAACTGGCTGGTAGCAGCCCGCGGGAGAAGTTTCAGGCGGCTGCAGGTTTACACACATTCACACACTCACACACTGATGCTGCCCAGCTCGGCTACAACCTTGCACTGTCGGCTGCTGAGTAATTACACTACAGCAGCTGTGGGGTCAGTGCTCAGCTCAAGGGCACTTAAGCAGTCACTGCTGAAGAAGAGCTGCATATTACATGCTTGGCTTGTCCAGATCAGGGCTAAAGCACAAACAGTAAAGCGTTTGTCCATAGCGAGATCCGACTTTGACTAAAGCTGAATCCATTGTTTCTGAAAGAAGCTTAAGGGTTTTCTTAAAGGATAAGAAGAAAACACGATAATCAGCAGGATTAATTTCAACTCGATAAGCTGATGTGAGCTCAGCTCGCTGCTCTCCACATGAAAAAGGAGCAGTGAGCGACGCATCATGCAGACCTGCCCGGTCAGTTTGTGACTAAGGAACTGAACTACACAATCCTTATTATAGTAGTCTGGATTGCATAATGTGTGCCTGGCAGGTGTTGATGTAGCAAATGAATGTGATGATTATGATTTGACACATATCTATTCTGGCAAGGATCACAGATTAGTCATTGCTGTGCTTTCCTGCAGCTCACATCATCAATTTTGATAATATTAACAAGTGTTGAGACGACAGAGATTTTAAATCTGCTTACTGCTTGTGATCTTTGGGATTGTCTGCATAACTCCCTCTTTAGTATAAAATAAACAAATGACAGAATAAAAATGGATCAGAGTAATTACTTTTTGCTGGGAGCTCATTTGTCGTGTCAGTTCCATGGATTTGGACTGGAATAAAGCAGGACAACACTGCTCTCCTCCAGCTGGGTCAGTATATAATGATTGTTACAAATCCCTGATGGCAAATGACTGTGTTATCGACAGCGTGGATCAATGGGTGGAAGGCCAGAATCCAACAGCAGTGTGTGTGTGTGTGTGGCTCCAGTTTGTTCTCCAGTATGGAAAAATCAATTCACACCAAGCTTTCATTTTCTCTTTCTCTGTCCCTCTCTGCTAATATGAGGCTCATTGGTCCAACTTCTTCTTGCCAGAGACGATGAATTCACACTTGATGCCTGTATTGCAAATATGAAAGTTAACTGAGGCACATGCAAATCTTCATACACACCCTGAGAGATACATTGCAACCAGCAATTTTCTGTCATTGTCGCTTGATTGAATTGATTCTGACAAAGAGGACTTCACCGTACTGTGTGTTTATTATCTCACCAATTTGTGGCTGGAGTAAAGCTGCAGGATGTATTGATGTGACACCTTGCCACAGGCCAGGACTGATTGTGTGCATAAATGCAGACGTGGGAAGGTTATATCCATTAAGGCTGAGGTCAGGGCAGGAAGTGACAGTGCAGGCAGAGCTTAAAGCCTGGTTGGACAACCCCAGACAAGTTCAACTAAGTGCATGTAGCATCATGGTGTCTGGATGTAATGATGGGCAAACATTGATGTAATTGTACATTAAATCAATGTTTGCCCATCATCACAGTAAGTTTAGCCTTTTGCTTTATTCACAGCATTTCATATGCATAGCAATTAATTTACAATCCTGAGTGATTTGTGAGATCTGAATTGTGCCAATGTGTTAGATAAAAGAAATCCAAGAAAACTTACATCATGGATCCTACAGGAACCTTTAATTTGATGAAATGTCAGTATTACATAGCGTTTCTCATTGCAGTGTTTATTATAGCCACCTATCCTCCCTCTGCTATGACTCAACTGGTGTGATGCTGCTTAGACAGAGGCTAATGTTAGAGCACTTCACCGTGTAGGCAATGGACTGTCCCACTAATGCAGCACAGACCAGTCCAAGAAGCCAGTTCTCCTCCTCCTCCTTTTACTTTTCCTCTTCTTCCGTCTTTTTCTTCTACATTAACATTGTGGGGAACACTTCAGCTCACCGCAAGTATCCATATAAGGGCATTTTAGTATTTGCACAGCATCTCTGCCAATCTAGCTCTGAACTGATATGTATTATCTACATACATAACAAATAATAGTGTCAGCTCCTTAACGGGTGATAGATTAGAAGATTGAAAGTATGAATATGTTTGTACATGAAGTTAGAGCGAGAGGCTGTTACACTGGAAAACATGGTTTATGAAAGCATGCAAAGGCCCATGTTAAAATGCATTGTGGTCATCATTGTGGATTTATTTCCAGGATAAACAGTAGAATCTGCCTGAGTCCTTAAAGGACTGTTACAATACAATACATGTCACAGTTACCACTTTATATATATAAGAACTATACAGTTTCTCAAGGCAAAATAAAAAATAAAAATCAGTTCTTTATACTTCAGTAATCCCTTAATATACATTACACACTTGTGCAACTTAAAGAAAAACGTAAATGTGTTTATATTTGACAAAAGCAACAAATTCAACATTTCATCCAACGTTAAGGGAAGTTGCTGTACTATTATCAAACATAATATTCCAATAGTTAAGAGGCTGAGAAGCAAAGAGCTGCAGCCATCATTATTGCAATTGACCCATCATCTCATATTAGTGGCTGCTGCTTCTTCCTCCTATTTTTCCTTCATCTAATTCTGATTTAAAGTCATAGTTGGGGTCTGGATGTGCTGGGACGTGTTGATTTGCTAACCTCAGTAGATATCCTGAAAGCATGAGAGGGGATGATGTCATGACTCATGATATGTTTGGTTCCTTTGTGGCAAAATTTTAACCCAGATTCTTTATACAAACTTTGCGTTTTGTATTTGATTAAACCATATTCTTGTTTTATTCAAAACAATACCTTTAAAATAAGAGCATCATGTTTCAAACTGGCTTCATTCCTGAGGACAGAAGAAAATCACTTATAAAAGGAGGATTGTACTAGTTAGGTCCTTAGAGCATTACAGCTTTCTAAAATATTTTCATATTTAAAAGTAATTGTTGCTTTTGGCATTGTTTGCATAATTATTGCTGCACTTACAATTGGAGAACAACCAGGCTGAAGCGTGATTAAACAGTTTGGATTCACCATAATGCTCAGAACTCAGTCGAGTCCTGGATGATATACAAGCGTTGGAGACAAGGTTGGTGAATCGTTTGTCATTAATTGTTTATGATAGATTAAACAGTTTAATCCATACTCTGGTCAAAGCGATGAAGGCGCTCACATAGAAGAATGGCTGATTACCGAGGCAGTTTTATGATATTGCAGTAGGGTCAGTGAGACTCTGAGGACAGAGTCACGTTGTGAACGTTTGCCTTCACTCATCACAACTTACCAACTTGAGCCGCTTGTTTTTCTGGACAGTTTGAAGTTTTTTTTTTTGTTTTTTTTTACATTTGAAAGCTTAAAATGGATTCTCTCAATTTGGAAGCTCTTGACCGGGAGGAGACACTTACCCAAAAGCATGTCCTTTTATCGCGATGCACTGATAAAAATAACTGAGTTTCTGCTACTGCAGCCAGAGTCCTGTCACTTTGGATGACCTGCGCAAAGCTGACAAGTACTTATCCTCAGATTTGTCATGGCGTTTCCGTTGGGAAGCAATGGCGGATTGTCAGGAGCTCTTATAATGTCTTTGGAATAATTTCATCCTACTCCAAAGTCATTTCAGGTGAACACAGTGCTGTTTTTTAAGCAATACTTTTACTGACATGAATAGATGGCTTGAATGTTAGTTTAAAAAAAACAAAAAAAAACCTTTCAGGGTCCAATTGCTGTGAGGCAAGATATGACTCACATGTCATCATGCAGCAGAAATGCATTAGGTTTCTTTGAACAAGAAGTATTGATGTTAAATAAATGCCTCTATCTACAAATATTAAACTAAATCTGTGTCAGTTCAATGTAAACAAAAAACAAAAAAACTACATATACAAGGGCAAACAAGCTTATTGCTATCAGAAGGAAGAATCTCATTTCTCGTTTTCCCCACATTGAATTGTTTCACCCCTGGCTGGTCGTAATGCTGTGAAATGGCAGAATGGTAGTGAATAGCTTCGGGGGCAGGCCACTGGAGATGTGCAGTTAGTGTTTCATCTTGTGCATCAGAATGTGCCTACATGTCAGCAATGTAATGGAACGACGGTGATCACTACTGACAGGCTACACTGATGCTGCAGTAGGTTGTTGCAGCCTTACACAACGTCATTCTGCGTGGCTGCTGCTGAAATCTCTGCTGTTATTCATCAAATCTTACCTGAGATTATTCAAGGATGGCAAGCTGTGAACTTCTCAGAATAATGCAAGGAAAACTAAAGATGCCACTGGGGCCAGCGCATATTTCAGAAGAGAAGAGAGGCTTTCATAAATTTGAGAGTTCTCCGCGCCTCCGCGCTGTAATATAATGCAGCCACTGTTTCTGTGTTTTAAAAAACAAACAAAAACACACTAAAACAGTGCAAGCATCATTAGTTTATTGTTGATACATGTCTTTATTGTCAATAGTAAGACATCGTTTTCATGAAGTTGTTCAAGACTGATGATCAGAGCAGATAGTTCGAGGTGATCGTGAAAAGAGTGGCGTTTTATGGTTAATCTGAGTCCCATAAAATGGATTTCCTTCATGGACTAAAACAGAATTCTCCACTTCTTGCAACCAGTTTTTGATGTGTCTTCTGCGGCATTATAACCTTTTCAAGCTGAATGTGTTGTATCACTCCGCCTGTAATGGTGGTCCTTGGATGATGCTTTTGCAGTGTATATACAGAGAATGTGTAGGTGGAGTGTTAACAGCACTTTTACAGTGGTACAGTGAAATATTCAAGTGTATTCTTCTGTATAATACTCCAGTAGCCACGGGCTATGTCGGTGTATCGCTGCTGTAGATTTCTTTCTGTCATGTTCAAGCATGGGGGCCGTATCCAGTTGTATTCCTCAGATTAGGGCTAAAGCAGCGAGCGTTGTCCCACTCTTTGTGTATAATGAGCATCTGCGGGGGGTAACCCGGTGGAAGAAAATGTGTGCTTTTTTTATAATTTTTTTTTTTTTTTTAAAGCTGTGATCTGTGGAAAAGAGGGAACTCCTGCCAACGAGCAACAGCAACGCCCGAGGAGAAACACCTACTCAGTCTTCAGTCCCTATATGCCCTGCGCTCGCTATGTGGTTGGTCAACTGAGACGAATTGCGCAACAATGCACACTGTAATGTGGCTAAAAATATGAACACTCTAATGTCATAACACAGAAATCATTTGAACTGTGTGCTCTTTGCCTTTAGTCAGACTCTCATCTGAAAGCAAACCTTTACAGTGATTTTACGGTCAAATTGACCTCACAGGTTCTCTGAAGTCGGCAGAATATTCCAGCTTATTAAACTGCTCACCACGAGATTCACCATCAGTAAGCTCATTCTTATGGCATTTGTTTTTTTTTTTGTAATTAGGCCAAATCATGACTTGCTTGCAACAAACCCCCCCAGCTTGAATTCATAATACATCAGTAAATATGTTAAGTTTGATTAACTGCCGTGAAAAAAAAAAAGCATATTGAAAAGTTGTATTTTTAAGTTACTTTTTGTGAACAACTATGGGATTTCCCTATGAATCATGCATGGTTGATTTTATTCTCCGAGTTCAGTTCAATATAAGAGCAGACAGAAAGTTTAAGAGCGATACTGTGAGACTGTTTATGCTAAATACCCACATTAACTCTGAAATATTTTCCATGATCACCACTTCAGCTTAGCTGGTTCATGCCTTGACTGTTTCTAATTAGCAGTTAACATTATATTGACTAAATACAATGACAAGTATGGCAGTTGACTAGTTTTTCAACAATGGACATTTTTGACTTGTGGTCATAGTAGATTGATTATTACCAGGAATCTCCGTTATTCAGAATACTTTAAACCTTGAACCAGCGGGCATTACAACATGCTTTTCTTGCTTCAGTATAACATACTACACAACGCAGTGAAAAGGAATAACTTAATTATTGAACAATTTCTCTCAAAACAATGATTGATTTCTTGATTTCACCAGAGGAAACATGTGGTAACTAAAGTACTCAGAACACACAGTTAAACCTGGTAGAAAAACCAGCCACTGTATCTAACTTCACATAACATCGGTTACACACAGGTAAAGCCACAGAGTGGCATTTATTGCAATGAACCTGCAGTGTTGATGTAATAATGCGTTACTGGAATTTCAACAATAGCACTCGCCTTTTTGGGAGAAAAACAGGACATTGTACATCTCATTTTCTCTCAAATTGTACGGTAAACTAACGTAAAACTAAAGTTAATTAATCGAAACAAAATCTATTTGGGAATCATATTTGCAAATATATCAAGGATCCAGTCCTTTCGAGAAGTTCCACTGTCCATCTGCAACATCTCAAAAGGTCAAAGCTTGCAATGTCTTTGTGGAGAAAGTACCTGAGGATGATTAGGATATCTCGTGAATTGCACTCGTATTTTGTCCTTTGAAAGCAGACAGCTATGGTTCTGTTGGGAGGATTACGGTTACTGACCCACTGTGCCGATGTCGACTTGCAGTTTTAGACTTACGACCCTCAGTATGAAGGATATTTGATGTGCCTGCACTTGTGCCTATTTAATAACTTCTTTTATCCTGCCACCAGCACCAAGGACAAAAGCATCGCTGACAGTCAAGCCTTTTCATGTTTTTTCTGCATAGGCATTTCTTATCATGCATTTTTTAAGTGAACCGTGAATTGTTGGACTTTGGGCGTAAGGAGGTGGAAAAAAGATCAAATGTGCTTTACACATCTTCTGATATGTAAGTAAATGATCCTTGTTGTTGGATTATTCTTTCTTTATTAGTTAAGAGACAAACAGAATACAATGAACCCGACTGATTATTCCTAAATATAAATACCTAAAGAGCGACGCCATGTATTCAGTTTCAGGTGGTCAGTGCGTGCAGGAGTGACTCCATAAAAGCAGGAATAGAGTCGCTGAGGATTAAAATCAGTGACTGATGAACTCTGTGAGCTCTGACTGTAAAACGACACCAGCTTTTATTGACTTTGGCTCAAAACACCGTTCTCCTGTGTCACTAAGACAGAGAAATCCAGCTCCATCCCGTACAGCCGCCAAATCCCACTGCTGCTGGCAGAAAGCAGAGAAATGTGTCCCCTGCAAATAACTAGAAAAGATGTTGGTTATTTGCACTTCAGCTCATCATCCGACTTGTTTTGGTGAGAAAAAGACTGGATTCGCAGGTCAGTCAGCACATTTGCACTGTTTTTGGCATCGTCTCTCCAGCCCTTGTGTTCTTGTCCCTGTTAAAGATCTCCTTTAAAACACAAATTGTGGATGTTGAGCCTTCTGGAAGATTTGTTCTGTCCTCGTTTCTTTGAGTCAACATATTGTGATTGTTTTTTATATTCCCCACAGCTCCGATGCAGTGTAATACTGAACATTATACACATCATAAAACACATTTGTATTGTTGGTTTGACAAGAATAAAGCATAATCAGGTGAAATGACTCACATTAGAAACAGTGTGCATATCATGATAGTGAAATAAATCAACTTGCTTTACAGTCTGAGGTTCTTCCTGCTGTGGTGCTTCATGCAGACGCCCAGACAGTTAACATAAAACCCAACATAGAAATTAACGACATTCATTTAATCTGATTATATCTCCCCAACCTACATGATTGCATGGATATAGAACAATTTTTGACAACGTTATTAAGATAAGCATTCATTATTATTGAAAATAACCTGGCCATACCATGGCCTGGCATACTGGTGAAGTGGCTAAGCACTCTTTGTAGGTGGTGTTTGCCTAACCCTAACCCCGACAGACTGCCTGATCTTGTACGTCATCTACATACGTCACTGGTGCCTTCAGGGAAGTGGAGATATGAACCATGCAGTTGACGTAGCCTTTCATACCAGGAAGTAGAAGGTGACTGTTGATGTGGTCCAGCATTTCGCCTCTGCAAACTAATGTTCTGGTGCACTGCTGTGGTCACTGCATCAACATTTGCTGCTGTGTGCGTTTCTATTGGTTATTAGCTGTGGGCCCTACCGGCTGTGTGGTGTAGTGAGGTGGCAGTTGGGAATTTTCTCAAACTTTCTGAAGATGATCTTAAAATGTCTGTGGTTGCATCCACGGACATCTCACTGCATGACATGAGACCACTGATTCTATACCATGTGTTTTTTTCCCTCAAAACTAAAATCACATTTTATTGATACCCGTTGACATGAGGAAGGTGATAATCTCCACATCTGCCATTTGCAAAATTCCTGCTGAATTCACTCCTCATCTGACTTTTCCACTTGTCTAATTACAGAAGGAGCTTCCATGGCTATTGAGTTTATTGTCTCAAATGTTTTATACAAGCCCACTCAGCAACTTGAGTTGTCATGAGAAAGTTATTTGGTGTTTCCAGTTTGTCTTTCAGCCTCATCCATTATAAGCTGCTGCTGCTGCTGCTGTGTCCTCTGCCTTCCTCACTTATTCAACATGTGACCTTGTGACAGAGCAGGACAGGTATCCCCATGTGACGAGGGTCAACAAAGCCTCCTCTCCCTCCAGAAAACAAATGCAGCTACTGCTGTCCTCTAACATTGCTGCAGGCGCGGCTCTTAGCGGGTCGGGGGAAAAAAATTACTGCCCGCCAGGCAGCAGTGTGCTCATAAACAAGTTATTTGTTCCCCTCACAAAAACTCAACTTGTTGTCCTCGGTTTTTGCAAATGTGGCATCTAAGTCAAACTTTAATGCTCTAATTCGTCACTCTGCACAACAAGTTCAGCCTGAGTCTTCTTCTGTCCTTCTGGCTATTTTTTATTTTTTTTTATAAAGTTCCACTTCCTCACTGGATTTGTTGTTTACTTTTCCGAATAGGACAGCAGCCCACGTAAATCTTCATTCAGCAATGCAGGTTTAAAAACCCAGCTCTGTTGTTCACAAGCTCTACAGGTTTACAGGTCCGTCCATCCATCTGCAGGTTATTTTGATGGACTCAGAGTCTCCAGCTGTCTGCAGCAGAGCCCCTCAAAGTTACAAAGCCCCGAGAAGACACACTGACGGTGCTGGACCCCGCTGGCGCTGCTTTAAGATACCGGTTAAGCCGGATGTGGTGGCGTGAGCTGGAGAAGAGCAGAGAATTTGAGGATGAGGGAGAAAAGGATAGAGCAGGATTTCTCCAACAATGGCAGGTAGTAGTGGGTGTTTGTTGGCGATGAATAAGATAGAAGTCAGCAAAGAGTGAAGAGAAGTGATATCTTTCCTAGTGAGATATTAATCATGCATAGAAAGCCTGTGTTAGTATTCTGAACAGAAACTCACAGAGCAGAAAAATAGATCTCATCCCCAATGTAATAAAGTAAATGATGCGTGTCTTCATTTCTGACCGTGATCGGGATATTTTACTGTAGTTGGCTAGTTTTTATTGCATCATGAGCCCAAATATATGGTTTCATTAGTCCTTTAGGAGAATAGGCTGCCTATTTAACCTTGACAAACAAAAAATATTGCTGCCATTTTGCAAATAGAATTGGATGATGTTGGATGAGCTGAGCGGTGTTAATTTTATGACTGCCTTCTTTTTTCTGTGGATTACATGGCCTGAATATTGAGAAGAAATTCCTCACCCTGTTGTTTGAGAAAGATTTGTTTTGAGTTAAATGATGTTGGCCAGAAAGGAGGAAATGTGAAGCCTTCTAAATCCGAGAGGAAGTATTTTCTTTGTACTTTTTCACTTGTGACAGGTTCTTTTTATTGAAATTTTTGTGAGTCCTTGAAATTCACTTTAAAAAATGTGCTTTCTTATATAAAGAACAACAATGGCTTTTTGCCTCTGGAAGATTTATTTTCTTGATTATAGCATCGTGTCACACAGATATGGATATTTATGTGGATGCTGGTATTTGTTTTGAGGCTTTCAGGACACACACCAGCCGATGCGGCATGTGTGTGTGCTGGATGAAGACGAAGGCTGAGGGAAAGAGCTCTGATGAAATAACAGAGAGAGGGAGATGGCTGAACCAAGTCATCACGAATGTGTGGGTGACTGAATGCTCGCCTTAATGGAAAAGTCAAGTTGAACAGAAGCAAATGCTGAAAAAAAAAAAAAGAAGTAAGAATCAGCTCTGACCTCCAACATGACACTCAAAGAAATCTCAGAGCAGTGAAATTATTGTGCTATCATTACAGTCAGACATGTTCAGTAGCGTTCAAAAAAAGAATCTGTCATATCTAAAGTGCCTTTATCTAAAACACGGTTATGCACAGCAAGTGAAATCTTTCTCCCTCAAATGCTTAGCTGGACATTTTAGCAGTAATAAGGGTAATAATAAAAGCTTTTAACGTATTTCTAGCATTTGTAAATCCTCCCCATTTTTCTTCTTCTGCCTTTGTATGTGCATTGCTGGATTTTCGGGTGTATTTCAAACCACTGGCAGGGTCGTGGGGTTTATGGGACGGTACTCTGTATCATGTTGACACCATGCATGTGCATCCTGGTGTGTGTGATGAGGCAAACAAAACAAGCAACAGCTCATACATAAGCTGCTCCGTACAGCTCTATTAGAGGTCAAAACCATCACCCTTTAACGATAAGTAATGCATGAGTCACTGGTGAATCAGCTTGTAACATGAATTGTGATGAACGGATGGAGCCACAAATAACAGATTTAAAATAAAAAAAAGAAAATATACTTTAGTTTGATGTCACTTGAAAATGTTCTGCTTTTTGGCTTTAAAAACTGTCAGAGGGTCACATTTCTGTGTCGTGCACATAAAATCTAAATCTGAAGTGGCCTCTGTGTCCTCACACAAATGGCATTAGATTGTTTGTACATGCCCACATAGAGCCATCTGCACTTTTACCCTCATTGCTAAAGTTGCCGCTGAGGTTGTTCAGTGGGTTGTTGGCATTGTCCGAGCTGACATTTTGAGTAATGAATGATGAAAAAAAGTCAAATCTGGCTGTTATAATTCTGCTGAAAGGCAAGATAAGCAGCCAACTAACAATAAGGGGGTTCATTTGAAAGGAGGCCTCAAAGCAGAGGTGGTGAGTCCTGGTCCAAGAGGACCGCTGTCCGGCAAGTTTCTAATGTTCGCCCTGCTTCAGCACACCTTATTGTAAGGCTGTCTGCACAGCTTGGTGATTCACATTAAATCAGTTCAGGTGTGTTGGAGGAGGAAGATATTGAAAACATGCAGCACAGCAGCCCTCCAGTACCACAGTCTGACACCACCACCTGAATAGGAATATGAAAAGTTTGAATTACTTGACGTGCAGGTTTTATCGGCGCTGCTTGGTTTTCTAGTGGTTTGCACTCATTCCGCTGGGAGGAGCACTAGAAAGTTGCTTTTCGATTATCAATCAGTGTGTGTGGTTGTTGGCCTCTATGTGTTTACCATGTGACAGTCTGGCGACCTGTCCAGGGTGTACCCTGCCTCCGTCAGCTCAGATTGGCCTCAGCCCACTGAGACCCTCGGTTAGATAAAGCAGGGATGAAAGACAGGTGGATGGATGATTGTGTCTGAGTATATCTGTGAAGTACTCTCCCATGATACTGACAGTAGGTGGCTCTCAGGGCGTCCTCGGTTTGGAGAAGCGAGTAACTGCGCCAACACGTATAGGAGCTATCAAAGTGCTGCTGTGGACAGGGTCAGCAAAGAAATGTGTTCTAGCCTCTAAAAACAGAGGCTATCTAAGAACAATCAAGATCAGTTGACGGTGAGGGCGTATTCAGAGAAGTTTCACAGCTTTACCTTTCTGTCAGTTTCCCAGAAGCGCTTACATCTTTTCTGAGCAAAGGCTCTATTTAAAAACAAACAAACAAACAAACAAACAAACAAAGAATAAGACACAAGACCAAAGTCACAACCTTTTGTGCCCTCTTAAATAAAGGCTATCAGAGGTTTATGCTTTAGGGTTTGTACTATCTTCAGAAGAAAAATGGATTTCAAGCTGGATTTCAGATGCGTCACATCAAATCACTCATACCCTCATTTAACGTGCATGACTCAACATCCTGTCTGAAAAATGTTGTGTTGTACGTCAAAAATATCAGAACGTCCCAACATTTGCTACAGGACACAAGGGCAGAGGTCACATCTCTGATTCTCCCGTTATTATGCACAAATAAAATAAAGTAGGTATTGCCTTGTAAGAGCAACTATCTGTTGGGTGTTTATGAGCACAGCTCATTTCCATTGGCCTGCAGATGGAGGCCAATAGGGCCTGTTATAAATCTTTTATACTGCCACACAGCCCAGTGCCTGAACATTTGCATGCTCATGTTTCAGGGTATTTGTCCATTAAGAGCTGTGGCCAATCCACTGACTTCTCCATTATTTCTAGTTGATTACCCGAGCGGTTGCATTTACAGCAAGGAGAAGTGAAGGGCAGCAAGGCAACAGACCATGGCCATGGGGGGCAGATATCCCACATGGCACCCATTTATTCAGAAAGTCACCACTTCACATGGAAGATTAATATCATTGTGGATTCTGTCTGTTCTCAGTTTATTGTTATTAGAGAACTCCGGAGCTTCAGCCTATAACATGGAACTTGAATTTGGAGAGGATTTGTTTAAAGAAAAAAAAAACTTTCTGGAAGATTGAATGCGCTTATATTGACTTGAACTCATTCTGCTCTTTGTTTCTTTCACCAGTCTGCTCGCAGTTCTCCCGTGGAGTTTACGCCATCTTCGGCTTCTACGACAGGAAGTCCATGAACACGCTGACCTCCTTCTGTGGGGCACTGCACACCTCCTTCATCACGCCCAGCTTCCCGATTGACGCCGACGTGCAGTTTGTCATCCAGATGAGACCCGGTTTGCGAGGGGCTGTTCTCAGTCTGCTGGACCATTATAAGTGGGAGAAGTTCGTCTACCTTTACGACACCGACAGAGGTGAGAACGCGTGTCTGTGAAAGTACGCGGGTCTGCTAATGCCGCCGGTTAACATTCAGGAGAAACCAGATGAGCAGAAGCAGCAAAGCTCATTTCTGGAGAGAAAGTAATTGGCATGCCAAGCCCTGCTCGTGCAGGCGCGATATTATACAGTGTATATGATCAGCCTTTAATATGTAAATCCATTATCCCCAATTCTTATTCTAAGTGGTTTGATACTTTTTAATCTAAGTCGGTAATGATCCTAAATTGCTTCACTATGCGGCTGAATCCTGCTTACGGAGGCGCTCAACACTTCCTTGCTTCCGAGAAATGAGTCATTCACAGGTGCTGCTGATCCGCTGTCGTAGCACCGCTGCACCCGCCTGAGTCTCTAATCCTAGGCACTCTCTGATTATCATTTAGCTCTAATTGGATTATATAAAGACTGTGCACATCATCCTCCAACTTCTGCATGTATTCTATGGCCTCCTGCTCCCCTCCTGTGGGCCAACTATTTACAGATTCTGGTCTTCATGGGGTCAGCATCTGGAGGCGATAAGAAATAGCATAACAATCTGTTTGTATAAAAAATGGACCACATGCTGGTCGGAGATTTACTGTAGCAGTAAGAATATAATGGTGTCATGCCAAACATGTTTTTAAATCGTGCGTTTCAAGGAAGTTAGTAGATGCAAAGATGCTCTCTGGCTGCCGCCGCTGCTCTTAAATGTGCCAAGCTGTTCAGAAGCATTCCAAGTATTTTTAAACTGACATAGGGCATTTCTAGGACAAGTGCACTCGTTTTTTACTTCCTCTGGCTCTCTTTATGCGTCTCCACTTCAGGTGTCTAATGTGGAGCTCGGTAATGAATCCGATCCTTGGGAAAAAAAAAAAAAGTATGCAACTAAAAGAAAATGCAGATTCATTCATGTTTGTGAGAGCTTCTAAAAAAAAATGAAGCTACTTTTCAGTCGCAATATCCACATTCAGTGTCACGTTCAACCTCAAGTATCAGGTTGTTATTGCACTCACTTTAGGGGGAGCCTCATTTTTATTGATCCAGCCGGCGCATCTCGGTGGCAGATTGCAGCAGCTGATAATGGTCGTCTGGCATGGTACAGACAAAAATGATTAAAGAGTTTATAACCTCTCCCTCATCCACCTTAGAAATGCCTCCTGATGTGGCCCTTTGAGTTGCGCCCGCCTGCGATGGCCCCCCTCACCTGCTGTGTCGAGGCTGACGGGCCGCCATCTGTATTACTTGTCCCATTTCCACAGCATGACACAGTGTAAACACTGTACTTTAGGATGGACTCCCACATGCTGCACAGCTTGTGTTTGCTGAGAGGCTAGTTAGCCGTCCTATTTTGGCTGGAAGTCTCATCCCACTCCCCCCATCAAGGCTCTGGAGCAATAGAGTTACCACTCATCCAAATGTCATTTAAAACTTCATTATAAGATGAGGGCTGTTTTTTAGCCCTGAGAGATGCCTTTGTTTTCCGCGGCTGTTGATAGTTTGTGAGTCAATAGGACAGTAGTATGCTGCTGAGACAGTTTACAATGAAATGTATAATGTTTGTTTGTTAACAAAACACAAAGTCTTCTATCAAAACAAAAGAAGCAAAAGCGTCTTAATGCTGAAACAGGGAAAAAGAAAAGCTGTTATTATGAGGCTGTCTGTCTCCAGATCGTTGGGGAAGTGGACCATGACTTTCCTTTCATCACACACCATAAGAGGGATTTTTTTTTTGTTTATCATAGCCTGAAGCCACAATCACTCATCAAAACTATAACTCTTCGATCAAATTTTGACTCTAATGGAAAATAAAATTCCCAAAGATGCTATTTAATGTTGCCATGCATGACCTTCGCTTTTAATTTTGTGAGATGTAAAATGATATAGACATCAAATGGTTCCAGCTTCCCTTTCATGTTGAGATGTCTTCCACTGACAGCACGAATGCACAGAGCTAAACTATTCCAACTGACACGTTTACAGTAATTATTAAACAATGAGTGGAGTCTGTTTTCTTACAGCTGCTTATTCGCCGCAGTCTCTGGCTGTTTCACGCAGCCAGAGTGTCACTCAAAGCATTGATTGCTTGATAAACAAAAGTGATATAAAAGGAGAAACTGAGGGAGCCACAGAGTCCCAGTGGAAGACAAAAAGGGAAATCAGGCTCTTAACTTTAACATACACGGCCCATTAAATCCATGTTCTTTATGCTGCGTCACCTATGCATCCCAGATGCAATGAAATGTTCTCATTAAATAGACTCGCGGCTGGCGGCAGAAAGAACCTCTTGAACGTGAGAAATCTAGGCATTGTCACCAAGATGTGAAGAGGAAATTCTTACCCAGCTTTTTCATTTTTCATAAATATACTGTCTTAACTTGTTTTTTCATTTTGTCAGTCAGAATTTCATCACTGTTTATTAGCGAGTCCGTAAATTATAAGCAGGAAAAGGCAACCTTGATCAGTGTGAGGGCCACATAAACGTAGTTTTCTCTACCAGTGGACCAAACTGCAGCAGAACATTTAACACATGAAAATGTGAGCATTATGATTAACAATTTCATAGAAAAGCTAACTAAATGTTATTTGTCTTAACTTAGTGTGGTGGCTCAAATCCAAAATGCATGTTGTTGTTATTTTTCACTTTAAAATACATCAACAATACATAGATATTACAATACTGTATCTCATGTGAAGTGTGTTTGGCTGTTTCCCATTTTAAATAAGAAGGAAATCATCGACCTCCAGTGGTGGCATCACTGTTTAAGTGCCTGAAGCTGCAGTCTCTTAATGACCTTCACAGTACTGCTCTAAGAAAACAAAGATGTCAACACAAACACGGTCCAACTTCTGCTGGGAAACATGAACCGAGAAGAGAAAAAACCCCAAACAAAAGCATTTCCTAGAGGAAATTAACAAACCCAGAAGATAAAATCATCTCACGCTCAGTTTGTTCTAATTTGATCCTTTGGTAGCGTTATGCATTCATTAGTTTGCACCTTTGGCTTTGTCTTCTCGATGTTGACCTCAGGGTGTTTCATTCGACTTTGTATTGCAAGTGTAACAACAATAGTGTTGTTACTCAGTGCACATTATTAAGATACTTGATCAATACAACAACGTTTTGTGGTAGTATTTAATGAAATTAAACCACTAAATGTGTACAAACTTATTGTGTAGCGACTGACCCTTGTCAGTGTTACATGATTATGAACTGTTGTGTCTGAATATCTTTGACAAATATGGACAACCGTGCCTGCAGAACAGAAACCAGTTTTAGCAGAGTGAGGCAAAGGACTTGAGCTCCTAAATCAAAATGTAATGTGAAAAGATAGAAAGAGCATAGCAAATATATTCTCAAGCACAACCACTGTTGTTTAAATTGTACTCTGTTACAAATGACAGAACTGTTATTTAAAAAAACAAAACATTACATTTCTCAAACAATAATGCAAATAACTTTTGATTCTGATCAAATGTGAATATGAAGCAAAAACTTCTGTCAATAAAATAAACTTATCTGGTACGAAAGTGCAGCTCAAAAGGTTGGAATTTTAGTTCGAATCGTGGGCATACTCAGCAGCACCGTATGAGTTTGAAATTAGAAAAGTAAATTACACTGTATGAATTGTGCTTAAGGATGAATCCAATTTAAAGACACACAAGAAAGCACAATTACACATCAATTGTGTTGTACTACTTGATTGTGGATATTTGTAAATCATTACCATTTTAATGAAGTAGAAACTGTTCTACAGCAACAGGAAATTAAAGTGCAAGTTTCTCAAAGCTGTATTTATAAGCAATGCTTGACTAGAGGTAAGACCTACTGTGTAATCTAATACTCACTGTCTACGGCCGTCCTTCTGTTTCATTAACTTCCAAACTGGATCCTGATTTCTTTTTGCTGCCATTGAAATGAAGGAGTACAACTGAACAACCTTAAAAGCAGCGACTCCTGCGTGCGCCTGCCGCTTTGACACATGGGGGAAATGGGATCGGTGGAGAATTTACATATGATGTGTAATCACACTGCACTGCTGCTGAATGTCTGCTTGGTTTCGTCTCCGCAAGGAAACATCTGATTAATTGCACGCAGCTAAAGAGCTGCACTCAGCAGTCAGGCACACAGGCTCATTAACAAAGAATGGGAGGGAGAGAGGGAGAGGGTGAACAGCATCAGGCAGCTGTTCCACTTTGTCAACACCTCACTGCAGCTTCACTCTTGAGATGGACACATATCAATAAGCCTTGACCCGCCCCCTCTGTGGGCCAACGCTGTTTTCCTCCCAGGCCCTAATATTAGGACTGAGGAACAAACTCATCAATCGAACTCGTTTACACCAGAGGGCTGTTTTCTTCCCCTGTTCAGGGACTCTTAGGTCTGAATGTACAACAAGCAAAGGAGAGATACACATGTAAAAGAACAGAAGAGTAGAGACTGAGGTGTTTCTCTGTAAGACAGGTCTCAAAACACTCGAAAACCAAAGAGCTGCAGATGAGAAAGCACAAGTACCCTTCATAAAACCAGTCTCCAAGGTTAGACAGGACTATGTCAAATTTTATAAACTTCCACAACAGAGAAGTGTCTTTGTATCTTGTTTTTTTTTTTTTTTGTGAGAGCTTGAGAAGAGAGAGACTGTATTTATTTGGCTTTATGCATTTGAGAATAGTCTGAGTTTGGTGTAGAATAAATTTTAGTTTCCCTGCGGGGATTCAGATTGCCTTTAGATTTACAACTGGGAACAGAGTGTGTTTGAAAAGGCAGTTTGGATGCTGCAGAAGTGTGTGTGTGTGTGTGTGTGTGTGTGTGTGTGTGTGTGTGTGTGTGTGTGTGTGTGTGTGTGTGTGTGTGTGTGTGTGTGTGTGTGTGTGTGTGTGTGTGTGTGTGTGTGTGTGTGTGTGTGTGTGTGTGTGTGTGTGTGTGTGTGTGTGTGCGTGCGTGTGTGTGTGGTGACCTCATTGGTGAAAACCTCAAAGGGCGCTGTGCATTCACTGAGAAGATACAGCTGAGGCGTTGGCCGTCTCGGAGTGTTTCTGCATCAACCAAACCTCCTCTGTTATCAAGCGCTGAGCCCGACTCTGCCAGACGCCCAAAATGGCACCAATTGATCCATGCACACATCCACGCATGCAGAGGCACTGCAGCTTGAAAACCACATCAAACAACATGTAAGTTGCAGACATTCAACTTTCCCACTGCAGCATTGAGACCAACATATCCATAAAACTGTGTGTAAACTAATGCCAAAATATTTCAAACAGAATCAAAAATTTCATTTTCACCTTGTCACTATGCACATGCTGGCTTTCTATGAAGATACATCTCTTTTTGTTGAACAGCTCGACTGGGTTGCAACGCAGAAACGCGGAACGCACAAGTGTTGCAACCTTTTTAAAAGCATTATGTAACCTCAAACAGTCGCTGTTTACCACTTTGTGAATCTTTGTTCTTTGCTTAAAAGTGAGTCTCCTCACACATAGTTTACTGCTCGCATTGTTGCATACAAACGCTCCCTCTGCCGTGAGATGTGAACAAAGTCATTACTGCAGGCATGAAAGGCTAAACATGGAAGTGCGGATAAAAGACTGTTTTTTTGGATCCTTTTCACTCTGCGTCCACTCACACAAATTTCAGGTGACTTGCTTAAAGCAGTCGCCACTCCACTCTAACAAGGCTGGATGAGAAAACCTTCCTGTCTCACTGTTGAGATCATTATTTCAGGACCACGGACAGCTCCCTCTGAGCTCTCCGTATCTATGATCTACTAGATTTGTGTCATCCATTCTTTTTCAATGCCTCTCTTTACGTTATAATTTAGGGTTAAATGCGAACATATGTGACACATCAGCTGTCATAGAGAACTCCATAAATCACTGAATCGGTCATTTTTCACAGGAAACACTTCTATTTGTCAAAGTTGGAAAAGGACAAGTGATTCTAACAGCAATAATGATGGCTCTGTTTTATTCAAGTGGCCCTGTAAATCATGGCAATGTAATAGTAAACCAGCATGCCAAGTAGCAGAACTCTACAGTAGAGAAAATAATAGATTTTGCTTTCTTACCAGCTTAAAAAAACCACAACATTTTTCTTTCAAATTTGATTTTAATATGGTAAATTCTTTGATTTTGATTAATGTTTTTTCAGACACACCAAGGATATGGGTTATGACGAGTTTTAAATGGTTATAATAATAATAATTACATTTTGAGTAGAATACGAGTGGTGAAGGAACCATAACTGTGACTACTTTGGTGTGATTGTATCAGTCGTCCTGTTTTGAAAAAATGTTTATTGAATAGGCTTCAAATATATAAATATGACTTGTCACAAGACACCCTGCTGTGAATGAGCCAATTATAACAGTGTGAAGGGCTGACAATGGAGAAATGTTTATTTCCAGTCCGAGTGAATGGTGGATGTGAATTCTTATGTGGTAGTACAGGTTCATCTGCTAGAGCCAAATAATAAGATCTATGCCAACCTCAAGTGACTCTAATAAATATAAGCGAGTCAATGTAGGGAGGCAGGAGCTGAAGCGGAAAGAAGAGAGAGTCTGTGTTGGGGGGGAAATTGGAGCAGAGAATGCTACAAGAGCCAGAAAGCCTTTAAGTTATAGGTTAAACAAATCGTCAATGAAGTAGAACCTTTAAATGCCTTTGTCAAAAACATGTTGCCATACCAAAACAAAAGGCCTTCGTACTTTCCTCACTGTCTTTAGAAAAAAAATGACAAAGGAAATCATAGGAGGATTATTGGAGATGTCTTCTATCTGCACGATTTTCCCTTTTCATTTCTGAGAGGAAAGTATGAAGAAAAGAATCACTAGAGGATGACATGATGAATTACTCATTTAAAACACATTATTAGAACTGTGTTTGAGCAGACTGGATTGAATCAAAATGATAATATGAGCTTTGTTGCGTAACGATAAGTTGTACTAGTTGCAGACTTCGTATAAAGATATGTCAAATATTTCAAAATGAAAGCATCTGAACAGCTGGTAACAATAATTACATCTTATAATGTCAAAATCATCACCCAAGGCATGTGTGATGGAAGGAGCTGGAGGAGCTCAACCTCTGTGGACCCCTTCATGTACACCTTTGATCTCAGATAATCAAAATAAGGATCTGGTCCTGTTCAAACGTACAGTTTACTATCAAAGCATATGGGGACTCAGTGCATCTTGTCAAAGGCTTCAACGATCCTATTTGCCATATCTGTTACTAATAACAATATCCAATGAACGCTTAAGTTTTCCCTCCCTGCTTCTTGACTCATAATGCCACCACTCAAGAAAAAATGAGAAATCAATACCTCTGAAGCCAGATGTGATTCCACTTATCCCACTCTCATTGTCTGTTCACTCCTGCCGGCTCAGGGAGTAAACGGGGCGAGCAGTTCAGGAGCACGAAGTTTATTTCGGCTTAAGTGAAGATTTTCTGCTCTGTGCAGCTCACTGCTGTTGTCTCAGCTGCTCACAGACAACAAAATAGCAGCATATCCAAATGAATGGAGAAGGAAATGAAACTGTATGGAGATGAAGAGTGGGAGAAGGAACAGAGGAGTCAGCAAAGCCTTTGTGTTTTTCCCATGTCAGAAAGCAGTTCATGGCACAGAGGGCCAAGCACTGTCTGACATGCTGTCAGATGCATCCAATGTTTTCGTACTTCATCAAATTTAAAGCCCCTTCCTCCCTTTTTCTGTCAGATCCAGGGAGTCATATCTATCCTCCTCTAAGCCGAGCACTCAGCGTGACCAGATATTAAACCGGGTGACTATCAGACTGCCGCTCTGCTTTAATAGGCGCCGTTCCGTTTAAAACCGTTTGTGCATAGTACTACTATAGTAGTCTTGTTGCATTACGAAATAGATTGATGTGAAGCATGCTTCCTTGTTTGCCCAAGAGAAAACACCATTTTTATGTGCTTCAGAGACAGGTTGGTGTTTTTTATAAGATAAAAAAAATAAGCAACAGACAGTGATTTCAGCCCTCATGGTTGGACAGGAGCCATGATTTTTTTTTTTTTGTATGTTGCATTGATATACATGTGTATTGTGTTTGTAATATATAAATTAATCTGGTACACCACAGACTGTTTTCTATCAAAAACCAACTAATTCCTGACCTGACCATTCCTAAAGCACTGCAGTTCTGGAGATGCACTGGCTCCCTCGTCAAGCCATCTCAATTCCTTCCTGGTCAAAGTCACTCAAGTCCTGACGCTCGCCCATTTTATCTGCTTTAAATACATCATCTATAATCAGAAGATTTTCACTTGCTATCTTATATACACCACCCGCTAACAGGTGCCATGGTGAAAAGATGAGCAGTTATCAATTTGACTTCTGGTTGATGTTAATGTTGTCTATTATCAGTGTATATTCCATGTTTATATAGATTCTTTCATGAAAGATGAGTCAACAGATGAAGGGCTACAGGAGGAGGGACGCTCAACAGTCGGTCAACAACTTTGTAGTTGTCATTAGATAAGAAATGATCTGTTTGATTAGCTCTGATCAGTGATTAGGCAGGAGTGGGTGGTGTGGGGGTGCAGGGCTTTGTGCAGTTCAGCTAATTTGGAGCAGGGAGCTGTTATCAACGTTTAGAGTAGGCGTTGTTAAACTAATTGTACTCAAAAGTGTCCTTTTACTGTCATTTGGCAGCTCAAATCTTTTATTTCCCAAGCTCTGTTCGTATTGCCCACTGGAAACAGTGTTCTTTGTGGAGCTGCAAGTCAGTGCTGAGATTTTTATGAGACTTCTCTGAAGCAGGTTCAGCAGCTTTGTCTGAGTTCCCTTTGGTGTGACGCTTAGCTTTGGGCTTCCCGTCACAATGGCACTGTTCAGATGGCTACAAGAAAAATTCAAAAAGAGGTCACCTTCTCCGGGGAAGGGGGAGGGACGACTGAGTCACAGTTGAGACTGCACACCGCACTCCGCCGTCATGTGAGCTGCTGCTCAAGACGGGCAAGAACAAACACAGGACCAGGTGCCAGCAGGGCCTCGTTCACGCTCTTTCTCCCAGCTTTGTCACTTCCATAGAAAATCTTTGCCTGGCTAATCATCTTATACTTCATTCGTTTCAAGGGAATTGCTGTGTCGAGGTCTATTTCAATGTGGTCAACATCAGTGGCTCTCATCTTGGTGTTCTGGACCCCGACAGCGATTACATGTGGTGACCTGGGCTCCGCACAGTCTCAGTGAAGATTCCATTCGCTCTAGTCAAGGAGAAATCTGAATATAATACTTCCTTAAATGTCAAACATACCTAGTGGTAGTGTCCGCCAACGTTTGGCTTCACTGTACTCCATCCATCCATCTTTTATACTGCTCCATCTTATTGAGGGTCGCTGCCAACTGTGGGTGGGAGCAGGTCACACACCTAGACAGGTCACAGGGCAAGACAGAGAGATCAGAGACATGCATACTACATGATGGTGAGGAACTGGCAACACTAGTTGGTTCACTGTTGAAGCCAGTCATGCTTTGTTCTATATAACCGATCCTCTGAGCTACAAAGAACAGCATTTCGGAGGAGTAAATACCGATCTCCTGGGTGCATGTGTGGGCTACTAAGCTTATATGTTCAAGAGAATCCCACATAGAGGCCAGTCCGGCTCTGTGCTGCTCGCTCAAACAATTGCTGTCGTCTTTTTTAAAGGAGATTCTTCTGGGTACATTTTGTGGATGAACGTCACAGTAGAGTGTGTTTATCAGTTTATGTTTGTAGACCTGGGTATAAATACAGTATGGAACGTAGTATCAGTGCTGCACATATGGCACAGAAGCTTAAAAGGATCTGACATTAGTAACAGCTTTTTTTGGGCCACGTTTTTTGTGTTGCGTTTTGCAGGATTTCGAGTAGTATCAGGCCACCTTGTGTTGCACATTAAATCGATTGTCTGCTGCTCGACCTGATGGTGAGGTTTTTTTCTTTTTTCATCCATCGCAAATCATTTGCCAATTCGCATTATATTAAAAACATTTGAGTCACATTGCAGACTTCAATTATGTCACCAGTAATCTCTTCAGGATAACTGCTTTCCTTTCCTCCTTATCTGTGAATAGCAGCCCGTAAAAGCTGGTTTCATTGGCGAGCTAACTGTCCATTTGAGTGCAGGAACAGAGGAAACTTCAGAGGAGACATACGCTGCAGCAAATACTCCCAAGGTTTTCCTTCCCTTTGTTCATTTATGAGCAGATACATTTAGTTTCTTTCTCTATGTTTTCACTTAGTAATTCTTGGTACTCTGTATTTGGAGCACAAATCAGTTCAATCTTGAAAAGCCGACTTTTTGGCTTCTTGAGTGGAACTCTATGTAGTCAGTTGCGTTGCATCGTGTTTTCTTTTTTCTACTGGTAACAACTGTTTTTGACGGTGGTAATAAATAACTGTGAATGCAGCTAAAGCAGTTAAAGTCCATTTCAAGTCCCCAAAGTCCAATCTGCATTTATGAACCTGTTACAGCTTCACCTTAAGAGATCTGTGTGTTTAAGAGACAAATGTCTGTTGTCCGGCAGTTCAGATAAGTCGTCTTATTCCAGACATGTGGAGGCAGCGTGGCTTAGTTTGGAGGAAAATTGTTCAATAAAACATGAATTTGTAGATATTTTGTAATCTTTGTACTCTTATGTCCAGTATGGTTTGTCATTGAAACTATGGATGAGCAGCCTTAAATCACCACTGCCCCAATGTGCCGCCCTGCAGGATCAAGAACTGTCTGCGGCAGTGTGAATGTTGGCAGATTATCTCAGCTTTTTTTAATTTATTATTTATTTTGCTGCTTCATCTCATTGCTTTCGGTTCACAGATACTGTATGTTTCTCTCAAGATCATAAAGAACAGATGCTACGCCTGGTTCTGCATGACTACCGGAAAATGCTTCCCCCTCACGGGAGAGCACGTAGTTGGAAGCACCAAACTTTAATAATGATAATAATTAATTCAAGCAGAGCAAATTAAGGTGTGTGTGTGTGTGTGTGTGTGTGTGTGTGTGTGTGTGTGTGTGTGTGTGTGTGTGTGTGTGTGTGTGTGTGTGTGTGTGTGTGTGTGTGTGTGTGTGTGTGTGTGTGTGTGTCTGTACACCACAAGTTGACTTCCAACTAACTGAACTTATTAAGTGAATCCGTCATCAGGCTGACCCACACAGTGCCGACAGCTCAGCGAGTGTCACTGCACTACATCTATCTACATCTATCTGCACATTATCAGGACATTGTAATTAATAAGAGACCGTTCAATGTAAGACTTTTCGAGGAACTTCTTCGTAATTAATTTTTTGAGTAACTACATTAGCGAGGCACGCCCAGTCCGAGTCAAAATCTGTAGACAGGCATTTTAATAGAATACATCGAGTAGTACGCTCCGTTTGTCCTCTCAGCTCAGAATTATGGGATATTTTCTGAGTTGATTTGAGGAAGTTTTAAAGACCTGCCCTCTCGATCTCAGACAACTTTGAATGCTCCAAGTTTAGATTTTAATATGCTTGCGAGCAGCTTGGCAGGCTCGTAAAAATGTCTTGATGCTGTTTTTATAGCCCTTGGAAATTGTTCGACTTACAATTGCTTCTACTTCCCGCCCTGGTATAGTGTTACCTGCAGATTAATATGTCGGGATTTTTTCAGAAAGTGCTTGTATTGTAATGCTGTTTTCAACCGGAAACTTGCCACAACGTTTTTCGTACAACACTGCGATGGTGATGCGGTTCTAATAGCTGTAACTATGCAATCTGTTGTTAATGGATGAATATTAATTACCGGACCTGGAAAGTGGTGCCTGCGGAGGACATGTGGCTACCATAGCTTGTGACTATTTAGCTATTCAGTGTTCGGTTTCAGAAACAAATTTATGTTTATTTTGGTTCTGATCATGTCTGAGAGGAGAATTCCTGGGTGATTTTTTACAGGAGATGTGTGACTTTCTTCACTTACTAATGCTGTCACTAACTGTTTTGTTTACTGAAAATTGCTTTGCTTTTTCAAATAAAACAAAATTAAGTATTGTCTTTTATGTCAGCAGATCTGAATACTGAAATTGAGCATTGCCACATAATACTTATCAGATACCTATTTTCTGTTTGAGATGAAACATTTAGGTTGTGCTATATATAGCTTGCCAACAATATGCTCCTATTTTGAATATGTATTATTCTTCAGGTCGATACTGAATAATTGACTCTGTAAAAATGCCCTTGATGGTTGTCCTGCCTGCTGGCTGTTGTAAAAATGTACCATCTGTTTACAAAGTCAACCAAAACTCTGTCTGTCATTTGTGTGTCGACTGATAAATCATACCAGCGTTAATACTCACCAGGAGACTTCGATGTCCTTTGGCATACAGATTTCCTTTTTGGATTGTGATAATTGAGGTTAGAGTATTCCAAATGTGACATTCAGTTAAGTCCTTAAGTTCAGGACTTATGAACTTATCTTTTATTTGTGCATATCTTTAATTGTAAGTATCTTCAGTGGCTCAACATCAACCAGTGTTTAAATCCGAAATATCCAGCTTAGTTTAGTGTGAGAAAAAGAACGAATATAAAACTCTCAGGGGAATCGTTTGTAAATCCCCCAAATCCCTTTTCTCAAGCAGCTACTAACACGTTTCAAAATGTCATGCATATCCCAGCTTAGGGTGTTCAATGCTATGTGTCAGGATACTGGGAGAGGGCCTGACACTCTGCTTCTGCCTTTTCATTTCCCTCCTGTCTCCAGTGATAAAATGTCCTGGATGCCTGTTTTGATATCTCCCAGCTGATAAAGAAGCACATGTTCCTGCATGTCTGGCCTGATAAAGTCTAGACGATGACAGCCGAGGCCCAGACTGAGGTCAGATCGTCAGCTTCTTATCAATCATCACACTCTTCACAATGCCTCAGGACGTGACACCCCTCTTATAAAGCGTCAACCTCTCCAAGTGTCAGAAATGCGGACGCACATCTCCTTCACCTCTTTCAGACTCCTGAGTGGCTAACGTGCTGGTGCCCAGTGAGAGCCACTTGTCTTTAAAGGCCATACCTGCTCTGAGTGCAGGCTGCTGTGCACTGCACTCTGAAGGTCGCCAGCCGGGGAGCGAGGGGAGGCGAGGCGAGGCGAGGCGAGGCGAGGGTGGATATGTCAACTGAGTTGCTGTGATCTGAATACTTACAAGCACTATTGGGATCATGTCAACTCGCATGTGCATTAGTAACAGTGAGCCGTTAGGGTTGCTTGATTTTCAGCCTCGACATCAAGATCTCGGTGCAGGGATGCACAGCAGTCACACTGCAGGCCAACGCCCGTCACGCCAAGTCCAGGAAATCAACTCAACTGTGGCTGAGCTGCAACTTCTTAGCTCCTCCAATTAAAAAAAAAAAAAAAAGTTACATGAAAAAGATATTTCTCATGTACAATATTTTACTCAATTTGACATTAAAATAGTATGTAGCCCTACTTTCCACAGGATTGCATACCCAACTGAGAACAAATCATTTTTGCTGTGAATATTGGTTTATCATTTCTTTCTAGTTCGTTTGCATGAGATCGTTTATGAGAGCTGCAGCATGGCATTGTCTGACAAAACAGTGTCAGAGCTTTATTTTGTTTCACTTACAAACACAGAAGAATAATTGTATTGCTGTGCAGTGTTTTGTCAAATGATGTAGTGTTTACTTTACAATATCCGTAATGATTTTAGAATGATTTCAGTGTGACAAAGGATCTTTTATACTAAAACCAAGAGTATTATAACAGGTTTCATTCGTTCTCTTGTGTTAAATTAAAAAAAGCAAAGGTTTGCAAATCTGATTACCTTTTAAGTCCAACAGAACATAACTTATCAGATACTGGAACCAAGACATTTGATCATTTTATAAAATAGTAAAATATGAGCTCATTTTGAATTTGATGGCAGCAATGCATGCCCAATGGTACATTAATACTTCGCGTGGCAGTTGAAAGCATTGGTGTGTGAGTACTTGCATGTTTGTGTGTCATATGTAATGTATGAATATAACGTATTGTGCAAAGCACATTTGGACACCTCACCCAAATAATAAGTTAAAGCCAATTTAATCCCATGTTATTTGTAATAATTGCACTACTTTGCAGCCTTCCTGATCAGTTGTATTAATTATCTGTGCAGAGTTTGCATGTTCGTATGTCTGTGTGAATGTGACTGCATCTGTCTGTGTTCGCCCTGCGATGTCAAATTTCTATTGTGTTGCTGCGTGCCACTTCAAAAAAACCTCATAATATTTATGATAATTACAATAATGTTCATAGTGTCACAAACAAGCCAAGGAGATCTGTTTCTGTTGTTCATGTAAACTTTGACTTCTCCTGTTTATTAGTTTCTGATCTCTTAAGGGAAAAGAGTAAAATCCTCCAAACTGAATCTTGGAAGTGTTTCTTTGACCAAAACTTCTACGTTTGGATGATTCTGTTTGATCTTCTTTTGATGCTAATTTCAAATAATTTCTTCCTTTTACCGAGCCTTTCCTAAAGCTGGATTGTAGACCCCTGGGGATGTCTGTTCTCTTTGAAAACCACCACTACGGTTGATTAACAATTTCTTTTCCTCTATACAGATACGTTCAGTCCGCTCACACCGCGTCGTCCGCCGAGATGTATCAGAGTTTATTCACAGTGGCCAGCGTTTGTATTACTTAATTGAGTTTTGTGCATGACGTGGAAATACCTCCAAGCAATCTGTCGCTGAATTTTTTTTTTAATGAGACTACAACAATGATTACCTGGTTTCATTTCTCATTGTGTGTTTAATTAAAAAGGTGTATTGGATCATGATTGGGGGCAGAATAGTGGCGGAGTAGTTAGCGTTGTCACCTCGCGGCAAGAATAGCCTCGGTTCGAATCTGGCTTGAAAGCTTTTTGTATGGAGTTGTCATGTTTCATGCTGTCCATAGGTATTTTTCTGCAGATGTACTCCTTGGGGTATCCTTCCATCGTCCAGAAACGTCAGTTTGGGGTTTCCTGGTGAAGAAAGTCAGTCTGTCTTAGTATCTGAATCACAAACTCATGTTAGTGAAGATAGATTTTGGTTGAAAATAACAACTTTGGCTTCTTTGTTAGTTAATAATAGATGTGACATCAAGTGTCAAACCCTGCACAATTATCTTCTGGCCCGCTGAAGGTCAAATCTCAAAGTAGCGATGAGCAAAACAGGTTCTTCAGTGGAGACAGCCTGTAGAATTATGGTGTAATGGCAAAAACATGTCAATAATTCAAGAAATAGAGAATTTTAATATTAAAAGGTCATCTTCGGCAGTCTAAGAACCTTGCTGAGCAGCAGCTATTTATTCTATATTATACCCATGCCTTTACAAATAATGCATGGAGGACGGTGCAGCTCGGTGTAAAGTATTAATGAGGGCCGACGTGTACACATTTCTATATAACCTAATGAAACATGCAAACAGGAGTAGGATCTGCGCTCAAGTAAAGTAACGCAGTAAAGCATGACAGTAAAGCAGTCTGGTTCCCAGTCTGGTGTGTGCTGCAGGGAGATTGTGCATCACTTGACTGTGATAAAGAATGAAAACCAGTTTTCATTTAGCCCGTGTAATACCCGCACTCAGTGGAGTAGCTCTGTCGCAGACTTGTATTTATATAAGCACATTTTACACCTTCCTATTCATCACCCATAATAATGTCTGTGATTTCATAGATTCAGCAGTTTCAGAGAGCGAGAGAGAGAGAGAGAGAGAGAAAGAGATGGGTAACGCAGCATGTGATGCCGCAGTCAGCTGTAGTATGTTGGCTCTGTGCTAAAGACCTCTTTTTTTTCTTCTTCTTCTATCCATTAGTTATGACCCAATACAGCACGTAATGAGTTTCTGCTGCTATACGTTTCCCCCACCACTCCACATACTTTATCCTTCTTCCGATAATGGAAATATGCAAATGCTGTTGTCCATTTCTAAACTGTCATTGTCTGAGTCCGAGGCATTTTTTGTTGTTGTGCGGTTTTGTTTTATTGATATATTTTCTGCTTGACCTTCACATCTTTACTTTCATTCATTTTTTTCCACAAAAAAGAACTACTAAATCTTAAAGTGGATTTCTTTTTGGCTGCTCAGGTTTTAACCATTCTCAGGGATCATTTTGAGCAACATTATTATTTCTATACCCTCTACTAACTTACTACTGACAGAACAACTAATAAAATCTGAAATTAAGCCAATTTGAGATCGGCTGAGTGATGCCTGATATTATTCTGATCAGGCAACATGGCCTCATGCCTCGGGTCATACTCTGTCACCTGACCTCCATCAGTCAACCAAGTCTGTGACTGGAATGATGTTGATGTCCCAAAGATCTTTGTGGCCTGCCTGGGTTTTTTTTTTGGTTTTTTTGGTAATGATACTATGTGGCCATAAATCTGAATTTAATAGTTGCTGTAACTGTAGGTAGGTGGGTCGGAGGGGGGACTTTTCCCAGCATGCCATTGCTCTTTGTTTGAAAATAAAGTGTGATAAGAAAGGAATAAGTGGAGAATTCCGACAGGAAATCTCAAGTTCAGCTAAAAATGTCTTCAGGTTAAATAGACTTAATTGCTATGAAGAGGTGATTTATCCCCCCACTCCCCACCCCCTACCCCCGCCCACAATCAAAAACAGGGATAAAACCCTCCATCCCCTCCTGGTAAACTGGACCCCATTATAACTCTGATGCTTTATAGAAAAATCCCCCCCCCCCCAAAAAAAAGTCTCATCCAAAAGTCTTACCAGCATCTCTTCATAGCTAATTTTGAATCAGCCTTCATCTATCTTGGGTTTTGGCCATTAATCTCTTTTTATACCTCCTCAGTTGATTCATACGAATGCTGAGTCGGGCCTATTGTGCATTCGCTGCAACTTCAGCTGTTCATTTCACTACGATGACTGTAGCACATGCTACATGTCTCATTGTTGTGCGTCATCTCTGTCTGATTTGTGAGTTTGAGTCCTCGGTCAGACAGACATGAGATCACTGTACTGACCTCCTTTGTTACGCAGCCTTGGCAGCATGGGACCCTCAGTCCTTTCTCAGTTAATAGTTAGTTAATTATGCTCTGTAACCCTTTTATCTTTGTTACAAGTGCCATGGCTTTGGCCTAATCTGCCGTGGGACCTCTCCATGGTCTCTGGTTCTCTCTCAGTGCATGTTCACAGCTGAAGACATGTCTGTCTCACAGTTCTTTAATGGCAGTGGTAAATGTTTGGCTCAGGTTTTATTCAGAAGAAGAAGAATTTAGACTTGAAAATGACAGCGTTTATCTTCTATTGATGAAGTAATTCATCATGTTTTAAGGAGTTGTTTGAATGATATCCAAGTAGAGGCTTGTTTTATTTGTAAACCACGACACTTGGCACCCTACATTGTTTACTTGCTGCTTTCTGCCTTCATTAATTTTCCCATTACAGAAGTGCAAACAACACTTATGAGGGGATTTTATTGTTTAAACATGTATACAGTATACTGTCAGTTTGAGAATAGTGTTTCCCATTGAGGCAATAAACACGTTGCTAAGCATTGCAGAAAGCCAGAAAAACCTCGTAGTTTGTGTCTCTTCTGTTTGTATTCGCAGCACATTTCCCCTGCTTGCGTGCTTTCAAATCCAGAAAGACAGTTGTCTGATGGAGCTCTTCCCGCTCTGCTTCCCCAGGTTTTGCAATCCTCCAGGCCATCATGGAGTCGGCTGTAGCCAATAACTGGCAGGTGACAGCTCGCTCGGTGGGGAACATCGTGGACCCCACAGAGTACAGACGCATCATCGAGGAGATGGACCGACGGCAGGAGAAACGCTTTCTCATCGACTGCGAGGTGGACAGGATCAACTCCATCCTGGAGCAGGTACTGAGCCTACACACACACACACACACACACACACACACACACACACACACACACACACACACACACACACACACACACACACACACACACACACACACACACACACACACACACACACACACACACACACACACACACACACACACACACACACACACAGACCGCCATTTCAGCCCGTCTTGTCTGATAAAAATAACTCACTGGGCACAAAACTGGTTTCCATTATATATCAGGGAGCAATATCTTCATTTATTGTTATTATTGACATATATCCTGCAGCCACATGAGTCTACATGTTCCTTTGTTTCTGAGGACAGAGACGTAATGTCTGCTGTCTGCACTGCCTCTACTACTTGCCCCTTTTCTTTTTTTTCCTTTTTTTTTTTCTGAGCACAACACGATTGCACCGGATCACCATTCTCATTTAGAAATGATGTAAAAGCAGGTGGGACAGGTACATTCAATTAAGTCTCATTAGTTGTTGTTTTTGCGTGCGTGTTGTTTGAGGTCACCTGGGCTTTAATTCACGTGGAGGAATTAAACAGCCTCCTCGCTCTTGTTTCCTAGGTGATCATCAGCTGCAGTTTTCCCGTATGAGTCTTGATTCAGATTCAGTGTTTGCTAATGCGTGCTGCTCGCAGCGGCTGGAGAACATTTTATCTTCGAAAATGTATTAAGTGAAGGTTAACTGGGAATTTGCGTACTTACTCAGAGGATCATTAGTGTTCATTTGGAAGATCAGAAGCTTTTCCTGCGCACGTGAGCGCATTAGGTCTTGCAAATGAAATTTGAAATAAGCGTTTTCTCAACACGTGTGTGCGTGAATAGTGGAGTCGTCTTTGTTTGTTTGCCTCAGGCAGTTGGATGAGTTTCTTATGGAATTATATTTTGATACACTCTCCTCTCATTATCTCGTCCTCATTTTATATTTCAACCTCATAATGAACGTGGAAGTCAATAACTTTTTAGCAATGCATTATATACTCTATGTACAACTTGTATTCACAAGACATCATCTCATAAGTTTAGATTTCCCATGTTAGGTTCATATATTTAAACTTTCGATGCACAAACAAATACATGCAGCAATTCGTGCAGGAAGCAAAGTACAAACGGATTCTCCAAAGGTTTTGTAGTTTACTGGTAGTTTGGTAGTACTATCCCTGGAAGTCACCACTTATCACCACTCTTCGTTTTCTATTCTTCTTTGAGTTGATTTCATAAAAGGTTGATTGCAGCGATTGTTTGGAGCATTAGGAGAAATCTAGGGGTCAGGGACACGCTTTTACCCAATATGTTTGTTTGTCTTAAAAAGATATTGAGTTTTAGTGCAAAGCAACACATGTGTAACAGCAAGTGCAGACATTTTATTAAAACTTGTCAGACTTCAAATTGAAAGCCTCTAACTGGCACGAGAAGTGATGCTTTTCATTGCTAATCTGAATAGCCGTTACAAGTTGAGCACAATGAGGGTGCGCAGTGTGATTTAAACTCTGTAGGGAAGACTCATCCTCCCACAAATTGAGAACCTTATTTTTTTCTCGGAAATGTCACGTTTTGGCTTCTTTGTGTCTCCTGGAAATTGAACCACATTGAAGCCTTTGACACTCGACTGCGTGTCCCGTAACTGGTATGACATTTAAACAAAGACATGTTCAGTCGTGCAGGTTTTTAATTATTTATCTCTTACTCTTTCAAAGTCAACATTAATTAGGTTTATTTAACAGAATTGCATCACATTTCGGCTGAATATTTCACCAAAACCCTAAACTCACAGCAGAAAAAAATTTAAATTGGAATCAGTCTTGGTTTATTTCCATGGTTACTAACAAGAAAAAAAAAACTGGCAAATTATACTTGAAGGTAAGATGTAGTCGATTCACCGTCCAAATTTTTTCGGGGTTTTTGCTGCTAGATTTTCACACCAGAGAAACATGTTGCAAAAACATTTATTCCACAAGTGGAGTGTGTTTCCTGTGAGTGTTTGTGTGTGTGGTCATTTGAAGCATTCATCCCTGTAGCATCTTAACCTTCTGTTCCTCTCTGAGATATTTCTGTACAAAGGCTTGTTGCCCTCTACATAATGATCTTCATTATCACCGGCCTCACAACTTTTTCTCTGACCTTCACTGCGGATCCGTCTTCATTCCCGCTGATGCAGGGGAATATCTTTAGTGACAGCACTGAGCCTTTTCATTAATCAAGAGAAGTTTGCTTTTCTCTGCCCTTCACAATGATATACAAGACTTTTTTTTTTTTTTTGTTCTCAAATTGCTTCCATATTGGATTCAAGTTATCCAATAAGATAATGGTGGTCACCCAGTGTCATGTCAGGCCAATCCAATTGTAATCTCATTTCTGTTGTGGATTCGATGCGAAACGTGGCCTCGTAGGCAGCATCACTTAAAACAAGTGTCCCTCCCGATTCTCACGAGTGGCAAGGCATGTGTGCGTCTCCTGAGAACGGTTCCTCATGCGAGCTGTGACATCAACACTTGCTTTAATGTAATATCAGCTCCCAGTGTAAGTAGGACACACTGTCCCATAACAGCAACAACAA
Organism: Lipophrys pholis; assembly: GCF_963383615.2. Classification (NCBI taxonomy): domain Eukaryota; kingdom Metazoa; phylum Chordata; class Actinopteri; order Blenniiformes; family Blenniidae; genus Lipophrys; species Lipophrys pholis. The sequence continues at coordinate 9,411,627 of NC_137634.1, read as the reverse complement.
TGAGCCTACTATAAATAGCCTACCCTCCTAGCCTGAGGGAAGATCTCTCACAAAGGCAGGAGTGAGCAAACACAACCGAGATCAGTCAGGCATCAGCAAGCAAGCATTCTGGACATGATGCTTTTTTTCCCCCCTCAGCGAGACAGTGCACATGGAAATCATCATTAAACTCTTTAGTACCTGCAGTCAGACTATTACATTTAGGGGGTGCTTCATCAATAGGTTTATATGCAGACGTCTGTCATTCAATTTGTGCTAATGACTTCAGTCATCACGGCAGCTTGAGTCGTTAGAGGTTTTTATTTGTTGATAAATGTGCTGTGAGGTGTTTGAGGCCTCCCGCTAGCTCCCTTACAACCTTTAAAAAGTATCCGCTTGCTCATCCCTCGAGAAAAGACGGCGCGATAAACACCTTTAAGGCTTCTCATCAATAATAGAAGCACAGTGGATTTGTTATCGCTCCCAGAGAGGACCCATCACCTCCAGCCTCCTCCAGCCTCCTCCTGTATGGCAGACAGACAGAGTCACAGAAAGAGAGAGAGAGAGAGAGAGAGAGAGAGAGAGAGAGAGAGAGAGAGAGAGAGAGAGAGAGAGAGAGAAAGAGAAAGAGAGAGAAGTAGAAAGGCACAAGAGCTTTTGGGAATTGAGCCATTCAGTGTGAGTCTCCCCGTCGAGTGTGCCACGGAGGGAAAGAGGAGAAGTGCTGAACACCCAGAGGTGCACTGGAATTCCACACCCAGTGAGTAGGATAGTGGAACAGGACTCGGTATTTGGAAGCGATTACATGTGTGGATGTTATATAATACAGAGGATTGCAGTTTTCTCAGCAGTCACGCCACAGAGGGATGCGTACTCACTGAAGGATTCACATTTGCACAAACTGCAGGGGGTCAGTTGGTGATGCCATTGTTATTATTGAAACACAAAGAAGGCAAGAAAACATGGCAGGTTTTACAAACTCCATCAAATGACCTTTTTAATCATTTTAGACTTTCTTCATACTTGCTTTAATCTTAAAATACACGCTATATAGTTGTTTTGTTGATATTGTACGTCAAATGTGAACGATGGCCTACAATCTGCACTGTAATTTCCTGCAGAGCTTCATTTAATTCACATTTATTCAGCTGCAAATTCATGGTTAATCTCATCAAATCAAATCAAATCAAACTGAATTTATATAGCACTTTTCATACAAGGCTGTAGCACAAAGTGCTTCACATACTATAAAAATAAAAATAAAAACACATACATACACAAGCACACGACCGCACGATGGTGGAGTGAAAAAAATAAGAGCTTATAACATGAATCAATAAATGAAAATATAAGAAATTGAGCTAAAACATTGACTACTTCAGAAAGATAAGAAAAATAAAAAGTAAGTAAAATGATCAACTAATTAAAAATAAATAGGAGCTTTTAAAATTAATTGATAAATGAATTAAAATAAATCAAGCTGAACCATTGGCTCAATTAGAAAAAAGGAAAAAAAAAAGTAAGTGAAATAATCAACTAAGTAAAAGCTAAATTAAAAAAGTGTTCAGTGTGTCATGTTCAGGACAGCTGACGTTTTTCTTTTCCTTTTTTCTTATTCCTGTGCAAAGAACAGGACATCCTCTTATGTAGTCTCCACAAACCATCCATCCATCTTTTATATCGCTTCGTCTAACTGAGGGTCGCAGGGCGCTGGAGCCGATCCCAGCTGACTGTTGCCGAAGGCATGCTGCCTCCTGGAGAGCTCGGTACGGTGCAACGTCCATCACAGGGAAAGCCCCGAGAGTCAGACCAGCACGCACACATTCACACCTAGTGTCATTTTTAAAACACCAGCTTGCTTCAAATGCATGTTTTTGGATGGAAGCAGGGAAGCAGAGTCACCATAGAAAACTTTCTTCAAACCGGAGACGTGCTTTTCGGAGTGCTAACCGCTACCCCACCAATGATCAGCCATTGGAACATTGTGTGGTCCAGAAGGTTCTGGACCTGACATCTGCTGCTTTTGTTTTCACAGAAAAGGAATCGAATAGAATGTGGCTGCGTGAGGTTCATTTATTTAACATTAAAATCCCACAGAGTATGAATAATAATATGAATAATTTAAAAGGATTGCGTGGAAGATTAATTTGTCCATACGGCTGCCACTGGATTAATAACAAGAAATAGGTTAGGGTAATCTTATGACTGACATGTCACATCAAGCTATAAGACCGCAGTAGAATAAGTAGTTTTTTGTGTTGAACATATTTGTATTATTTGGAATAGACAGCAAAGAAATAGATGATGAATCTCACTCAGTATTAACCTAAATAGTCACTTTTACTTCACAGTTGATTAAGGTCACTGTTTCATTAATAGTGTGAATAGAAGACCCGAACAACTGTTGGTTAAAATCCCCTCATAAGTGTTTTTGAAAAAAACGTCGATCAAAGTGAAACAAAGGATCACTATTTACAGACAAACACAGACAATTCTTTATCGCTCGCTTTCATTCAAATCAGTGTTTTAGAATACACAAATGGTAGCATGTCTTTATGTTCTTGGCTAATTCTGGCTTCATTCTTGGAAGCTGTGCCTCCTGCTCCAGTGGCCACTCGTCCAGTGTGGAAATGTCAGAGATGCACAAGTGCAAGGTCAAACAAACGTCCATGTTAGCTTTTTCACTGTCATCCAAACTGAGGGGAAAATTTGGTTGAAGTTTACTTTATCAAAAACTCATGAGTCTCAAATAAGATAGCTTCGAATCGAGGGTCACATGTGTATCTAACGTCTGTTGTAACTAGCAGCAACAGTTACCATGGCAACCAGTAGATCCAAAACACCAACATGTTTCTTGTACTATTTACTATTTATGTTGCCTCGCCTGCTCGGTGACATGGCTCGTTTTATAATAATCCTGCGGACAACAGATCAATTCGTAAGCCTCTTGCCAACACTTTTAATGATTTTGACCGTGTCTGCATCAAGACGTCACTGGCAGCTCTATGTGCAAAAATCATAGGTCTGAAATATCAACAAAATGTTGACAGATTCTGTGCAATTCCCTGTTTAATAAGTATTTATTGTTTTATAACAATTTAATGCCTCAATTCCATGTTTATGTGCTGCTCTTCAGCTTTGCATTTGCAATGGTTGCTGCTGACACACTTTCTACTCTTACCTGGCATGAATTTCCTCTATATGTCATAGGTTTTTAGGTGTGTCCATTGTCGTCCATAGGTGCATGAGGTGTGTGTTGTACAAACATGTTCACATGCATGGCAGCTGACGTTCAGCTTCAGCTCAGAATGAGATTTTTGAAAGGGCAAATTTCCTTATGTATGCCTATAAAGTATTTATTACCATGTAGATTACAGTCCACAGAGTGTTTGAACAATACTGGTTTATCATTCAAGCAGGCAACTTCTTACCCAAGGACTTTATCTGCAAGGAAACTTTAAGGTCTTTTTTGGAATTACCTCTGAAAGAGAGACGATTAGATGCTCAAAAGAAGAGCAGAAATTAATTGGAGGAAGAGATTAGTATTTCTCAGCATGCGTTCTTCCTAGTACTTTCTAAGTGAATCAGTTTTAAATGCAGAGTGGAGCTACTATTTATTCAGTAACAAGGACAAATTACGCTTGAAAAATCTACTATAGATATTTATTGTATTTTCTGTATGAACTGTGCAAGTTAAGAGGAGCAGCATGGACATGGTGTGTGTGTGTGTGTGTGTGTGTGTGTGTGTGTGTGTGTGTGTGTGTGTGTGTGTGTGTGTGTGTGTGTGTGTGTGTGTGTGTGTGTGTGTGTGTGTGTGTGTGTGTGTGTGTGTGTGTGTGTGTGTGTGTGTGTGTGTGTGTGTGTGCGTGTGTTGCCCCAGCTGAACTATTTGACCTACAAATAAACAAAGGAAGCAGTTAAACTGCATGTGCCAAAGCCTACATTTTCTTTTCCGTACCATTGACAGGAAATTAAAAAAAAGGAAAGAAAACATGGCTTCTGAAAAAAGGAAACATTAACTGACTGTTCTAGAGGATGTTTTTGTAGAGGCCTGTTTGCATCCCAGACATCCAACGGAGACCCTGGAGAAGTCTGACTTAAAAGCAAAATTCAAATGAAAAATATCAAACGCACCCAAGTGGGAGAGTTGGCAGGTGCACAACTTGCAACAGGAATAGTGAAACATTACAACTTCATAGGCGCTTTTCATTCTGTCGAAGCTGGCATCCAATAAGACGGCTGTGAAGTTTAGGAATATGGAGCTGATGGCTACTACAAACAGAGGAACCAGCAGCTTAAACCGTCAGACTACACGCTGAAGACTGCCAAGAAAAAGTATTTTTAAGTGTTTGTATAATAGAGGACAGGGAAGTATTTTTATGTAGAGATTCGTTATGTGAAGGAGAAAAATAAAGTTTAAGGAGGTTTTTAGAGCTTTTTCTTTTTTGTTTTGCAGCCCTGTCCTTCATCTTTAATCTTCTCTTTGACTCGACTGTAAATTTGAGTGTTTTATCGACAATTAACTGACAGGTGTAAAAGGACACTTATCAAATTCAGGATGCCTGTTCTACTTACGGAGAAGGCAGAAGACAAATTACTAACAAAAAGATGCCTCCGTTAGTGGGAGGAGAGTCAAATCCTCTTGAAGGCTCCTGGGCGGGCGTCCAGCTCTGCACAGGACTGCGGCTCCAGCCTGCTTAATTAGAGTCCGTTCCCTCGGGAATATTTAGTCTGATGGCCATGCAGCCCCGCTCGGCTCGGGCCGGCCTCACACAGCACCGCATCAACCTGCTCATGCAGACAGGCGGACAGGAGGAGCCTCGAGGTGAGAAGAATTAATATAATTGAGACCTGAAACAACTGCATTCCCTCGGTCAGCGTTGTGGAGTCACAGTGTGGCTCCTCCGCGGAGCCACGAGACGGACCCACGTTTCTGATTATGTCCTCAACTCAGAGGTGAATGCTAATGTGCAGATGTAAGACAACGCGACGTGCCGGGCTCATTTGTCTGTTGGCTGTGAATCATTAGATTGTGATGCTCTGCTGTGGCTGGTGAAAATAAAGCTGTTTTATTTTTAACCACAGGGTTTAAAAGTCTGCTCATAATAGCATGAAGGCAGCATCTTACCTTCAACAATTGATCAGCTAATGTGCAGCTGATCTCAAAGGAATAGCTTTCTATCTATTGAACTACAGAAGAGGCCACGTCCAAAGAGAAAAATAAGCAAATGTCACTGAAATCAATGAGAAACAACATGTTGTAGCTGGTAGCCTTTAAAGTTATATTTTTCAATTTGCATTTCTTTAGATGTAGATCTGCAGTTCTCAGTTCGGCCTGTCAGAATAATGTGTACGTAGCTGTATTATTGTCATGATGTGCTGTGCGTGATCATGACTGATTCCCTCTGTGAGTTCTGCTCACGCTCAATCATCAAGGTGGAGAAAGATCCTCTATAATCTCTTTATTTGCTCTTAAAGTAAATCATGAACAATCCAGCTGAGGTAAACTACCAACATGTTTAATAGGTGTTATAAACATTACTTTGCAGGGACTGTGCATTCAGCATAATGTTAATGATGCAATCAGAAATCTTTCATGTTGTTGTCAGGAGGATTCAGGTTAATGAAGCGCTCCTCTTCCAGTAAACAGGAGTTTATTAAAAAGGTAACCGTTAAGACAACAGCTTTGGCTCACTCTAAACAATCCTACAACAAAGTAGCTGTGTTACCATAATGTGTTATTTGCTACACTCTTATGAAATGAATCTTTCTCCATATCACTTAAATTCACCAGGACACCTGAAGTTAAATGTCCAGCATATATCTCAAGTATTTCATGCGTGCTGTTTTCTCATTATAGAAATGATCTGAAGATGGATTTAATGATTCTGATGTCGTGGTTGGACTTCTGCCAAAGGAGAACATTAACTGTAGAAACAGTTTGCAAGGGCACGGCACCTAGAATATCCTTTCCATTCAATGAGCATTAAAAATTCAGAGGCCATTCAGTCAGTGCTGCAGGTCCCTTCTTGCTTTTAGGCCTCCGGTCTTCTTTCTCCCAAAGCTGTTTGAAGAGGCTCTTTGGTGAGAAATGGATTTTGACAAAAAGGTGTGTGTGTGGGGAGGGGTTGGGTCCTGTGACAATAAAAGTGCCATTCTCGCAGCAGCGGTAGTGCCTGACCCCTTCCAGGTTCCCGGTGGTTTTACATAGTCACAAAAAGCGATTATCCCAGGGGAGCGTGAAACTGGAGCATCAGGATCCTAAAAATATTTGTTATGCTCAGATGCTTTTCTTTTTTAGAGCAGCCCTGCCAAACGAAGAGACAGCAGATCCCACAGCAGATCAAATGCACTCATCCTTCACCAGAACGTCTTCAGTTCTCGTGTTTCAACACATGAGACTAAGGGCTGAGGAACATTGGGTTTGTAAACAGTCTCTGAGTACTTTTAGTGAATGAGTGTCATCGGTTATGAGATTCTTTTTCAGGATTTGTATAAATGATAATATCAATGTGATCAATGATAATAAAGATGCCCACTTTTGATTTCAAGTCACTGTGTAGCATCTCTTATAGGAACAGTTGGTTGTTCTCCAATCCAACTTTCATTAACCTCTTCAGCATTCTCTACATGCTTCACATGGTCAGTCACATCCACGGCTTCATTCACACACTCGCACTCCTCAAAGCTGCCGTTCAAGGTGCTCAAACACTATTGGAAGAAACGGGGGGTTCAGTGGGACATAGGCAGGACGAGATGAAGAAATCAACCAAGAAATTAGACCCCCTTGTTTAAATGTCACTGTATTCTAATCATTGTCTTGCAGAAATAGATTTGAACTGGACAGGGCTACTATGTTCTGAAACCTATAGGATTTTTTTTTTCAACATTGATGTTGTGATCTACTTGAGCCACTACAGGTTCTAGTTTTGAAACCAAATGGTCTCGCTTCTTCAGACTCTCTGCTTCTCAGAATATTCTTCATATTCATTTCAATCATTTGTTTGAATGTCAGGGCTTCACATTTTAATGCAGTTATAGTTGAATGATGGGATATTAATGACATTTTACATGTCTTCCAAACATTTTTGATAGTGACATTCTGTGTTTAGAGGACATATTTATACACTGTATATATATTTTGTTTTCAGTTTGGCTTTTGCCTTATGTCAGCGTTTGCTCTGTATTTCACTTCCACTGCTATTCATCAGGGAATTTAAATTTTTAAAAATGTTTTTTTCTTGATGAAATGTTAAATCGTCTGTTTTGAGACGAGATACTCGACTCACAGGCCAAGTAAGAATAAAACTATCAAGCAAATGTGTATAAAGATCCAGCCCCTACTGACTGCAAAGCAACATGCAGAGAAAACATTTTACTTTTGTTTACAAATTTAAGATTTGACTGTATTGCTACTGGCTGTAAGATTGTACGATTACATCACAGTTCTATATTCTGTAAGACTCTATATGTGTTTTTCTGATGTAGGCAAACCTTGCATGCTTAACTACAGGTCGTCCTAAACATTGGCAGGTGATCCGCGCCATTAGCTGACCAATTCCTCACTAAACTGAAAGAATTCCTTTGCACATTTTTTTCTCACCTCCTGATGAGATGCACATCGCAGTGTGAAGTCCTTCTCCGAGTGTGTGGCAAACAAGAATTGTAGCCTGTCACTTCAGGCATGGCGGCTTCATTAAGCTGTGCTCGGGTCACTGCGGCTCCCTCTTACATGGATAAATAGAGAGATGGAAGGCTATTTAGGACAATTTGAGAGACAATATGCAGAAGAGCTTCCAGGAATTTGCGCTTATGAAGGAAATGCATGATGCGGGACCCGAGGAGGAGGGGCGGTTGTGTAACACAATGAAATCATTTTGCATTTCCAAGCAATTTAATTGGATTTATTGTTGAAATTGCTCAAAGTCATAAGCCTTTCAGAGGCCCGGCCTTGGAGCGTCAAGGACACGTTTTCTCTGGAGACCGTTGTGAGACATTAAGACGGGAGGAAACAGAGACGTACACAGGTGTGGATGAAAGCAGCTACAGTTGTCAAACTGCAGACAGAAACAGTGATGAGAGACTTCACAATTACTTTATGCTTTCAAATCAAACCTAATAGAGACCATGGAGGAGAGCTAAAAATACTCCACCGGAATACTTTGTTTTTTTTGTTGTTTTTTTCTCAGTGCAGTTGTAAAATTTCCCCTCTGCATTTGAGCCCTTTATAAAACATCTCCAGTGTGATATCATTATCACTCTGGATGTTTAACATTTAGATGATTTCAGTGGCTGAGTATACTTATCAAAACTGTGGAGGAGTGTAAAAAGTGAAAAGATGGGAAAAAAAACAAGTATCCACCCCCACAGTATCTTTTTTGACGCTTCATACTCTGCAATGGAGAATCAGAATAGAGAGAGAGAGAGAGACAGAGAGGTTTTGCTGGTGAAGACGTTTAAAGAAGATGAAGATGTGTGTAAGTGCCGCTCTTTCAGTGTCTCCTGGCTCCGACAGGTGCTGTACACCATTTTGGGTTTAATTAAGTCTAGTTTGTGACGGAGACCGTCGGAGCAGGAGGATTCAGACTGCAGAGCACGGAAAGAGAGCGAGCTTTTCCGGAGCCTTGACCTTATTTTACATGTTGAAGTTAATGGAAAGGAACAAGCACTGTCATTACAGTTTCTCCCCACTCTGTGTGTGTGTGTGTGTGTGTGTGTGTGTGTGTGTGTGTGTGTGTGTGTGTGTGTGTGTGTGTGTGTGTGTGTGTGTGTGTGTGTGTGTGTGTGTGTGTGTGTGTGTGTGTGTGTGTGTGTGTGTGTGTGTGTGTGTGTGTGTGTGTATTAAAAAAAAAACACACACAAAAAAGTACAAATCTGCTCACACGCTCCCTCTTGCCCTTGCAAATGTCAGTCTGAAACGTCTTCTTTTTTCCCTCCCTGTTTTTTTCTGGCAACTATTCTGAAATTGGAGGTCGTTGTCATTTCTGAATCTCTGCACTCTAAATGTTCTCACTGTTGTGAGAAGCGAGTATGACTCACTTTGTGTCTTCTCCTGCAAATTGTAGGTGGTGACCTCGGGAAAAAACAGCAGAGGATACCACTATATCCTCGCCAACCTGGTGAGAGCTTGCAAGATTAAACAACTCAACCCAACACAGTAAAAAAAACAAAAAAACAAACCCAGCACAGTACAGCTCTGTGTGACGCAATGTAGCTCAAAACAAGGCAACACTTGATTTATCTCACAATGGTCACTCATATCTGAGTAGATCTGACTTAGTACATGGTATGGAGGACTAACAACTGAGCTTAGCAACTCAAATAAGGAGTCATCTCATGATGAACAGGCTGAAGCAGTTTTTTTAAAATTGGTCTTTTCCTCACTGCTAATGATCCCCACTACCAGCAAGTTGTGCTCTTTGCTCTCAGGGTTTTTCCAACATGAGCCTGGACAGGGTTTTTTCTGGTGGAGCCAACATCACAGGCTTCCAGATCATCAACCCAGACAGCCCCATCGTCCAGCAGTTCCTGCAGCGGTGGGAGCGCCTGGATGAAAGAGAATTTCCAGAAGCCAAAAACACTCCGCTGAAGGTCAGTGAAGCTCAGCTGCCGATACCGCTGCAGCGTTTCACATCTTCAAAGACTCCTCTCCCACCACCACCACCACCACCACTCTTCTTAGTCTTGAGGCGGGGACTTAATGGTAATCAGAGAAAATATGTCGGTCTGAATCTTTTTCAGTGAGACACACTTTTCAAAAACTTGTCACCTGCTTCGCCTCAAATAGAGGCGGCCTTCATAATTGTGCAATTTTGATGTCAATCACGCAGCCCGGCTTTGTTTTCCTTACATTTCACATCGGCGGCACCGTTCTCCGTGTGCCCCCAGCACTGCTGGAAGATAATAGCCTTCACGGGGGTGTAATGTTACGTTGGGCCTGCGCGGTGCCACCAGTGCATCACCGGGGTTTCTTCTGGCCTTTTTGTCTCAGTACACGTCAGCCTTGACCCACGATGCCATCCTCGTGATCGCCGAGGCCTTCCGGTATCTTCGACGCCAGCGAGTGGACGTGTCTCGCAGGGGCAGTGCGGGTGACTGCCTCGCCAACCCAGCCGTGCCCTGGAGCCAAGGCATCGACATAGAGCGAGCCCTCAAAATGGTACGACGGAGGACCTTCACTGTGTTTATTTGATTTCATCTGTTCGTGCTCCATCACCCCGAAAGTCCTTGATTACACCTTCATGCTGTCGTCATGATTTGTTCGCTTTTATTTCCTCCTCTAAATATGACTAATTGCACTTTAACTTCACAACATCCTGAGCTGCAAAAACGATTGCTGCGTTGCTCAATCAAACAAGTACTGCCTTTCTTTAAGACGCTACAACAATTTCAGTTCATCAAATAGCAACATGTTTTTTTTTGTCATACAAATGAAAGAAAATTCTATGTAGATGGAACGCCATTTGAACAATCCTGTCAAAAAAGAGGTATATATTATCTAAGCCTCAAAGCATTATCATTAATCCTTTATTGGGTAAAAATGCCTCTTGGCTTATTTGTGTATTTGTTTTGGTTTTCTTCTAAACTACCATAAATGAAAAGAAATACCAGAATCATAAAAGCATTAATAAAGCGTCTTCTATTCGCAGTTAGAGCACCAGATTGATGGATTATCCTACTGTACACTCTACAAACTGTACAGTACACATTAAACTACTGCATATGACAGCATTTATGTTACAGTTTCACTTTAGCTCTGTGAGCAGAATTCATCTTACCACACTCTGAGAATGAGTGGATCTTTGACCTAAAACCAGTTTGTTACCCGATCGAGTTTTGCTGAACATCAACAGGTTAATATTTGTTTTTGTTCCTTACGCAAGTGTGCACATGTATACGTTTTTACAGAAGTTAATAAACAGAAACAGTAAATGTAAAATGTCATCTCAGAAAACATCCGGTCATTTTTTTAAAATAACATTCAGAATTAGTCATGAGAATAAAATTCTTATCATTAACCTAATTGTACTAATAGCACTCCGAGGTATATGAACACAGGATGCCCATTTGAGTAATCCCAAGCTGGCAATTATTTATTCTGTTTCAATCATGTCCTTTACCCAGTGTACACTTCTAACTGATGCAACTGTGAGAAAATGTGATTCCACAGTCATTTTCAGAGGTGAAAGAAGTACGGAATGTTTGTACAACTATAGTTATATTGCTTATAAATTGTACCGAATTGAAGTGAAAGCATCGTTTAAAATTCTCAAGTAAACGTTTTATTTTTCATTTTTAATGGAATTTTTTTTAAGCCGCATTCCATTTATCTTACTTCATGAACGATATGTTTGTTTGAAACACATTTCTCAACCAAATAATTACACTCTTGCCTGGTTTTATGAACTAATGTAGATTAAGAAAATTTGGTAAAAGACTACATTTATTAGCGACAACATCCAGATCATATTGTTAGAATATTTATTGACATGTACAAGAGATTACATGGTTTCAACGATACTCAGGTAGGAGTTGGTGCCTTAATTATAGTGAGGTGAGTATTTCTAATGATTCGCTTCCACCCTTGGCCATTAGATACATGTCCTACATAATGTGAATATTAAAAACACATTTCTGTTGAAAATATCTCTAAAAACAGGAAGCACACCTGGGAAACCAGAGGACACAGTGAAGAACATTTGGTGCTGATTATAAGGAACATTTGCTGCTAGTTTTCAAGCAGAGTTCACACATTTGCCGCATGTTAGAAACATATGTTGTTGTTTTTTTCCCCCCTTGGTTTTTTCCCCGGCAGGTACAAGTACAAGGTATGACAGGAAACATCCAGTTCGACACATTTGGTCGACGATCTAATTACAGCATTGATGTGTATGAGATGAAGTCTGGAGGCCCGAGGAAGGTAAGTGAGCACAAAGCGCAGGAAATGTCTCACGCAATGTAATTACTGTGTATTTACATGCTCTGAGCAAAATTACGTAATGATAAATACATCAATGGTGTGTGTCGTGAGCCCAGTTACATAAACATGAGTACTTTTTTAAGGAATTGTGTGATTTAGCTGACTCCAAAAGAAGAGATGCCGTTCATGTTTCATCTGTACTGGATGATTGAATGCGACTTTCAGTATCAGCTCAATTTTCAGCATTTGCTTTAAAATATCTTTTGACGTAGCCAATCATCAGTAGGTCCCAACTTCAGGTGAGTTCTGTGGAAAAGCTCTTTAATTTTACTCATTTATACAAATATCAATATCGCAAATAAAAGAAAATACACATTGATAAGAAGCTATTGTCTGTTGCATTCTCTGCTAAGATGAAGGCCAGCTTTGTTAAACATTGGATGGCCTTCTCTGATTTATTTAGAATAAAGAAACTATTTATGATTAGTCATATTGCCAGTAAAAAGCATTTTATTTCACGCTGTATCTGAATCTTTTGACAAACATGGGAACAAGCTGGTTGCTTCGAGCTGCAACACACATTAACATTCAGCCACAGTGGCGTCCAGTTTGCCTACGAGCGTGGACACATGTCTCGTCCTGGGCCATGATTCGCTAAAACAGCGAGCAAACAAACGTCCAGTGGGAGGAAGTGCACTCGCTTGGAAAAGCCATTTAGCTAGTTAACTTGTCAGCAGAAGCACTTGTCAATGTTTGTTAGTTTAGATGCTGAATGATTTGGACCGTTTCTTCAATACCAAGGACAAAACACGTCTATGCCTTTATTAATCTGCAGGCTGCGGTTGCCAGAGCAACTCCGTTAAAAACATGCACACTGAGCTGTCCTTTAGCTCCAGGCTGTAAGGTCAAGATTAGAATTTTTTTTCATTGTAAGGTATGAGCATGCATATGAAAATCATCATAGGAATGATTTCTGTCATCGAAAGCAACTAGTTTTTTCAGTTCATACACTGACGTAGTACCATGTACTTAAGCCTTCATGTGCTGCGGCCACTGTGCTGCTGGAGTTTGGATTTGCATAATTGGGCCGGCCAAAGGCAAAAAACAATGCCGTCTTAACGCACACATGCACTGACACGCAACACCCACAACGTTGTGGCCGGGCTACAGTAGGTCCTTGAACCTCGGCTCTTCACGAAAGCTGCAGCGGCCCCATAATGTCCACATAGCTCAGCTCACGACACAACATACATCAGAGCGGCCTCCATGTCCAATCTCACGGTGAGGCAATCTGCACTGACAACAGAGTGAGTACTGTGGGTTATAGTTACCAGAAATGGCGGGCTATATCTGAGTGTGGCAAAAATAAACATGATGCAGCTACTGGAAGCTTCTCAGGTTTAGCAGACACAGTTTTCTGTGCGTGTTAGATTAAACTGACTCCTTTTCTGTGCAGTATTAATAGATCTGTACGAAACATGACTGCACTCCTAGATATGGCATATTTAGACCGTTAGGTTTGTCTTGCTGGTAATAATTTAATCAGTCTTCCAGTGCTCTATTGTTGCTGCTTTCTTGTTATGTAAGTGAACATTTGCTGATCCAGGAATAGATTACTCCTACTCTGCTCAAGTGTAGCCCAGGTGAAGTGAGAAGCGCCACTTCAGTCTTGGTATTAAATCTCTTGCAGTATATAATCAAAAACAACACTGTCTCCAGTTGGACGGATAGAGCCGTCCAACACACACCAGCTTGGAGTTTCTTCTGGAACGATGTCTTCCTTTCTTCTTGTATTAACTCTGAATCTTTGTATTGTTTTCAGATCGGCTACTGGAATGAGTATGAAAAATTTGTTTATATAATGGATCAGCAGGTCACCAACGAGTCCTCTTCTGTGGAAAACCGAACAATTGTGGTCACTACTATTATGGTACACTCTCAAACAGGTTTTAAATGTTTCACCCTAAGATTTCTGCCACTCAAGGTCAAGGTGTCCATTGTTGCAATCTGTCCTGGGAGGGTAGAATTATTTTGTTTTCAGTTGCTTTCCATCCACTCACTACATGTTGAAACAGTCGATTCACAAAGAGTGTTTCAACTGTATCCGTGTGGGTGCCAAAGCATTTTGGTTTTTTTATATTACAGTGGGCTGTTGTAGTAGTGACGTCACAATAACGGCTTTGGTAATGATAACTTTAGACGTAAACATCATCTTATTCACATTCAGTGCATACGTAAGTAAAAATGTTTCCCTCTCATGAAATAATCCAGTCAGTGGCATCTGGCACGGAGAGTCAACAGCATCAATCATTGGCTGTTAATTTACCTTTCAAATTAACTTTTTGTGCAAAAGTCTGAATCATGATGGGAGACCTATGCTGCAGGTGAGGCAGGCTCAGAGTTGAGTTAGTGACAGGCTGCAGGAGCAGGTTAGCGGTCATCAGTCATTTTTAAATGTAAGATAAGGTGCGCCTTATCTTACATTTAAAGCCATGGCTTCCCCTTCCTTCTGACTTTGCCTATTATGTTTGCATGCTAGGCAAATTCAGAATGTGATAGTCATACATTGTCATCTCAGTGTGTCATTGTCGTCATAGCCAGACTGAAGGTACAATAGTGTTTAGAGTGAGGGAGGGAAAACAGAAGAGTGGTGTCATTGCATAACTTTCTATCAGGCATGCTTTTGATTTGACTAAAGACAACTATTATTATTTTTCACAGCCATCTCATTAACTTCCATGTTTTTATTACTTTCCATTACATTAAAGCAAACGCCATGAACAATGAAAGGCCGCTCTGTTGTTATGGGGCGTGACTCTTTCATTTTGTCTTTTGTGGCATCGTACATGAGTGCAGAGTGGAAGAGAAGCTCTAGTTTATACAACAAAGGAGTTCAACTGTTGGCTACGGTACAAACGTCACATCGGCAAACAACAACAGTCTCCTCTGAAGATGTGAAACCATCATGGAATCACATTTGTTTATATTGTTAAAGACGAGAATAACCTGAAAAACATGTACGTGCCATGTGTTGAAGTGAAAAACTGCTGCTGAATAACCTTCGAGGTGACATTGGTTAATCTTTAATGGCAAAACATGTTTTACACTTTGGATTATTTTTTATTTGCCACAGAGGTGATGTGTGTTAGTCTGGCGATAAAATCAAGGCAACAAGTAAATTATTTGATTGTCATGATGGAACAAAGGAAATTGAATCAGTGTGAAACTTTATTTCGTCATGAAACTACTCTTCTGAATGTGGCTCACGCGCTTCTTCAACGTAGCGTTTGTTAGATGAATAAGTTATTATCCGTAGTCTTGACATCTTTAATCTCTCTGCTGTCACTGACGTTTACTTCATGAACTGGAAAAGTACTCCATTCAACTCCCCGCCCCCCACCCCCACCCTCAGTGCCACGCTGATGCAAAGTACATGCAACCCCCCCCCCCCCCCCCTTCCCACCTATAGCCATTTCTACAGCTTAAGATATCGGCGGAGTTTAGCATGAGGGAGTCCCTACATCCCGCTTCAACTCCTTTATATATGTTAGACGCTTCGCTTCTCCTGTAGGCGCACTCAGCCCGCTTTTTTAGACTTTCAGGTCCTCCCAGTAATGTGCAAGTGGCGTTGTTTTACTCTGTATGTGCTCTGTTGGTCTTTGTTTACTCCCCACGTCTGACTGTCCTGACTGTCCTGACTGTCCTGCATGTGTGCATGCAACCGTCCCGAGTCTGAAGGCCTTGTGTGACCCGGCCACTGTGAATGTGTGCTTTGTTTTTCTATGAACTCAAATTTTTGTCTAATTAACAGGAAGCTCCATATGTGATGTACAAGAAAAACTATATGCAAGCGGATGGGAATGACAGATATGAAGGCTACTGTGTCGATTTAGCTTCTGAAATTGCAAAACATGTGGGAATAAAGTATAAGCTCTCAATAGTACCAGATGGGAAATACGGTGCCCGAGATCCAGAGACCAAGACCTGGAACGGGATGGTGGGTGAACTAGTTTATGGGGTAAGTATTACTGCCCTCTGTGTAGATTTACTGTATTACTTCACCACAAAAAGAGAGAGTCTATAAAACTCACTACCTTCAAGTAAAGATGGTGCATGATAGTTAATAATAGTCGGTGTGAAATAGCCGACTTTATCTGACCCATTCACTGCTTTCTGGGACAAGTTTTAATCGTAGGAGTTGAAATACGTTTCTTTGGTCGAAGTAGAAGGTAAGTGAGTTTTGTAGAGTTCCTCTTCAACGGTAAAATCAGACTGACTCTTTTTTTTTCATGCATCTTGAGATTTCGCTCACAGTCAAACTGGCTTTAACAAGATAATTTGCATTTTTTATGAGCCCTCGGCTGCTGAATGGATAATGTTATAAATCTCGCACAGCATACAGGGATGTGAAAAGATCTGCATGCAGCCTCCGTGCAGGACTACCTATAGTTTCTGCAGCTGCATTCACATCAGCTGGGCTCAAACAGGCAGAGGTGACCCTCTGTAGCAACTAAAACAAACATAAGGAGACCTCTGCTATTCTTAACTATCAACACAGAACTTGTGTTCCTATCGTTGAGCTGCTGGGATGAATATAAGAATGAATGAGGTGGCGCTGCTTTTCCGAACTCTTCTAAAATATGAATCATCGGTTAAATATTTGATGTTTTTTGTTCAGTAGCTGTGAATGTTTGTCACCACAGTCACTTATACTAATTGATGAGGCTGTAGGCCATTGCAGAGGATATGCTGGTGGTGAATTGAACAGGCTGATTCACTTTTCATGAACCGCTTACATAAGCTCCCCCACCTCTGTCTTCCAACTCTGCTTGATTCATGGAGGAGATTTGGTTTGAGACAAAGACATTAACCAACACAAGCTCTGTTTGACTCATTTAAAAAAGGCAAATTCGTTCTTATTGGCTTCATCACTGATTTTTCTATTCAACATACACTAAGCTGCTGTTCTCACCATGTCCAATCATGTTTACTCTATGAATGCAGTGTCAAGCAGAGTTGGTTTGGTTTGGAGGGGGTTTATCGATATTTCCTTTATTGAATCAATATTTAACACTTTGGTTGATTATTTATGGTTTCTTATGTGGAACTAACTCTGTGTGCCTGTTCCCATTTTCACAGAGAGCTGACATAGCTGTGGCTCCGCTAACTATAACGCTGGTACGGGAAGAAGTGATAGACTTCTCTAAGCCCTTCATGAGCTTGGGCATCTCCATTATGATTAAGAAGCCCCAAAAGTCCAAGCCCGGGGTGTTTTCCTTCCTGGACCCTCTGGCCTATGAGATCTGGATGTGTATAGTTTTTGCCTATATCGGCGTGAGTGTGGTGCTCTTCCTGGTGAGCCGCTTCAGTCCTTATGAGTGGCATTTGGACGAGAACGATGAGGCCAAAGACCCTCAGAGCCCCCCTGACCCGCCAAACGACTTTGGGATTTTTAATAGCCTGTGGTTCTCCCTGGGCGCCTTCATGCAGCAAGGATGCGATATCTCACCAAGGTTGGTTGTTGTTGTTCATTCTCCTCCACCTCTCAGATGTCCATGCCATCTCTCTGCATTTTATAGTCCCATCCATGCATTTTCATCCGGCACTGGTGCATATAAGGCTATTTTGAGCTCTGCTATTACTGCTGTCCATCCCACATCGCGCCAGACTTCACTGCACTCTCCTTTCATTTCTCGCTCTGAGTAAAAAAGCCTTCCATCTTCTCTACATTCATTCCTCCTGCAGTTGCATGTTGACAGTGATGCCTTGCATCCGCAAAATAACTTATATCCACCATGCTGAGGGCTGTAAAATGCACGGGGTCATTACATTCCATTCAGAGTAGCGTCTAAAGTTCCTCATGACTCTTGGAGGGCTACCGCGTTTTTGCTGCATGTCCCATTTTACGGTCATCAACTTGGCGCATATAATGCATTTTGTGCTGAAACAAATATCATGGCCTTGGCATCATGATCATTTTTTCCATTACAGTGATCATCCAGTCATCCCTTCATTCATCTGTCCATTCATTCATGCCCTCACTCATCACTGCTGTGGTGTGTTTGACCTCTTCTCCGAGGATTCCTGCTTCTGACCTCCTTTCTTGCTCAGCTTTTTAGCTTAGAAACACAACTTGTTGGGAAACTGCTTGAAAATCAAAGATGATATTCAAGAAGCATCTCACATTGAATGCAGTGATTAATTATGTGCGGCTGTAAAGGCGGTTGTTCAGCAGGTTAACGCTGATGCTTTGTAATTTTGTGCGCAAATCATAAAAGAAAAAAATACATTTCCAAGATCCTATATTCAGTTAAATAAATTGGAATGAGTGATCTCAATGAGTGGTATCATACAGTTATAATGACAAATGTAGCCTTTTCACCCTCCTTTTGGTGAATCGTGGTAGATAAAACTAGTTCGGCAGCAAATACAAACTTGCTGTTAGGTTTAAACATTTTCCCAGTGGCTCCACACTGGTGTGACACACACCAGCAGTGTTTAGGCAATTTAAACCGCCAAAGGAAACACCTTCTCTAATATTCAAACCTGAATCACGCCTTCTCTGGAGTTGGATGCATGAATGCATGCAAGAATGCATTTTTCGTTGTTAAGACTTTGCCTCTGGCCCATTTATGTTTCGACCAACTGATCTGTGTAAAGTAAATGACCCTGATGTGATGCTATTTTTGAGATTAAATGATGGCTTACAAAATCTTACAAGATAAGAATTGTCACAAAAAAAAGTTTTGTCAGCAGTTTGGAATTGAAATATATATACATATAAATTTACAAATCAGATGGATAAGAAAAAAAAAGAAAAAAACAGAACTACTTAAAACGGTTGAGAAAGTAAGCGTTCATGCAATATTCTGATCTGTATCTGAGTATATCTGCGTATAATAATAAACACTAAATAAAATAGACTATATAGAGACTTACTACTAGACACTGTAAATTGAAAGCATCTCATTTGAAGTGAAGTGTAATACTTATTGTTGCCTGTGGATCCAAACACTCCTTATCAGTAACATTGTACATTGTGAAAAAAGACCCCTGACTTATACAGACACATTCAAATTTATTCATGTTTTTCTACAGGAGGATGTCAGTGACGCTGCCCTACTGCTGTATCTCAGCAGAAGTTGGCAGCAGGACAATGACCCCAAAGATAGATATAGACCTATGACCAAATGACTTTGAGAAAAATAATAAAATTCATCTTTTGGAGTAGTCCAGCCAGATCCAAGACCTGAATCCAACAGAGATGTAATAGAGATGCTCATAGAGCCGCTCACAGCGAACATCCCAGTAATAAAGCCGAGCCGAAGCACTTCTGTATGGAAAAATTATCCAAAATTACATCTGATCGCTGTACAGCTCTGATCAGCAGCTACTGAAACCACTTAGTTGATGTTATTGCTGCCAAAGGACGTTCGGCCAGTTATTAAATTGAGGTTCACTTAAGTTTTACTGCAATACTGTGAATGTTTAATGGCCGTGTTTAATAAAGTCATTAAATACCATCACCATTTGTGTGGTATTAAGATAAACACAGTGTGTTTGTATACTTGTGATTTAAATGCAAATCATATCACAAATTTATGCTCAAGTCATGCATAAAACCAGAGCATATTTAAATGCTTCACTTTACATTTTCCTGCTACTGTAGCCGGAGAACTCCAGAGGAAGTACATCTGCAATGCAGTGCCAATGAAATGGATCCTCATTTGAAATGAGGGAAGAGAGTTCATGCGAGAGCAGCGCCTTCAGTGCATGTGTGATTGGGGCAGTTAGAAGCAGCAAGCGGAGAAAGAAAAAGTCACATTTTTAAAAGGTATGAGCTGTGGGGTTAAACCGCGAGACACAGGAATGAAGAAATCTGTGTGAGGAATCGTTCGGGATCAGTGAGCGAGATGAGGGTGTGAGGCCGTTTGGCTCATCACGCTCACTTCAGTAGCAGAGCTTTGTGGTTCCTTTGCTGAGTTACGTCCTCTGTGGCCTCGCGCTGCGGCTCCGATCATTTAGAATCAGGTCTTCACAGGTGTCTGTGCTCAGTGTCAGACACTGGCAGCAGCGTTAAACTAGCAGAGTGGATCAACTATCTGCCTGACAGTAAAACATGCCTGCAGCTGCATGTCAATTTTAATGTGAAGACTGACACAAGAAATATGACACTATAGCCGACCAACCCCAGTTTCCTATATTAAGTAAACATTGTTTCTGTCTCACACACCTTCTACAAGAGGAAATGCAAAGAATGATCAGACTTTGAAACCACCTTACTAAAAAAATCTATTTGTATGTATGTTAGGAGGACTATGCAGTATTTTTTAACTGAATATATCAGACATGTACAAAGTCTGGCCCCCGGGCCCAGTCATGGCTCAAGGTCAGATTCCATATGACCCTCTGTCCTAAAATGTTTTATATTTTTAGGCACAAACAAAATAAGTAAATTCAACATGCATATTATTTTTTACTCATGTTGACAGCGTGATTGTGTAACCTACATATATATTATGCAATGTGTGGACCTTGTGGGGCCCTTGCTGTTAGCCCAGCAATAAATTCTGTTCTGCAAATGTAACGCGTTTCGTTCAATAACATGAGTTTTCTCATATATGTTGATCTTCTTAAAAAAAAAAAAATCTTTTTTTTAATGTTTCTATTCTATCTATGGTGGGGTCGTTGGACCTCGGGCACTTTCACATTGACAAATGTGTGGACACTCCTGAAACCCTGGAGCCGAAATGACATAAAACTAAAGCAGAACTCCGTAATGAGTCCAACAGGATCCTTCATTTATCTGCAGGCTGCTGGATTTAGACTGCTGCTGCTGCTGAGCTCGCAGCTCT
This sequence comes from Lipophrys pholis, assembly GCF_963383615.2. Classification (NCBI taxonomy): domain Eukaryota; kingdom Metazoa; phylum Chordata; class Actinopteri; order Blenniiformes; family Blenniidae; genus Lipophrys; species Lipophrys pholis. Next base: position 9,390,873 of record NC_137634.1, on the reverse strand, counting down.
TGGCAATCTGGGATGAATGCTCACCTGAATTAGTTCCAAAACTAAATGTGGATACTGGTATACTGGGTTAATGAGGCTTATTATAGCTTTCAAAGAATTACTCAGCTGTATAGGCCGCTATATGGACCTAATGATACTTCCATTACATTAATTTAGGTAACTATGTGGTCGGATCACCTAAGATGTGAAATATGTTGCACTTCTCATCTCTTAATGGATTAACTGGGCAGTTTCTTTAAGAAAGAGGTCCGAGTTAAACCTCAGGGCTGACGCGATGCCAAATGCATTAAACATGATGGAGAATATTCCCCTCCTTCCTCCCCGACGAGTAAATCTGAGCTCGCTGGTCTCATGTCTGGCTCTTTTAATTTGCTCCTTGCAGGTCTCTGTCGGGGCGGATCGTTGGAGGAGTGTGGTGGTTCTTCACCCTCATCATCATCTCGTCCTACACGGCCAACCTGGCCGCCTTCCTCACCGTGGAGAGGATGGTTTCTCCCATCGAGAGCGCTGAGGATCTGGCCAAGCAGACAGAAATTGCCTATGGGACATTAGACTCAGGCTCCACTAAGGAGTTCTTTAGGGTGAGTGTCTCCACTGGCTGTCACCCCACAATCACTGTGTACCGCATAACAAGATGTCCTGTATGCCGGCCAAAAGCTGAACACGTCTCCAGAGCTTTGCTGTGGGGGTTTGATTTATTGCCTGCCAGAAATAAATTGAAAGATAATCAATTACAAAACAGAGAACTACATTTTTTGTCATGATATTGCACTTCTAAAGACCTGAGATCAGACTAAACATACTATTTTTGATTAATTGGCTTGTATTGACTAAAGTGCTACTCTGTGATTTATAAGAGAGGACAAAAAAGAATAGGAGCTCAATTGAGTTTGAGTTTATTTATTTAAAACAGGGACAACACATATTAATGAACATATACATGTAAATATGCAAGATTATAGCCAACAGCTAATTTCCATCTTTAGTCCCTTCGGCAGGTTGAATGTCAACAACATAAAATCAATAAGCATGACATACATTTGTTTTACAAAGCGATTTAAAAAAAAAGTGCTTTAAGATGATAAAAGAGCTCTTCTACTGGTTTTCTTGTGACTAATTCAGCTGTGAAAATGAAACTGTCATGCTTCCCCTCTGACCATCTCTAGTGTCGTCGAACACACTTTGATTAGCAGCGAGTGTCTACTAATATGCAGATTAACCTCTGTCTCCAATTTCTCCAAATTGCTGCAAATATTCATATCAATCTCACACAGTGAATATGTTTGTGCTACAACAAAAAGACAGTAACGCTGTTGGCTTAAAAACACCAATAATTCAATATTAATTAGCACTGATTACTGTTGTTAGGGTTCTGCTCATGGATGGATGATGCCGTCACTGTGTGAGAGATTGTGTGGTCGTAGTTCGGTTTCAGCCTCTGAATCTCTGTGATTTAAAACCAGTGACATGAAATGAAGCGGCAGTTCGTTGATCATCAGACTACTTGTGTTTGTGTGTTTGAATGTCCAAGAACAAGGAGAAATCATTATAATTCCAATTTTCTGGCCTGTGTCACAAAACTGCAATCTCTCAGAAAACACCCTGTTCCTTGGAAATGGAAATGTCATTCACATCCAATGTCCAGCTCTGAGCTGTTTCTATTTTTAGTGCTGGTTGTTTTTTTTTTTTTGTTTTTTTTCGGTGTGATTGCCCCAAGCGAGCCCGAGATATTTGATAAATACAAACCCTGCTCTCCTCTAGACTTGGGGGGGGCCATCAGGCAGGCGCTTTGGCTTCAGGCTCGGTATCAGACCACATTTTACAATATCTTTTGAAAAAAACTTAAACACATGTTTCAGTCTGTTACGTCCAGTTATTTGCTGCTGTCAGTAGAGGATTTCCTTCTCAGCACAGTCAGTCAAATGAAAGCTTAAAACGCATGTGAGACAAAGGAGAAAAGTTTTAAGTTAATGCGAAAGGGTCCCGTGTTTATTTAGTGCGTTCGTCCCTGAAAAGCTATGATTCTGCAAAGAAGTGACCAAGCGTAATGTTTCTGTGACCAATTTATGAGGGCGTTCAAGCAGAATGGCTGGAGCTGCTGTGCCAAACTGAGCCGGCGTCTGAAAGCAGTGAAATGGAGCAATTGGTGCGATCAGTGTTGAGGAGGTCACTGCTCTGCAGCGCTTTGAAACGTGACATAAATTATCGGAAAACGTGTTCGGAAAACGTGTTCGGAAAACGTAACGAGGAGCTGAGCTCAGACAGATAATGGCTCGTGGAGAGGCTCTGAGCTCGGTCGCACATCTGGTCGGACTCCGAGGAGAACAAAGTTTTCTTTGTGCTGGTGAATAGATACTCCTGAAGTCTGGTTGCCGACAAGCAGTGTGGGCTGATCCTCTGCTCCCGTCGTGTCACAACTCAATCCAGACTTGTCTGAGAGGCGCTGCTATGACTGCAGGGACACGACAACAGATGTGATGTTAATCAGGACGATCCAACAAAGTTTGCGAGAGCTGCGTGTTGCTGTTTTTTCTTCCAAATTCCATATTTACATCAAGCAGGAGAATTGTTTGCTGTGCCGCGAGAAGGGAAATAGGAGCAGCCAGACTTTTTTTTCAAACAATAAAATGAGAGAAAGGAAGAAAATGGAGTTGATTGGCACTCCAGCATCCTCAATAACACTGAACTGACACCGCAGTTGGGTGTTTTTTTTCTTTTTTTTCATGTGAATATTTTAGTGACTTCCTGGTGAATCATCACATTAAAAGCGGCTCCATAGGCAACTCCTCTGTAGCCGCTCCAATCTATGTGTGTTTGGCAGGATGTGATTTATCAAAGGTGCTCCTGAGGAGATAATTGACAGACGTGTGGTGACTTCATTGTGAGAGATAAATATCAGGTCTTTCTTCCTACGAGCTGGAAATGTCAGTGCAGAGGAGCATTTCTCAGCAACAGTTATTGAAATCTGATGATTAAATGCTAATGATTAATAGAAGCTGCAAATACATCTCGCCGCGATCATCGGGGAGGCGGCATCACTTCATTTATGTCATGCAACCTCCTTTCAGATCACATAATATGAAATCAGACCATATTTAGGTTTATTGTATAACTGCAGATTACATGCATTTTTGTGATACTTAGAAATCTAAAACAATTTTTAAAAATTCTAAATGTCATTGTATATTGCTGCAGGTCTTAATGGGTGAAGGAATCCAAACATAGAGTCGTTTTTGGTTTTCCATGTCAGTTAATTGAAACTACTTTCTGTATCTGTGTGTTAAACACGACTTCATATTAAATCATTAATACTGCACTTGAAATAGAGAATAAGAATATTGTGAATATGATTATATCTTGTGATAAACTGTTGGAGATGAACCTGCTTGATCAGTTATACAGTGATGATGTTCGGCTGAATTAACACGTATTGGGGGGAAAAAGTACGCATGAGGACAAATATCTGAATATTAAAGCGTTTTTGACCTTGGATAACTTAGATAACAATCCATGTTTATGTTTAGCTGCTTTATTAATTTGTTTCCACTGATCATGAGCATGCAGTAAATGAGTTATAATTACATACTTTCCCAGGCGCATCGCTAAATATTGAATGCAGAAAGAACTAAAACAGCAGAAGCTTTGTTTGGCCTGTTGTCTCTGTTTTGAGATGACAGCGTGACAGACAGACAGACACACACACAGGGCCATGAATCACTCTCGGCTCCGTCAGCAGCTGACAGATAAACTGGTCGCGGAAAGAAAAACCAGTTTATTTCCAGAAAGGATGACAGGCAGCAAACCCACATTTCTAACTGGCCAGAGGACACAAACAGCTCGTCACATCCCCATTTGTAGTGATTACACCAGTCATTAATTAAGAAATATTTGTGGAAGGATGTGTCTTTGCTGAGCCATGACTGCTGCAGTGAAAAGATTTGTCAGTGGTTATATCGGTCTGACAGCACGAGGAGCTTTCACAGATTTCAACACAGATGACCAGCTTGCTCCTGACAAGCATGAATCTCCATGTAACCCAGAAAAAGAATGGCTCTTTTCACACCACGGTCAGGCCTGTCATCAGCTATTATTGTCATGTTAGGAGTGTTTACATGAACACTCCACTGAACTGAAATCGTGCATATGTCAAGAATGATTCACTTACTAGCCTCAGCCCACAATCCATTCCATCTCTGGTGAATTATTTATGTGGCGGTACACAATGTTGGGCTGACATAGTTTGTCAGTTCATTCGGATGTTTTTATTTACTTTCACCTACCAGATGTGATGTTGGACAGACTCACACAACTACTGGAGATACAATCTGGATAAAGCCAGCTGCATGGACACGATGGCACTAGAACAGATACGGTAGATACCAAAGGGTAGCACACGAGATAAAATATATATGTAGCAGTCATACACAGATGATGTCGTTTCAACATATAATCTGGAGTCGGACTGTCACATGTACAAACATGAAAAGTTTCAACACCAAAGTTCCCTCTGCCCCCCCCCCCCCCCCCCCCACCCCCATCCACAGATCTGAACACAGAAGGTCACATTAGCCCAGTTTAATGCAGCCTTTCTATTTTTCCCCTCTATTGTAGACAGCTGTGTACTCCTGCTCCCTGGTGACCGGCGATCAGCCTCTTGCTGGCCATTTTTAGCAGCGTACTGAGTGTCAGAGCAGGGCCGCGCTGTGGATGTCTGTAGCTGCTCCAGCTGGCAGCTGAGTGGGCCACAGAGGTGAAGCCGTCAGTCTCAGCATAAGCAGGTCAAATGTGTTAAAAGACACTGCCATTGCAAGAGCGGCTCTGCAGCCAGCGAAACGGCAGATAAGACAAACTCTTTTCACTCAGTAGTTTGTCTATTATCATACAAATCCCTGAAGATAGGCGAGTGGGCGGCAATCATTAATACCTGCCTGATCTCTGATGACTTAAACACAAAAATAGCTCATTGATTGACTGTTTAGGCAAAAAACAACAACAGATTTTTAGGTCATCCGGACAAAAGAAAAAAAACTAAATACTGGGTAGAAAAAAAGATCTGTGCAGGCCTGACTGGCGCAGAGTTTATTGTTACAGGAAAATGAGAGATATGATCAGACATGGAGGAGATGAAGTGCACGTCCTTTAGCTTTGAGGACTGATGCAGCCATAAATCTGCTTGCGTGCAGGTATGATTTATGCAGCCATAAAACACCCAAACTCTACTGAAGGACATGTTGAATAGCAAAAAGTATAACATCATATTATATACGAGGAAGCTGAGGAGACTTGCCTCCTCTGTCAAATCACAAATTGTATGATTTGAAGAGTTGTCAATGGGGGGGGGTTGCCCAGGGCGGAAAACCAGCCAGGTCCACTACTGTGTGCTTGCATGTTATGCACCCCCCCTCTGATATATATATAAATCCTACATTCTGCTAAATTATTTTTTTAGCATGAGGGGTGAGATTTATTTCACGCATGCAGAGCAGTTGAAGCTTCTCCACCAGAAAGTCAAAGGAATGTCTTTTAAAATGAAAGTGAAGTGAGGCCGCCAACTCTCGCACATCCACATTGAAATTCACCCAATTACACTCAGATGAACGAACACACTTTTCATTTCTGTCTGTATGCTGTGACTTTCCTGTATTTTCAACAGCATATATATTATTAACGGCTGTTGGGACTTAAAATAAATAGACTGTAGGAGACCTGCTGGAGCCGTTTACTGAAAATGCACATTGGACCTGCTCCACATTTCTTTCTGAAGCTTTTTCAATCATCCTAATTTTTCTTCATAGAATTTACGTTTCTAAAATGTGTGCTTTTAATATTCTACATCCTCTGTGAAAACACCCCCACCTCAGACCTCCTGTGGTTTTGCCACAAGTTGCCCCCAGACCGTGTGTGTGTATGTGTGTGTGTGAGAGAGGTCCTCACACTTTAATGAGTTGAACCTGCAGTGGAATATATTAGCCCATTTTCACCTGCTGGCATCATGTGACGCTCTAGTCTGCACTGCATATTTCAAGCCGCTGCACAACAGGTCATTATGAATTCGCTGTTTGACAAATTTAAAAGCTGCATAAGCACAGAGGAGGCAAATCAAAAGTGTAACATGGTGGAAGATATTGGGGGAAAAAACACAATTTAAGCAACAATCGTCCTTATGCCAGCTGAGACCTGTTGGTGGGAGTGTAAACTGAGGTGGAGGAGGAGGTGGAGGTCACTTCTCTCTATTAATATTGATCCCAAACATGGCCTGCACTTTACTTCCGCTGAGCTGCCAGGCTGTCAGACTTCAGGCTGCTGGCAGAAAGCCCACTACTTCTGCTGCTCTGTTTGCATTAAAGGGCAAATCCACTGTGCTTTTACAAGAAGAGGAGCGCCGTCAGTGTTCACTGTGCGGAAACGTTCGAGTTTACAGGAGCTGATGGCCACAGCGGGTGTGTTAGTGAGTCAAATCTCCTGCTGGGACGTTGATGTGGAGCCTTTAGGAGGCAGTGGATATTTTCCCCGTGATTCACAGCAGTTTAAATTTAATTTTGGGAAATGTTACTTATTTGCCTTCTTGCTGTGAGTTTGATTAAAATACTGACAGAAATGTCTGTTCTGCGAATGTGAAGCTGAGCAGGAAGTCAGTCACCAAACAGAAGAGCGGTTTACATTTTGACCATTCTATCTTTTTTGTTCTGTTACCTTGTTGAGGGCAGCTGTGTTCCACTTGGTAGATTGTGTTATCTTCCAAACCCAAGGTTTGGTGTTCGATTCCCCAACTCGACCAGTCCATGACAAAGAGTCCCTTGGCAAGACTCTGAATACCAAACTGCTCCCGATTGAGGTCGACTCCGCACTATTGGTGTGTGTTTGTGTGTGTGTGTGTGTGTGTGTGTGTGTGTGTGTGTGTGTGTGTGTGTGTGTGTGTGTGTGTGTGTGTGTGTGTGTGTGTGTGTGTGGCTTACATTTCAAAACACCCTGAGACCACTGATGTGGTTAAAACAACGTCCATTCACTGCATCTCAAAGAACTTACAGTATACGAATTACTCAATTTGCTCAATTTACTAAAACAGTGTGTCGCTTTGATCTCCTTTTTGGTTTATATAAAATATTTATTATTCAATAGAACACTAAACTACTCAAGAATAAGGAGAAGGATCGGGGCAATATTGGTCTCAGTAATTTAAGATGTAATGTTTAGGCTCCGTCTCAGTCTGAACTCATTAGTTTGCCGAAATTGATCATGTAGCATCTCTTGATACCAAAAGGAGTTACATCTTTCAATATAACATTTGGACAGATCGGAAGAAGGTTTAATTGCAAGTTAAGAAGAGGATCATAAAAATGCTAATAACTGTGGGAAATGATCTCGCATTTCCAGAAAATTAAACCTTAAGCTCCTCATTCATGCTTTTTGTGGCTCTACTGTGAAAGCACAGAGTTGTATGAATATTTCCATGTAAATCTAATAGTTATTGTTTTCTTTAATTCAGCCCCACAGCAGCTCTGCGTTGGATGTTTTCATGGCTCTTTTGACGCACGTAACTCACCTGCTTCTGTTCTTTCTCTCTCTCCCCTTGAATGCAGCGCTCCAAAATAGCAGTTTATGAGAAAATGTGGTCATACATGAAATCAGCCGAACCCTCAGTGTTTGCCAAGACAACACCAGACGGGGTTTCCCGGGTACGGAAGTCGAAGGGCAAGTTTGCCTTTCTTCTCGAGTCCACTATGAACGAGTACATAGAGCAGCGGAAGCCATGCGACACCATGAAAGTGGGCGGGAACCTCGACTCTAAAGGCTACGGAGTGGCCACACCTAAAGGCTCTGCATTAAGGTGGGTGGGATATTATAACAATATCCTCCATGTTGTTATAGTATTCCACCTACCCTGATGTTTCCTTTTTTATCATTTCTCTTCTTCCTCACTCCTTAATTCTTCTTTTTTTTTTTCCAAGTGCATCACTGAGTGAACAGTATTATGAGTTCTCTGAATTGAATCAACCACATTCAGCCATTTTTTGTTGTTGTTGTTGTTGTTTTGTTCCTGTCTATCTCTCTGGTCTGTGTCTGTTATTGTCTTCTTTCTCTTAAGGTTATTGGTATACCAGTCACATCCAGTGTCTGTTTGAATGTCGATGTACACTGTCACCTCCCCCAACCTTGTGCGTTTTGTCTCCTCCTCCCCCGAGCCTCTCCTCCCTCCTGGTTTCTGTGGTGCCCTTTTTGTCTTCTTCTTTTTTTTTTTTTTTTTTTTTTTGCATTGCCTCCAATTCAACACTGAAGTATTTCTTGAATTAATTTGCTAGTTACAATGCTGGTCTGTCAGTTGTGATGAATGTTAAGCTGCATGCTGGATGTTCTTATTTCTAACTCAGCGATGACAGAATGTCCCCATCCCGCACACTTCAGTTACAAGCAATGTGACCCTCCATGCCACCTCTCTAATATTTAACATTTTCTTTGCTGTAAAAATGCTTCTTACCCTTCCACACCAGTGAAATTCTTTACCAATTTGTCCCTCCCGTGATCCCCTAATGAACCATTGATCTCTATCACTATATTTTACTAATATTCTATATTAGATTTCTCACGGTCCTGTTCATTTTCTTACAAGTTATGTTTTATCGTTTCAAGAAATGCTGTTAACCTGGCAGTGTTAAAACTGAATGAGCAAGGCCTCTTGGACAAATTGAAAAACAAATGGTGGTACGACAAGGGAGAGTGCGGCAGCGGGGGAGGTGACTCTAAGGTCAGCCTCAATGTCACCAAAGTCGGGTATCCTAGAACAGAGTAATCGGCAAGGCTGTCCTCACTGACTGTAACCGCGGGGCTAACCACCCTCACATGAGTTACCAATTCAGATTTCTATTAGAGAACTGTGATCGACTGGGAACCCTTTACTTGGCTAATAGAGGAGGGGAAAAAAAGTGATAAGGGGTGAAGCAAAGCTTACAAATTGGAAGACAGGCGAGTTATCTCCTGACAGTAGTCCAGGGTTTTCGGCCTGTGGGTATGAAAGGCAGAGACCAACTTTTTCCTCAGTTTTTTTTATAACTACAGGCCAAAATATAAAATGTTTCAATGTCGCCTTCAAACTAGAGCCAGGAAGAAGTGAATATCTAGTTTCATGCGATTGTCACCTGCAGCTTTGAAGGATAGATGCACTCTCCGATCTGCCGCCTGGGTGTTAGGGCAGGCATGGGGAACAGCGTTGTCTTGAGGGGACTAAGCATCGCAGGCAAACGTGAGAATTCTAATGACAGTGAAACACTAATGGTCCAAACTCTTTCTGTCCAACATCTTCTCACCCAAGTCCAGCGTTTTAGACTGACAGAAACCTTTGGCTGGCCTTCATTCAAGGCCAGGCAAAGTCTTTCCATGGCCACCCTGAGCCGGTAAACCCCCACCCACCCACCCACCCCACCCCACCCCCCTCCTAGGTATAACAGTGTAAGATACGACCAGGGGCTCCATTTGTACAAGTGGATTTGATTCGAAGCACTTGATGGGATTGTTCAAGTGAGAACTGAAAGTGAGGCTGTGCAACTTTTGCATCCCAGATGCATGTTTTGGCTACTCGCCGTCAAGTTCAAGACACTAATTTGTTATATATTCTGCTCTGAAGAGAAAGATTCAATTTGAGTTTATGCTATTTTTGTGTTGAAGACAAATATACTGCGTCAAATGTAAAACTCACTACTTGTTCTAATGTCTTCCTAAAGTTACATAGTTTCACTTTTACATCTGAAATTGAAAGAAAAACCTCAAACATACACTATTCTCTAGCTTGATGTTTTCATACTTTGTATTTTGGCGCAAATCTCTGGAGAAGAACAGGCACATTTCTTACATTTCAGTCTTTTTTTTTTCAATCAAATCTGTTGTACGCTCTGTCTATGAATGAGGCCCCTGATCTTGTGTTGCAGAACCCCAGAGCGTAATAATAGCTCGCCTCTGGATCCATCTCTGCCAATGCTCTTCAGCTTGCATCATGTCTTAAAATGAACTCGGCACATTGTGAGCGAAGAGACTCGGCAGAACTTTGCTGTTATTGACCGTAGTCATCCATTCCTGAGTGGGACATGGATACTACCGCTGGGATAACACAAAGATGCCGCCTCCTCCTCGCTGGCTGTTTGCCCCGATCCCTGCAGGCCTCAGTTAGAAAGAGAGTAGATGATCGGTGCAACACTATCATTTCCGACTGCCACATTTCCTTGACTTTGTTTCACTTTCAGAAATGCATTTGTGTATAATTTAAGAAATATATTGTATGTAATGACCACTGAGGGGAAGGTGACACTCACAGTGGAAAATATATTCGCACTGATTTGGTTCTTCTTTGCATTTATATCAAAAATAATAGCTGCAAATGTGTTCATCATCAAAGAAGCTCACTTAAAAAAAACCAATTGCAATGTTTAAAAGTGTTTTCGTTGATTAAGTGCTCTCTGCCCCCCGTGGGGTAATTTGATGTAGTTTTCAGTGTTTCGCATGAGTTCTTTATGTTTTGTGATCCTGAATGTTTCTAGACACTTTTCTTCCTCCTGGGTTGGTGTTAGAGTTTATGGGAACAAGCAGTGGACACAATATGACAAACACCCGCATAACCTATTAAATCCAATACAGCCATAAACTTTATTTATGAAGCTTATGTTTCTATTTTTGTTTTGTTTTTTACAAGATTAAAAATAAAAAAAACAATATGAGCGGACATTTGCAATTGAGGCTGTGACCACTCCCTTTTCTTTCAAGATCTTTTTATTGCTCTCTTTTAAACAAGTAATATAAAAAAAGAAACAGTATAATATTAATATAATAGTTTTTGTGGTTGTGAAAAATATGTTTTATATAAAAGATATACAAACTTAAAATTATTTTGCCTAAATGTACAAAATTTTAAAAAAAAAGGGAATAAAAAGCATGAAATCAATATTACAAACGTTTAGGGGGGGAAATCAAGCCTGTAACAAGCCAAACTCAACAAGCTTTGCATAAATTCAAATGAGACACTGAGCATTAATCAAATGTTTTCAACAGAAAAATACCTTTTGTGTGCGTAAAATCTACATTTAATCCAAAATCATCTCAACGGTTTTCAGCCGCAGCCACCACCACCTCTGAGAAAGAGACAGAGCAGCCCCCCTCTGGACCCTCCTGGGGTTTATTGATTCTAGTAGAGTCCAGATGAAGAGCTGCGTCTGATCTGAGGTGGCCTTACAGGTGGACACACACACACACACACACACACACACACACACACACACACACACACACACACACACACACACACACACACACACCATGTAACACACACAAACTGAACTCTATGAAGCTTCACAGATGGAGGATTTATGGCTCTACCTGTTGTGTATTTGATTGTGAAAGATTGTGCACGTTTGGAATATTGTGTCCACATCTTGTATTCAAACAGGATAATTAAGTCAACACTTGACTAAAAGAAAGTAAATCTCTTAAAAATTACACTTTGAACAATCAGTCAAGTTTTAAACACAGCAGCTAAAAAAATAACAAAAAACGATCAAGTCATTTCAGGAGTCAAATTAAAAGTGTAGTGATCCACACATGAAGAATAATAACAACCCCCAACTCTAAACTGAACTTCAGATTTCACTTGTTTTAGTAAAAAACAATACAATTACCTTCTTAAACTGTCAACAAACCATAAAATTCTTACTGAAGTAACTTGTGTTACCTCATTAAAATACCTCGCTTCAAAATAAAGTCAAACATCATCCATGTTTTCATGCAAAAGTGTCAGAATTTGACTGTCTGGGCGGAACTGTTCTGGCCCCCAAGCTGTTTGTTGGACACCCCTGTACTGCAATGTCCTTTTGACGAGCGGTATGAAATTTTTTTTTGACTATTTTTGAGTTGAAAGTTTAGTTGTGAACAGGTAATGTGTACAAACTGAAGAAAACTGAGTTGACTATTCTCCACAACAGTTTTTTTTTTTTTTTTAGTTGATTAAAAGTTCTGGGTGAATTATTCCCAGAACAAGTCTACATCGACTCATTTTGTTAGAAATAAATGCCTCTGTGTCCAAAAACACACTGAACTGGAAAATGTCGCTGCTTCTAAATCTGCTGAAATTGTTTTGGACCGCAGTATTTCTCTGCTGGCATTTCTGCAGCCTTTAGTATGCATGTTTTCACAAACACCTCCCTTGTCTGTCTTTAATACTGAACAAATGGTTAAAAATTGATTGCAGCTGGTTTTTAATGCAGCAACTATCTGGACTGCGGTTTAATGTTTTATAATGGCCGTCAATGAAGCGTGAAAGTGCGGTACTCAGTCAGTACAATATAAAATGCAGTTAGAGTTAGTTAGTAACTAGACTAGACCCTCTGACTTGGCCTGTTGTGGCTCACCAGCCACATATTTGACGCCCCTTCTGTATTTGTATTAACTATGCAAACACTTGCCTTATTTCCCCCGTCACATTTCACTACCACAGTTTTTAAAATGAAGACGGTAGCAGAGGAGGAGACACATTCTTCACATTTTCACTGCCTTAAGTGGTTTTCTGCAGAAATGCAGAGATTCTCCTCAAATGTGAGTCAAAGAGCTCTTTTTTTTTTTTTTTAAATGTGTTTGGACTCTCAGTCAAGAAGGAAAATGTTCTTACCTATGATGCTGGAGAGAATTTCACAGTGAGTCTCTTTCTGACAGTAAATGTGGAGTAGATGCCACACTCCACGACATTGAGTATTTATGTCTTCGACAGACTAATTATGAACTTGAGCTGTTAAGCAGCTCGAGGGGGAAACGTTTGCTGTTTTTTATTCCTGCCTTTTTTATTTTTTTTTGTACTCTTTTCTCCCCGCTGAGTGTTTTTGACTTCCCCGCATCACCTTCACAGCCAATTGATTTGATGATTTCCTGATTACATCTTCAATTTAACACATACGCTTTTGGAAACACAGATTTATTTTCATCCTTTTTTTTTCCAATGCCACCAGGATCCTACATCATGAATATTTGATTAAAAGTGCTCGGTCACCACCTGGTGGTGTGTTCGAGGGTCTTAATCTGACCACCAGCAGCTTTGTATTCAGAGGGCTGCGGGAACAGATACACAACAATTCAGACAACTTCCTGTTGAAGGTAATCCCAACGGAGGTCGACTGAATAATTAGTCTTCGTAGTTTTATTTTTAGTCACTGAGGTGAACAAAATGTATAAATACAGTGAAATTCAGTTTTTTAATTCGAGGAGGTTAAAGATAAGAGCCGTGTTCGTCTGGGTAAAAGCTGCTGTAATTCATCTATTTGAGGTCTGAACAGGATGGTGGTGAATCGAGACGTGAGTCACCGAGTGCTCATTAGTAATGATCATCAAAGAATTTAATCATGATAAATATGAAACTGTCAAAATGTTTCATTATGACAAATAATGCTGCTCTCAAGTGGAAGGAAATGCTCCACCTAAAACCTTTTATTTTTCTGGTTTGTACTTCATCTTCCTTCCGTTTCTTAGTAAAACACATGGGGATAAATCAGCGGTGTCAAACATGCGGCCTGCGGACCAGAACCGGCTCACGGGAGGGTCCAGTCTGGCCCACGGTGAAAAATAGAAGATCCAGTTTAACATCACTTTATTTGTAATGGAATAACATTATTATAAAACTACACTCATTCAGATTGCTGTAATGTTTTTAAGATTATTTTTGTTCTTGTTGGATTTTATAAAATGTAGTGATTTTGATCTCAATAGGTAAGTAAAAACGTTTATTGTTTGCAGGGTTTTTTTTAAATTTTTATTTTTTACTGCTCTATTAAGATCAATCCTGGATGTATGAGACTGAACTAAAACAAGCTTGAACGTCCGTTTAAAACAACAACATTTTAATCTTCTAGATTTAAGGACCTTTTGATTTCTGCAACAGTTCATCATGTTACGGTTTAAATTCTCTACATGGCGAGGAAAGCAAAGCAATAAAAAAAACAAAGATGTTAAAATAATTATTCTTCTCAGGAGGACAAACGTTAAAAATCTCGAGTTGGGACTTGATTTTGGGTTTGTGAGGCGAGTCTCAACATACAAACTAAATCTCCTCAACTTTGCTGTACCTGGAAAACCTGGACGCCGCGCCGCCTTTTGTTTATTTGATTTTGGATGAACTTTTATCAAATTAGATTTGTGTTGCGTTGGAGACACACGGTGGTGAATACAATATATTTGATGATGTTGAATTACGAACACTGATCTATTCTCTGGAAGGAAACAAGCCTGGGAATCTAGCAGTCAAGGAAATTGAGCGTAATGTTTTACAAGACAAACTCCACCACTCCTCCCCACCTCCAACACCCCCTCCCCACACCCCCCCCCTGAAACAATGACTCTGCCCTCTGGGCTTTTCTTTTGAAGCCTAAAATCTCAACTTCATCTGGCTGATGTGCAGCTGCAGAGCAACAGATGAGAGGGATAGACTGACAAACCATTAAATCTGGCCGATGGCACCGTCTCTGAATGATTTCTGAAGCGGCAGTATTTTCCTAACTGATCCATACAAACGCAGCTTGCTTCAAGTTTGAAGACGGGACTTTGTGAGACATTAGCTTTGATAGCAGCTAATGAAATTGGACCGCTGTGTTTGTCTGTTAGTCAGGAAAGGGTTCCTGTTAGATCCACCTTGCAAAACACGAAAAAAAACTAAACAAACAAACCAAAAAAAAAAAAAGGCAAAAATGATGTGCCCTCAGCAATTACTGCCTCTGTTTGTTATTTCATTCTTTCAAAGCTACGCAGCAGCTGCTTTTACTCTGCAAGTTCAAATGTTTTCTTTCTTCTTGTGATCAGTGTGTGCCGATTACTCAAAGCGATATCGGTGGGGTCTGGCATGCTAGGGTAGTCATGGATCATAAAAGTCATATATTTACATATTGATATACATACTGTAGTCTTGCTTGCTATCTGTGATTTGTTGGCCAGGACCCTGCTCTATCGCTTTGTATGAAGTAGTTTTTTTTTTAAAAAGAAAAGAAAGTTGAATAACATAAAATAACATAATACAATGTTATTTATGTTATTTCCCACGTGAAGAACTCCTGTAAACCTTGCAGTATTGAAACTCAGTGAACAAGGCATCTTAGACAAGCTGAAAAACAAATGGTGGTACGATAAGGGTGAATGTGGAACCAAGGACTCTGGAAGTAAGGTCAGTCGCTGCAGGTCTTTTTATACTAAACTGCAAAATGCATTTTGACTTAACTGTTCATATGCAAACATTTAAAGCGTACATCCCCGCAGACGTGCTAATCATAACGACACATAAGAAAAGGAGACTTTACCTCACACATACTGTAGTTTATCATGACTCATTACATGAACCCATTTTTATGACGAGCTTTTAATTTCTAAAACTGCAGCATGATCACACATAATCTTTTGATTCATATCATTAAGTTTTTGAATCATTGAATTGAAACCATTGTACTGCTATTTCTCATCCAAACCTCTATTGAAATTTAGTTTATTGGTGGTCTTATTCATTTGTATGTCAAATTGTTTGTGTTTCCCAGAGGCCTCCTTATTCTGACAAAGTCCAAACTGACCTTTAAATACCATTTGAGCAAAAAAAAAAGTGGTCAAATAGTATTTAATAGTCAGGCCTCATATGTGGAGTGTCAGAGGAAGGGATGCTTTATTTCAATAAAAAGACGTTTATATGCCACTCGGCAGATTATTTCCGGTATAAATCTGATTTATCGCCTTTAGAGTTTGGCTGCAAATGGTAAAACTCACATAAATGAATTTCAATATCACTGTTTGGCTTTTAATAGCAGCAAAATGGTTCAGTTCCCCTTCCACAGCTTGTCACTTTGTACAGTGTTTCTTTTAGATGAACTTGAGCAGCTATGATAGTGAATCCAGGGTTTGATCTGTAGACCTGTACGACCACGACCGCCTTCCTCATAACCGTGGCCTCGTAAAGAGACCACGGAGCAGGACAGATAGCAAGTCTCTCTACATTCACCTTCTCAGCTCTGTAGATTACAAATACCCTGAGAGGAGGAGTCAGACACATTTGAGTTCTTCTTTTTTTTTTTTTTCATCATTTTTAGGCAGAATTAGGAAACTGTACCTCTTGAGTGTTTTGTTTTGTTTTGTTTTGTAGACACATTTAGTGACCTCCTCAGTGTTACTGTCTAGTTTTAGTGCAGCAGGATGTACATGTAGGTTTTTGTGTGGGTGTATGTGAGGTCAGTCTCAAAGTGCCAGTTTGAAGAAGTCTTAATGGCGGTCTTTACCTCCCCCAGGACAAGACAAGTGCTCTAAGCCTGAGCAACGTGGCAGGAGTCTTCTATATTCTGGTCGGGGGGCTCGGCCTGGCTATGACCGTGGCTTTGATAGAGTTCTGCTATAAGTCACGGCAAGAGACCAAAAGACTGAAGCTGGCAAAGAATGCCCAAAACTTTAAGCCGGCCCCTCCAGCCAACACCCAGAATTTTGCCACGTACCGTGAAGGCTACAACGTGTACGGGACAGAAAGTGTTAAAATCTAGACGGTAGGTATGTCGTTGCCACGCCGTGCCGCTTTGCATCTGCAATGTCAAAGACACGTGAAGACACTCGGAAGGCCTCACCCCCAAGAAATGTTTCAAACTAAATGTTACACATATTCCATTTTGATTTTTTTTCTTTAGAGAGAGTGTGACACAATCGACAAATAACAAAATATCAATACAGGAGTCCATCTGTCAATGTGCTCATATATACATGTGTTTTTATATGAGGGGGGCGGGTCTCGTCGGGAGATAAAGTAGGCCAGCTATCTCCTCTATAATCTTTACATTATTACAAACAAACTATGCTGCACATCCAAACAAACGCATGTTTCTTACAAATGCGGCGCCATTTAAAAAGGAAAATGATCCATTTTCCAGCCATAAAAGACTTTTCACTTTATGGCGCTTGGATCACAGAGTGAATAAATCCAGTTACTAGTTAAATAATCCTATAAATTATTTTAGAAAAAAGTATTTTATGCTCCAATTCCGACGAAAAAAATCAAAAAGTGAATATCGGCTCAAAGGTTTCCTGTTCCCAGAAATGTGCTCAGTGTGTCCTCACTTAGTGGAAGAACATGATCTTCTCCGCGTGTCTTTTCAGGGGCGAACGGTGTTTGATTCCTGCTGCTGCGTCCGGATAGAAACTCGCTGCCACACTGTGTGACCCCGACACTCCGAGGCTGGCATCGCCGAGGCAACGGCCTTCTTTGTCATCAGCTTGGACTCAAAGCCTACAAGTCAACAAAGTGCTCATACTGGGTTCAGAAACCCGTCACACTAACAGAGGGCAAAGACGCAACAGGACATTTTTGCTTCTGGAAACATGGGATTTGCCTCTCGTAGTGCCTTATGGAGCATTTCAGCATCGTGGCAATGCAATTTAAATTTTATTCACTTGAGGAAAAAAAAGAAGAAAAAAAAAAAAGCATAAGAAAATAAAATGTGGAAGTCGGCAAAGACATTGCTTCAAACGACAATTAGATGAACCGATGTAATTTAAGTTGTTTTCTATCTTGGAGAAGAAAAGACAAAGCCATTATTTACATTCAGACTCTTGAAGTACTTATTAAGTCATTTGAATCCTTTACAGACATATTTTTGTGGTGAACTCTTCGGTTGGGTAAATGTTATATTTAGTGACGTAAAGTCATTTTCTTGTTTTATTATAAGACTATTTTCAGTGTCAGAATATTTAGGACAAGCATCAATCACTAGGCTGAAGCATCAGCGAAACGGGCAGAAAATCATCCGTCGAAGGAAACTCGAGGTCCGGCTTCGGTGGATCTCGAATTCCTGTTGGACATCGTAAACACCTTGACTGTATTTACTTAGACGCTTGTGTTAAATCGGTCACGTGAGACTGCGTTTGTTTCAACTGCCACTGTTTGGAAAGTTTTTTTTTTTTTTGAAATTACTGAAATGAGGTCCGCTTTTAATCACTTAGTGCCATATTGTTGAAATCAGAAGAATTATAAATACTCTAGTGTAGGACGGTGACCCCTTTTTATGTAACCAACGGTTTAACTGAGCTTATGGTTTACACTTTGTACGCACTTAGAAGCTGTTTCTCATGTAAGTGCAGTATCTGCAGCTGTGGTTCTCGACATTTCTTTTTTCTGGTAAAACTGATAACACACCATAGCTTCTTTGGTCGTGATGAGCTTTCTGTGTCTATGCATCGAGCAGAAGGTGAGCTGTACATTGAGGGAAGAGCAACGAATGAAACATTTGTCTGTTTGTTTAGGTGAACTTTTTTTATAAACTGAAAAGGGGGAAAAAAAAAAAAAAGAAATAATTCTACGACGCCTACATTTGTTTAGTATTATCAGCCTTTCTCATCCTTTTTTTCCTCCCCAGATAAAGTGCATGTGAACTCGGTGATAAGTTTGAGCCAACTGCAACTCGAAATGGACCCTGGTTTAGTGAGCGCCTAATGACGGCGTGTGATCCGGTTGGACTTTATTATTCTTTGATTTTTTTTTTTTTTCCCCAATTCATTTGTAACAGTACCTCAACCCCGAGAGTTGCATGTATGAACACAGCGAGCCTCTGTGGAGAGGTCATGTACAAAGGATTTTATTACATTTCCTTAATAAAATCAGGTTTATATTCATCTTTGGGACACTTTATTTCACTTGAAATGTCTATTATTCTTTCAAGAATGGAAAACTAAGAAAAAAATATTGCTCTAGTATAATTTTACAGTTTAAAACTAGAATGTGCAGGATCACTTTTCTTTTTACAAAGCTGGTAGTGCAGATACTGACAAAGTGAACAATTGTTTTATTTTTGTAGTATTTGTGAATATTTATCATCTGTCCTTGTATATATTTTCTTATTTTGGTTGCAGTTTCTTGAGAATATTCCATACTTTAACAAGCGTATTTAGGTTAAGAAAAAGGAAGAAAAACACAAGAATCACCCCGGACAGCTCAGTACAGGACACACACACACACACACACACACACACACACACACACACACACACACACACACACACACACACACACACACACACACACACACACACACACACACACACACACACACACACACACACACACACACACACACGTCCATGAAGAACATGCAACCCCCACAAGGAAAAGCTTTCGAGTCCAGGCTTGAACTGGGGTTCTATTGTAGGATAGTGGGAAGGTTAACACTACGCCACCTGCAGACCACATTGCAGCAATGCATCTTATAATAAAAAAACAAAAGCATGGCCCTGTGGTCATTTTCTGTAAGAAGAGCTCAGCATGAAAAAAGGGATTTTAAAATGTTTTCTCGACTTTATAAAAAGAAATAAAAGTGTAACAGATGTGATTTTGAACCTCCTTCTCAAACAATCTGAAAAGATATTTGGATCTTTACATATTTAACATTTATGTGAAATTGATCTCACACAAGAATATTTACTATCTGTGAGGCTCTGTCTCTCACTCTTGTAAGACTGAGATGTGCTGTTGCTTCTATCGATTCGTTTATATTTGTTAAGTGCTCGTCAGGTTGTGCAACTTTTGTTGGTTGGAAGGTGTTTGGATCTGTTTAGTATCTCTAAGTGTGAGAAGTCATCAACAAGGTCTAAGGTGCCACCATCACTCATACAGGTTTGTAACAAGAAACAAAAGTCAGAGACTGTATCAAAGTGACACACTAGGAAAACTATTTATTGGGATTTGTCTTAAAAAAAAAGAAGAAGAAGAAAGAAAAAGCATACACTCATTGAGTACAGCAGATAAAATCTCCAAAAGCCATTTCCCTAAACCGTTGCATTTGGAGTACTGAGCTCAGAATCAATTTTGGATTTTTTTCTTTTTTTTTTCTTTACAATTTTGCATTTCAGACTGAATTGACATTTTTTATAAATTATGTAAAAACCTGATTAACACAAAACAAAAATAAAGATCACAAAAGAACGGCATGGGACATCAATTAAAAACAAAAAAGAAAACAGAAATAACATGACGTGAACTTCATGTTACTCTCTTTATTATTGTACACAATATACAAACTGGTCCTTTGTACGCTTCCTCACTCACATCTACAGTCTGACTCGGATTAAAAGATGGAGATAAATAGATAAAAGGTATCTAAATATCTCAAAGGTTTGAGGTAAGCGAGTATGGAAAGCATGTTATCTCTAATAAAATGAACAAAAAGCAAAGCTGGGCAAAGTACAAAAAAAAATTATAATACACATTATTCAAGCATGGGATTATTGAATCCATGACCAGGTGCTACCAGGAGATCATTTCATACAGCAATCTCATTCGTAATAAGAACAATAACACTGCGATTATGGCTGCACATCGTGTCCATAGTCAGTAATAAAAAAAAAGAAAGAAAGCAAAACAACATCCGAGCTGGCTCAACTGGTTTGAAAGTCTGTGAAGTGAACTACAACACCAGGGCCGGGAGTTTACAGGACAGCAAAGAAAAATACAATAACAACAACAACAACAAAAAAAAAAAACAGGCAGAAATCAGAGTCGGAGTTAACGACGGAGTACAGATGGAGTTGCAGATGTCTTGCAGATAAAAGCACAGCGTCTCCAGTTCTGCTGCAGCAGCAGCAGCACGCGTGGATCAACGAGGACAGAAAACGCATCAGACACTGAGCGAGGCGGCTTTCAGGAGCGGTTTCTGAAGAGGCTGAATGCGTCTTACCGCCACTGATTAACACACATTATCTGTGCTTGTCAGAGGATTTATGAGTGTGATTGTTAAGGGAAATGCTAAAATTAATCCCAGTAAAATGCTTGACATCCGTTGCGTTTTGTCAGGACAGAGAAAAGCAGCTTTAATTTCTTTGACTTGACTCAATAAAATGGAAGCTGGTGTGCAGACTTCAAATCGATCTCTCATTTAACGGGAACAAAAACCAACACTGTGAGGAGTGAGCCCACTGAAGAGCAGAGCGCCGCATCAGAGGGAGGGACTTCACTCAGGACAGAAATGAGTCGACAGTTTAGTGCTCACATGAGTGGCGTCCCACAGTTCTACGATGAAAATTAGTGTGCTAATTGTGTTTACAAGCAAGTCCTGTTGGCTGGCGTCTCGCTGCGACGTGACATCCGCAGCAGCGCTTATTGGATCTCCAGTGTGTTTGGTGACACACAATGGATAAAAATGGAAGTCGTTTTCCCGTAATGGAAAACAGACTCGGAGCGGTGAGCAGCTGCACTGAGCACAAAGTGGCGACACTAAATTTTACAGAGTGAACTCTCACGATGACGGACTGGAGCAGAGCAGAGCGGGGCAGAGCAGAGCAGGGCAGAGCGGGGCGGAGCGGAGCTCTCTGCTGCTGCCGATGGGATTCAGTGAACAGACCTTAAAAAGTGAACTATTTATTAACACTGAGTGACACAGTCTCTGTCTACATGTAAGGATATTGCTTTTTCTCCTCCTTTGCTCCGCTGCTGTCCCTCTTCTCTTTCTTTTCAGACTTTTCTTTGTCATGTCTGGACTCCTGGAATACAAAACCAACGTTTACATAAAGAAATATCTAATATTCAGCTGGGTGGGCGAGGCTATGCGGGAGAATGCCGAGTTGAGCGAGCTCACCTTCTTCCCTCCAGAAGACGTTCGCTCCGGTTTCACCGACTCTGCCTTCTCTTTGCTGGATGATTTGGATCGTTTGCTCTTCTCCTTCTCTCCTGACAGGGGGGAGTCGCTGGAAGGACTTGTGCTCTTGCTGTTTTTGGAGGAATCTGGGAGGAGAGCAAAAACTCAGTGCTTCTCGTCCTTCTTCTGGGAAACTGCTTCAGATTTACGGAGACAAGCGGGCTTACTGGTGCCGTTCTCGTCCTTCCTGCGTTTGGATTCTTGGCTCGCCTCTCGATCGTTGAGCATCTGTTCCTGAAATGCAGATAACATGAGTTAACACCGTCATGCTCGGGATTATACTGGAATAAAAATACATCTGGACTTTGTAGCTTTACAGTTTTTATACAGGCTCTCGTGCAAAATCAGAGTCTCCAACATGATGAAACATCTGCAGCCACAGCCTCTAGAAGACGAAGGAGTACTGACTCTTTTCCTGTCTTTGCGATCCTTCTCTTCCTTCTTCTCTTTGGATCGACCTTGTGTGTTCTCTGAGTCTTTCTTCTCCAGCTCCCTCTCTCTGCTCTTGGACCGCGAAACTGAATTGTAGATGATGTGGTGCTGCAAAGACAATTAGACATGAAGAGGACAACGAGCAACAGGGTTAAATCAGGGGGTGAGATCACTGCACATTTCATGGATGATCGTGGGACAACTGCACTGATCTCAAATGTCCAAAACATTCACTACACTGTACCTATCAGTCATATTTTATGTCCTCAACATCACCTCACAACATATGAGACACCGTATCAGTCTGAAGAGAGCTTCATCAATGCAGGGAGAAGTGTGCCGTAGCTTTAACACGCTGGCCAAATTGAAAGCTTTCACCAGTAAACGGACATGGAGCTGCTAAACGTTGGCTGCTGTTTCCTGCACCAAAGAGACAAAAGTGGCTCGGAGTTGACTGGGAATTTGTGCGGGAGCTCAAGTAATCTGTCAACGTGAACCATTAGGAGGCGTCTGAGCAGGTGATCGAGTTTATGGCTGTTGTTCTTCAGTGTCATTTGTTGTAAAGTTTTAAATAAGAAGTCTTCCACAGTAACTTCTGATCTGTTTGATCAATGTGGAAACTAGAAAATAAATGGAAATCTGCTGCAAATACTGCTCTTTTATTGATCCTGTAATTGTCATTGTGATAAAAAGCTCATGAATCTCTTTAGTACTAAATCTGTGCTTCAGACTCAATTCCATTGCCTCTATTGTTTGAGCATCTCAGGGAAGGAGACGGAATACTGAGTCATCTGTACCTCATTCTCACAGCCTAAAGACACTGTAGTGCAATCGTTTACCGAATTATTGTTGGAAGATAAAATGTACTGATTAAAAATTCCATGCACATCAAATGACTGACAGAAAAATATAATGCATTTTAATGAGGAAAAGTGTGTTTGAGGAAAAATGTGAGGTCTTTTGAGAAGCAGGATCATCTTTTTCCACAAATCTCGTGCATTCAACTAGTGATGAGGCTGGAATTCTAACCTAATTGTACAAAGAAAACTTGCTTTTGCCGTGCACACATATACAGACACACTTCAAAAAGATACTGAACTAGACTTCTTCAAATTTCGCTATGGCTGAAGTGTTTTTCCCCTCGTCTGACAGAATAATCTCAACAGTCAGACAGCCTGTATAAAATATATAAGAAATAGGATTACACCCAGAACCATCTCTGCATATAAAATCGACAAATACTTCAGATAAATTATCTGCACAATTATGAAGTGTGTTACAGACCAGCTCAGCCTTATTGATATAAATGAGTCACTTCGACAGTATCAAACACACAATGACAATACAGTTAAGTCAACACCACTTAAAAAAACCCGGAGTTTTAACAATATTCAAACACTTTTTACGGAGGTTGGATTTCCCCGCAGGCCTGTATAACACTGCCTCAGTTTTAGTTGAACGTATCCATTAAATAGGCCAGTGCAAACAGAAGTAAGAGGCCTGAATCAGTGTCTGCACTTGTACCAGCTTCCTGATTGTTCTCCCTGTAAATCAGTTTTGATTTGTTCCATAACCTTCAAAACATCTAAGAAAATAAACAAAACATTGACATACATGTGATTGATGGCTGAGATCAAACAAACTTCACAGAGCCATTCAGCATTCATGATAAAACTTTGCGTACCATCCCAGATTGTGTGTAAATTACCTTAAAGAATTTTTGTTTCTAAATGTATTGATTGTTATGGATCAACTGGAATAACCCAAAGAGAATTAGAGTGAGCATGTCAAAGACCGTTTTTTCCTTTAACCAGAGACCTCCGACCACGTTGTCTGTTTTTCAGAGTGGAAAATACAAAAATGATGAAAAGATTAAAAAAAAAAAATCCTATCAGAGGGCCTTCGCACACTGGGTCTAAATATGCTAGAAACTCATTCAGGTTCTTGGACTTACGATATCCAGTAATTTTAAAAAGAAATCAATAACATATTTTATTCTGAGTATAGAAGCAGTGGAATAACACTCAGATGTCCTGTTATTGTCCCTGTTTCATTTAACTGCAGATTCCTCTCCACGTCACCCAAGAAAAATGAAATCAGTCCGATAAGAGTATAAATGCAAAGTACTTCAGATACATCGAGGTGTGCTTATCTGAGTTCTCCTAATCAGATAACTCTCCTTACCTGTTAAAGCACATTATATGAGGGTGTTAACATGACTACTTGAATAGTGTTATACCTCTAATAACTAGATGATGATCAGATTGTGAGTGAGCGTGTAAACAGGCGGGTTTACATGTTCACTCACTTACAATGTTCAATCAAAAACGTTTGAGAGGCTTAAAGCCAGAACATTCCTATGATAAATCTGTGATCTTGTTGCTCCATTTCTGACTCTAAAAATAAATTTTCCATTTTACAAGGCAGAAGAAGAGATTTATGTACCACTGCCTTGTATGGGGGAAAACACTGCAACACATCAGCTTCCAGACAAGTGTTCACTTCATAGTTGGAGAAACGGCAAATCCTGGCAACTCATTCCTGACAAATGATTCAGAGATGCGACTTCTCTTTAGTGAGACAATGTCGTTTTTGTAATTCATTGTGGTGCTAAAACTACAAAAAAGGTTTGCCTTTTCCCTGCTCAATAGTCACATTCTAAATTAGAAAAACAAAGTTTGAAACTGAGGATTGAAAAAAACAAACAAAAAAACAGACCTACAGAATGTAAAGGCTGATTTCAGTCAGCATTTCATGTAAACAAAGAAACGAGTCTTAGAGAACAAGCGAGTAACAGAATCAGTTCAAACCTTGGATGTAGACTCCTTGGGTTCGATGCTATTGTCCTGTAGGGATGAATGGAGATGACAGATGAGCTGGGAGGGGGTGGGGAATTGGGAGGAGGTTGTCAGACAGCAGTAGAGAGTTGGAAGAAGGGTTGGGGTAGTCGAGGCTGGCCGGACCAACAGCATACTTCTCCCTTCACCTCTGACCTTCAAGGACTAAGGCTTTGACAAGGTTATCACATAGAGGAGAGTTCATAGGCTCAACATCTGGAATGTCAATATTAGAAAAGTCCTGAGCTCGTATGAAATGACTGCTAGTCTTAATGTTAAAGACAAGTCTGCAATTTCAGGCAGCAGAATATAGAAGTTCTACAGTGCAGCTGGTATTTCAATATCTTTAAAGTGCAAGTGCAATAAGTGATGTTTGTATATGTATGTGCCTGGGTGTGTGCTCTCTGTGCATGTGTGTGTTTATGACAAATGACTGAAATGTGATGTGCTTGACTGTAGCCCTACATAGGTAACTGTTGCTGTCACTTACAGTTCAGGAATGGATAAGACACATGGAGCCTATTTCTCTGGTGGAAGGGTAACTTAAAGACCTATCACAAGCTTCCAGTGGTTTGGGCGACACTCCAGACGATTCAGGCGCCGCCCACTCTCTCGCTCACTCTTTGGAGGTGTAGGCTTATTTTCCTCTGCTTTATTTGGCTGATGGGAAACTGCAACATTTGTTTTCTCCGTTGATCTGGATTGCTGGTGGCTCCGATCTCCCACAAAACGCTTGCCAGGAGGTAGTGTGACTGTAGATGCCGGTGGCTCGTGAGGACAGCGTTGCAGTCGGCCGGTGGGATTCACTGGACACACATCACGTGACATGGAGACTGCATGCAGGCCGTTTCAACAAGCGAGGACAGTAGAGACGCCAGTGACTCAGCGACAGCAGAGCGCTCCGACTGCAGACTGCTTTGCTGGATGCCATCCATCTCTGCGCTGCATCCGGTGACGTTGAGGGAGGAGCAGAACACTTTCCATCACTTCCAAACTGAAGATATTTGCAGCTCGGAAATCCGGGGGGAAAAAAATCTTGGGCACCATTTCAAGTAGTGACAATGCTCCCGATGAGGGGGGAAAAAAGCAAAACATCTTTGCCTTTGGAGAGCTCTTGAGTTGGCAGGCCACTTTATATCAGGTGATCATTTTCAAAAAAGCAAAAACTCCACACGGAAAATAGAAATGCTTAGGTGGAGGGGAAAAAATTTTCTTCTCAAGGCACACTGACTGCTTTCATTTTTATGAAAATAGGTAAATATTTCAATATGAAAATACTCAATATATACAATATTTTCTTGACTAAGTCCTTGAGAGGTTTCTCCCAATTCTGCAAAACAATATGCTGATGTCCATGGAATGCTTCCCAACTAACATGGGGATAGTTGGGCTTTTCCAGATGCCAATGCCTTCATCGTGAACGACAGCTCCTCTTGTTGATCTTCAGGGCTGCTGGAATGTGCAACGGCAGGGAACTCTCCGGCAGATAGAGAAGAAACGGGCACAGCCTTCCTCAAGCCATACTAACCTTTACAGATGAGGAGTGGGACGGGGAAGAGTGGCTGTCGAGCTTTCGTCTTTTATGATCTGGAAAGACAAGCGGGTGAACTTATTAAGTTTATCCACGTATGTGTAAATAATGTTGCACCTTATACATCTACTGCGCTAAATAGTGTGCAGACGTACCCCTCTCAGATTCAGCCGATTCTGATCTCGAGCCTGGTGACTTGAGGGACCCGGGCACAGCATTCCTGTCACCTTTCTCCTTGATCTTGGACTCCTTGATGGCGTCACGCTCCCTGGACGGTTCCATTGGCTCCCCGTTTCCGGCTTTGGACTTGTCGTCTTTGATGCTCTTCTCCTCTGTCTTCGCTTTCTCCCGGTCTGCCTTTGGGGTCTTCTCCTTACCCTCGCGTGGCACCCGCTCCTCCTTCCCTGCTCTCTCATCTCTCTGCTTCTCCCGTCTGTTCTCTGCCTTTGCATCAGAGATGCTGCCTGGTGTCTTCTCCTTTTTCTCTTTTTTCTCCTTCCCACTCTTTTCTTTGTCGTCCCGATCTTTAACAGTTTTGGTGCTGAGAAGCAACAGTCAACTTTTTTGAAAAAAATTCTTTGGTGATAAGACAGTAATAATATGACTTTGTTTTTTTATAAATGTTAGAAGTTTAGGATAATCTCACCTGTTGAGAGCACCATTCCCATTGCTGGTGGTCACTTTGGCTGCTGCACTGTTGGCTTTGCTCACTGGCTTCGTAGTCCCCTGAGATTTATCCTTTCCCCGTTCTGCATAAAGGATGATCAGGAGTGCAGGATTAATAACCACAAATTCATTTTATTTCTGCATTTATTTTAGGCAAGTTCGATTTATTAAATGTACTGCTGCTGTAAAGCCTCTATTTGTCTTTTTGCTCTTCATTCGATACTATACACTGTCACTTGAATGAGAAAAAAAGCTAAAAGAAGTTAACATATAATATCGACAGTGGGCCATTTGTAATCACTCACCGCCGTCCTCTGAGGTCCCCTCCTCCATCTTGCTCATGCTGGTGGCGGGCTTGCCGGTGCTGCCGGGGCCGTTCTGTTGACTGGCGGGCGTGGTGCGTGCTGGCTGTTCCTTGTGGTGAAACTCATTCTCAGGAACCATGTGAACCTTCTGGCTTTTCAACCGACCTGAATAAC
Organism: Lipophrys pholis; assembly: GCF_963383615.2. NCBI lineage: Eukaryota > Metazoa > Chordata > Actinopteri > Blenniiformes > Blenniidae > Lipophrys > Lipophrys pholis. Next base: position 9,363,272 of record NC_137634.1, on the reverse strand, counting down.
TGTAAGACGCATAGACGGTTTGCAAAACGCAGCAGCAAAGCCTCAAAAGATCTGAGTGTCACACAGTGCAAAAATCTGAAGTTCACAAGGAGGAAAAACACGTAACTGAGCTTTGATAGCATGCTGTTATCTTTCTACAACCCCGCCAAGCTGTTGACTAATAAGCACAGAAGTGTGGACACTTGTGCGATTGTTTGACCAATGCCTGATTTTCTTCCAGATCTAATGCAGCAGCTACAAGGCCACCTACCTGGCTTTACACTTTCTGTAATACATTTGCATAATGTATTACACTAAGGAATAACTATATTCACTCTAAAGCTAAAAATATCTTACACCAATTATCTTTCAAATTGATTTGTTTTGTGTAATAATCCTATTTCATAACAAAACAGAAATTCTGTCAGAATAGGTACTATTCTTTTTGAACTGATCCCACATTTCAATGTTAATACCACACTTCACATAGAAAATGTTAACTGTATGCTCTTCATAGAGCTGAACAGCACACAATGCTGTGTTACCCCATTGCTAAGGCATAGAGGTCTGGTCTCTTATCCTTCTCCTCAAGGCAGATCTTGTTGACACGGCACTCCAGCGCTTGGCCCAGATTCAGGACCTTCGGATAGCACGGCAGGATCTTGGTGAGCACGATCAGAATATTCCGTATGTGGGTGTAATCTCCTGTTTCCAGGCAGTGGACTGAAGCCTGTTTGGAGCAGAAACCAAAAATGATTAGGCATAGAAAGTCCCTTCCCAGAGCTTTTGTTGTATTCAGGTGAAAAGAATTGTGAAGGAAAATGTAAAGACAATGAAGGGTGTCTTACTTTAGTCAGCATGTAGTGCCATTTATGCACCACATGCCTGAAGTTTTCATAATCTAGCTGATCTGCTTTGTTTCCTCCATCAAAGCCTGTGGCTCTGAAGATGGTCAGGAACCCGGGGTAATTGACACACTCCTGTGACCACACAAGAACAACAGGCAGATTAATATGCAGGCCATTTCCAAACAAATGGTTACAACTGAATCAATAATTTGGGTAATGTGAGCAAGTAGGACTGGACACCTTCTCATAGACTGCGCGATCACTGTGCCAGCGGGTCACCGTCTCCAACATGCAGCAGAGGAAGCGTCCATATCTGTGAGACTCATTCTCCGTACAGCTGGCCACGGTGTAGATGGTAGCAGAAAATACCTGCCGAGCAACACAAGGGTAAGCGTTAAACTGCCAAGTATAATGTAAATATTATCAGAAACAACAAAAAGGGGATAAATGCACATAATTCAGAAGTGTATTTGACTTTTGAATATGATCAACAGTTAGAAGGCATTCTGCATACTTTTTTTTTTGGTGTACTTGAGGGGTTGTTGAACCGCTCGGAATTTGATCTTAAAATCTATTAATTTATATTTCTACATGAAAATTAATTTGCTTAATGAAGAATGCAGCTTATTTTCATGTTATTTTCAATGAATTACAAGCAGAGGACATATCCTGCAGGTAGGAGAACTTATGTGTAACCTTCACAATAAGCCAAGCTGCTCATCACTGATCTAATTGTATGGGTCTAAGCAAGTATGAAAAGCTCTTCTCTTACCCTGTCGTAACACAGGAGGGTGCAGAAGTTGGGTGTCTTCTGCTGGTGGACCAGCTCCACAAAGCGGGCACAGTACACAGCATCGATGGAGGAGAAGATGCAGCGAGGAAACAGGCAGAGCTGCAGGAACTTTGTAATGGTCTCATTCTTTGTGGACTCTGTAAACATTCATTCAGATTGTCATTAGTAACACATAACATAAAAACGCAGGGCAACAGATCTGCATTTAGACAGTGCTGGCCTGAGCTTTCTCTATATTATCTAATTATCATTGATAAGAACATTGTGTCTGAAAGGTACAGCTCCGCAACTAGAACCATGTCTATTCTCAGTGTTTATGGAGGAGAAACTTGAGCTATGTATTGCAGTTGATCAAATACATTAAACAAAAATCAAACTTTTGAGCACTTTTATGGTTTCTGAACAATTAACAGAAATGTCAAAGATGGCACAGACACACTAACATTGAGATACTTACTGGCCAACAACCAGTTGTCCTTCTCAAGTTTGAGGCGGTGCAGAACTCTTTGTACATGCTCCAGCTGCTTCTTCTCCTCCTCTTGTAGTTTTTCTTGCAGGGCTGTGCAACGTTCCTTCTCCTTCTTTTTCTTATTTAATGGCTGCATTAAACAGAAATCACAAGTCACACCACAATTGCACTCAAATGTTTCATTTACTACTAATGGGCTAGTTTTTTGTCTTACAAACATTCTTCTACAGATGCTCTTGCTGCTTTACAAAGTGTGTGTGTGTGTGTGTGTGTGTGTGTGTGTGTGTGTGTGTGTGTGTGTGTGTGTGTGTGTGTGTGTGTGTGTGTGTGTGTGTGTGTGTGTGTGTGTGTGTGTGTGTGTGTGGTGACGATCATCCAACTACTCACTATCTCGGGGTTCTCCTCGATGGCTTTGATCTGGACCTTTAGCTTGTTGACCTCACGGTCATAGGCAGAGTGTGGCACAGCCAAATCGTACATAGTGAGCGACCAGAAGGTGGCGTAGAACTGAGGGCGGAGGTCATCCCAGACCCGGGCTGGGTGGAGTGATATCACAGCTTCGTGCACTGGTGTCATCACCTGTTCACAGGCTGCCACATACTTGTGTACCTTCTGCTGTTGCCGATTGCCTTTTTCTGCCTTCTTCAGCTCGTCGTACTTGGACTGTGGAGAGAGCAGCCAGTTGAAAATTTTACAGAAAATTCTGCCATTTTCAGAATTTCCATCTATTTTAAAGCTTTGAAAATCAAATGTAAACAACAGTTCAAACCTTTTGTACGAATTTATTGAGCACCTTTAACACATTGCTTTTTTCTCAATTAAGGCAGCTAAAAAGCAGTACTGATAAAAAAAAAAATACGAATAATGCACTAACCAAAATTTGATGGGCATACATTGGCCGAGACAGAAAGAAAGCAGCATCATGTGGAGTGTGGAACTGGTTACAAAGGATGTCGATTGAGGGAACCCGCTTGATATAATCCTCTGTGCTGAGGTTGGAGGCCAGAAAGCCACCAAACTGCACCAATGTGTCATGACACTGCAAGAAGGGAAAACATTATTACTGCATAGAAAACACAGCAACTTCTGATTTATGGATTTAAACCTCAGATATACAGAGACACAATTCACCTTATAAGTAAAAATAAATACATTGAGAGTGAATTAATACCTGGTCATAAAGGTGACCAACAAGTTTTAGATGTTTCTCTCCTCCCTCCAAGAACACCACACCGTTTCGTTGCTGAGCCATAAGGAGACACAGTGGCAAAGCGAGTTCGTGGTCGAGCAGAGCATCCTTCAGACGCTGTGATGACTTTTTTGTGTTCCTGATCTGTCCAAAGTAGCCACCCTGTGAACAGAATTGAGTTCATTATCACATAAGCATTTGAACAATGAGAAATGTAGTCGAGGATACTGCACATACCTCTGCTTTGAGCTGCTCCCCTCCTGTCATCGCTTCTAATTGTTCTGAGGTCATCTCATCTGTAATCTCAATGCCAGCCATTTTCTGCACCACCTCCTTCAAGATCAGCAAGTCAAAACTGAAGAGAAAGAAAGATAAGCGGACGTAAAAGGCAATAATAGACCAGCTAAAAAAAAAAGTGCGCAACACATAATGCAAGCCTACACTATAAGAAACTGGAACAATTCCCACAACACAATGCAGATCAAGAGTAAATGTTCTTTAAATACAAATTCTATCATTTAAGCATCTTATAGTTATAATTAACTTGTTGCATATAGTGTAGCTAGTCTAAGTAACACCGTTTCCAAACAACTGATATCGAAACATATTTAGAATGAGTCCTAAGAGAACACATTTCAAATATTGTGTGTATATGTCTCTGAGTAGAGATGCATTTACATGTAAGTATCTTGTTCTTTTCTTAAGTTATGTCATGTTGTTTTTAACTGTGAGGTAGCCTTGAGTGTTTTGAAAGGCATCTATAAATAAAATGCATTATTATTAGACCCTTTTGTCAGCGATGATCAACACAAATGGTATGACTTAAGAACACAATGATAACTACATTTCAATGATGCTCGAAGACAGCAAACTCTTTTTGTTTCCCCTAAACCTTTTGCATTCTTACCTCTTTCCTGCTTTGAGCTGATTGGTGACATACTGCAGGAGGCCAGCGAGCTCAATGGGGTACTTTCTGAACACAGCTCCACACAGACTTGCCAGGCCTTGGTGCATAAGAAGAACAGCTGTACGTGAGACACTCATTAAAACATCAAACACCTCTCCTCCTTTTGCATGCAAATGAATGGTGCGTCTAAGTGCGAAGCCACATACTCTGAAGCCATGAGGAGATGGTGGTGTCATCATGCTTCATCTTCTCCTTCTCAGGGTTGGCAAGTGCTTCAATGATGCAATCTGAAGATGGAGTCAAGAGGAACAACCCACATACACAGAAAAGGATTTTTTTTGTTTGTTTCTATAACTAGTATCCACAACCCTAATAATAAAAAGACAAAAATCTTGGTTAGCTGACTGAATGAGACACTGAAAAGTAGGATACAAGCCAACACGTCGTAGTTGAGAGATGTGAGGTATTTCAAAGAGTCCACCACTGGAACGATGAGGTTGTCATACCATTGGATCTGAGACAGCATCTGACATACAGGAAGACAGCGCATGCATTAAACATCACCAACACTAGTTACTGATTTCTGCCCTAACCTAACACCTACATAGCAGGAATAAGATTTAACAAATCACCTTAACAAATAACAGTCTGTTTATTTTTATAATGGTTGTGCATCCATATTTCAATATCCACTGATCTGAACTCAATTACAAGAGTGGTGCTTGAAAAAACAAAGATTTAGATGATGATGAGAGATGGACAGAAAACTTTATCTTATAGCCTTAAAGTCAGCGCTGTACAACAAAACTGAAAACTTTGTCCTTTCTGTTCAAATCTTTAACCGGCTTCTGCTTTAAGGTTTGCTTACTTGGGCAACATCAAAGTAATCAGTGCAAAATCCACTTACGTAATCAAAGAGGATGGTGGGATTGCTATGGCTCAGTTTGCCAATCTGCCTTCCAGATTGTTTCACATTCTCTTTGGTCAACCGCCTAGAGAGGAAGGGAATAGAAAGAAGCAGATGAAAAATCATGAGAAGACACAATCTTTATTGTAATCAAAGACTAACACTTCTGTAAGCTTGACAACAGTTAGACATACTCTTATGATTGCCAGCTTAAGATAAGAGATGTCAACAATCTTTTTTTTTTGCCCCAACAGCAGAATAGTTGAAATGCCAAGCACCAACAAACTAATATTAGTTTTACACCTCTGAGCATTCCAGACACCCATGTTAAACGGTCCTGCTCAAAAGATTAACTTGAAATGAGAAAAACAAAGCATCTCTGCATGTTTTTATCAAAGAGCATTATTCCAATAAAATCACAGTATTTTGACATTATCAGACAGTAATAGATCACTAAATCAGGAGCACTTAAAAGAACTAAACACTGTGGGAAAAGTACTGCACACAAAGAATCGGAGCGGTTTGATTCCTAATGAAGAAAAAATAAATAAATAAAAGTAGCTGGAAATATTCCTGACCTACAATAAAAAAGAGTGAACTTAATTGGGGGGGGGGGGTCATTTTTCCAAGTGAAATAAGACGTACAGCTCCTGCTGAATCTCCTCCCCTTCTGTTACTGAGAGCAGCGCCTGAACCTCGTCAGAAGACCACAGTGTTAAGTCGTGCACCGAAATTTCAACAAACCAAGTTAACAAAACAACCAGTGTGCACAAAACCTATGTAAGCAACAACGAGAGGATTTACGGCCAATGAAATATTTAAATATTGCAGCCTATCAAGAGTGACAATTGTCATTAGCAATCAGCAGACGGCTGCATAGTTGCTCCTCCTTATGAGAGCCGTTCCGTAGTGCTAGGTACCTCAATGGAGGTGTGACGAAAAATAATAATCGGTGGTTAGGTTTTTTGGGTATCATCCACAACTTTGTCAGTGAGGACGCATGAAAACCTGTCCCGCCCCATTCCATCTCGGGACAAATAGCGCGGTGAGACCGCGGCTTTAGTGAGAAAAAAGAATAACAGACGCACACAATGGGAGCACAGACCCTGCAACAAAGCAACGGCTGCTATGATGTTTGGCAGATAAGCAGTGAGACAAATCAGCAGAATACAGTAAAAGATGACGCGATTAAACTTCATTGTGTTCTGCAAAGTGACTTACTTCATAATATATTTGGCTCTTTCCACAGTTTGAGCTTTGACTTTAACCAACAGTGGATGGCTGGAATAAGTCTCATTCTTCCATTGCCCATATAACCGGTACCTTTGGGAGGAGAGAGAGAGAAACTGCAGTGAAACTGAAGCTTTGTCATTGCACCACTTTAAACATTGGCAAGTGTGGCAGGTTAGGATATATAAAAGGCAAGAAAATATATAGTTAGTAGAAATCCCCACTCCCACAGCAAGCGGCATAAACATGTCAAGATGCCAAGCTGAAGCTATACACAAACAGTCAAACAGCTACAGTCTAGTCTGGCTTTACTTGTATGAATATTTACCAGGGTGAATTTATCCCTTATTTGCTTTCGTTACTTTTTAAATGGTTCTTAAAAAATCAAGACACAGTGGATTCAATTTAATGAGCAACCCATTGTACAATACATCAATGCATTAATGAGCCTCAGTCCCGAGCCGATTCCACTTTCCATCAGATCTTTTCCTTGACAGTGCCAACACAGTTTATTGAGAGATAAAGTGTACCAAACTTCAAAGTCTTTCTATGTGCAGCAGCCCTGAGAACTGCATTATTAACTGCTACAAAATGACAAACAACTAAGAGTGAAATAAGGTACAACGTTTGGGAAAGAATGTCATTACTCATGAGTGCTGTGCCAAAACGTCCAATCAAATGTTCTAAAAATAAAACTACAGAAACACTTGGGGGTCGGGTTTGTCTTAAAATTCATTCTGCACAATCAAGTGTGGTTTGAGGATCTGAATTTATTTGTGTGTGCTTCTCTTCCCGTTTCAGCAAGTAAACATTTTCCTGGGGCGATGCCTGGGGGTTTACTAACCGACTGCTCAATTGCACTGCGCCACACCGAGTGAATGATACTGCTGTGTGTGTGTGTGTGTGTGTGTGTGTGTGTGTGTGTGTGTGTGTGTGTGTCTGTGTGTAAGAGAGAGAGAGACTCACCTGTGATAGTAGGGAAAGAGTTTGAAGAGCCCCCAGAGTTCCTCAGACATGCAAGCGTTACACTCCATCAGAGTGAGGGAGGGTAGTAGCACCTGGTCTGCAATGCTCAGGAAACAACTCAACAAGATTTCCTGCAATCAAATCACAGTATAATCATGTGGTTATCGAGGGGAATTCAAGAATCCAGAGACAAAACGAAAAATTTAACACATAATTTTAGAGCAATGATGTACAAACCTGCTGACCGAATCTTTTACTCACCATCTTGTCTCTGACCTCAGATTTTCCATCACTTTGGTACTGAGAGGCAAAAAAACAACAACAAAAAAACATTATGCGCAAGTTATAACATTATTTCAGGGATGCTACCAATGTCATAAGTGTCCAGTTTTCTACCTACCTCTTTCATAAAGGCCTTGCCTAAACGTATAATCTTGGCAAACAGGATAGGGTCATGGGAGAGGTGAGGGCCCAGGTAGCCGAGCATGCTGAATGTGTCCCTGCGCAAGTCCTCGAAGTTCTCAGCAGGCTGAGGGGCGCGCTTGTTTCTCAGTGGATGCATTACACATCCCCGTGCCCCTTTTGGAACACCAGCCCTGAAGAAACACCACAGTAAATTAGAGTCGGACTTCCTTTTCTTTTTTTTTGTTTTAAGTGCGCTTGCACGGATGGAGAAGACGTCAAACTGGGAAATTAGAGGTAGTTGAGCATGCTTTCGGGCCCAATTACACATTGTGGGCAGTAAATGAAACATGGAAATCAGCACCTTCTGTAAAGCGGCTCCACAGTCAGGTGCACAAGCTGGCAGAGTGCCAGTGCAATGGCCTTGTGCGAAGTAGCGTAGAAAGAAGGCATCTGGTCCATAATACTCTGGGCGTGGTGCCAGTCTCCAATCCTAAGCAGTGCTTCCAACAGTCCCAGCTTCTGGTTATCAGGTGGCTTTAGGCACAAAACAACAACAATTACTGAATGATTGTGTACTACTGAAATATGCCAAAGTTCACCAGGACTCATTTAAAGGCCAAACAAGGACAATAAACACAAAGCTGCCATTCAATAAAAAAGACTCCATCCATCCAGAGAGGAAACTCAAACATGTCAAATGAGAGATTGATAATATCATCATAGTAACAGACATTTTGGTGTACGGAAATGTAGGTGCACTGCTCAGAGATATTAAAGTGGATTTTTATTACTGATACTACCTACACAATGTAAAAACGGCAGCAGAAATTCCTCTGTTATGCAAAAAAATTTCTGATTGAGTGGGCACACTTGCACAGATGGAATACTGAAACAATCCTCCGAGGATTCATTTCAGTTTAACCAAATGTGACGTATGTGTAAACACACCTCAAGATAATTTCTCTCATTGCTCTGATTGACAGGATATGTGATGTACTTTCATGTTATTCAGTAGAATTTAATATAATTACTCCAGCTAAGACACTCTGCATGTGGATGACTTTGTGATTTGGTGACATCGAACAGGTTTGAAAAGTGGAGAGTGTCTTATAAACATCACCTGTACATATCCAGCTCTCTTCATACATCAAAACGTACAATTCTGAAGTGCAGACCTACAGCTACATGTAAATAACATCTGTGCGAGTGGTTCAATACCTTGTCATTCTTCTCCTCTTCCTTGTCCTTCTCCTTTTCTTTGTCTTCATTCTTGTCAGAAGGCAGCACGACCATAACCAGCTTGCGAGCAATCTGCTTGGCTTCCGAGATCTCGGTTTTGTGTTCCTCCAGAATAGCGGCATCTAGTGGCATGAGCTGGAAACAGCAGAGAGGCAACAAAAAAAACAAGACTTCCACTGTGAGAACACTTTACTTTGCAGTAAAGAATACTCCATACATCGAGTAGTCAACGAGAAGAGTTTCTCTCTTTTAATGTGGACAATAAAGATTTACAGGAAATTACTGGCAGGGACAAAAACGTCTAAACTATGACATTTAAACTAATTCATATCAATTAGCTGGACTTAGAGACCCATTTCTTACATGTATGTAGAGATCCTCCAGCTCTATCAAGTTATGGTGAAGCAAAGCAGCAGCAATGTGGTAAAGTGACTTGGGAGTTTCCTCATTGGGTTCCTGTGTCAAGAAAAATAAATCATTACATTTAAACGGAAAGTAGGTGGCAAATATCTTAATATCTTGGAACTGAACATACAAAGCACACAGTACATCACTGTTCAAACTGTGGATATTGATATTTTTACCTGGTAAAATTTGAACTTGAAGCCCAAAATGTGGCAAAGTGTGAGAGGCTCACACATGTAGGACTTGATGAGGGACAAGAAGAAGTCATCTTGGTCAGATCGACTCTCGTATACCTCCAAGATTATGTCCAAGACACGGTTAGGGTCTAAGTTGAAGCATCCTGTAGGCAAAGAGAATAGACGATTGATAAGGTAACACAGAAGCTAATCAAAAAAATGGATTCAACAAATCAACCAGAGCTAACAAAAAAATAAAATTCATTCACATGACAGTGGAACACCTTTTCTGAAAAGTATTTAAAAAGTTAAATTAACAACACATTTGAGGCTAATATGCAAAGCAGCTGATGGAAAAAAACGTTTTAAAACAAACAGAAAATCTCAGCTAGTTTTAACTTATGATATTACTGTAATTTGTTTCAGTGAAAAAGAAACGTGGGATGTGATGGAAGCAGCTGCTACTTGAACTATTTAAAATTATTTTAAAAATCTTTACAATATACTTCCCATAAAAGGAATAATTTCTGCACAGAGAATAAACCAATAAACGAAAACAAGCCCATTATCACTCAATTTCCACAAATTTCCAAACCGCAGTTGACTAAATCAACCACACCAAAGTCGATACGTTTACAAACAAGCTGGAATTTGCAGCCATCATACTGTGTTTATGTTTTGCTCACTGACGTTATCTTCTGAAACTTGCCGCATGAGTTTCTGGGATATCAAAGATGGCTTTGCGGCAGCTAAAGCAAAAATATCAACAATATTTGACAATCCAGCCAGGGAAAAAAAAAGCCAGACTTTCTCAAAGAAAGAGTATTCAAGTCATGAGAATTGTCTGAAATGTTGTGAAACTGATCGTTGATTATTTTTCAAGTTGCAAATCGAGATGTCCCGAAGCCTGGAGTACAAACTGAATCTTTTGCAAACAATGCCTCGGGAATGTTTGGGAGTTTCTGTGACTGCTAAGATGTCAACAAACCTGGGGCTGTTCCACAAAATTTAAATGCTGGAAATGCGTGCCTGTATGAGTGTAGTGACAAATTTCCTTTAGAAAGGTACTGACAACTTATTAGAGCTATACATAAACAACTAAAACTGGGTTCTAAATTAAAAAAATTTCCCATATGGATTCAGGTAGAGTAACTTTAAAGGCAATGAAGCTCAACACCGTGATGTCCCTTCATGTGTTTTGAGACTATGAATGAAGATAGTAGCTTCCACTGTGTTTAATGGTGAGAGCCTGCAGGTTACCTATGAGGGACTTGATGCTCTCCAGGACGATGTGGCTCGTGATGTTGCCCGAAAGGTCTTGGCCCAACTCAGTGATCAGTTTAGCGTAGCCCTCATTTTCCTCCCTTAGCAAGTTGAACTTCTGCTGCTTGTAACTGGAGAGAAGGTCACACATTAAACAAAACTTGCATAAACTTTGGGTTTGCATTGGAAAACACCTCACTGGTCTGTGGAGTTCCACATCTGCACTCACAAAAGTTTGGTCTTGATTTTTACAATCTTCTGATTGAACTGGTGGGCTTGTTTTATGAGTCCGAGGGACTCTAGGGTTTCTGGATCCAGCCTCTCCTTTAGGATGGCTTCTGGGACAAAAAACTGAAAGAAAAGCACAAACTGTTAATTCAAACTTCTGAGCCAGTGCGAAGCTGAGTGACGCGGAAAGTCCCATCAACTTTTCTAATCTTCGTATCAGAGTGTGAAAGGTTCGCCAGAGTGATTGATTTTGTTCGTAGAAAACATAAATGAAAAAGGTTTTCTTACCAAACACGCTCCAACCAATTGTGTGTAATGGTCCCGTTTGTTTTTTTCTTCCAGTGCTCCAGTCTCTAAATCTGTAAACAACAAATAATAAAAGACTGAGAATGAACAGGAAAAGCTACAATCATATTTTTGATAGAGAAAACTAAAATTTACCGAGAATACTGAACACATCCGCTAAAACTGATGGCATGTTGTCTCTGAGCTCCTGAAAACCGAAAACGGACAAATAAAAAACAATTAGTTACACATTCAGCCATTAAAAACACTCAAAATCACAAAATGTTCTACCCATCAGTGTCAGTACAATAAACAGATTTTTCCCCCCCCACCCTTCAGGCTTTCATATAATATTTCAGAGGCAAGGCTTTCCAGTAATTCAAAAACAGCTTCCAACATTACCATTAAAAATCTGATCTTCTAACTACACCTGTGCCTTATCCCAGCAAGCACACACACCCACAAATATCATCAAAAATAATAACGCTTATGGAAATAAATGGCTAGAAGGATAAGATACAAACAGGAATAAAAAAAACTATGTCAGGTGTATTGGTATAGTTGACACAGTTTAACATTGGGGGAAAAAGGCAAACAAAAAAATAAACAAACAGACAGAGCTCTATTACCATCATGTCCCCAAGGACACTGACGACAAGATCCAACTTTATGTTTCCCTGTACAACCTGGTAGCAGAGCTCGTACAAAGCAGCCTGTATATCTGCAGGGAAAAACACACAAGACACATCTGACTTAACGCTGATATAATCGGTAAAACCTAATCTGAAAATTGATTGAAACAAGGCAAAAACACAAAGCTGAAGAATGGCGGTAATAACTTGTGCAGTGTAAAACTAATGATTTGTCAATTCCCAGAGAGTTTCTGCTCAGGATGTGGCAAACATTTATTTTATCATAAAAAAATATACTGCTGATATGTCAACAACTGAGAAACAAGCATTAAAGCTTTTGATTGTCTGATGGACAATAATCATCTTATTTTTAGCACATAATTATAAAACCCAATTATTTCTTACATAGCTGAAAATCACTTCAGGAAGCATTCTGTGGAGATGCTTGTGTAACCTGGAGGTGTTAATACAACAGAAGTCAGAAGGAAGGTCAATCACAACTTACCTCCAACTTCACTTCCATGGTCTGTTTTCTCGGTTAGATCTTTGCAGAGTTGAACACTACAAACAAACAATATTAAGCAGCATTACACTTCAACATCATAAATACAGGTTTGTACAGCTCTAAAAACGAACACAACAATGCAAACACAGTGAATCAAGATGTTGCAAAGTACTTGCATCTTTATTTGAGATATATGTACAGTCTGCCAAAACTTTACTGAGCCTTTAACATTCAGAGGAGCATGCTATTTATATTCTTATTTTTGTAATAAATGATATGATCAACCTCATTCAAGTTAAATTATATTTCATTTAGATTTTTGTTTATTTTACTCTTGTGATAAGAGGCCCACAGACTGATGGAATATTGTCTGGGAATTAAATGGAGGAAAACCATAGTTGTGGAGGACAGTAATTAAAGTCAAATACAAACAGGCTGGGAGTCACATAATGAGGCTTTCAGTCCAACCACAAAAAAAGTTAAAGCAGTTCATTAACACAGCCAAATATCTGAATGAGGTACATCATTAGTGACTCAATATGTCAACTTAATTACACAGTAATAATGATAATAATGTACCCCAGATCAATGTGATTAAAAAAAGGTCATTGCACATAATGGTTCCTAACTGCATTGGAACAATCTTGAAGGAAGCTCTGAGCTCCAGACAGAAGCAAGCAGAGCTTAAGTTTGAGCATCTCCCTGTAGGCCGATGCTGGATGCGAAGGCCTTGCAGCTCGGACCCAGTCTGAGCCTCTGGTGTCTCCGCCTGGACGCCCTCGGATACGCTTAACTTCTCACGTTCACATCGCAGCAAAAAACTTGAAATCGGGGGCTAATGTGCAAAAGATGCAGCAGGAACATGTGTAACGTCCCCCGGGGGAGGGGGGCCAAACTGATGCTCACAGTCGTGATACGTCGCCGGCACGACGTGTGGAGATAACATAACGGCTATAAGCACGGATCGTTGGTTAGCTGAGATCACCTGCATCCAACTAATTTCATACGCAAATCAACAAACGTTAACGCTTAACAGTTACTTAAAACAGAGGGTTGCGTCGAAGTTATTGACCACAGCTCCCTTCGTGCACGTGTTTTAACAACGAGAAGACACATACGATTGATTTACATCGTCCATCGTCATAATTAATGCTTAATACGTCCGAGCTTCTGGTAATAAAACACCCAGTCGACACGACGGCTAACGCTCCGGCTAACCTGCTCTAACGAAATGTCAAGACTCGTTGTTTCCCTCCACGTGATTATAACCGGTTCTTTCTCCACACGACCGTCTTCAAAAGCTTCTCTTCGCGGCTGCTTATCGACTGAATGTTGAAATGTGTTGGCGGCTCGCCGCTTGGGCGATCTATTGCACTTCTGAAGCGAATTATTACGACGCGACGCTAAAGAGTTTAGGTGCTACACGGATGCTAACTAGCTTAGCTTAGATAGCCATTATGTTTACAAATGAACGACGCGGCTAACATACAGCCAGCTCTATGGAAATAAGGGGGGTAAACTTTCAGTCGCATGATATATAAAGATAAATGTGCATTTCACAAGCACCGTTGTCGGCAGACGCGAGCCAACCACTTAGAAGTGTTTTTTTTTTTTTTTTTTAGCTTGCTAGCTTGTTAGCTACGGCAAACACTCCTGAAAAGACCGGCCTGATATTTGGATATTATCTCCGTTTTATCCCCACGTTTCTCCGTCACGAGTGAGACGCTGGAAAATAACCCCAACATTCAACACGAGGGTGGACGTGGAATCTACTCACAACTCTTGTTTTCCCGATTTTTCCCAGTTTTTGAAGCATTCAGCAGGGAGGATAAGTGTCGCCATCTTCCATCCACACAGCCCGGATGTCTAGCTCATCATGGCACACACAGGGTCAAATGTGGAGCTAGCGCTCTGCTAACCGAGGGGACAAGAAGACTTAGGAGACTGTCTCCGTCTCGAGCTGCCTTCAAACGGGAATCTAAGCCGGTAGATCGATTTGATCTTTCATTTTGCAATTAAAAACATCAGCTTTGGATGCTCTTTGACGGTGGACGTCTTAGTGAAAGCAAACGTCAAAAAAAATGACACTATAAATTTAGGAAGGATGTAAACAAAAATCGAATCGATGTAATCATGATCTCCATGAATACAATCTAATTATGTTTCATTTAAAAAAAAACTAATATGTGGAGGAAATATGTTATAGTACAAAGTGTTCTAATACTGCATACACTCTGGTAATTATTGCGAAATGGAGCATCTCGTTGTGAAATAATAGTAGACATAATCACTTAACTGTTTATAGCCTGGACTAAAGAGGATGCAGATTGTTCACAAAGGATGGGTTTAACAACATTAGAATCATCACACAGGTGTAGATGGTTTATTCTGTTCATGTTACATCTCCAGACATAAATACAAACAATAAAGGATGCAATCGGCACTTTGTAAATGGGGGGGGGGGGAACACAAAATTTAATATATTTAAATATGTATATAAACATACAGATGTATGCACATTTCAGCAGTTCAATGCAAAACAGAATAGATCCCAGATGAAATGATTTATGTAAATATACAGGCAATTCAAAGATGTATTGTTCTTATTTGCCTAGCGTGAATAGTTATAAATTTGCTGAAGTCAAACCCACACGATTTCTCTAGTTTTACAGTGACATTCAGAGGAACTTGAGGGATTTATCTCTAACTACAATATGAACACATCTTCCATAAAGTCTGATTTGCCAACCAGGGAGCTTGAGAAACAGAAAAATCGCAACAACATATTACTAAACAAAATATGCCCCGTTAGTAGCATCAAAGAGTTACATTCTTTTTTCTTAACCATGACCAAAAAGTCCACACAGGAAACTGCAGATATAAAACAAGCACCGATGCACAATATATTACACATTTGTAATTGTATAATATACAATTCTGATAGTATCATAGTTGATTAAAGTATTGAAAAACATAATTTCGAATAGCTCTATCGTTTTTTATACACGCAACAGTAGTTAAACCAAACCAATAAAGAAAAAAAATATCTGCAAACCCCCCAAAAAACAATCAACACACATCTTTCTTCACCATTTTCACAAACCTTTCTTCTAAAGAGAGGGATAATGATGACATGTCTTTGTTAATAGATATTATTAGAGAGTATACAGTGGGAAGAACTCATCAGCATATAGGAGAAGTTACATGTAGATTTTATGAATGATCATATGAATGCTCCCGATATTACAAAATAAATTCAGATGCAGTGATCAATTAGTCCGATCACCACATTGGAGTCAGCTGTATCTACAGTAACATAATTGTTCCCATTAAAAAGGATTACTTTAGTATCTATGCGAAATAACACTATTAGAAACCGCTCATTTACATTTGATTGTCGTTACAAAATGTCTATAAATCAAAGTCATCTATAAGGTATAAAAGCAGAACACGTTTCTAAAAAATACCATCAAAAAGAAATCTCAGAATTCTGTATATCATCTGTGGCAAGGCCTTAGAACAACATGACACGTCAGTTCACATTATACTCCACTTGTGTACAGGTTGTTTTTTTTTAAATATATGGCTACATGCCATGCCAGGATCTACAGTTTAGTACAGCAGGTGAAGGCAACATCACTCACACCTTTCCAATCGTACGTGGCCTTGAGAAACCTCACAATGGATTGATTCGCTGACAACTTGTAAAAGTATGGCTATAAGATTAAAACGTCTGAGACAAAGATCAGAGCCAAAGTGGTGTACAACAATCTCTGTCAGGCTCCGTATATTAAATCCTCTGGTGATCATGAAGTTGTGTTCACCTCTCCTCTATATTGGCCACTATTTATTTACATTTTCAGTTGATTTAAATATAAAAGTTTAAAGGTTTATGATGTTGGTTTGAATTACTGCCTCTTAAAGAGTCCAATCACCATGCAACGGCCACAAACATATCCATCCTGGCACTTTTCACACACTCGAAAAGGCTCCACTGCAAACAGATCCCACTCCGATTCAGCAAAACAAACAGTTCCCCTGCAGCATGACAAAAGTCCAGCGTGCCGAAATAGCAGAATAAAACTCTTAATTCAAGCTCTCATTCTATGTTGCAACAAAGTTTTAAAGAGGCAAACGTTGGTGTCCTTTTCACAGGAAACAGTCCGATCATCTTCTGAAGGTTTGGAGGCCACGTTGTCTTTTTTCCCCGATTGATATTAAAACATGGACACATTGAGAACCTGGAGACAAACAGAAAAAAAAAAAAGGATTTAGACATTTGTCGTCCTAACATTAGGAAAAACGGAATCTTTTAGACGAGATAGTAACAATTGTGATTTCTGATTCGGTCCAAGATGAAGCGAGAACTAGACTTCAGAATTTACGTGTGTCGTCTTCGTTCCGCATTTTTGGATTTGACACACCAGCTTATATTTTTCTAATCCCCCGTCTCCGTTATCATCTCCACATGCACGTTCTCTTTCACAGCAGTTCTCCGACATACACGACCAAACCATTTCAGCCTCTCACTTTCCCACATTGACCTTTAAAGCTCATGTTGATAATCTCTGAAGGAACTGAGGCTGAAATCAGGTTCGTTCTCCGGAAATAAATCGTGTTTTTCTTTTATTGCTAGGGAACAGCTTGCTGTGGCCTCTTTCCTCCCTCTTT
Source organism: Lipophrys pholis (assembly GCF_963383615.2). Taxonomy (NCBI): domain Eukaryota; kingdom Metazoa; phylum Chordata; class Actinopteri; order Blenniiformes; family Blenniidae; genus Lipophrys; species Lipophrys pholis. The sequence goes on along the minus strand of NC_137634.1, from coordinate 9,346,175 downwards.
TAGACTGTAGTGATATTTTCTATACGAATTCCCCAGCACACTCATTACATTCTGCTCATCCTGGAGCTCTATGATTTATAACTGGATGGAAACATCTTATCCATCGCTGCACTCTGTATTCCTCGGTCTATTGGCCATCACTGTCCTTATTCAGACTTTTACAACTTTATGTATAAATCTAGTTTTGGTATGCTCCTCCCACATGTTGCATAAAGTTACAGGTCATAACATACATAACTCATCACTCTGTTTACTCAGTATTTGGGATCAACCATCCAAAGCTGATGAGGGTGAAAAAAAAGACTTCTGCAAACATCAATATCCACAGAGACTCCGATATTCTGCACATATTCTACCCGCTATTTACACGACAACTATGGAAACTGCATTGCATTTTGTAGTTCAATTTGAGAAAAGTTTCCCGTTCAGGCAGCAACACTTTGTTAACAATCATTGTACACACAGAAACACCAGAAATGCTGGAGTTGCATGTTACTTTGGAATTCTACATTGTTACTTATGTCGATCTACTTGCACACAGACAGAAAAACTACTGACTGATCAGCATTTCAAAAAAAAATTTGTATTTTCGTTTTTTGAAAATCTAATTTTATTGCTTATTTTGCAATTTACTGCTTAAAACAAACAATATCAAACTGCTTAGGGCCACTGTACATTTGTGAAAATCCAAAACACTGATTAATGGTGGTGTTTCTCTGCAGTGGACAACAGAAGTTGCTCATAACAGTTACAAAAATGTGTGGCCGAATGTTCCTGTTTTGTCATAAATAACAGTGGTGATGAGTGGAATAATCCTACCGAATCATCCATGATAGAAGACGGATCAAAATAGTCTGGTTTTAGTTCGGTTCGCTCTCTGCGGTTCTTTGACGCCGGCTGGAAAATAAAAGGAGCTCAATTAGATGGACGCACCAAATAGTGACATGAAAATATGATTGTAGTGATTCGCCAAATAATGAAAACTAAAAAAAAAACAACATCCTGATAGGTCCCTCAGATAAGATATAATCATTTAAACTTAATGACGTGAAAAATTGGAATTAGTGAAACCAGTGAAGAGCAATAATACTCCTTCAGTTCGTACAAAAACATGCATTCACTTGGATTTTAATCATCAACTCAACATAAAACTGTTATTGTTTCAATAAAAAAAAATACTTTTGCTGGCCCTAAAAATATGACTGTTAGGGTTGTTGCAGCATTTTTATGGCACACAAAATTTATTTTAATATTTCCTTATTTACCAAATCGATGTCCATTGTATCAAAATCCATGCCCTCATTGATGTCTTCCAGGCGGTCCTCAGATGACATCATCACATCCTCCATTATGGGCTCCTCATCGTCCTCCATGAGCCCAGAGCCTCGACGACTGTGGAGAACACAAGACAAATGCATCAGTTGTACGATGTTTTCAACATGTCAACCCTTCGTTATCGTACAGCAAAGACAGTCTTACAGCGCCTGCTGCATGTGGCTCCTCATCTTGGCATAGTGCATGCTGACCCGCTCTTGCTGCTGCCGAGCCTCAGCTTGTTGTCTCTGTGTTATCATCCAAGTAACCTGGGTGCTGTGACATGAGCATTATTTCAAAATCTGCACTACTGAGCTAATAAAAAAGGAGCATATAACATTTTCAGGTTGTTATTAAGAGGTACGGCATTAAGATCAATATTGTACTTGTAATCAATGGAAGCTTGGTGTTGATGGTATGGCTGCTGCTGCTGCTGCTGCTGCTGCTGCTGCTGCTGCTGCTGCTGCGGAGCCACGGGTTGATGAGGATGCTGCTCTACGGGCATTGTGAACTGTGCAGCTGTGTAGCTGTCCTCGGGCCTCATCTTCTTTGGATCCCGCAGCACGGTGGACGTGAGGTGGGGCGAATGCATCATCATCGGAGTCTGCACGTTCTGCTCCCGGTTCAGCCAGACAGCAACACTGCTGCTGCAGCTGTTCTCCTCTGCTTGAGAAACAGGCGTGTGGCACAAGTTGAAGTTCGCAGTGTGCACAGTTGTGTGTGTTTGTGCTCTCTGATTTGTTATGATAATGGCAGCCTCCTGTGTTTTTCACAAACCATTGAGCAAATATTTGATAGTTCGAAGGCAACACAGTTAAGATACACAGACACACATCAAAATGCCTTTTATACATCATTAGAAAATATCGGCCTGTTACTGTAAGCGTGACTAACTTCACAGTTGTTCTGGGGCAGATAAAATAATGCTGCACGTCAGTTTCCATAAATTTATTGTGAATGAAAACTGCTCACCTTCGGGTAGTTTTCTTTTGCTCGCGGCAGCTGGCTTCGACTTCTTACTCCTGATGGTGGACCCTCGACTGCTGATCCCGCTGATGACAGACATTGTGTCATCATCCCCACCAGCCTGGAGGGAATTCCTGTACGAGATGAGTGGCAACCAGCAGTCCTCCCTCTGCAGGGCCATCTGAAATGTCATGAATCGCTCCAAGTACATGTGACTGGAAAAGTTAGAATCACAATGTTAGTGTGCTTTCCGAGGTCTTCATCAGAACCATGCTCTTATAACACACTATGGCTCAAACGTACACTGTCTTCTTGTCCTGTCGTAGCAGTTTGCTCGAGAACTCGCTCAGGATGTCTAAAAACGGCAGATTAAGCGGAGGATTGCCTTCTCCTTGGGGACTGGGCTCTTTAAACGCAAACTCAATCCCATCCCTGAAACAAATAATGAAACGACAAATTGAAAACTTACTGAAGGAAATCTAATGGCGTAATCAATAACATCCACGGAAGACAGCTGCTTACTTATGAAGCATGGCTATAGCCTCCCTGGTTTTCAATTGATCCAAGCCGAAGGTGAGCGAGAAGCGTCGAGCGAGCTCTTTGATCCCGCAGAAGGCCGACGACGAGCGGTCGAAAGTGAAGCCGAGTTCAGATAGCATCTCATTGAACAACTGAAACGGACGATCACATAAATGTCACTTTTAGAACACAACGTGAGAGATCTGATTCTGACATTAATGCGTTCTGGATTATCAAGATTCAATCAATTATTAAAATACAAACAATGAATCACGAAGCATGCAACAAGTCTCCATCTGGATAGTGTCTTACCTTCTGCAGGCTCAGTAAGAGTGTCTTTGCACACAGTACTTTGTCGATTTGTCTTGTTTTACTCATTGTTTCCTTAATGATGTCCCCATAATCATTGTAATACTGTTTAGAAAAAGAAAAAGAAAATTACAAAAAAGAGCGAGGCCAATATTTGATAACAGAACTGAAGGATTTCAACATACCCGCATGTACTGCTTAAATATATCTGCTCCAGTGTCCATTTCCACAACGTTGTATATGATGAGTTTGCAATAGGCGGCAAGAAGGTTCCTCCGCTTGTGCAGAGCCTCGATTTTACTGGCTTCATCATCCTGCTGTCCATCTGAAAATTAAAAACATGACAAAAATGTATTTAAAAATAAATAAATAAATACTGAGTTATAGACATCTTGAATGTAGTTTGGGAAGACTGGGAATTGATTTCTAAACCTGTGCTGTTGCTGTCATCATCCTGATCAATAAAAACGTGATCCAGGATGAAGTTGAGCAGCTCTGCCTGTAAAGAAGAGTCTGGCATGTAGACCAGAGGCTCCAGCTGTTCACGGCCTGAGGACATAATTTGGTGGCTGAAGATGAGGAGCAGATCACACAGTATGGTGAAGGCCTGCAACAAACACAACCCATCCGCATTGTTGATAATACTAAGAAACCTGAATAAAAATCATGCATCCCGGAGAGGAATGAAAGAGGAATCATAATCCCACCTGTTCTTTGACACCTGTGTTGATGGTATTTATGTAACGCTGACACATCAAGCAGAAAGCTCTCATTTGCTTTCTTAAAGTCACCATGTCACCCTGAAAATGATAAGTTGACAATGTTTTTCATATTAGTTATAATTACCCAGCTTTTGAAAGCGCGAGTATGAAAATAAAGTCAGAGCCATATAAAATTGTGGTATAGCACAGTAGTGAATCAAAGCCAGCCATTGATTGAAAACGTTTAATAAATATTTTGGTGATAGAAAAAGATGTACACTGAAGTTTTTAAAGCCATAATGAACATTTGTGATAATGTTCAGGAAAAAATCTTAATAGTAATAAGGAAATGAAGCAGTTTTGCTATAAAAAATGTGACACAACACTATCATGTTTATTTGACAAATCCACTTTTTATGTCAACGCACATCGACCATCACATTATATTTTATTTTCTTATTGGTTAATGTGACCAGTACCTTTGAAGAAGTGCCGTCTGAGACCTTCGCTAGATGCCACAGGATAATGTAGTGAGTGCACTTCATCGCATGAATCACAATCTGAGGGGAAAAGAATCAAGCAGAGATCAGATGCTTCCTGAAACTGTGGGACTGATCAAAATGCTGCTTTCTGTTCATTTGTGTGATGAGGTTGACATTGTGTTGATTTAAAAAAGAAATGAAAACAAGACAAGAAAGTATTTGAGCATTTGCATTAGATGAGTCGTTGACTTCCTTTACATGGTTTGTGCATGAAGTGAATGAAAATATGCATAACAACATGAAAATGTTCCCATCCTACATAAGCACCGTTGGAAATATAAGACATGCTTATTTTTTCCAAGAAAATGGTCTGAAGAAGTGGGGTTCTTTTATTCGGGGAACTAAAAAAACAAAAAAACTGGATGTTCTTAACAAGCCAATCAAAGATTTAAAATTCCTGCATCTCACATGCTTTAGATGGCAGTGATGGTGGAATAGTGAGGAACTGAAGTTGGAAGTTTGTCAAAGTTGCACGGTTACACGGTTGTCCAGAACAATGATCATTAAAAAAAAAAAATACATATCAAGGTTTTAGCATTTTGGAGATGAAAATGACAAATCTCGAGGCGATTCGACTGCTGGGGCTGTAATACCTGTTCAGGCATATCCCCGTTTTGCAGCCCTGTGTTGAGTAGCCTGTAGTTGCTGGTGAAGAGATCCCACTTGGAAAGATCATGTGCACTGCGAGCAGAAAAACAAAACAAATGTAAATGAGTAATATACATGTATTTATGAAAATACTATACAATTAGTTTTCGTAACTTCCAAAGTCACTCGAGGGAAAGATGCTGGCAAATATAAAGCGGCTACTTCTTTATTTTCATTCCAGAAAAAAACTTTTTCTGTCATTGTTTTCTGATTTGAATAAATATTCAGAAAATAGAAAAAAAATTGCTTCTACTGATGGCGATAATATAAATTCTGTCTATCAAACTTGGGAGTGCGACTAATTGTAGTTAAAATACACATAAAACAACATTAAAAATACCAGAATAGTGCAACTAAAAACTACAAATAAATTTTGTTATCAAACCGTCTTTAATGAGTAGTGAGTTGAAATGTTTAGCACAGACTTGTGAAGTGCTTTACTTGTGGAAAGCGCTGATCTTCTTCAGTGTCGACAGAACCTGGTAAGCATCATCCTCGTCTGGTTCTTCACCCTGACAGACAGACAGACAGACAGACAGACCAGATCAGATCAGATCAGATCAGATCAGATCAGACCATCTAAATCCTGGACACACTTTAAATAGAAACACGTGAGCATGATTTAAAGCAGAGTCTCTTGGCACAAGCAGTACCTCTTGCAGGAAGTCCTCCAGAAGACGACTGTACTTGTCGACGAGCTCGTCGAGCAGCTGGGATCGAGCGATGTCCACGCGGTTGAAGATGGTGAACTCCTCGTTGCAGAGATGGTGGTAGGTGGTGGAGCAGGCCTCCAGGACCTCCGTGTCGGTGTGTTTATCCACAACCTCCCACACTTGTCGCAACAAGGCATCCAAATGCTGAATGAAAACGTCATTGTTTACACCTTGTGTTTTAGGTTGTGGTGATGTGAATAGAAGTTCAAACAGCGACAAACCTTCTCTAAGCGTCCAGTGGTGTAGATGTCGAGGTCAAAGTACTTTGGGATTTGTAGCAAGTTGGTGACTTTATCAATATCAACACAGTACTGAGACACAACAGACACAGCAATTAGTCTGGATAGTTGAGAATGAGACATGTTAAAATTAATTTAAAAATTTTTATTTTTATTTTTAAATAGTTGTGACTTTCACTGTTGTGCTCACCTTTGCCAGCAACAGAGGCAAAGCCACTGCAAACATCTCTGTGATCCGTGTCCGGTCATCCAGCTGAGTTTTCTTCTCTTTGGCAGTCAGTACCTTTACAATGCAAAATAGCAACATGAAATCAAGTTCACGTCCAGATATCCAGCGTGACCTGCAGACACTCACCCTCTTCCCTGAGCCTCTGCCTACTGGAGGGTGGCATTCACAAGCCTGCCTGATGGCACAGAGCATGATCTCAACCAGGGCGGTTTCCTGCCTGTCAGTGAGGGCTGGTATAGAAGGAACAAAGAAACAACAAAGAAAACCGGGGAACAAAAGGTTGAAATTCAGCAATTTCCAAAAATTATTAGTCCAAAAATCTCAGAAGGCAATTATGTTGGGCAGCCATTCCTTACCCTCCTCTCCTGGCACGGGCTCATCCAACAACAAACTGATCATCGTCTCCCAGTCTTTGAGCAGCTCGGCCCCACACTCCCACAAGCTGTCCACCAGGTAGGCTCCATGTTCATGAAGCTGAAAAATACCAGACACAAGGCAGCTATGTGATAGGAAAAATACTATTACAGGATACTGATGCAAATGTATAATCGTTTTCCAGAAACTCCAGACGAAATGTCTGACATTCCGATTGGGTTTTATGATGAAAATGGGTACAGCATCGTGCAGCAGCCTGGTCACCTCACTCTCCAAGAAGAAGAAGACAGTGGTCTTGATGAGGCCACCATTAAGGCTCTGCCTGCCTCTCCTGGGAAGTCCTTCATCGTCTGGACCTCGATGGCTGAACAGCCTTCGATAAGCAGAATGGAGCATTGCAAGTAAGAGGTGAAAAGGGTAAAAAAACACATTGCAGTCCCTTTAATTACACTACAGGATGACATTTCACATGTTTACAGTCATTTCACAGAAAGTACTGCTTGCACAATATAAGTCAAAGCACCGACTGAATGTAGAAAAAGAGCACTTTGAGGATGCACAATTTAAATACAGAAGAAATAGAATCATAAGTACAATATATGTGGGTGTTTTTTAATCAAGTTAAATGAAGTGAAGAATCTGAGGCTGAAAGAAAAAAAAGTGTACCTCAGCCAGACTCAAGTGAATCTGTTGATATGATAAATTGATCAAGGTTGCCGTCAGTCCTGCACCATTAAAACCATAAAGTACGGCGGGTCAATGACACCTTGATGAAAGAAAACACTTACTTCTTGAACAAAAACTCCCCTGCAGAAACAGCGATGGGTCGGTGTGCCGAGTAAACCAGATGATAAACACTCTCACAGTCCTCCGCTGTCAGGACCTCATCACTACTCCTGTTACAGAAGAAACACACACGGTCTCAGTGATAAAAGCCAGGTCCACTCACTTATAAGAGACACAAAGCAAGCACTGTGATGCATTTAGACCTACTGATGACAGCGGGTGTGAAATATTTTATAGAAGTCATTTCTAAGTAATTGGCACACTGCTGGAAAAATAGATCTGACAGCACTAATAGACAAAACTAAACACTGCATCCCTAACCATGATAAGTTTTCCAGCAGGCATATATTCTTTTTATTTATTCAAATTAGCTATTTAAAAAGATTGGGTGTTACTTACTGTAAAACAAGAGTCAGAAGTTTAATAGCTTGCACTGCAACATCGTACTCCTTATCCAGAGTCATAGAGACAATGCGATCCTGTGAGACAGAATCAAACACGGGAGTCAAATCAGTTCTCTGAAGGATCAGAAATATAAGCACGATCGAAACAAAGCCACTTTTAAAATAGTATCAAAAATAAGTTTAAATGAAGTGTATTTGCAAGTGTAAACTCAACAAGCAGCCTCTAAAGCTGGAGGCTCAAATTCATTTTAGGGGCCACATAAAGCCAAGTTTCATATCATTAACTAATATAACTAATACATACAGCCCCAGATATCCTCGTGGTTTTATTACAGTGCAGTACTGTACAAGTAGATTTGGGAACATTTGCTATTAAACATACAATCATATTTATCATTGCAATACAAACAAATTGAAAATTCTTGTAGGAAAAAACCAGGTTGCACAATTCCTGCAGCCTCCCGTGTGTTTTGACAAACTCTCCCCTAAAAGATGTCTTTCATGCTGATCCTGTTTCACTCGCAATAAAGTAACTTGTTTTTACTGCTGCAATATTACAGGCATTGCAGCCTTTGTTGTTCAGTTCTCAGTCTCAGTGTTGGTTTTATTGAAAATTGGCTGTCAAGTTCTCCTTTATTTATTTATTTTCACATTATGCAAGGTCATCCTACACGCTGGGTCTGGCCCGTGGACCTTATGCTTGACATGCTTGCCGTAAATGGTACTGAAGCGGCGTAGCTGCTGGCTCACCTTGAAACGACTTGTGAAGAGCTCCAGTCGAGTGCTGAGCTCTCGGTTGTAGAAGAGGCTTTGAAGGGCAGTCAAGCACTTCAGTCGCACCTCGCCTTGCTGGAGTCAAAGATAACCATTTTTGTAAACTGTACCTCCCCAATGATGAATACTCAGAATCAAGAAGGAAGAATTTCCTTTGGTTTTAGTCTGTTCTTACATACCATATCTGCTCACCTTGTCATGCATTGTCCAGCCAACATACTTCAAGTAACTGTCATTGAGGAAGGCGTCGCTGTAGAGCTTCATCCACACGCCGATCTCCTCGATGCAGACAGCTCGGATTTCAGCGATTGCGTCCCTGAAAGACATCAGAGAAAGAGCCTCAGTTCCGTCACTGCACATGATATACAGTCTGTCTGGATTCAAACTACTGACTTTGTCTATTGATTTTACTGTTTTTTGAGTTTACGTAAGTTAAGGTTGTTTACAGCTCTGGATCAATACCTCAGATGACATGTCTGCTTCTGCAGATGCTCAATTACATTTACATTTTTTTCCAACAACAGAAGCTTGACACTAGAGGGTGCCAACGAGCTACAAATAGACACTGAGCTCCAAGCTGCATGAGAAAAGACTCAAGTATGACTACAGGCCTGACAGGAATCCCTCATACTCAACATGCACAGTGAGAGAGCAATGGAGGACTGACATACCGATATCTGTGAACGAACACTCCTTTGAAAATTGCATTCATCATGTTTTCAATTTCATCTTGGTTTTCTTGAAGCTGAAAGAAAAGATGCAACGTTTTAAGTTGTGAAAACAGCCCAAAAACAATAAGTTATACATAATGAAAATAATGAAAATGAACCCCAAATACTAGCTAATAAGATCTTCTCTTAAGTATAAACCACTGGAGAGGAGATTATTGATCACTATGGATTTGGGGAATCTAAAATGAACTGTGTGAATATAAGTGTATAACTGTGTTTTCTCTGTTAGTCCTTTGATAGAGGGCCACCGTGCCTATTCAGTTATACTTTTATATGATATAGATAGAAATTATAAATTGTAGCTGTGCTTTGAGTTTTACAAAATATGCTGTATAAATAAAATCTGGTGTTGTAGCATTGATAGCCTTACTCAGAATATATTTAAAGCTTGTTTTGTGAACATTGGGGGACATTAATGCTTTATTTTGAGTTGCTCTCTGTGACACATGGACCATTTCAGAGCAAAAATAAAACAAAAAATTTCCTGATTCGGAATATTTGCATTAACACCTGTGTCAGCGTGTAGTTTGTACGTTCTGAAATAACAAACGTCCTTGTTGCCTGTGGTTTTACAAGCTAATGTGAAAAATGCCTTAAAGCATCTGGATTGATCTACCTCAACTTCAGTTCAACTATAAAGAAACAAAATGTCTTCGTGCACGTCCAGAGAGTGTTTCTGCAAATACGGCAAAAAACAGGCAATAGAAATTTTTGGTTTTGGGGAAACACTCTCCAGGAGAGTCGGTCACCATGAAAAAGTCCCCAGAACCAAACAGTTTAAAAATAGCTTGAGTAAAACAACTTTTGTTCTCCTCACCTCTTTACGCTTCTGTAACAGCAGCTCCAGCCTATCATTGGCCCTTTTTGCGACGACTTTGTTCCTCTCCGCCTCATACTGTCTCTGTGTGTTGTCCATATTGATGCTCAGGTTGAGAGCAACGTTGACCAAGGCCGTCATCAGCTTCAAGGCTGCCCGAGAAAACAAAGTTCAACACAAGCCTGAAAGAATGACGGCTTCCCAGACAGTAACTGCTTGAAAGGGGGAGAATATAGCCGCACTGATACTGACCTGCCAGTGTGCTTGTATGTCTGAATGCCCTGACCTGTGAGTCCGACAGGCCCGTGAGTAGTGAGATGATCGTGTCCATCATGTATTCATCGTAAATGATGCTGTACTGGCACTGTCGCACCAGAACAGCGATGAAGTCACAAAAGCTTATCCTGAATTTTTTCCACTGTGGTCCTGAGAGAGTTAATGGATAGTCGCCACTGTCCTGTGTAGTGACAGCAGAAATACCCTTGTTTCATACTATTATTATTAACCATTAACAGCTTCTGTTATGAAAACAACTTGTGCTTTTGTATAACTGCACAGATTTATGGATCGTTTAAAAAAAATTTTTTTTAATTATCTTAAAAACCCAGTCTGCATTACCTCATCAAACTCCTCCGTCATTTTGCGGATGATTTCAGAGTTCTGCATATTTCTGAACATCTCTCCACTCACCGCACCTGTGAGATGAAACGGCAGTAAAAATATTCAGCATTAGAATTTGCTCTCAGGCTCCTGGACTGCTCCATACTCTGACACAATGTGAAGCTCCTACCTTTACAACCAGAGCACTGAATGAAGAAGTTGATTAAGTCCAAAAGAGCAGTGTCCCTGTCATGTTTGTACGCCTCGATCCAGTCATCAACAACAGACTGGGGAATAAAACATAACCTGAGTTTAACCACAATATGTGCTCATGCAATAAAAATATATTACATTATTTCAAAGCAATATTTTGCATTATTAGAAGTAATCGGGCTATCCTAAATTCAACGACAGATCTTATCCATCAAGTAATGAAAAGTACCTAAAACATTTTTACCACAGGGACTAAAACTGTGAAAATATTGTCAGATTTTGGAATTACTGGCATGACAATAAGAGGAAAGTACAAAGCATGACCAACGCTGGTAAACCCACCTGTGTGGCACTCTTCCCCATTTTAATCATATCAAAAAGAGTCATGTTCTCCATCCCATTCTCGTGATGGTGGCCATTCACCCGGCCAGCAGCGGGGGCCCTCCCGGCCCCCCCTCCTCTGGCCCTCTCCCCAATGGCCTTCTTCCCTTTCTTGGCTGCCTGTTGGGGAGAAAGTGATAATATATTAGTAAAACTACCGCTCGAAGACACATGGATTCATTATGAACTTTTTCTATGCGAGTGTTGAAAATGAAAGATTCCCTAATGAAACCTTAAATCACACACAGGCAGTAAAACAGAAGTGGATTGTGGCATGATAAAACTGCTGCAAAACCAGTGTTAATACACTTACTACTCCGATGAAAAATTACAAACATACCGCGCCCTTTCCTGACTTTGCATTTTTGCCATCAGGATCCTCGAGGTCGGTATCTGATGACAACTGAGATTCTGCCTCCCTGTAGAGATCGCAGAAAGTCACTGCCACAGTCAAAGCAAAAGGTGATCGTGATTTGATTTGATGGCACAATTTCTGCATTGAATCACTTACGGAGGAAACTGAAACTCTGTGTGCAAATCCTGCGCTGCTAACATTTCTGGAACATTTTCTGGCTCGGCTGGTGTTGGGTGCCTCGACTGCTCTGGACCTCAAACAAGAAGGGACGTCTTCAGCAACACCTGCGAAGAAAAAAAAAAATTCAACTCAACTGCAAAACAATTATTTATGACCGACCATCCTTTTAAAATTTAAACCATCGTGGGCTACTTGGGATTCTGTGTCTTGCCTGAGGATCCTTTAACATATGGACGGGGCGAGATGAAGCATCTAAACATTAACTTTGGGACGAGATGGCGACCTGCTCTACGAACTGAACCTTGTCAGAAAATTCACAGTAGACTTTAACACACTATTCAGGGCTTGTGGACTCTAGTCAAGATAGCTTATCTGGATAATGGTAAAGCAGCAGCCACATGCATGCACACACACACACACACACACACACACACACACACACACACACACACACACACACACACACACACACACACACACACACACACACACACACACACACACACACACACACACACACACACACACACACACACACACACACACACACACACACACAAACACTCTGTGTGAGCATGCAGAATACACTGACGGAAAAACAAACACTGGATTTCAATCAAGTGTTAATGTGTCTCTAAAAGGGTGACCACATATTTAAAATAAATTACTGTGCAAGTTAAACAGTCGCTAAACTCTGCCAATACGAATTCCGTTTGGTCAGCAGCAATGGAAAAAAGTGCCAACACACCAACAGTGTTTCCTCAATCTGAATTGCAACATATTTTCTATTAAGTCAGCGAGACATGACAAATTTAGTGCTGAGATAATAAGACTTCATGCAAATTGATAAACAATCCTGTTTAAGGGGGTTTGATTTGATTGCACAATTCACATAAAGCAGCAAGAAAATAAAAGTCACGTATTAAAGTGGAACTGGGCGTTGGACAGCGCACTGATGTTGTGGTCAGAAGTCTCCCCTCGTGCAGTGTTAAGACAAAAAGCTGTTATTTGCTGTGTCTGAGGCAAAGTCCTTGAAACAATAATAGAGTCAAAGCAAAGCCAGACAGGTCATGATTATGTTCCAAAAAAAAAAAAAGAATTGTTTAAAAATCATTTTAAACAACTCAAGAGGTGGGTCTTGGCTGTTGCCTGGCAACAGTCTTGTTTCTGAGTAAATAATGACAGTCAGTGACTTATTCCCCCCACAAACATTAAACGGGTAACACTGTCACTCTGCAGCTACTTCAGCTGCATTTACACCTTAAATCAGAACGCAGAGGGTGAACTACACAGATCAATAAACCTTTTAGAAAGGCTGATAACAACGTTATGTAATTAATGCACATTTCTACTGATGACAACTGAATCGTGGGCTCTCTAATTACCATACATTACTGACAAAATCAAGAAGCGAGGCTTAAGACGATGTTATTAATAGCTAAAGTAATCATCAGCAATCTGTATTGCTGGTTCCCACTTCTTGAAAATCTGGAGTGGCCTTTTCCTGCTCTTTTGAAAATATTATTTTTCCTCTTACAGCATCTTCCTGTTCGGGGTTGCCACATTAGATCATCCTCGCCTGTATGCTCCTCGGTATTTGCACTGGCAGTCTGTTTGCAACCGTTTCACACGTATGCATGCAAATAGTACAAGGCCTCGGCTTTAATAGAGCAATAATAAATCTCTGACTGATCCTGCTCAGCGGCAGAAATGAGCTCTTACTCGCAATGAGATGATATTGTCGGTTAAACTGAAAGAACGATTAAGTCACAGTCTGCGCACATTGTAAATAGATAGATAGATAGATAGACTTATCCATCTGGTAAGGGGACAACACACGATGAATGAGACATTAGGTCATATTATTATTTGATTATATTTTGAATAATGTTTTACTCAATTTGACAACTGCTACGGTAGATTAGCTTTTTAGGTAAAGACATAAAAAGAAGATTCTGACCATCCATGTTCTACAACACTTTATCCAACTGTGATACAAGAAGCTGGAGCCAATCCCAGCTTACTACGAATGAAAGCAGGCTACACCCTGGACAGATCACAGGGCAAACACAGAGACAAGACAGTCTCACACACAATCACATCTACAGGCAATTAAAGGTCACTATTCAACCTCAAAAGCATGCTTTTGTACCGTGGGAAGAAACAATATTTTCAATTGAAAACCTACATGAGGACATTCAAAATCTGCAAATAAAAGCTCCTGAGAGCCAAACCCAGACTTGAACCAGGGACTTTCCTGCAGTGAGGTAAGAATACCAATCACTACACCATTGTGCAGCCCAGAATACCGGAGCAAGATGCTAAACGCAACAACAAACATATAAAGCTTTAAAAAATGTGACGAATTTTAAATAAATATGTTTATGCCCATAAAGGATGACAAAACCACCTGAAACTCACAACATCCATGTCGTCTTTTTCCTCACAATTAATAAGCTTTAGATCAAATTTCATTAATCTATCACAGGGAAATTGTAAAGTGTGTGCAAAACATAATTCACCATGTTCTTAATACGCACGTTCCCTTATTCAGCTTGATTTTATATGTATGTGTTCAAAGCGTAAAGGACATCCATCTATACATGAGGTATAATATTTTGTAAATATGTTGGATCTCTGATTAAATCATAGATATGAAGCTTGTGGTCTGTTCTTGTTGAACTTGTGAGTGATAAATGTTGGATTGTTGTGTTGTGCAGGGACACATGCGAGAAGTAGGAAGACTTTTCACTGGCTGTGGCTCATTCAAGTCGATGAGCCCAACCAAACGGGCATGTTTAACAGTAAGAGTGTTACTACAGTTTAATTTAATTTCCGTAACGTTGCTTGATTAGACGAAGTGGCAAACCCCGGACTGTAAATAATCCACACGGTTGTTTATGTGTTATAAACAGACTAAAGGCCTGACGTCGTGGCGCCTTAATTCGCACGCGCAGGGTGTAAAAGCTAATGACTCTCCTGGACTGGCGATGTGACATTATCGTGGGTAGGTACTTCCAGATCGCAGATGGTAGTAAACACAGCTCGGATCTGAAACAAGCTGATCTGACAACACCTCTGACAGGCGCAGTTGTATACTTCGGAAGTACAGGGAGGACTGGAGATGTCTCCGAGCTGCTGCTGACTCTTCTCCACTCTCGACTCCTCCTGACGTGCCAAAGCAGCTCCCTCATCCTACTGATACATCATCTTGGCGAGGAGTCTCAGCTCTCAACAGCGAAAGCCACTCGTCCGTCTATTTATCAATACCGAGCTTCGATCGTGACGAATGAAACTCCCTTCACAGATTTACGCTCATCTCATCGGCTGCTAGCTTGAGTAGCATTACTGTTAGCCGCAACTGGCTACGCAGACGAGCATAAAGAAAACAGCAGCTGGAAATACGAGGTCGAAACATGACAACCGTGTTTATTTTATTATCTTAGGAATGCGGTATCTTTTCCGTGTTCGTGACACGAGATGAAACCGATCCCGGCTGTTTTTCTTTTTCGCCACACTCCCCCCACGAAGCCGTATCAACGTTGACGTTAGCTATCCGCCATTTTACAACTTACCTCGTTTTAATTCAAAGACGGATTGAAAACAAATAATCCACACCTCGCGGACTTTGCACAGTGCGCGCGTTTGTCAACTCCCTGCACGAGCTGTCACTTTTTGTAAAACCTGAAAAATAATGTTTAATTTGCCGGCTAACGTTAGGAGGCTCCTTGGTGGCTAATGTGTGTGTTTTCGTTGTTGTGCATGTAGCGCGCACACACCACCTGTCGGCCGCTCCGGGTACTGCAGCCACACAGCCATATCCTGTGTATGAGAGCTCCAAGGCTCATCTCTACTGTCATCAGTACATAAGAGAAGATCTGAATTTAATCACCCAAAAAAAACCAACTATGAGAAATCAGGTTTTTGGCAAGAATCTGTCATAAAATGTGATCTCATATGTTTTGAAATCTCAATTAAAACATCACTTGTACATTGCAAGTTGTAATGTTGGGTGACATGCATTGTGTTTGCAAGTTACGTGCATATACAATTACATTTCCAAATAAATTCACGGAAGGAAACTAATTCATTTTTAAAGATTTTTTATTTTTATTTTTTTTGGCCTTCCCCTACTGTGGTGATTTTTGTTGCACATTTCAAGAAAAAATTACAACCATACAATGGAAACGTTCATGTTCCGATAAATTAACATAACTTGGGGCAGCTGTGGCCCAGTTGGTTGTCTTTAAATCAGAATATTACAGATTTTATTCCACATTTCAAAGTGTCCTTGAGCATGAATCTGTCCCATTGGATGGATTGTGTGCCGTACATGTGGCAGCCACATCCATTGTCTTTAAGAATAAAATAATAAAGTATTTCTATTCTAGTTATTACAAATGGAAAAAGCATGCATTCAAAATTTAGTACATATAAACTGAAATATTTTAAGCCCGTTTTGTTTTACTCTTTATAGCTTTGGCGTATAGGTTGTGAAAACAAAAATACCGTACTTAAAAATATTAGGAGACAGTCTGTGATGAAGCAAAAAGAGCTTATCCAATCCCTAAAAAACAATAATTATATCTCTTAATTGGTGATACAAATACATGTGTTGTTCATGTTTATGTATGACAAAAAATATATACAGTATTTCTGCTTGTCAAAGACTTCGATGGATTAGTCTTTAATATTTTAAGGCAATCACGTCCTCTTGGCTGAAATGAGTATGAGATCAAAATTTACCAGTTTATGTTTCACTATGTCTTGTTTTTTTCACTCTGAGTTTCTCAATGTTGCAGAATAATTATTAAAAGGTGGTTGCATGCAGACTTTTGATTTAAACTTGTATAAGAAAATTGGCAAAACGTAGGCTCATATTATTGTTATGTTGGACGTGTTTTTCAGCATTTATTGGACAAAATATAAGCTCAACTTAATCACAGCCAGAATGGCCCTTAAGTTTGTGTTTGCTCCAAAACTGTTGTAGTTAGTATTTGTTACTGTGCTGTACATGTAGGACTTCATGTTAATCCTCTGGTTATTAGAAGACTGTAGTGTCTGTAGTGACACCCAGAAAAAAAATAGCACAAGTTTAAAAGTAGTTTTCTAAGTAAAATCCCTCACAGACAAATGGTTCCTTGGATTTCACCTAATCCCTTTATTATTTATTGTGCATTTTATCATTTTCACTTGCTAAATCACATGTTGTCAAAATGTTTGTGTTCTTTCATCGTTGCTTTTTTACTACTATCCCACACATCAAGTTCAAGTTGTTATTTAATGTAGATTCCCCACAGGTGTTGGCACTCTGTCCTCAAAGTGCCCCGTCCCTGGTTCAAGTCTGGGTTGTGTTGGGGTCATTTCTGTTTGGAGTTTCTAAAGTTCTCCCCGTGCACGTGTGAGTATTCTCCAGGAACTCCAGTTTCCAGACACGGTCAAAAATGTGTTTGAGGTTAATTCACCACTCTAAAATGCCCGTGGATGTGAACGTGAGGGTGTGTGGTTTTTTGTTCCTCTGTGTTTGCCCTGTGACCGACCTGCTTACTGTTCAGCCACTGTCTGCTGGGAGAGGCTCCAGCTTCACGACTTAGTCGAATAAAGTGGTATAGAAGATGGCTGTATGGTGTCTATATTAATCACACAAATGGAGAAAAGAATATACTGTAAACACTCAAAGTCACTCAATTTCTGATTAGCTTTTTGTTAGAGTTGCATCTTCCAAAAACTACTACAGCAATTCAAGTTGCTGTCATAGGGGAATGCTAGTGATGAAGAATATGGTGCAACATTGCCTGTGGTTGAAGCATTATGTTGTGGCGTTGCATCTTCGTTGGTGTCGAGATCGGCCTTCTAGTGAGTCAGTCTGGTCGCACAGTTTTTAATGGCTTGTCTAAAACTTGGGTCATTATTGCTGCCTGGCATGCCACTCGGCATAATGACCATGAATGTGAAGAAAAAAGTGTCATAATATCATAGACCATAATGAAACTCTAAACACCTTTATTCAGCATTGACATTTTATTCTTCCATTAATCATATTGTACAGGTTTTGTAAGCAGTACCAGCTTGAAAAGCCGCTAAATGCTTGTGATTATGACTAAATTCTATAATCCATGTTGAACCTTTCTCTTTGACACCAGAAGGTATTTATACAGTACGATCCATTTAAAGCCATATCTTCATGGGTGAGTGGGAAATGAGATGGATACAGATGTGAGGCAGCGCAGCGTCACAAAGAAAAAGCTGAGTCACACATTAAAAGGAGAGAAGGTCTATCACTGTGGTGGGTCGTGCTCGGAGAGGGTTTTGAATTCTGCTGACTTCTGAAGCCGTCTCTATATGAACTCGTTGTAGAAAGTATTTACTGTCCCTTCAGGTGTCTCCTCCAGTGGCTGTCCTTGGCAAAAGGAAGGCACCACGAGAAGATCAGGATCCTTGATCTCGTTTTCAATATCCAGAATGCTGCGAGAGAGATTTTTTTCATTATTTTTTTTTAAAAGCAGTCATTATAAGCCGTGTATGTACAGATAACCTCACTCTGGAAGCTGTTAGAAAATGACTGGAGTGTTGAAAGCGTTTAAATAATCAACCAACCTGAAAAGAATCGTTGTGGAGTCCATGAAGTAGATGGTGCTCACAGGCAAACATCCCATGGTTACAGACATGGAGTAGACGCCTGAACAAGTCAATAGAAATATCTGAGTTAGAATGAACCACATGGAAATGTGTGTCATATATTTTCAAGGCATCCTCTCTACCTTTTTTGCCTGGTATGTCCCCGGTCCATACATTGGCTTTAAACCCCTCCCCCTCAATAGATGGATTTCCAAGGTTCATTGCACAGTGAAACTTGGCGTCATCAGGAATATCCATAGGATGAATGCTGCACTGCAAAGCTTTTTTCTCACAGCTCTGATTTTTGCTGTCGATCTCGTAGAAAACCCCCTGCAAAAACCAGACACGGGTTCAGACATCAAAGTGCTCAACAACATGACATGACTTTTTAATAAAAAAATTTAATAAAAAAATCGTAGAGATGAGTTACCTCTTCAAAAAACATCAGCACATCCAGGCCTATTGAAGTGTTGACAGGGTGGCTCTCGTTCGATCTGAACCGGAGTTTCTTGCCCATTGAATCGTAAGTGAATGCGCCGTGGGCTCTCACCTCACCCTTCAGGGTCATCTGGTTTTATTCGAAGGTGCATGTTGAGAGAGAATGAACGAGAGGGTTTTGAAATGCCATAAAAGTATCTGCAGAGTTGATTTGAAGAAAACAAAAAGAGACTCACCACACTCATAAATCCCGTCATGTTGGGAGAATCTGAAAGGGAACAGATTTAGCTGAATTACACTAAACATTTTAAAGATAACAGACCACGGATGTAGTCATAAATCAACCAGACTAGCTCAAAATGGAAGTGTAGTGATGACTGACAAACCAAGAAAGATTTTTTTTTTAAAAAAACTGGTACGAATTCTTACGACAAGGATGGTGATGGTGGTCCGCATGGCTGGTGGCAGTCAAGCACATGAAGACGAAAAGCGTAACAGCTGCGTACATTTTCCTGGTCCGGAGGGAGTCACAATCTTATGTAAGAGATGGCAAAATACAACCTTCAGCGCATCTAGTAATCTCTGAGTTTTCAGCTGCTTTTATAGGACCAGAGGCTGGCACGTGAAACTCCTGTTCTTGTGTAAGAAGGCCCAGGATGATAACGGCCCCCACTTTCAACTCCAAGCTGTATAAACACATCAGCCTTAATCCCTGCTGGAGTTGACCCCATTAAACATTTTGCAGGTTATTTTTTTATTTTTTTTATTTTTTTTGTTGTGCTTCGCAGATGTTCTTAGAAGCACCCCTCGGAGGGTCCCCAACAAAACAGATAATGGAGGATCCATGTGGTTCATGTGAGGTGAACAGAACATATAAACCTCTGTTAATGTGAGTGTGATATAGTTTCAGGGTGTGTAAACATGTCCTCCCATTAGTTCATTCAGCAACTCTACTTATTTTGGTTGCATATTTAAGTGGACATGCTGCAACTTCCAATGATATGTCCTGTGTTATACTGGACTACTTAACCCAAACTAAGTTTAGACAAAAAAAAAAAAAAAACAACAAGACTCTTTCCCCGAATTCCCACAATGTTACAGTTAAGACGAAGGATGACGAGACAGATGTAGACATGATGTATATGTCCGAAAACAAAACCAATGACGCTCTGTTGCACAACACCGACATGACTTTTTCGCACTTCTTAGTCATAGTATCTGTCATGCGGAAGGACCAAACAAAATACTCACATCCTGGTATTATGTTACTGTATGTAGATTTAAGAATGAGTAACTCAATCATCTTGGATAGATGTAATTTCTTCTTTCAGTGTCGAGGGGTTTTACTCAAAGAAGAACTTGCAATTGAAACCGTCATTTTGCAATACAAATGTGTATATTATTTTCGCTATACACACGGGTTGAAACTTGCACTCTCAACAGGTGGAAATCTATTTCAAAGAGGCATTTAAAGATATGATAATTATTTAAGCTTCGGTCCACCTTAAGTGGGCTCTAGTAGTTCTCATGCCACAATCATGTCGCTTCAGTTTACCAGTTATACATACTATACCTAATATATAGACCTTAGATTTAATGTGAGTGTTATAGGAGAGGGTCCAACCATCTCCAAAATGAAGTAAACCTAATCATCTGGATGAAGTGAATCGTGAACAAAGATAAAGTCTGTATGATAAACTAAATTGACAAGAGTGAATCGTTTTCTATTGGATGACTATATTTTTAAAAAGATAATCAAAAAACTCCAATAAACTTCATGAATTAGCAAAGACACAACACATTTTAACATCTTAATTTTGAAGTTGCGCAACAGATTAAAGAGTCTCGGCCAGCAGAGAATTTGGTCAGTTGCCCAAGAACCTCCCATACCCATTCTATTATTCCAGTGATCCAAGCAAAACAGATCCTGGGGAGTTTAAACCAGATCAAATGCAGCGGCCAGGTCCACAAAGTGTTGTTGTCCAAACTTCACTTTGTGCAGCTGTCTTTTCCTCAGATACCAAACTGCTCCTCTTGTGTTGGAACTTTAGAAACAGCTTGCGTTAAAACTGGAAAATATTATTTTTCTATTTCTGTAAACATGTTTGGAAGTATCTATTTAATTTGTTTGGATTATTCAAATTCCATATAAATCCTAAATGTCCTGCTCACATTTGTAGTTGTACATTTTCTGATGAAAGGCGCCAATGCTCTTCTTCTTCTTCTTCTTCTTCTTCTTCTTCTTCTTCTTCTTCTTCTTCTTCTTCTTCTTCTTCTTCTTCTTCTTCTTATTATTATTATTATTATTATTATTATTATTATTATTATTATTATTATCATCATCATTCTATTATATTCTATGCTATTTGTTTCTATTCATTTGTATTTGTTTCTATCTTGATTTATTTTAAAATATCGTGCTGAGAAAAGGCCCAAGGCCCAGATGCTGGTGCAGTGGGCCCTGGGTTCCTTCTGATGCAGGACAATGCCAGGCCTCAAGTGGCTGAAGTGTGTCAACAGTTGTTCCATGATGAAGGTACTGATGCTCTGGACCGGCCTGCCCGTTCCCCAGACCTGAATCCAATTGAGCACATCTGGGACATCACGTCTGGTTCCATCCACCAACGACACGTTGCACCAGAGACTGTCCAGGAGTTGACTGATGCTTTGATCCAATTCTGGGAGGCCATCCGTCAGGAGAACATCCGTCAGGAGAACATCCCTCTGGAGAACATCCCTCAGGAGAACATCCGGTGCCTCATCAGAAGCAGGCCCAGGCGTTGTAGGGAGGTCATACAGGCACGTGGAGGCCACACACACTACTGAGCCTCATTTTGACTTGTCTTGAGGAATTTTCACTGATGTTGGATCATCCTGCAATGTGATTCTCCACTTTTAGTTTGAGTATGATTCCAAATCCAGAACTCCATGGGAGGATAATTGTAATTTACATTGATTATTTTTATGTTATTTTGTTCTCAATGCACTCTGCTATATATTGAATAAAGACTTTCAACTGCAATATGTCATTAATTGAGATCTAGGATGTGTTATTTTAATGTTCCCTTTGTTTTTTTGAGCAGTGTATGTGATTGGGCTTACTGATTAATATTTTTACGTTTTCAACACGTGGAAGGAATCTAAGCTTGAGATTTAATCTCCAACTCTTTGTGTTTATTCTCTGAAAATGTCCCAACAATGAACACATGATTAACAAAATGCTTCATTTCCAATAAACCAAATAGGAGAACCAAGATTCAGCATTTCATTAAACGCTATCTTTGAAAGTTCTAGAAAAAGAAGGAAATGCATAAGAAAACCTATGAGGGTGCTTGAAACCACAAATGAATGAGACAGAAAATAGACTAGATTGCATGTACTGTATCACGTGGGGAAATTTACCATTAGTGTTTGAGGGGAATACAGAGGGGGGAGGTAAAGAAACTGAGGGAAGCCCTTCTCAGTGAGGACCTACTTCTGCTTTTAGGCCGCATTGTGATGGTTCAACAGCAGATCAGCAGGTTTTCTTTTCCATAAAAGAAAGTCAGCTTGTTTACAAACTGGGATTCACCTCCTCATCTGTTTTTTTTTTTGCAGTTTTCTGATTTCTCATGACATTTTGTTTATGCATATGACTGTGCATATCTTCTATTTCTCTGGAAGTCATTAAACATGCATTTCGTTTTATACCCTGGTGTTTGTGCGTTGTTGATGTGTAAAACATTCAACAAAAGTCATCTTGTATTCATTGTTTTTACATCCATAGTTAACATACACGATGCAAATTTACTAATAAATCCCCACAATTGTCTCAAAATGAATGTAGATCAAATATACTTCCATAGTGCAGGGGCCCAGTTGTCCTCCCTGTTCACAGCCCAGCTTTTATTTGTTCCACTAGTTACATCAGAACATCAATATTATGAGTTGCCTCCTCTAAAATTCCTCCACATTTTAATAAAGTTTTGAATATTACAAAAGGAAACGTGTACCCTTAGGAGAAGCTATTTTAGAGCTGAAACAACATGATTCTGTCAATTTCGATTTGATTGCATTAATAACTTGTTGTGTATATGAATGGAGGGGATTTACAATTGTTATGGGACACTTTGGTCAGCTCGATCCTGTAGTCTGAACCAAATGGATTAAGCTCTGTCTCTTTACTTGATATTTGAAGTGCATTCTTTTAGAACCACTCTCAGCTTTTCAGCATTTTCAATTATTATTAGTTTCAGATAGATCCCATTTTAGTCGTGGTCCGCTGTGACCTTTTTAGCCCAAACAATATTGGCAGAGTCACAACTGTTCTGCTGGTTGCAGCAAGTAACCATTGTGAGTTATAAACTGTAAATCAGAAACAGAACAACTTGCATTTTTTTTTTTTCTTCTTGACTCTTATTAGTCAGCAGATAGAGTGAACTTTGAAACCTCATTACAGGAGCCCGAGCCTATCCCCCTCAGCTGTACAGTACAGCACGAAGAGACTCTTTTGTCTTGGCGACCTCCAAACCAGCCAACACTATGTCAAAGTGAAACAGCAACACCAAAAAGAGGTAGGTGGAAACCTCCAGCGGGTGGCGTTCTAATTATGAGAAATTCCAAAGATTTCCTAAAGGTATTTAAAACAAGCTACATATGACTTGTTTCATTTGGCGCAAGAAAAAACCCAGTAAAATACTTAACTTGCCATGCCATGTTCTTTCACTGATTTTATGTTTTTAGACTTTAGAAAACATTTCCTGCTGTCAACATTGATTATCTGCTGTGATCTAAATGTTTGATTAAAATTGGCCTCGAGATAATCTTTGAACATCAAATCGTATAATGACATTAATTCTATACGTTTGCAATTAATTCTTACATGTTTAATGCAGAATGATTAAAGTTGAATATGTTTTAAGTTTCCTTTGTTTCAGATTACTATCACATGTTGTGAACTTTCATTTACATATTCATCACACAGTTAGGACCGTGTATGGAATTTACTAAAAGCTGCATTAAAAACTTATCAAAAGTGTTCCCAGGGAGAATTGAGCGATAAAGTTACGAGACAAATAATTTCAATGCAGGGGCATTTGTTGTAACATCATGGTTATAAAATGAAAGACCGTATTAATGATATGTTGAATTGTTGCTCTGCTTCCAGATTATCAGATGTAGTAACTGTAGTTTAAAGAGAAAAACACACACTTGTTATTGTCAGAGTATAAAACAAAACTTTATTTCTTCCATGGCCCAAATGAGCTGATTAAAACCTTGATTGAAATGGGATTCAGGTTAAGTTGATGGTAGAATATCCCCCTGTTTTACTTCCATATGCATTGGGTTTATCCCTTGTTGGGAAGCCACCTCCCAGCAGTTTCAAACCCCTTCTCTTAGTCGTGCGATTATCTAGAAAATAAATCTGTTTCTTGCTGTCTAAACCAAAAGCCAAAAACATCTGTTAAGTTCGGTATCATTTATTACTCACACTTAGAGCACAGAAGTAGAATCGGACATCAAGATAGAAAAGTGAATATGCTGAGCATAATAATAATGAAAAATGTTTTCCATTGAATAATAATAACAATAATAATGATAATAATAATAATAATAATAATAATAATAATAATAATAATAATAATAATAATAATAATAATAATAATAATAATAAATGTTTATTCATCACAACTCAATTACTATTTTACCAAAGTCTTTAAGACGGATGAAAATGGAATGTGAATAAAAAATTACAATTGGCCTGAGAAATGAGCATGTGATCAATAAGTACTATCTCAAATAAATCCAGTTAATTAACACACTCTTTCTCTTATTGTTTGTTATTGCTGGGAAAGTAAAAGTGTGGTGATACATTAGAACCGATAAAAAATGAAAACAATTCAAAACATCAGTAATTTTGTCATTATCAAATGGCTTTCTTAAACATCACAATCTAATTGGAAGTGTTAAATGTGGTTTTTTTTGTTTTATATTATTTTCAAAAACAAACCTAGTTTAGTCTGTATACACTTGCCTTTAATTTTGTAAGCCACA
Organism: Lipophrys pholis; assembly: GCF_963383615.2. NCBI lineage: Eukaryota > Metazoa > Chordata > Actinopteri > Blenniiformes > Blenniidae > Lipophrys > Lipophrys pholis. The sequence goes on along the minus strand of NC_137634.1, from coordinate 9,321,290 downwards.
AAATTTATCTTAATGCCGTTTTTTGGATTAAATAGAAAAGCAAATCCTTGTTTTGCATTGTGAGATTCAGTGAAACTTCACCAGTCATAACTGCTTTGCCTCATGAGACTGATGCCAAGACTAAACTTTCAGAATTTCCAGATTTTTGTAGTTTTCACAAATTTTCCATGTGATCATCTCTGCTGTCATAGCTGGATGAAAGATGGCAGACATGAAAGACATAAACCATATTTTTAAAATTGCTTCAAATAAATGAGTCATGCATATTATAACTTAATAAGTCACTCATATGTGATGAAAAGTTAACAACATATATATATATTTCTTTATCATAATGCTAAAATGTTATTGTGAAATTGGGATCACTTTATGTAAACAACACCACAACCACAAGGATAGAATCTCATTATTGGGGCAAATACCCCGATAACACAGATGTCCTTTTTTTTTTAAAACAACAAAAACTTAATTCCCTTTAAAGAGAAAAAGTGCCTCTATGATTCCCTTGTCATGAATCATATTCCTAACCACATTATGCCGAAACAGTGTGAGTAACAGAGAGCGAGAGAGAGAGAGAGAGAGAGAGCGAGAGAGGGGGGGGGGGGGGGGGGGGGGCAGTGAGTGAAAGGAAAACATGAAAAAACTCCAGTTTTGTCTGAAACTGAAAGCGAGCGCATGTGCAAAGATGTATAAATTCTATGTCTGCCTCATTACAGCTTTAATGTATCTTGCTCCAGTGGCAGGCACAGCTCTCTCAAAGCCTCAAGGTAAGACTTGTTCACCCTCATATATATATATATATATATTTAAGTCCTTCTTTTTTCTTTCTGTGTTCATCATTCATATCTCATGAAAATTCCAGCATGTCCAGATGCTGGTTAACATGATCTTATTCTAGTAATATTAGTGTTATTGCAGTGTGGAGCACAGACGTACAGACTTTAGTTTGATTGTTGTTGTTCAGTGAAGGATAACTTATTAAAAAACTGTAATGCTGTGAGAGAATAGGAAGCATGCTGACTCAACAAGACAACTCTATTGCACCAATAACACATGAAACTCTGACCAGGAATTGAGAAACTCCTATTCATTCATTTCAAACGGCAAGTGCTGAATAAAGCAGGAGACATAGCGATTGAACTTTGGTGCTCATGCACTGTGAACAAGCCATGCTGATGTGCTTTTTGGGAAAATATTCAAATCTGGAGCTATAAGTTTCGATTTCAGGACAGTCACACGGGCATTTTGTGGTTTAATAAAATGTTAAATGATGAAACTAAAGAATTCACTTCTGCTGTGTGTCTCCAATGAGTCTGTTTTACTGGAAAGAAAGTATAAGATGGGATTACTTGTGACAGTGGTCAATGATGAGGTGCAGTGTTGTGTTCCGACACATCAGTGGCCCTCGTCTCGGGCACACTGCCTGAACGGTCACCCTACCTTGTCATGACACAGAGACAACACCAGAAACAACAGACCATTAATAACGGTTCTGGCTCTGTGTCCTCCAGATGACTGTTTGGTGGCAAGCCCTCATCGTCTGCTGTAGCGTGTTGAGCTGTGTGGAGGCCTCTCCTCTGCCTCCAGTCCTCCAGAGGAATAAATATCACAACTCCTTTCGCCTGACAAGGTCCACAAGAACTCGCGTGCAGCATCTGCTGAGTAAATACGTGAGTCGCAAGTTTTGCCTTAGTCCTTGTGCACCTTCAGCTACAGATTTTCCTTGAAGCACAAATCTTTATTCATTGTTCTGTTTAATTTGATAGAAGGAGCAGCAGTTGGGGAATATAGAGCTTGAAGACTGGAGCTGGCAGTTGAATGACCTGCCGACCCTTTCCACAGACTTCTCCAGGTGGCTGAAGCTGACGGTTAGTATGACTCTCTCAATACAATCTCTAAATAATTACACTTTCTATTTAGATTTTGCATTCCCAAAGTTCTCAGAGAATTTATGCCGTATTTTCCCCAATTTCAACTAAAAATAGAGACAACATCACTGTCAAAATATCCGCTCTTGCAAAGCGTAAAAGCTCCAAACATTTGTGTGGACTTCCCCTATTTAGATCTTCAGGCACAGCGACGGGGTGGTTGTGCAACAATTACATTTTGTAATCGTGTGGTTGTCTCTTGTTGTCTGCTCAGGACTCGGCCAGGCTGCATGCTGCTTTCCGAGACATGCAAGCCTACCGGAGTAAGCTGGAGTGGAGGAGAAAACAGCTGGAGAAGGAGGAGAGCGGGCAGATGGAGGTGCAGGCGGCGGGAAGCACTTTATCTCAAAGCATCAAGAACATTCAGCTGGACCTAGAAGATCTGATGAACCATGTGAGCAGCCAGGTATCTACACATGTGATTTCTGATACACCAGAGGGAAACATAAATACAAAACAGGCCTTTTTTAATGAAAGATTATTTCAAGAACTGTTTTGCCTTCCTCTTCAGATAAGCTACATGAGGGACTCTGGGATGGATACCACCTCTGCGGCAACACAATTGCCACCGGACTCCGACAACAGCACCGAAACAGTGTGGGGCAGCCGAGTGGAGGGCTACATCATTCTGAGAGACCTGGACCTTTACCTCACCAAGATGGCACGAGATTTCCTGCTCTTGGCTTCGGAAACACACTCATAACACAGCACTGAGAGGAAATGACACAAACCGAGAAAAAAGAGGAATAAGTTTAACTGACCTTTAAGACCTTTGAAAGAAAAAAAAACCTGGAATTCTAGTTGTGAACGCTTTAATCAGTGTCTTAATGGTGTTGTTCACAGTTTACACGGAGCTAGTCCATTTTCTATTTATTTTTTTTAATGATGTGTTACTACTGTAGATTTAAGGGCTTACTTGGGTATTTCCCTCAGTTTCTGTCTTACCTCTAACTGTAAGTTACAAATAAGCTGCTAAAAAAGAGCGACAACTTCCCAGCATCCTGTTTTCTTCCTCCCACGCCTTTAAACTACTGGACTTTCCAAAGATATATTTGCTATTTATTGAAATATTTATTGACATGTTATTTATTTTCACATGGATTTGATTAAGCTCTTTTCCAAGACATGAATAAAGTATTTTACAGGGGATTTTTTTTTTTTATGTTTGATAAATATTGTTGAATATGACAATAAAGAGATGAAGCGTTGCAAACAGTGGTGACTTCATGTTATGATTCTCAAAAAAAAAACAAAAAAAAAAACTTTGCTTATTACTAGTTACTGCAGCACTGAAGACATTTGTGTTACACTGAAGATGAACAGCATGTGACTCAATAAGGGACCTTCTTTCCACTGAGGGTGCGGCGTATGCTGAGTTTCATCTTGTCAGCTGCAAGCGAACAAACACAGACACTTCTGCAAGGCAATCCTCCAGTTAGCGAACAGGATTACTGTTTATCTGGTCGTCTGCTTCTTCATGTGTCGTTGATCCGAGGGGCAGTCTAAAGAGTCAAATCAGATTGAACAGTCAGCTGGCTGAGATGGTTCTGGTATCAAAACATCCCGGCCCGCCCCGGTGGCAGACTCCCCCACATGACACGACAACGGCCCCTGACTCACCACGAGCAGATGTCCTCGCTTGCCTTTGGCTACCCTCAGCTCCGAGCCCCTGACAAAGTCGATTATTCCTTCCTTGCCCCGAGCCACAGAGAACCGAATGCTGCGGGAGAAGTTACAAACAAAACAAAAAATAAGATGGATAATTGTATTGATGAAAGAGAAGCAGAGGGAGGAGAGCTCACCTGCCCGGGCAGATATTGACGTAGTTGATCTTGCTGGCCATCATGGCGAGCTTTGTCACCACCTCGATCACATGATGGCTGTGCAGCACAGCGTCGCCCTGAGGAGGAAGAAACAAACAAATCAAAGTGGATGCATGACTATGCATTTGTAAAACAGACATGACTGTTGTGTCCTATAGTACCTTTTGTTTATTATCTTCAGTTGGCATGTGCAGAACAAACATCCCATCGCTGAGGGAGCTCACTGAGATGCCTGTGTGAAAAAAAGGGGAGGATTATACAATAAAAAGGAACTCAAAATAATTGTCAAAAATTCAACTCAATATCGTCCTGTGGCTCCTTCTGCAGTCAGAGTCAAAGTTTACCTCTCAGAGCTGCGTACTCGATCCTTTGTTTGATCTTGGTTCGGTCCACCAGCACGGCGAAGGTGTTGGTGAGGAGCAGCTGGCGTACGCGAGGCTTGAATCCCCTCCTGTCGTACTTTACCACTTGTACAGCGTACTGACAAGCACAAGGCAACGGATCAATGCAGGGAAACCTGGATCGTTATTATTGAGCCCTCAAAATGTCAGAATCTAGCCCCACCTGCACTTTGTCACTGCCCAGAGTCTGGATCACTTTCAGACTGATTTGCTCACGTTCTGCATGAAACAACGAAAGGCCTCAGTGAATGGTATGTTGAACCGGTTTGAGATCAAAAGTAATGAGCACATGCAAGGGGCCATTTGCTGGGGTGGATGCATGTGATATACCCCTTTTCTGGTCCACGTATGAGCACGTACCGAGTCTGGAGTCCAAGAACAGTCGTCCGACACTTTGAGGGTAGCTGTCCTTCTGATCTTTGAAGATGTCACTGGCAAAGACTTTCTGCATCATCTACAGAAAATAACAAAGTCAATCATGATGAAAAAGTATGAGATCTGTTGATTAACAACAAACAAAGATAAGGACGTCTACTCCAGTCTGCCCACCTGTTTCTTCCATTCGGGCTGGACCCTCCTGCAATACTTGATGACCATGTTGCGCATGTTTAGCCTTTGCAGGTGATCGGAGGCCTGAAAATTGGGATTGACAGGACATAAAATTAATGAGTAAGATCACAGATTGAGGATTTAAGACAGGAGATGGATCTTATCTACATCTGTTTGTACCTCAATGAGTAAGGACGGAGGAGTCGGCCAGCTTTTGTCCAGAACATTCTTAGGTAGGTTGTTTCGCACGTTCTTGAGGAATGAGCATCGCATATGATCGAGGAAATAGTCATTCTCAGGGCAGTATTCCTCATTACGGTAAATGAAGCCCTTTATGAATCTGAAAGAAGATTTAGGTTACATGCAAAGTGCTGTAGCAAAAGTAGGTGCAGGAACAAACTGTAAGGAAGCATCAGCTGAGCACCTCCGTATTAGATCAGCAGCCTGACGGCGCCTTTTCGCTTTCCTGCGTCCTTTCATCCCTCGCCAGGCGGACTGGATCACTATTACTGAACATACATATATGCATGGGTTAACACTAGAATTACTTTGAACACTCCACAGGAGAAAACACTCAAAAGTTGAGAACAGCTTAATGTGAAAGGGCCAAAACAGAAACATTGCATGAATAGATTGAAGGAAAAAACACAGGAGTGTGCATGGTGTGACACTATGTCCTGGAAGACAAGCTTGCAAATGATTGATGGTAATCCAAATCATTTTTATGCACCCATGCAAACTAAACAAAACTGATGGTTTAAAAAAAAAAAAAAAAAAAAAAAAATCTGCCTTTCTGAGATGCTAAAAATGTTCAAAAGAGCACAGGACGATCTAAAAAGAATAAACAAAAAACTAATATACAATAAAAATGTACAAAACTAATAATGCATTGGATAAAGTTCAGTGACTTCTCTCAAAGGAGAGATGACCAGACTCCAGGGGCTCAGACCTGCTCGTCTGATCCGTTGGTATTTGGCTCTCTCCCTGTAGCCCCTCCATGACGTCTGCAGGGTCAGTGCTGGAACACAAAGAGAAGAACGTGAAGCTGCACTCAACTTTTCCATGGAGTCCAGCTGCTGGTATTTCTGGCACAGGAACTGATTTACAGTTCAGTGTTTGATTTATCACATCTGTGTTCCTTCCATTGTACAGAGCTGAATATCTCTCATACTTCATATGCCATTATTTAGTGTGAACTGTTTTCATTGTAATAGAGACAATGGCTGCAGTGAAAAGATATTTTATTAAATCTCCAGAAGAGTTAAAAAACCACGCCTCTGGTGCACTAAATGGGAGTATCACTCAAAAAGGTTGTATTTAATGGTAGCATTTACTTGCCTTTTCCCCTGAGACTGACTTACCTATCTCTGGCTTCTTTGCTTCAAGAGCATCCTCGGTAGCAAAAAGAGTTTTTGGGAAACGAATGAAGATTTTCGATCTGGAGAAAGCAAATTATCAGCAGTCAAGAAGGTGTTTTTTAGGTCATATTCAATGTTAGAGTTCAGAGAACAGCAAATTACCTTCCCAGTTTGAACTCCTCTGGTTTGTACCCCAGGTGGTCCACCAGTGTTGAGACTCCATCAACGAGTCGGCCGTGCCAGTTGGGCCACGTTTCTGGACACAGTGGCTTGTACCTGAGAGCATTTAGTTTATTCATCGTGACAGAAGGATGGTCATAGCTCGGAATCACTCTGAAACAACGTCAATCACCTCTGCAGGAAGGCCTCAAAGCGACGGCGATAGGCAAAGCCAGCTCTCCGGACCCTCAGGTTTTCCATCAGGCCCAGGTACTTCACCTGGTGTCTGACCAGGACTTCATCAAATCTTCCTGTAGTGAGATCAAAAAACTGTTTCATTATTGAAATAAAATAAAGATTACCCCGTAAATCCCTAACGTACATATAGTTGTTTTTTTAACGTCATAGATTTTGCTTTGTTATATCGCCAATCATACTGAAAAATGTAAACGTGCACCTGGTTGCTTGGCATCATTGGGCTTTATGCAGCGTACGTAGGACGGCTCTTTAGACATGAGGATCTCCATAAGTTTCATCAGGCTGTTCTTGAACTGAGTGGCAGCCTAAAGGGAAGATCGAAGAGCACTGAATTTAATCTCCTTTAAACATTAGTGTGTGCGTGCGTGCGTGCGTGCGTGCGTGCGTGCGTGCGTGCGTGCGTGAGTGCGTGATTGCGTGAGTGCGTGAGTGCGTGCATGTTGACTCTTCAAAAAAAAATTAAATGGGCAAATGAAGAGAAAAGTGTTTATTATCAATGTTTGTGATTGATACCTTAAAGTGACAACGTATCAGAGAGAGAGAGAGAGAGAGAGAGAGAGAGAGAGAGAGAGAGAGAGAGACAGGAGGTTCTCACCATCTCGGGGCGTTTCTGGTCTATAACTTCCTCTCTGCGGAAGCAATGACTTAGGATCTGGTTGTCTGACTGGCACATGACCTGAACAGAGACCAAACCACACAACCACATGTCAGCGTGCCACACCCTCTCCTACTCTACATCCAGGGACGACACACTGGTTATTAAAGGTTGTTGTGAGCTGCTTCCTCTTCCATCACCCTCACCTCTTTCAGGTTCCTGTTCAGCGAATCATTGTTCTTATCAAGAAAACCTGAAGAGTTAAAAAAATCTTGTCGTCAAGGAATCAACAAGGGTCCTGCTCTATTGTAAGTGTCACCACTAGTGTGCCACAAATAATAAAATACATGAATAAAAATAGTCGTCAGATTGAATTTATATCATCTACTACTTACCGTTCACATTGTAGTTGACCTCTCCAGCGTAGTGCAGCAGTCTGAACTCCTCCCTACTCAGTACTCTGCGGGTTTTCCCATTTGCCAGCTTGTGCCTGAAAGCCAGTTGAATTAAGTTGAATAAACATACACAGGTCTTGCATCGGTTTTAGTCCAAGACGAGGCTTACGTGATAAAATGGGGATGGCCGCCCACTTTGTCCTCCAGCTTCTCAAGAAAGGAGACATCACAGGTCTCCCCAGGCCTCAGACACTCCTCATCCTGAAAGAATTCATCCACTTAAACAACCAGTGACAGACTGTAAAAACACACAAACTAGCTGCTGTTACACAAACCAGAATGGAGATGATGCCTTTGTGCTTCTCCTCAATCAGGTCACATATGATCTTGTTGTCAAAGTATTGCACTGTCTCCCACTGCAATCAAAGGACATCATGCAAAGTCAGCATAGAAAGAATTTTCTCTTATAAAATATTCTTTACCAAATTCCTTTTTCCAAATGTAAAGTATTAAAAACCAATGGCAAAACCAAATTTACAAACCGACCAACAAGTGAACTCACTTCAATTCCTTCTGTTTCGTACTCTTCTTGCTCAGATCTGAGGGTGAGCTCGATGAACAGCTGCTGGAGCTTCTCGTTGCAGTAGTTGATGCAGAACTGCTCAAAACTGGGAATTAATCCAGACATTTAATGAGTATGTCACAGTGAATGGTGCACAAAGTCGCAACTCTGGACAATTTTGCAAAACATGCAAAGAAATGTTTTTAAAAATGACAGAGCGAGAAATGAAATGAAATGACTCAGACCTGTTGTGCTGCAGGACCTCAAACCCATAGATATCCAGGAGTCCTATGACGGAGGATCCTTTGCTGTTATGGTAGATTTCATCCTACATGACAGAAGGAACAGACCATGCACACAATCCATGTAAAACTTGCCATCATAATGAGTGCAGAGGTCCTTTGAGCTGTTACTGCACCTTCTGAGCCAGAGACTGGTTGATCTTCTCCACCAACCAATTGAAGGTCCGACCATAAACCGTCTTGGCCAAGGCGTCACGGGCAGACACTGCTTGCTCAAAAGTCAGCGGGCTGATCATCTATAACGCACAGACATGAGCGCGATTCAATTACGTATTGACACCGGCAACGCTTGAAAACCTGTGGACAACAAGCTGACCACCTCCTCTCCTTTGGCCGTGAGTTTCTTGTGTGTGAGTGCCTCCTCCAGGGCTGAGCCATCAACACCCAGCAGCTGCAAAACAACAACACATCTGTTCTCGGCATTGAACTGAGTGTTTGTGCACATTCAAACATCCAGTAATGCTAGTGGGATTCTTCTGACCCTTGCAAGAGTTGAGATCTGGGTCTCTGTGGTGACATAAGTTTCTCCTTCCTCTCCTTCCCCAAACTGAGTATTTCCCAGATGCAGAACTCCAGCGATGATATTCAGCAATTTCTGAGGTCAGACACACACACAAACAAAAAAGTAAAAAAATTAAAACAGCTGATAAAACTTCTGTTCTTTACTTTCAGTCTGACTTTTAGAATTGTTAACATGTCAACCAGAATGAGGTGTGCATGTGGTTTTCACTGACCTGTACTTCTTCCTCACTGAAGCCAATGACAGGCAAGGCTTTCATCACAACTTTCCAGTTGTTCTTGTCGCTGATAGAGCTCACTCGGGGGCAGTTCCCCTGAGAAGGACGGTTACAATAAATCCCATCATTCAGATGGTATGCCTGCACAGACCTCAGTTTGAATACAAGTGACGTGTAATATTGCGTCCTGCATACCTTCACCAGATAGGGGTAGCTCTGAGGATTCCTCTCCAGGTCAAGTGTGTTGAGGAGGTCGTTGTCTCCCCCGTCCAGGAGCTGATAAAAGATGTGGAAGTTTCTCTCACCGTGGTTCTGGTGCACCACACGAGATTTTTCCAGCAGGTAGTTCAGGATGTGACCTCCCACTGGCGTTCCCTTAGAGATAAGTGATAATTATTATAAAGCGATTTTCAAGGGGTTTCAAAGGTTGAGATTGCAGCCATAGCTCATGTTGCACAACTTTTTTCTTTTACTTGCTCAGTTTCATGCACTGAATAGAGACAATTGGAATCAGGCCCATGTTTTTATCGCACTCCATGGACACTCAACTCTTGGGCAAAAACAGCTCAATAATGCTGTTTACATAACTTCAGAGAAAATAGATTAAAGTGTCAAAAATAATGAAACTCCCCAAAACTACAATATCACTACATTTGATCTCAATCACACAGAGTTATATAATTAAATGTGATGTCCTTATGATCCATTCATCTGTTTTGTATAACAATTTATCTAACGAGGGAGCAGGGAGCTCAGGTTAAACAGGTCACCAGTCCATTATGGGGGAAAACACAGAGTCAAACAGCCACAAACATGCTGATATTCATACTTATGTATATTCACACATGATTTAGAGATCCCATTACAGCTGACAATCATATCTTTGCACTGTGAGACCTGAAGAAAAGCCAAGCCCAGATTATAACTGATCTGATGGACTGAGAGCCACAGTGGCCAGACCTATTGTCATCTTTCACTTCCATTCATTATGTTTTTACTGAAACAATTGTCACCTGAAACCTTCTGTTGGGGATGTTTGGATGTTCAATTTGTTAGTTGTGCCATAGCTTAGCTTCAAATATTGCTCTCAGTGTAACGTAAGCCCTTCTAATCTCAGAAATCAACAAGAAAAGCAACGAAGACGCACTCACCCTAAAGTCAAACTGGACATCCATGTATTTCCCAAAGCGGCTGGAGTTGTCATTCCTCAGTGTTTTGGCGTTTCCAAATGCCTAAGCAAAAGAAAAGAGATGCGAAGTCAGGAGGGACAGAAAATAGGATAAAAAAGTGCAATTTTATTATATCTAAATTTAAAACAAAATTTTTATATTGGCTGTTCAAATACCTCCAGAACTGGGTTGGACTGCAGAAGACGTTCACCAAGGGCAGCCATGTGATCATTAGTGGGGCAGGTGACCGCATAGTACAGGAGGATCTTTTTGGAGGCCTCTGTTTTACCTGCTCCGCTCTCACCCGAAATAAGAATACACTGGTCCTTCCTCTCGGTCCGCATGGCCCTGTACGTGTTATCTGACAGGGCGTAGCTGGAGGGAAAACACAAGAGCAGCTTCAGTTATAGACCTACTTACAGTATTAAGGTGGTTGAATGGAGTTATACGAACAAATGTGAACTTCAGTGGAGTGGAAGTAAATGAGTGATATATATATATATATATATATATATATATATATATATATATATATATATATATATATATATATATATATATATATATATATATAAGATTTTCAAAAGTCTAAAGATAATCACTCACATGTGAGGTGATATTTCATAGAAGCTGACCCCTCTGTAGCGCTCCATCTGTGGCTTGGAGTAAATCTCAAGCTCTTTGTAGGGGTTCATAGACACCAGCACAGAGCCAATGTATGTCTAAGCAAAAGCAATCACAGGGGAGCAGACAACAAGATGTCATTTAGGTTTCATCACACCAGTTGAAATCCCTTTTAACGTACTGTAGAGAAAAAGAAATAGCTTTATTACGTAGATTAGGTTTTCTCTGAATCTTCGCCGCAGGTTCTCAATGAAGGCGGCCTCACTGTTGTAGTTTTCCAGCAAGACAAAGTCCTGCACTCCGACCCTGTCCCGGGCTGTGAGGGCGCTCTCCATCACCAGTCGCACTCTCCCTTCAATATCCACTTCCTACAGCAAGAGGAAGGAGACAGAACTTTGATGAATGTCCAGAAATGCCCTTGAAATCAGTCTGCTTACATGCAAACTGGTATATGGTTGAATGTGAGTTTCCCTGCCTTCATAAGCTGCTTGGTTCATTTTAAAAGCTAAATAAATTAAATTTTTGCTGTTAAGATGGTGTAGTCACCTATAAGTCACAGTGAGGCTTTACAGTGTTGAGTTTGCATCTTCTCCCTGTGCAAGTGTGGGCATTGTGTATAATGTGAATTGGTGTTTGTGAGTTGACTGCAGGTGTGAACGAGTGTTGTCTGTTTCACTGTGTTGATCCCTGCCTAATGTGTATAAAAAGGAATTACAGAAGATGCATGGGGTTTCAAAGAAGTATAGTGACTAGTATTCTTTCACATATATGATATCCATGTTCAAGTCCAGATTTAGGGGTTGGGGTGTGCATGTGTGTTTCACAGTCTACTCCCAGTGCCCCAAAAATATGTGTATGTAGAGGAGTGGGTGACTATAAAATTGCCTAAAGACATGTGAGTGTGTGTGGATGTCTCTTACAGTGTGCATGCCCATAGTCAGCTGTGTAAAGTGGAGAAGTAGCATGGAAGTAAATTTTTCAGTTGCTGTAATTACACAAAGTTGTCCAGTAGGGGGCCCTAGAGGCCTGTGCCCATTTAATCTGAAACAAGCAGCTCTGACTGTTTTAAACAGATGAACATATGACATTAAATATTGGAGTTATTCTCACATAACAAATTATAAAGAATAAGCCATAAAATAAAACAATATGCATTTCAAGAACATTTCCAAAAACATAAAATGCAAACAACCTGATATAGGAAAGGTCCACAAAGTTTTGCCAAGACGAAACAATGAAGACATTTAAGGAATCCCAATGATAAACAAGCAGGCAGACTTCTCTATTGTGTGATAGTGAGATAACTTACTAGGATGTATGTACAGTACACACAGCGGACGAGATTTGACCTGTGCTGTGGGACAGAGTGTGTATATGTCAACCTACACTGTGAGGACAAACATCAGAGTGCAGGAAGGAATTACCCATCCGCATAGAGAATTTGTCATAGATGCCCTGAAGTAAGGTTTTACACACACAACTACTTGCACAGACGCATTTGAAGCTTTAAAGATTGCCAGCGGTCCATACTTACTGGTGATAAATATCCAGACGGAGATTGTAAAGTGTAATTAACACACGATACCTCAGCTAAACTCCCGGCTCTGTGTCCTTCTTATCAAAGACCCATTTGTGAGAGAAGCCCTGCTGGTTCACATTCATAAAAACATGCAGCAAGTGGAACAAAGGGGATAGACTTCCACAGGATTTCTGTTTTGCTTGAATGCAAGAACCTCTCAAGGGTCTCATTTGGCTGCTTAATGCTGCTAAAAGGTCATTATCTCTGAGCACATGATGCAGGAAAACCCTTAAAAAAACAAGAGGACAACAGTGGAAGATGGCCAAGAAGTGAGAGCAAAGGAAAGCCGCCGGACGCCTCCACTGCTGCCCCTCCTCTCTGCTTCACCTTACAGTATTGTTCTCCCGCTTTCAGGTGGGTGTCCTACAGATAGCAATTACAGTTCACAAGTCAGAGTTTCCAAAGGATACACGTTAGGAATTCCAAGGTCGAGTTTCGGGCAGGCATTCACTGGATGCCATTTAAAAAAAAAGAGAATAGAAAAGAAAAAGAAACATACCCGGCTGGTTTGTGCTACGCCACACATGTTAGTGGTATATTAAAGATTTCTTCACCTTATCTTCACATTATTTGTCACTTAAATGTGAGTTCTTCTTTTAGTTTTGTATTAATGGTTTGCAGGTTGTCTAATACTGTGATCTTTTACTTGGATTTGGGAAACAACAGTGTTTTCAGCGTGCAGATCAACCTTTCACAGTGGATGACACCAATCATCACCGCTCTCCTCTGAACTTTAATGGACTTTTTATCTTAGATATCATCTCTTTTAACTCGTCTGTGATGTTGAGTGTCTGTGGTGTTGACAGAGGAGGCACAGTGTCTGCCATTACTGAAACAATAACTTTTAAAGTTGTCCAAAGATCTGCGGCAGTGACACATAGTATTGCAAAAACAAAACACATCTTTGTCTGACAGCTCCCAAACAGAGAAAACATTGTTTTTACAGTTTCTCTCTGACCAGTCATAAGTTTGAGTTTATATCCAAAAACTATTAAAAACATTTGCCTCCAAAGTACAGAAACCCTTGCTCACAGCTGCCTTGATTGACCCAACCCCAACCCCACCTACACACACACACACACACACACACACACACACACACACACACATGGATTTCATCTTTTGACATGTGAGGTCTTTTCTCACTGTGTTAAAGGAAAATGGAAAAGATTTAAAAACAAACATTTGAGTTGCGACTGAGGTTCACTTTGGGCTACAGGTCTGAGATGGAGAATGGCTGAGCATTCATCATAACCCCTGCAGGCTTATGTCTGTTGGAGGAACCTGATGCCTGATCTCACCGACACTGGTTTTTGATTTGACTTTAAGTTTTGAGGAGTTTCTGTGAAATCCGCAGAGGCTTTTAAATGCAGCCGGAGCAGCGAGAACCAGAGAGTACTTTAACAGTGGGACTTGGCTTTAGGCCTCATGACTAAGCTCTGCTAGGCTGAGTACATTCAGATTGTCTTCCTTATAAGGCATGCCCCACCACTCCGTCCCAGGGCAAGCTGCTCTGGTACCACAGCTGGCTCCCTAAACACTCATGTGCCAGCAATGCATATGGCAGAGAAAAACAGCAATCTGCCTTTTGGTAAAGTTTGACATCAACTCCTACAAAAAAATAACTAAATCTGCTCTGACTCATAAAGAGGAAAGAAAAATATCCAAGTGACTCATTGTTGTGTTTCGCTTTTCCCTGTCTGCTGTCTCTATGGCCGAAAAAGTGGCTTATCCGATCTACTGGTCTATTGTTCAGGTTCAGAAAATTCACAATCAGAGCCACGTACAAGTCCTCGGTGGGCAGTGCTGAACATGAAAACAAAACAAAGAGCATCATAGCATGGATCTTACCCTGCCCTGGTACCTCATCCTGTCCTGCTGTTGCTGGCAGAAGGCTCGACTGGTGGTTCCCCCTCAGGCTGCACCTCCTGCACCTCCTCCTGTGTCAGACGTCTCAGTGGCCGCTTCTCATCCACATTTGCTCATGGTAAATTAGGCAACTTGACTTCTCTCCACCCGAGTCACTTTCACTCAGTCTTGGTCTTCTTCTTCTTCTTCTTCACGCTTTCCCTCCCTCACTCGTCCTGTGAGGAAAACACACACACACACACACACACACACCCAAACTCTAATGGCTCCTGCTGTTTATTCCTTCAGTTCATCTTGCCCGTGACAGGTCAGAGTAAATGACCGCCTCTCCATGAGTCCTTCTCCTTCCTTCCAAAATACTCTGTATAAAAAAAGGGCAGGAACTCCGCTCACACGTCACAGTCAGAAAGAGAGAGAGAAAAAAAGGAGCCAGGGGGAAAGTATGCTGTAGGATAATGAAAAAAAAAAAGAGCCAGAGAAACAGGGAGCTTAGAGAGTTTGGAAAACGTTGCTAAGATCCCCAAACTACAAACATGTAATCATTGTGCAGCTATAAAAAAAAACCAAAAGAGAAGAGGGGAAAAAAAAAAGAAATCACATGATGAGATCTCAGTACATTCTTTCTTTCTTTCGTCCTTCCCTCCTTGTTTAGTTTGTTCCCTCCCTTCTCTCCCACAAGCTGAGACATATTCACATGGGATGAGAGTTATGGAAATGTTTCACCAGCAAGACTGCACGTCTCCTTTGGGCTGTTGACAAAATGACTCCATTCAGATGTGTCTAGATAACGTCACCAGTCAGAGGTGTTATATTCACCTTCTGTTTGGTTTTCAAATGCAACAATTCTACAATCCGATGCAAAGAGTCAAAAGTTCAACCGCGAGAAGAATACAGCATCTGCTTGTCTTATTTATTATCAGTTTTCTCTCACCATTAATTTGTTCCTTCCCATTCTTGGCATTTTAGTAAAGTGCTGTTAAGGACATGACGCCCTTGTGAGAGAACAGCACCCTCTGGTTTCTCCTTCTACAACTTTCCCCCTGCCTCCCTTTTCTCCGTTGTGTCTCCACGCCCCACTCGCTTTCCTCTGCCAGCATCATCAAATATCCAGCACTGAGGAATCTGAATAATGCTACCCAGATGGAGAAAGACTTTTTTATTTTTTTTTCTTGCTCTTTGGCTGTCTGAAGAAGTTTTTGAAGGGAGGAGAGAAAAAAAAAAAGTTGCATCACTCCTCTTGATCCAGTATGAAGTGTGCACGGATTGAAATCATTGAAATATTCAAAGCTTTTCATACCCGTGAGTGTCCTGCAAAACCTCATCTGGAGCCCTGCTGTGCATTACACTTGGAAAGGAACCTTGCCAGGTGTTTTCTTTTGTTCCCTCACAACTTTTCGGTCAGGGGAATGTATTCTTTGTGCCCTTCTGTTCACTCCTCCCTCTCTGTCCCTCGCTACGCGGTCAACCCTGATTGATTGTGTCCTGTTGACTTGCATCAGTCGATGCAGAGCGCAAAAATCAAAAGAGGCTTGTACAATGAGCTGATGGTCTGGTCATTCAGGTGGAACATAGATGTTGACTGCAGAAGAATGGTTGGTATTGTTGTGTCCCTCGATCAAAGCAGGAAGAGTGAGGACATACTTTGGAGAAGGGGTTCACCTTCTTGAAAAGTCACATATAAATCTAAAAAAAAAGAAGCTTTAAATCTGTTTCTATTGTTGGGTCTAATCAGAGGTGAGCATGTTGATGAGTTTCTTTTTTTTACATAAGGACATGTAGTTCAGGTGCTGCTTCAGGCCCCGATTTCCTTCCTCATTTCAGCCTTGTCCTTACTTAACACTGCCGTCTGGATCGGGCAAAAGTTGCCTGAATTTCTCTGAAAAACATTTATTGCCCCACTGATACGTGTCACAGAAACCAACAGCTCTCTCCAGTGTTTTCTTATCTTTCAGATTCTTACAGTGACCGAGGCAGACTGCTGGTAGCATTTACACTGACAAACAAGACCACAAGCACATGGAAAACGTGACAGCTTTTTTCTGCCTTGCCAGTCAACAAACCAGCGTCTGGCCCAACGTTTAGTGCCAGCACATTAAAATGATCCTAAGGATAACCAGCCACGATTTACAGCAGTGGTTTTCAACATATGGAGAAGGTCACAGTTTCAGAACAGCGAGCAATTAAAATCTGAAGGTCAGTAGGATGCTTCCCCCCCATTTTATTCCCTTGTAATTTTTGAGAAGAAACTATTAAGATTCATCGTTTCATTAAAACAAACATTAGGAACAGATTTTACTTAAAGGTAATGAGAGAAATAAAAACTCTAAAGCTTCGGTGTTAAAGGCACAGCAGTTAAGGCAGTTACAGATGGTTTAAAAAAACTTACTAGATATTTTAAATAAAGAATAGAACTTGCAGGAGAAGTTATGTTTCTCCTCACACACTTGGGAAAGCCCTGGCGTCTGTCCTCATCATTTAAGATGCAGTATTTTCAGCCGAGTTGTTTTTCCAATCAGTGTTCCTATCTTTGTCTGGAGGTTCCTGTAAAACAAATTTCCTTCCTCGCTGTTTCCTGATGTTCAGGTTCTTCCTTCATGAGGTTTTGGTTTTGTGTTTCAGTCTCAACCAAAATGACACATTTCCTAATTGTGTCCTCTTTTTGGGTGTGTTTTGTATTTTAGATAGAGGGAAGCCCATGTTTAATGGATGGAAAAGCGATAAAATGACATTGACCCTGACAAAGATATGTCTGGATGGTTTAATTACATTGATGTAAGAGTTGCGTTCCTCTTATAAAGGAAACTAGTTTACAACTCAGCCCAACCTGTAAACATTATAAAAATAGGTAACATTTTGCTTGGCAATCATCTAATACGAGTAGCTGAGTATCTAAAAAGAAAATCAAGCATCTCTTCCCCTTACTGTCTTAAACACCCTCTGCCTGACTTCAATTTGAGATAATCTCATTATAAACTGAAAAGCTAATTCTGAGCATCTGACATGTTGTGGAACAAATCCAAACACCCCTGCATAAAGTTGCATTCACAAACCTCACCCTTCTTTCCACCCTATTTTGCATTTCCCAGTATACTGTGAGAATTAATCCTGAATATATAAAGGGAACTTTGTTTCCTGTATTCACTCCTGCTCATATATGCACACGTCCTTTGTACATTTATAGCTCCTCTGCACTGCACCATAACTGGCCTGACTTTGCCAACAGTTCATTATTCCCTTGGTAAAGTCATCAATTGTCCATCTGTGCTGGGCTCCTTCAGCACCCATCTGTTGTCCCTTTCACCCCATCCTAACCTCCACTGCCTCTCAACCCCCAGATAAGCGTTACACCACAAGGGCTACTTTATAAAATGACCAAGGTGGAAAACAAAACCCTGTGAAGCAACAAACTGAGGCAAGAATTTAAAACTTGGATTAATACAGAAACAATAGTCCAACTGGAAACTGAGAGCAGAGTGACCTGGAATCTCTTTAGTCCTGGTATTAACAAGAAAATGCTGCATGAGGACAGAAGTTGAGCTCGGTAATGCAACTTCCCTGGCTCGATCACTGGGACAAAAGCAAACATGATCTTATCAACAATATCAGCTTCTCTGGGTGTTCTGGATTAAAGAAAGGCTTAGGGCTCTGCCTAGTGGTAAGTATATCAATTGCACTGAATTGGCGCAAATTCTACTTCTGCAAAAGGGCTGGATTGGAAAAAATACAAGAAACAGATGTTTGGGAAAATTCATGATGAATGTTGAATGACGATGATGAATGACTTTTTATGAGGAGAAACAAACTGATGAAATTAATACTCCACTTTATCAGGGATCAATCTCAAGTCATTGTGTAGATATTCTATGTGACACGACGACAATGAACTATTTCAACCTTAGATCTCAACAAGTGTCCTCACAAGTTCACCTAACTTTGATATAACTGACCAACACCAAAAGCTTAGTGGTTTGTTTTTAGTGGATGTAGAAAGAATTGTGAAAATGTGTATTTAAATACGTCTATGTGCTATATATTTCCTTTGTACATGCAGTACATACAAATATGCAAATGAAAATTTAAAAACCTAAACAATATAGGCTGCGATTTTAATTCAAATTGAAAACTTACTCATTAAAACATTATTTTTAAAAGTTGGAAAGTAGTAATTAATCTCAATATTAAAAAAATAAAAAAATAAATACAAGTAAAGACCCCCAAAATACTCCACAATTCCAGTAATGAGAGTCCTGTGTTACTTCCACCTCTACCATTTAGCACGTGAAGAAAAAAGCCAACAACATAGACATGTTTAAATTAGAATACAAATCAGAAATCTAACCTAAACACGTGCAAACACACGCAGACTTACCTGATTATCGCCGTACACAGTGAACTCTCTCTCCCATGTCGTCCTGCAGCACAAGTGTCCACACCTTAGGTTACCTGCACAGCTGAAGGTGAAAGCTGCAGACTTCACAGTCCATCACAGGCCTGTAAACCTCCTCCTGCAGCCAAAGGGATACAGCACAGCAAAGGTGGCGAAGGAAATAAAACCTTGAAATCTTTATGGGGGAGAAAAACAATGAGCATGAACCTTTCTTCTGTACAAGTCACAGAAAAAATGTGAGTTGCTTCACGGTCTATAAATCCACTAGGAGGCGGCAATGCTGAAGTTAATAGTGTGCCAAAAGTAATCAGATATGATGTTGATGAGTGATGCCAGCCTCTGACAAAGAGTGGAGAGATGTAGTGTGCTGCACTGTGAACCTGCACAGAACAGTTTATGAGAACATATATCTCTATTTAACTTATATTCCTTTCCGTGTTTTTGGCTTTGGATCTTTGAATTGCGCACAGGGCCACACCTCATCTATTTTTCCATTTACAAACATGTATTGATTTGTTCATTGCTGTATGAATTGAATACCCATCCCCATGTTCATGGTTTGTTTTTTTCTTCCAGAATTTCCAACAGGAACATTATTGTATTATTGCACATAAGTCTGCTTATTGTGTAATGCATGTCGCTGTGATTAGAGCACCTCCAGGGCCACACTCATGCTTGATTATGGTTTTGTTATTTATGACCACCACAGTGTGCTCCACATAATTCTTATTATTGATGACTTGAAGAGGGCTTTCTAAGAGGTGAGGGAAGCATGCTTTAAACCACACGTTGGCTGGTTTGAATCCCCTTAAACCCCAACTGCTCAGGCTTGGTCACGAAGTGCTTCCTGCGTAAGACTCGCGCCAAATCAAACATGAGGATCACATGATCTGCTGTGGCAAATCTGAAATGGAGCAGCCAACATGCAAGTGGTATTCTTTTAAACAAGTAAAAGCTTTCAGTGAAATAAGGATTTAGAAAAGGGGAAAAATACAGTTAAATGCCAATCATAAAAACATAAAAATGCAGTCCTACTTGCGTTGTGTATGTTAATTTAAAATTTGGTTGAAACTAAAAATGCAACAAATGACTCTACATTGTACTTGTTTGGCTGTCCAAAGCTCCAAAAAAGATCTGAAATCCTCGGGAAGTATTTTCCTTCATGTTAATGGCAAATGGTCTGACACTTCTCAAGACACATTCGACATGCTTTCCCAAATTCAGCTTCGCCGTGTGCTAATGCTGCTTTGTCAGCTTCAAGAGCACCTATTTCTAATATAATAGTTATTATGAATGCAACTCTTAGTCGCGTAGTCAATTAACCACAATGGCTGTGGGCTAACTTTGGCCCATTGCATGTGTGACCCCCTGAGGCTGGAGGATGAAGAACCATTACAAGATACTAGCTGAGGTGTGAACAGACTTTAAAAAAAAAAATCACCCACGAGAACTTTATTTAATTGAATCAGCAAAGTGCTGTATCTTCACTGACTTCATTGTTTACATGAAGATAACTTAGTCAGTAGTGCTTTTCCTGATATAATTCTAATGCAACATTTTTTTTTACATCCTCAAGATTTTTTGTGTTTTTTTTTTGTCCTGTTTAAAAGTGAAATAAAACACCCATGACAACATTACATTTGTTACATACAAATCCACACCCAGACATATTCAATTCAAAATAATACAGACAATTGCTAAAACTAAAACAAGAAGAAGCACTCAGAGATTAGACAAAGCTCCAGCTTGAGGTTACATACATAAACACAACAATAAACTCCAATAACAGGATGTGAGTTAACATAACTCAATCCTCATATATATTTGGTGACAAAGCTTTCCGTGAATTTCCCTCACATCAAAAAATAAACCATTAACTCCATATAACAATTTCTGAAATCATAAATATATGAAATCGGATGTCATATATATAAGAAACAATGATAGGTGTATGAGAGTCAGTGTCAGTACATCTGAAAGTGTGAAAGACTGTTTCGAATTTCCAAGTTGAGAATGAAAATCATAACATACATGTGAATCTCAAATCCCACCACTGCACTGCGCCGCACAGCAGAGGTTTAATGACTTTGACTTGTTTTCAGGTCTTTGCAGCCAGTCAGGCTGAATGACAGGGGGAAATCAGTTCATTAAAATAAAGTTGACATATTCATACTTCCCAGAAATAAAGTTCAGACAGATGACAGTGTGAAATTCCAAATGACATATTCTTTGCTGGATTGGTCCACACTGAAACAGCTCAGCACCCATCAATGAAGCACAAACCTGTGACAATGCTGTGTGACCAAAATATCTGCAACCATGAAATTGATCTTTGTTGCAGAAATGTTTATTCTGCGACAGCTATATCGGAAAGAAATGCTCTTTCATAAACTAGGTGAAAAAACTAATACAGAATATCAACATTTGGGTGGTGGTATCACAAGAATCATTTAGAGATCCTATACGCCTCCAAGGTTTTGAAAGATTTATATTAAAATTAATTCATCAGGTCCACTGAAACTGATTATAATGTCACCAAATGTATTGTAAATGTTGCAGCCATGATGAAAACCATTTTAAAGAACTTAATTCACTTATTTAGAAGCAGTTGGGATTGTCAAGGTAAAGTGTAATGCCACCAAATGTAATTCACTCATTGATTATCCACTGGTTATACTATGACCTTTACATGATATGAATAGCAACAAGACAAGCTCTTGATTCAATAACACACATACAGTTACATTCAATTCCATACCCGGTGAGTAAAACAATTGCTCTGGAGGTAATACTATTGTATATTGATTAATCAATCAATCTTTTATACTCACTTTATCACGCCAAGTGGTCCCAGTGGCAAAATACTGGGTAAATCCTCAACAATTGACCAGTTCAAACGTAGAGAAACAGAAAACAATACCCTCGCACACAAATCTACTCAATCTAGATACACCAATTCACCAAAAATGTTTAGACTTTAGAAGGAAACCAGAGTTTCAGGAATAAACCAACATAAACACGGCCTCCGAATTTGTCTGGCAGAATCAATCGCTGAAAAACTGCAACATGATAAGTTCATATTGGGATCTAGTTTTTATTTGCTTATTTATTTATTTATTTATTTGGTCTAAGGGGCACATGGGCTGAATAGAAAATCCACCACTTGGACGGGGATTGAATCTTGTCCGGCATACAGCTGCTTAAGTACCACAGTCAGTTGTCTGAAGCAGTAAACTACAGAGAAGTCCTTATTCAGGCTGAATATTACATCATGTGTGAAGGCCAATGCCAGGAAGTGGGAGAGGGGGAACCAGAGTCAGAACTGACCCCTGAAGGCATGCAACTGTGACCCTTTCTTCATAACAGAAAGTGGGAAATGCAGTAGGAACGAAGTAAATCTGAGAAGAAAGTACCGAAATGGGTGGGAAAGAGGGAGATTTTGATAAAAGGCAATTGGTTGGAAAGTGGGACATTTGGGAAGCATGGAGAGTGTGAGACATTTCGCAGGAAGTGGGGCATTTGTAAGGTTAACAGAGAGGGAACTCTTATGTGAAAGTTGCAAAGTTAGATGGAAACTGGGAAGAACGTAAGAAATTTAATGGAAAAGTGTGAAATTGAAAAAGTCGGGGAGTGTGGGGAATCAAATTTGTTTAGGAAATTTTTAAAGCGTGAAGAATGTGTCAAATTATGAAAGTGGAAAAGGAGAGTGGGACATTGGACAAGTGGGGGCTGTAAACAGGAAAGTGCTTGATTGACCCTGGTGGGTTACTTGGCTGAAAATACCCCAAAACACCTTATCAAAGGTCAGTGATGGTGTTTTTGTATCAGAGCAATCTTGCAGAATTTCAATGAACTTGAAAAGCTCTGGTGACTCCGAAAGCAACTTTTCTAAACGTGTGACTTGGGATTTTATATCATTGCTGTAGTACACTAAAGCTGAGAAATACATCAGACTGCCATTTCTAAACTGGAGGACATCTACTGTCCCCGTCGCCCCGGGAAAGTGAAATCCATTATTCTCATCAAAATCCACTCACATACAGGAAGAACATGCAAACTCCAGAATGGACCTTCTCGTGCACAGCGGAGCAGTCGTGAGCGCTCTCGCCTCTCACAGCGAGAATGGCTTGGATTCAAATGCTGGCGGGCCTATCGGAATGGAGTTTGTATATTCACCCTGTAGATTTCCCCCCACGTACTCTGGTTTGCTCCCAAGGTCCAAAACCATGCTTGTGAGGTTAATTGGTGGCCATAAAATGCCCCTAGATGTGAATGGTGGTTGTCTGTCTCTGTGTGTTTGCCCTGTGATGGACTGGCGACCAGTCCAGGGTGTAACCTGCCCTCGGCCATAATGACCTGCGACCCTGAACAGGATAAAGTAGTAAGATGAAAGGATGGATGGATGGACCTTCCCTCCTAAAGTGCACCATGCACCGACCCAACAATAATAATAGGAATTTTTCTCTTATTCAAGAGAGACATCCAGATTTTGTTGTGATCGTGTACAATAGAAATAAATGGATTTCTAATATATTCTGTAATAAAATAGGCCCTTTTATTAATTGCATATGAATAAACATGTAAAAATCTACAAAGGAAGAGACAAAAATTGCATCAAATGTCGATTTTTTATTTTTTTTTAAGTCTTGTTATGCCTCGGTGACTGAAACGTTACTTTTAGGTGAGTATTTTTGATGTACAAGAGATTGGAGATGGCAGATTGTAGTTAATCCAGAGTAACGTCAAATGACGGGCGGGATTTCACTCCAAAAACCGGTCAAGTTTGAACCGAAACTGCACGTCTACTTT
Organism: Lipophrys pholis; assembly: GCF_963383615.2. Classification (NCBI taxonomy): domain Eukaryota; kingdom Metazoa; phylum Chordata; class Actinopteri; order Blenniiformes; family Blenniidae; genus Lipophrys; species Lipophrys pholis. The sequence continues at coordinate 9,297,786 of NC_137634.1, read as the reverse complement.
GTGAATGCTGCTCTTAACGCCGGGGAGTGGATTACTGTGGAGTAACGAGCTGCGCATAGGCGCTGACTATCAACAGAGAGCCGACCTGCTGCAGTTGTGTGAGGGCGCCGCTGGGTGAGTCCCTCTCTCCGCCGCTCCTGTCTCCACAGCTCCCTTTTCCCAAAGAAAAGAAGAGGAGAACTAGGTCCGGGGAGGAGGAGGGCCGCCGCCATTATCGGAAAGCTGACAGAAATACCACTTTCACGCACGCAGCCCCGCACCGGAGGACTGACCGGGACGGGTTCGGTTCCTGCGACGCTCGGAGCGGATTTGAGACCGAACAGGCGTCGATCGCGGCGAACTCTCCCGTTGTCTCGTGCGGCGGCCGGCGGCCCAGCAGCGTTATGTGGGCACAACAATGGACAGAATAATTATTGAAAAAGCAACGTGGTGAAGCCAGAAGCGGACGACTGAGCAGATTCTCTCTCTCTCTCTTTTTAAGAAAAAAAATAAATATATATATATATATTTATATACACACGCAGGAGGAAAAATAAAAAAGCATTGCGGGAGCAAAAGAAGGAAGAAAAAAAAAATCGGATTGTTCTGTTGTTGGGGGCATTTAGATCTCCCCGCTGAACGTGTTTAAAATTTGCTGCGAGCACAGACATGCAAAACACGGGGATCCAGACATGGGTGGTGGATCTTTAATTGGAATGACCTCAGCGCACATGCTGCCGTGATATCAGCGTTATCTGTGAATATCTGCGAGCCGCGGCTTATTCTGCGGCTTTTGCGTTGCACATCAGGCGGCGAGGGCTGCGGCAAGGGCTGGCCTGACAGATGCAGGGGGAGAAAGGGAGAACTGCGATGGTATGTATGCTCCACTCACTCTCTCTCTCTCTCTATAACCTCCTCTTCTATATGGGCTATTTCCTCGTGAAAGTGTCGCGGTCTACACCCTGGACAGCTGGGTAAATAGCTTCCCTTTAAATGTGTCGGTGTGTGCAGAAGGTAAGGCTGCCCAGAACCCCGGCGCTGCGATTTCATTATGTAGACAGCAGCAGGCCTGGCGTGGTCAGCCCCTCTCTGTGCACCCTTAAAGCCCATGTTACTCACTGGTAATCCGCTGCACAACAACATACACAATCTCGCCCAAGTATGCAGGCTGTGTGTGGGTTGTCCACTATAGCGGAAATGTTTAGATGGCGCTAGATTAGCAGAGGTTTTGCTTTTTTTTTTTTTTTTAAATATATATATATATATTTGCAGAGAACTTGTCTCTTTATTTTGGGGATCAGGCCTTTCTCAGCTGAGCTGGGTGCAATGTCCATTGCTGCTTTTGACCCCACCAGAGCGGTTTGCTTCTAATATGTGTACCTTCGTGCGATAGGCTAATATTTTAATTATAACTCCATAATTCATATCTTTATAGCAGGAAATCTCACTCCAGAGAATCCTATTGTACATAGGTGTGAATCTGCGATGTGTCGATTATGCACTTGAATTGAAGATATGAGCTGACTGGATATCAGAATTGCATCAGTGCCGTGATAATGGAAGCATTAATCAGGGCTGTTTGAATGGAAGTGTAACGTTAGGTGTCTTAACGGGGTGATCAAGTTCAGTGTCCCTTAATTTGGCATTGATTGTACATGTGGTGGAGTTAATAGGTTCTTCATTAATTTTCTCAATGGAGATGTAGACAAGCCGCTGTTTCAATGAGGAAGAAAAGGTGTTCACATAGGATGAAAATGGAGATTGAGGAGCTTACAACATTTTAATAATGCTTGTCACTCCACTCACCGATCAGCTGACACTGTCTTTTGAAGAGCACCACTCCCAATATGCTCCTTGCAGGGATAATGTTTTGAGTCTTTATCATGGCGTTAATCAGTGTAGATAAATATATATTATAAAGCCTTTTAGAATATCAATACCTAAGTAGATGTATCCCTAAGTGCACAAAATGTCACAAAAAACTGGCCCAGTTTCAACAGTTCAGGAAAGTGTGTTAATGTGGCCAATTTTAAGTACAGAACAAAATCTCAGTTATTTCATTTTATTTCATTTTGTTACCTGATTTGAATCAGTGTCTTCTCCATTCTGACCATTATAACAAGCCTGCCAGGAGATAATGACAAGTTGGTATCGCTGTACTTGCAACTCTGAGTTCAATATGTTCTGCTGGTCGCGAGATCTGGTGCCAAATAATACAACTCTGTTTGATAACAGCTTGTTGGGCGATATTAATAATGTGAAATATTACTCATGCTGTGATGCCACTCAAGTGTCCATCTTACACAAACTTCAATACATAGACAGGTTCATATACTCAGGATCACTCTGATTGCGGTTGGAGGAGCTCATTCTTTTTTTGTAGTTTAATAGGCAAAGAGAATAAGTATGAAATAGAGATTGATTTTTGATTGTTGTCATTCTCATATTCCATTATAGAGATGTTTCAATTATTAAGTAGGATAAGTAGATTGATGGTCACATACATGAAGATGAGCATGTCTATGACTAGTTTATCAATTTCTGGATTGATCAGATTTTTTTCGCATAGTTGTTTGCCATAATGTTCCTCTCTCAGTATTAATTCTTTTGTTCAAAATGTATTGCTGTTGCTTGCTCTTTGTCTAATTTTTTATTCTTTTTTTTTTTTTTTTTTTTTTGACAGGATTTGATTCATAAAAGGAATGAATGAATGAACTCCCCGCTCATATCACTGCACTCTTTATCATTATTGAAGCTCATCAGACGAATGAGAAATCTGATCTTGCCTGTGGATCAGCAACTGTATGGACAAACTTTCTAGTGAACTCCTTTCTATAGTGCCTGTTTATGGCAGGATGAGTGGCAGCAGGCTATGATGGCGAAAAAGCAAGATGCACGATCGCCCATTTACAACCTCATTGTGGTGGGTTTGTCCGGAACAGAGAAAGAGAAGGGGCAATGTGGGGCCGGCAAGTCCTGCTTGTGTAATAGATTTGTGCGACCAAGTGCCGATGACTTCTACCTGGATCACACGTCAGTGTTAAGCACCAGTGACTTTGGGGGTCGTGTGGTTAACAATGATCACTTTCTATTTTGGGGCGAGGTGGCACGGGTCCTGGAGGAGGGGCCTGAGTGCAGGATGCATGTTGTGGAGCAAACCGAATTCATTGACGACCAGACGTTTCAGCCACATCGTAGCACTGCTATGCAGCCCTATATCAAACGAGCAGCCGTAACAAAGCTGGCCTCAGCGGAAAAGCTCATGTACTTCTGTACGGATCAACTGGGTTTGGAGCAAGATTTTGAGCAAAAACAAATGCCAGAGGGCAAACTGCAGGTGGATGGATTCCTGCTTTGTGTTGATGTGAGCCGCGGCATGAACCGCAACTTCGATGACCAACTGAAATTTGTCACAAACCTATACGGCCAGCTTAGCAAGACTAAAAAGCCCATTGTTTTGGTCCTCACCAAATGTGATGAAGGAGTTGAGCGCTACATCAAAGATGCACATACGTTTGCCATCACAAAAAAGAGTCTGCCTGTAGTTGAGACATCCGCGCGCTCAAACATAAATGTGGATCTGGCCTTCATGACTTTGGTTCAGCTTATTGACAAAGGCAGGGGCAAGCCCAAGATCATCCCCTATTTTGAAGCTCTGAAGCTTCAGAGTCAGCAGATAGCGTCTGCCAAGGATCGCTACGAGTGGTTAATCAACCGTATAGTAAAGAATCACAATGAGACCTGGCTAAACACCAGTCGACGCATGAACACCTCACCAGAGTACAAGGAATATGTCTTCTTGGAGGGAACTGCCAAATGCAAGAAGCTTTTTCAACAGCATGTCTACCGTTTGAAACAGGAGCACATCGAGAGGCGTCGCAAAATATACTTGAGCACTCTTCCTTTAGCACTTAGTTCTTTGGTGCCTGACCTGGATGAGATCGATCAGCTGAGTTGGTCTGGAGTGCAAAAAGTCCTGGAGTCTAAGCAGCATTTTGCCCACTGGTTTGTGGTTCTGGAGGACTCGCCATGGGAGGATACATCTCATATCGATAACATGGAAGATGAGCGAATCCCTTCTGACTTACTGGAGACGGATGAAGCAGAGGACATTTTCAATGCCCATCTGGAACATCTGCGTAACGAGTGCAGACGAGCAGAGATGAGGCAGGAGTTCAAGCATAAGTTGGCATCTTCTCCTTTTGTTACACCTGGTAAACCTTGGGAGGAGGCTCGCAGCTTCATCATGAACGAAGAGTTCTACCAGTGGCTGGAGGAGCCCGAGTATTTGGACCTGTACAATCGCCATCAGAAGGAGATCATTGACCGTGCTAAAGAAGACTTCCAGGAGCTGTTACTGGAGTACTCTGAGCTTTTCTATGAGCTTGAAGTGGATGCCAAGCCAAGTAAGGAGAAGATGGGGGCAATCCAGGAGGTTTTGGGAGAGGAACAGAGGTTCAAGGCCTTACAAAAGCTTCCTGCTGAAAGAGATGCACTGGTACTGAAACATATCCACTTTGTCTATCACCCCACTAAAGAGACCTGCCCCAGCAGTCCTCACTGTGGCGACTCTAAGATCGAACAGCTCTTAGTTTCTCGTTTCCCCACATGTTACCCATTTTTTGACGTGAAGGCTCATTTCGGGGACACTAAAGCTGACAGAATCAACCTGGTCATACTAGGAAAAGATGGCCTGGCCAGAGAATTTTCCAATGAGATTCGAGCTCTCTGCACAAATGATGACTGGTATGTGTTAGATGGGAAGATGTATGAACTGACGCTGCGGCCTATTGAGGGAAACGTACGTCTTCCGGTAAATTCCTTCCACACACCAACATTCACCCCTCATGGATGTCTGTGTCTGTATAATTCAAAGGAGTCCCTCTCCTATGTGATTGAAAGCCTTGAGCGACTTAGGGAATCAACTCTCGGTCGAAGGGATAGCCAGTTGGCACAACTGCCAACATCACTGCTTTTAGTTACCAAAAGAGGTGTAGGATCATATGTTGATATTGGTGGAGACACCGCCTTAAACTTAATAACACAGGGACAGCAGGTAGCAAGACGACTGCAGTGTAGCTTTTTAGACCCCGCCTCCCCTGGCGTGGGCTATGGGCACAATGTGAATGAAACTCAAATCAACCAGGTGCTGAGGAGCCTTCTCGACATCAGGAGAAGCACGTCTTTCAGTAGCAGCTCACCACCTCTCCTCCCCGAGCCTCCTGGCCTCCGAGATTCTCCTCATCAACCAGTCCCAGAGGCAGACCTTCGCATCGTCATGTGCTTAATGTGCGGAGACTCGTATGACATTGAGCAGCTCCTTTCCCCCTTCCTAATGCATCAGCACTGCAGGCCCATGTCTAATAGTGGAACCTCTGTGTTGCTGGAGCAGACAGTTGGTGGACACAAGCTGGCTATAGAGCTCTCTCTGCTCTCATACCACGCCTCCTTCACTTTGAGGAAGACCAGGTTAGTACACGGCTACATAGCTGTGTACTCAGTCTCCCGAAAAGCCTCCCTCGAGACTCTGTGTGCATTCCTGTGTGAAGTTCAAGACATCATCCCAATTCAACTGTTGGCAGTTGGAGATAGCCAGGCTGAGCTCACTGATAGTGACTATGCCTGTGAACAGCTGATCCAAGGGGAGGAACTCGCCCATGAGATTGAGGGTCGTTTCAATAGTGTGGTTTGTGGATCCGGGGGAGTGGTGGGAGGCCTTCACAGGATAGAAATGTTCCATTCTTTTCTGATGGAGGTGGTAGAGAAGCGCAACATTGTGGAGGCCACACACATGTACGATAATGTTGCTGAAGCGTGCACAAATGAAAATGTGTACTCCCCACGCTGCAGTTCTCCCAGTCCTGTCACCATGTACCTGGATTCAGAGGATGATGTTGAGCCATCACCGCCATACTATGACGGCACACTCACATCTCACACCGGGGGCTTCAACCTGCCTGACTTAGATTCCAGTGACATTTCTGTTATAACTGATATCAGAGACTTCGAGAACAAACTCAATAACAAAATACCTCCCCAAGTGAGAGTGAAGCCGGGTGTGACATTTGACTTCCGGAAGGTGAGCCGAAACCCATATATTGATACTCTCGGTCATCGTCGCTCCCTGCCCTCTGCTGTCACCTGGGTCCCTGGTGGCGATGTGGGCTATGACCCTTCAGACTATGCTGAACCCATTGATGCTGTTTCAAAACCCCGTCCCAGCAATGAGGAGATCATCTACTCGGTGCCACACGACAGCACACAAGGCAAAATCATTACCATTCGCAACTCTAACAGGATGCACTCCAATGGAAATGGATCAGACAGCGAAGCAGACAGCAGCTCTCTGGAGCGGAGGAGGAAATTCTCTGCGGTGGGAGTGAAGCCTCGCCTTTACCGTGACCGCTCCAAGAGGCTCGGGAAGTTCAGCAGCTTTCGCACAAGTTTCATAGGCAGTGACGATGAGATGGGAGCTCTCCAAAAGTCCAAAGAGGATGACTTTGGAACCCTGAAAAGCGAAAGCCTTGTTGAGGAAAGTGAGGATCCAAAGAAGAGAAATATTCTGAAGAGCCTTCGACGGACAGCCAAGGTTTGTATTGTAACATTTTTCTCTAATAATAATTTTTTCATGTATTGAGATATAACGGAAGTATTACTTAATGTTAACAACTCATAATGCCCCCCCCCCCCCCCCCCCCCCCCCCCCCCCCCCCCCCCATTGTAATCAGTATCCCTGGACTTGGTATCAGTGAAATTGTCTCAGTTATTCAGGAGTTGAATGTCTTTCTTTTTCACAGAAAACAAGACCAAAGCACCGTCCAGCTATTCCCAAGCCCGTTGAGAGCGCTTACTTTGGGGTCCCCTTGGTTAATGTTGTATCTCCAGACAGACCGATCCCGCTCTTCATTGAAAAATGTGTCCGCTTCATTGAGACAACAGGCAAGTCTTGTCATATGGCGCTTTGTTACATAAAAGTTTTGCTCGAAGAAATTACTTTTAGGAATTCATTTAAACATTCGTATATTTTCTAGAAAATGTAAATGTCTTTTTAATGTTTGGATATTTTGATGATTAAACCACAAACCTACACTTTTAGTGACTGTCAGTATCTGGATTGTCATCTCTGTTTGCGAAGAGGCTAATGAACTGTTTTTACTTTGCTTGCTTCCTCCTGTGACACCCTATCCACTTCCTCCCCCTTTTCTCTACTGCACTCTTTTTCCCTCAGGGCTGAATACGGAGGGTTTGTACCGTGTAAGTGGCAACAAGTCAGAGATGGAAAGCATGCAGAGGCAATTTGAGCAGGGTGAGTTGCTTCGCTTGTTTGAGCCAGCTGTTTGACATGTAATTATGTGACTGGATAATCAAAACATAAACAGAGAGTTACTAAAGGAAAGTGACGTGCTCCTGATTGTTCAGTCCTCGTGACGGCTGCCCCTGATGAATCTGTATTCTCACTTGATCCCTCCAACTCTGTCATTCTTCTTGTGTAGACCACGGATTAGACCTGGTGGAGAAAGACTTCTCCATAAACACTGTGGCTGGAGCCCTCAAAAGCTTCTTCTCTGAGCTGCCTGAGCCCCTGGTGCCTTGTGCTCTGCAGGTGGACCTATTGGATGCTTTCAGTAAGCAAACACCGCTGGGCTGGGAGGGTCTTTACTATAACATGGAAAGATTATTTCTTTTGAAGGAGAGGGGGAAGTTTGGGCAGTTCTGCTCCTCTCTTGCCCGTTTTAGTACGAACAAAGTGCAAATAATTTCAACTTTGAATTACTGTGTGATGAAACTATGTCGGTTTTAATCTTGGAAAACTGTGTGTGTAGAAATCAATGACAGAGAACAGAGGCTGTATACCATGAAGGATGTCCTGAGGAGGTTCCCCCGAGAGAACTATGATGTCTTCAAATATGTAGTGAGCCACTTACACAAGTACGCGCTCCATCTACTATTTATATCACATTCATTCATCTGCCACTGTGAACAAATCTACATGTGTTGGTCCCTTCTCTTGTTTCCCCCTTTTGAATAAATTGCCTTTGTGTGTTTCCCAGGGTGAGCCAGCTGAGCAGGTTGAACTTGATGACCAGTGAAAATTTGTCCATCTGTTTCTGGCCCACCCTCATGAGGCCAGACTTCTCCACTATGGATGCCCTGACTGCCACTCGCACCTACCAGACAATCATTGAGTCCTTCATCCACCAGTGTGCATTCTTCTTCTACAACCAGCCCCTCCTCGACTCCCCCACAGGCCTGGCGGGCCTGCCTGCCTCACCCACCACCACCCTCAGCGGGAGCTCTGCCTACTCTTGCTATCGCTCCTCTCCCCCCCACACCACCCCCCATTTCAGCCCCCTGCAGCAGTCCCCGCCCACCACCCCACAGTCCCCCCTGCAGTCTCTTCTCCCTCCCCTCCACCAGCACCCCCACTCCCACCATTCCCCCGCCGAACAAGAGACACTGTGAGAGACAATGAAACCATGTGTGCCCATGATGATGCTGGACCTTATCTCACACACACACACACACACACACACACACACACACACACACACACACACACACACACACACACACACACACACACACACACACACACACACACACACACACACACACACACACACACACACACACGCGCGCGCACACACTAAACAGGTGCACTCGCACGCTACATTTTTGATCATGGACAACCTAGGTTATGAAGACAGGATATAGGAAGTGTCTCGGAAACCAACCTGCTGTTTGTGTTCGTTCTTGTGTGCGTCAGGGCAGGATATCATTATCAGTCAAGCTCTCTCTGCCCTCTAAGCCTCCGATCGCCTGGAATCGGATGTCAGGTCAGAAGTAGAGGACAGGGGTCACTGTCACAGCAAGCCTCTCGTCTGTTAACAGCAACCACTTATCTTACACTACTAAGAAGTAGAAACCTCTACATCAAGCTGGAAGAAATTTGTGGCCACCATGTTTTTATTGTGTGTAAAACTGTAGTTTTTTTTAGGTTTTTTTTGTTCCTCTTGAAAGTACTGCCACTGGATTTATGGACTGGTCCCTTGGGCAGCAGTATGCTCCACATCATGGAGGTTCCTTTGTCTGCCTTTTGGGTTTCACTCATTGGCTCTACTTGAGGGCTCAGCATGGGACGGGAATGGAAGGGGATTGGGGTAACACATCCAGGGATGCACTTTATTGATCACTGTTGGGTTTTTTCTCCCCCCCTCAAAAGGTTCTTTTTTTTTTTTTGGGCTGTTTTGTTTTGTATGTTTTTAATTTCACAGCTCAAACAGCCATATCCATTGCCTCTTCAGAGCTCTGGCAGATCAAACTTTGTTTACATCAAACTTGTTTTGTATCCACAAACTTATCTGAAGCACTTTTTGATAGTGTAGTGTTAAATATGAAGAAGATATGCCACATTGATTAATTGTCCATATTGTTTGTTTGGTGGTTGAGTGTGGCATCAGTGCAGGCTTGTGTGACATGACCCTTTTTTCTTTTTTTTTTGTTTGTTGTTTATTTTGTAAAAAACGTAGTCTTTTAAGTGGATTTAGGGGTCTCATTTGAGTTTGGTGGGAAACATGGATCCACTCTTTTCCCTCATTTCATCCAGCCATGTGAAAAATTGTTTTATTTGTCTTCTTTCTAGCTGTTGGTTGATCCGAATGGATGTTTAGGGATGTTTAATTTTATTGGGCCACTCACATCAGAGGAGACTTTGCCTGTTTTCAGTCAAGTGAAGGAGAAACGTTGCCATTTTGAATGTGTAACCTAGTTCACACCATAACACAAATATACATCATCATCATCTGGTGTCCATGGAAACCAAACGCTTGAACCATGATAGGTTGCTGGATGTGTTGCTGTGGCTGTCTATCAAACCAAGCTCTTTGTATTCATGTAATATTAAGGACCTTTAACTCAGAAGGTTTAGTATTCTCAATGCACTGTTACCACTAGTCCTGCTTATACATTACAATGAACCAGTAGAAGTGAAACATTTGTGGATGGGGACACATTCAGGAGACACCCGTGCCCGTTAACCTGCTCTAGTTGATTAGTTTTGTGCTGCCATCTTGTCCTCTCTTTTCATTGAACACTTGCAGCACATTTTCAGTGGTAGCACTGGTATTAGACGGCCTGATAACTTTAACCATGAGACTTCAGAGAGGGATCGCAGTCCCTTCAGTGGAGAAGAATAATTGTGGATCATGATACAAGTTCTGGCGGATTGTGGCTCTGCTGTGGCTCGAGTGCAACAATGAACAGGATAGGCAACTCGTTGGTTGTATTTGGGATATTCAATTACTGGTACTTTTTGAATTGTGATGCTGTTGGGAGTCGGCCATTTTATGTGTCGCACAGGCTGATATGAGGACTCCTCGACGCTTGAAGCTGTAAAACATTAAAACTGGCACAGAACCAACCAAGCAACTGGCCCCCCCATTATAACACGATTCCTGGGAGTATATAATGTTACCACGTCACTTGACTTCTGACACCACCTTGGCAAATCTGCCGCTCAATGAGCAAAAAGTGAGTGCATACTACTCTATAATGGTTGTTTATTTGTATGTTGGAGAACTCCACCCTTTAGTCAATGGTAGAAAACATTTCTAGTGTGTATTTCAATGATTGAAAGTCCATTTTTACAATTTTTGTGAATGGTTCAAGGCCACTTAAGTTTAGTGCATGATTTAAAAAAAAAGAAAGAAAAAAAAACACCACAGAGAAGGATGAAAGCCTCTTCCTGTTTTGAAACAAGAAATTAGTATATGAGAATAAAATCCAATACTAAAGTGAAATAGCTGAAAAGTGAAAGTTTATGTACTGTGCACCAGGAGCAAACCATTGAATTGGTCTGACTGAGAATAGTGTTTGAAGATGAAGGCCTTATGTGAACTGTATAATAGTTAATAAATTAAATCTTGTAAAATTGTCCTCAGCCTTCTTGTCATGCATGTGTATGTGTCCTTCAGTGATCTCCTTTTTTTTTTTTTCTTCCCATTTTCCCATCTCTTTTCAAAAATGTTACAGGTCTGAAATGAGAATGGAACACCATTGTTTAAAATGCTCCCTTTTTTTATTTTGACAATGTGCAGAGTAACTGCCGCAGTTAGAAAGACGAATACTGTCACAACAGTCGAAACCCAGGAATTAACATCAAGCATCCCATTTTGTTGGTGAAGAAGTGTCACTGCTGTGTGAATATGAAGAGGAGGGAAGGGTTTGAATTATTTTTCCACACACTGCTGCCATCTGACAACATGCGAGGCCGTTATTATCCAGTAAAGTCGTACCAGTGCAATAGTGGAGTGTGGCTTCCTGTTATTAGTGAAACCCTGATCGACAGCTTAGCAAACAAGCACGGGGAGGCATAGAGATATCGATGATACTCAGTATTGTAACATCTCGACAATACATATTATGAAGTGTTCTTTAATAATAATAATAATAATGATATGATAATGATTGATAATAATAATAATGATAATGATATTAATAATAATACATTGTCAATGTTACACAACATGCATGCAGAAATACCTCCACTCTATTAACTAGGAGCTATACTGTTTAAGCACTCGGGCATGTGACTCTGAAAAACATCAATTATTCACAGCATATCCGTCATGAGTGACTGCACTCATTTGGGAGAAGACTTTCGTCACAGTATCTGTTAACCTCTGTGGAGCCGGGTTGGTTTCTTTAAGCTCTTCTGACATCTTGTGGTAGTTTGTTGCCATGGCACTGAAACGGGGGAGGCTTTAGCTCCCTTTTCTCCTTTTGTGGAACATTTACAGTCTTGATTGTTCTTCAAACTATGTAGCTCTTGGTCAGGCAGGGGTAATTCTTGATATTTTTTGGGGCCCACATACAGCCCTAAGAGTGAATGAAATTAAAACCAGTGTATGTGTTATGTATGGTGTATTTACCTTCAAGTCACTTTTCTGTGATGATGACCAGAGCCAACTAGTGTCCTTTCAATATACAGTAGTAATCGCATAGTAAAAAGAAAAAAAAAAAGAAACCCAAATACAACTTGTATGTATTTACTGAAGTCAAACATAAAAATATGTGCATAGAGATGACCATAATTACAAATGAAAACTGTGCAACACATTGTTTTTCTTTCAGAGACGGATTTATCGTCAGACTTGATAACAGTTGTATGCAGGTAGGTTTGAGTGTGTGTGTGTGTGTGTGTGTGTGTGTGTGTGTGTGTGTGTGTGTGTGTGCGTGCGTGCGTGCGTGTGTGTGTGTCTCTCTCTCTTTCTCTAATGGACTGGAGAACTCTCCAGGGTGTCATCCAGAGTCACCAGCTCCAGCAACCTTGGATAAAACAGAAAACAAGATGGATGGATGGTTGTGACCCTAAATCTGATCATGTAACATCGTTCACTGACTTGAGCAAAAGCTGTAGAGTCCCTTTGTTTGGAGGCTTCATCTTCAGGATCCATGTTATTGAAAGCCCGTCTCCAGTAGCAGGAGCTGAGCTTCGATGAGGATATGAAGGGTTCCGCCCTTTCTATATGTCTAAATCCATCCCACATGCCCCCCTATAGTTTATGTTTATAAGTAATGCGTAAAGATGCCACGGGCACCAGCTGTAGTTTTACCCCCCCCATTTTCACCTCAAAACACACCTCAAACTTACAAATATATATAAATATGTATATTTGTATTCCAGACACTTCTACCTCTTGTGACCTTTCTCTGTCTGAATTTAAAATCCCCTCTGGAGTTTTATACACAACCCGGCTCTGTAGGTTTGTACCTGTTTCAGTGTGATCTCAACCCGTTACTGCTCCCGTGATATCAGGAAAGTGTTATTTCACTCCTGAGCTCCCCTCTCCCCCAGAACTCTTACCTGCTTTCAACCGACGAGCAAACAAACCCATTGATAATGACAGAAGCCGTGACGTATGAAAGATAGCTTTATTGCACAAGGTGTTAGAATGATCTTTTTAGTTTTTGCTTTCTTTTCATAGAAAATGTACCTTTGAACACAAGCAATTGCTATAACAAGCAACTCAAACAAATGTTTGGGATACCCTCAACATTTTTTTTAGTTTTTGATTTTCATACATTTTTTTTCCTTCAGTTTTTCCCTTTTAGCAAGCATGCAATGACTTTCTTGAGGATGAACAAAATACAAAATAATGATAATTAAAAAAAAAAAAAAAAAAAAAAAGGAAATAGGACAAATGACAACATCAAAAGACTTTTTAAAAAAAGAATAAAAATTCAACAAATTAGTATCAAAAACATAAAGGGAAAGAAAAATGTTTTTGCCCATTTCAGAAGTAAAATATTCTTATTTTGATACTATTTCAATTTTGAAACTGGGGCATTCAACCCTGATGTGTCCCCTGATTTATTCTGACGAAAATAGCTCTTCATACAAAACTGTGTTTTATGTACAAGACTTAATCTATAAACAACACTGACAAAGGTAGAGATGATGGATCTAGTATGAATAGGGTGGTGATTTTTTTTTCCACTTTGATTCATCTGAACGGGGGGAAATGACGGGAGCCTGAATGATTCAGGTTAACAGACGGGCTCCAGTCCAGTATATACATTATACAATAGCGGTTTGCGTGACCAAAAGAGCTACGAGTCCCTGATTTCACTTGGCTGAACTAGTTTTAGCCACTGGCCACATAGCTTTAGTACCGTTTGGCCTCCAGAACCAAGAATTTTGACAACCCCGCCACCCCCCAAACAAATGCAGATGTATTTTACAAATCAAAATCAAAAGACCAACAAATTCTCCTCCCTAAACAAACGAGCAAAGAAAGCAAATGGATAAATAAACATAAACCACAAAACACTATCATGGCGATGGCTTGAAAAAGACATTCCAATAGGTTGTGTGAGTGTGGATGGAGAGGGAGGGGGAGAAAGAAAGTGGGACATTTACAGTACTTTAGACAGAACAACAACAAAGATATCAGTCAAGTCAACATTATATAAGTTTTTTTTTTTTTTTTAAACTGAACTCCCTGACATATAACATCTCTCAACATTAAAGTATTTGATTTCATTCACATCATGACTGGATTTCCTTCAGCTACTTTTCTTTATTTCTTTGAAGAGCAATGATTGGCTCAGTGGCACAGCTGGCTGAGAAGTTGGTGGGATGATTTCTTCTGTTTGTCGCCGTCAGATCTCGACCTTTTGCGCCACAAACAGAGATGCTATAAAGTAACTGAAGTCTGGAACCCCCTTTTGCAGCAAACCTTCTCCCAGCACAAAACTCATTTTGGGGAAAATCCTCTGAGACACTGATTTGGTTTCTGAATGTTATTGTATTTACCAACCTCTCAGGCTCACGACAGGCTTAATAAAAAAGTCTTAATAAAAGAGCCTATATCCTCATGAGAAGACTTAAATAAAATTACAGAAGGATTTGTGTCAGGATTGTTTCCACCGAACACAAACGGCCAAGTAGCCGTCGTGACCCAGGGATGCTTTGTTCTCACTTCTCTCGACTGGACCGGCGGTTTGAGGAGAGGCTCCTCTCTCTATCTCCACACACATGCGAAGCACTCTCCTGTAAGTCGGCCAACATACAGCAACATACAGATAATCCCTTATATATACTAAACATTTTTCTTTCTCTAGTCCAACTTTTTTTTTTTTTAATTTCTCTTTTTAAAATTTCATGATTGAGCGATTGTCTCATTCTTAAAATTTGACATGAACATTAAATTGTTGTATATACCACGTCAGTACATACAATTCATACTTTGTCATAATTTCATTTAAATGTCAATAATATATCTACATAGAAATATATATGTAAATTCTTTATAATACCAAATATTCTCTATTTGTGATGTGAGAAATTATAGCTGGTTCATTTGGGTTGTCATGATTTCTTTAAGAAGTTGGAAACTGTTCAGCTGTAGAGTTGATGTGTGGAGAACAATAATGTGATAGAGATTTTATTCTTCTTGGAGGTGAACCTGAATCTTCTTCTTTTTGTTTTTGGACTCACTATTAAAAGAGACTCTGCCAATCAATATTTGGGACTTTGAAAGACACAAAGAGGGCGAAAAGATAGAGTAAGAATAGGGAACTTAACTGGAAGTCTTGCAAATTGACAATGATACTCAAACTATGTGTGTGCGTATGAAAGACAGGATGGCCACACAGCTTCATACTGGCTAT
The DNA here is from genome assembly GCF_963383615.2 of Lipophrys pholis. Classification (NCBI taxonomy): domain Eukaryota; kingdom Metazoa; phylum Chordata; class Actinopteri; order Blenniiformes; family Blenniidae; genus Lipophrys; species Lipophrys pholis. The sequence continues at coordinate 9,282,633 of NC_137634.1, read as the reverse complement.
TGTAGTCTTCATCATCATAAACACAGAGCATTTGGCTCCTCAGTTTTAGTCAATATATCCAAATGACCACAAAAATCACTTCCTGTTGTTTTTGCTGAGCAGCTCCTGCGAAAACTGCGCGGAGCTGAGCACCAGCCGGCTGGAACTGTTAGTTAGAGTTAGTAGTTTGTTTATAGAGTCCCACGCGGACATGAAAAGTAGGGTTAGCTGGGTCTCTGTCTGGGAGGACGCCTTTCCCAAGGAAAATTAGACAGGATGCCGGGCAGTTCACCATTAGTTGGGTTTAGAGAGAGATGGCTGTGTGCCGGTTCTGGCCCAGACTGAAGAGCGCCAGAGTGGGGCTGGCCGAGGACGGGGACAGCAGTGCAAGTCTGTGAGCGGTGAGTGGGCTACACCAGCGTGTACGATTTGGAGTAGGCCCCCACGCTCTGTTTCTGCAACCTCCCCAGTGCAGAGGAGCTGCTCTCGAGCAGCGAGTCTCTGGAGCCCCCCACCTTGTTACTGTTGGTGGGGTTGCTGCCCGTGCTGGAAGTGGAAGCTGTCGCTGCATTGTTGGAGCTGGGCATGGTGAGAGTCCTCTGGGGCAAGGTGGCGGTGCCCGAGCTGGCACCCAAGCTGCCCAGCCCAGAGTGGCCCAGCGTCAGGGCCTGCTGCTTGGCGGGGTCTAGAGTCTTGTGACGGCCCTGGGTGTGATATGCCCGCTGCGTCAGGCTGCGGATCGAGGCTTCCCGCGGGGGCACAGCTGGACACGGGTCATGCAGCTCCCCTTGCTTGCGGAAGAATGGGTCCGTTTTCATGTAGAGGGGTAGATTGCAGAATTCACCTAAGAAAGACAATGGACGAGGAGACTTTATGAATTTGAAATTGAAATGACTGCATGTGTCACTTTTACAGCAGATACTAATGTTCCCCAAATCTTTATAAAATGAGTGTTTTGGTTTCAATTCTTGGTGTGAGGTAGAAAAGACAGGAGATTTATCAGCCTGAAACCGTGTCTGTAGGTAGTCCAATGCCACTAAAATAATGAAAAACGTTTTCAGCCCTTTCAGATTGTTAGCAAATAGATATTTGACTCAATCATGCCATTCATTTTCTAAAGGATGAAAAACTAATTCATGCTCTGCAACTCTGAAGACTTCAACTTGTCTGATAATTGTGAGAACATTTTTCAAATTAAGATTTTCCCAAAAGAGCAAACACTGCAAAGCTGCTACTTTAAATTAAAAGCAAAGCTTCATTTTATTTTGGATTGCTCAAAGGGCCAGTCAGGTGTTGTCAGTGGGCCGCATTTGGCAGTACAATGCACATAACTGTACTAGATGCTTTAAATAAGATCTGTGAAATGCAAAACTTCAATAGATTCTTAGTTCTACTGTTGTGAAATATGTTGGTAAATCTAAAAATCTAATATAAATAACTATATGGTAATATAAGAATAAACATTTTATTTTTGATCATTTTCAGGTTTTTGAAATAAGAATTTTACTGAAAGGTGGGTAAAAAAGACGACAGTCGCTGTCAGCATAGTTTAGTTTGCCTTTGCAGTTGTATGAGTATAATTATACTTGCTTCAAACTGTAGAGTGTTTCGACAACACACCAAGTGGAAAAACCTGAAACTTTTAGCCTCACACGAGTGTTTCACTTCAACTGACTGTGTCTATGGTGCAAAAATCCAACACGATGTGTTTAATTGTGAAAAGTATCTGGCACTACAAAATAAGAGCAAGCATCACAAGTGAATTTTAAATCCTGGCCGTTTTTCCTCAAGAAAACCAGAGTGACTAAGCTGGTCTACAAACACAGACCAAAACCTCCTATCTGTGGTCTACACCACGGCGCGCACGGTCTGGGAGGAAGCCGACTCCGGGCCCGGAGGAGAGTTTAGTTCCAGTCTGAGCAATGAACGACAGAACACCTTCTACAAGCTCTGCCATCGAACAAGAAACCCAGAGGTATGTATGCACCCAGGAAAAGTCTCAGGATACAATGATTGTCTTCACTTTTGGTGGCCCTTTGAGGCATAAACGTGCTTTCAAAATGGCCATAATTCATCCGTATTTAGCCTTAACAGAACGTGAAAAACGTGCCACGCCTTCCTCAGAAATCCCCCAAATCCCACGGCGCACTACGTTTCGGGCAAACGGTGCTGCCGGGAACATCGTGTAAACGCACCATTAGGCCTGTTGATATTATGTGGGTTTTGATCGGGTTTCCATGGTACAATACGGTAATGAAACCTTTAGTTTAACTCTATATGAAAGCTCATGGACATCAGAATACTGTCATCTTGTGGTACAGCAGGGTACTAATTCACCATTTTATATTTTTATTCTGTGTGTGGGTGTATATTTTGTATTTTCCTATTTGAATTCACAGTAGAGGTTTTTTTGTGTTGATTTGGATGTGTTTATAGTTGTGTATGCACGTGCACATTATATGCATTTACTGAAAGTGCCTTTTTTTTAGATGTAATTATTTTTCATTTTTATGTTTTGCCAATCACTGAAGGAGCACTGTGAGTTGTCTGAAAGGTGCTATTCGAAGAAAGATTGATCGATTGATGAAATTCCTCCTCTTGGTTTAAAATGCAACGAATCAATATTACAGCTTTAAGTACATATGAAGTGAATACATAACAAACCAAACAGAACATAAATGCTCCAAAGGGCTAAATCACACCTCCAAACATCTCCACAGGTGCCTCGTCTTTTCTACTCACTTTTGTTGGCGCGGTGAGGAATGGGCACCGCCACGTTTTTACCGCGGTCGTAGTCCTGCGGTTTGGGCGGCGAGGCGGTGAAGCGGCAGATGCCCGGTTCAGACGGCGTGCTGAGGGACGTCATGCTGTCCGCCGGGTCATTGGTACCCGTGGTCATTTGGTCAGACGAGCTGTCGGAGATGAAGCATTCCGTGATGGTGAACTTGGCGTGCTGCAGGTGCTCCTCCAGCTTGGCGTGCTCGTAGGCTCTGGCCAGCTCCTCGTAGGTGGACGAGGCGCTCTCTGTTGACACCATGCTGTTCCGACCTTTATCTGGACAGAAAAACGAAGTTGTGTAAACATTTTGCGTGAGCAGCTGTTGTTTCAGATTGTAAAGACCTTTCTTTCAATATGAAAACTAAAATCTGAGAACAGGCTTTATTAGTTCCAAAAAGCGGTTTTGCTTTGTAAGAGCAATATGTGGTCACTGTGTCTAATGCAACTGGCTGGTATTAACCCACCTGTGTCTTGTGAGAGGCTGGCGCTGTAGCTGTCACTCTCTGTGGCCGTGATGCCGTGAGAGCCCATCGTCCTCCAGTCTGAAGTGAGAGTTCGCGCTGAAGCAGTCGACTGGCTCTGACTCGGCCGGCTCAGCGTCCACTGGCTGGAGTACCTGTTCCTGGAACTGTGAGCTGACTTTATGCTCTTCCTGGACACGGGGTCTGAGAAAGATCGGAGTTTAAATATTGGGTCGTATTTTTATTTTTTGTAATTATTTCCCTCCCACAGTCCACAGACATGTTGCTCCAGAGTTACCTTGAATCAGGCAAATGCCTTTATTTAGTAAACCTTTGCATTTTCTTGTACTTGAAAACTAAAAATGATGAATGAATTAAAGTGGTAATCACTGAGATAGGGTATAACTTAAACAGGATTTCTAGAATTTGAGAGAACTGTGGGAAAGGATGAACTTAGAAGTTTGTATAGAGGATTGATGAACGCCGATGTAAAGAGAAAACTCACTTGTGCCAGGTCGAATGTCTGACATGTCAATCAGAGGTCCTGAATTTTGGATGAGAGCTTGGTGATGCAGCGAGACGCCTGTGCAGAAGTTCTGTGGATTCACCGACTGGCTGAACTCAGTGTCTGTAACCGGCACTGCAGCTTTGTCCTCTCCTGTCACCCGCAAGGTATGAAGCAACGCAGTGGTTAGATTCAAATGCCACAAACAGTCAGATAAACTCATTTTATGTGGCCACGTGCCTATTTGTTTGATGCCTTCCTTGTCCTCAATGAGCAGCTGAACACGAGGGATGTCAATATGGAGCCGCGGTCCTTGAGGAGGCCCTTTCACAGGAGTGTCAATGCTGCGATTGTTCTTACTACACACACAAACACACACACACACACACACACACACACACACACACACACACACACACACACACACACACACACACACACACACACACACACACACACACACGGAACAGAAATAATAAATATGATTATTCTGTGAAACCGAAAATATGCTTCAGCTCATGAGCATTGCTTATGTTCTGCTATATTAATAGTCGAACTGTCATTTCTCAGAAACTTCACAAGCTAAAAATGACTTTTTACCTGCCTTGATTTACATTATTTGAAAGTATTTTATTTCATTTACCTGTTTAAAATGTAGCCCTTTAATTGTCATTTCTCAGAAAAAACATAACTTAGCAAAAATTTATACTATAAGATTTTCTTCTGTAGTAAATATTGGTATGAAACTGATTTTCTTCTGTCATAGGAATAAACTTGTTGGTGACGCAAAAGCAGATCAAAATGATCAACTAATGTAGTTAGTGTGTGAGCGGACATCTTAGAGCCTTATGATTTAAAAAGTAGTGAAGTAGTATCAGTTGTGCTGAATATTATGTATTTACAATAATGTGAGTCTTTATAATTCCCTATTAATTCAGTCCAACTGTTCATTATGTTAAAATACGTGAAATATCAATTTGACCTCGCAGAGATCATTAAAACTAACCCCAGTGGCCTCTTACCTGATAAGCATCTCAGCAAGGCTCTTTGCATCTAGAAGAAGACAGTAACTCAATTAGATTACAGTCGGCTGTGAAGATAATCATTTCAACTTGTCACTCTGTGTCATTGTAATCCATTAAACACAACATCGCTGATTCCTCTCTGAACTTTCCGTGTCTTTGGCTCACCTCTGAGCCGTTTGAGCCTCTTCTCCTTGCGCTTCTTGCGGATGATGAAGAGCAGAGCGACACCCAGAGTGACCAGGATGACGGGAGAGCCGATGGAGAACAGCTTTTTCACATCATCCCCCTCGCCACGGGCTGATTTAATTGGAGGGATTGTACCTAATGGAAGTTTGATAAATAATAATAGTTCTATAAGTTTCTGTCATAAAGGTGAAGCCGCCAGAGGAAAGTAAAAAAAAAAAAAAGAAAGTAGAGTTCACTTACTGCCGTCATAGTCGGTAGTAGCAAACTGGGAGCTCTGGTTTCCGCAGCCGGCGCTGTTGCAGGCCTTCATTTTGAGTTCGTACCACGTGGCCTCACGGAGCTCACTGAGGAACAGCTGGGTGGTGGAGTTGGCCTTGAGGCTCTGCCAAGCCCAGGTACCTTTTGGCCTGAAGTCCAGCATCAGGTCTGTGATGGGGCAGCCCCCGCTGGTCCAGCCCTGCAGGTTGAGTCCTGCATGAGTGGAGTTGATATGGGTGAGCAGCGGCTGCTCCTTGTTGAACACGGGCTCTGGAGACGAGGGAGAAGGCAAAACAACCGGTCACTATGTGTATCATCAGACACAGGGGTTTCAATGTTCAACAGACTTTAGTTTTATTGTGCATTTTACCCCCATTGGGCCCCCAAAACTCAGTATTTCCTCTGTAAATGAGGTTTATGTTTTATATAATATATGTGTTCTATGTGATTATAATGTCACATTTATAACATTAGAAAAATTTAAGTATCGCACATATTTTATTTTGCTGTTTTATCAAGCTTTTAATTGTTTTTTAATCTTTATGTTGTATTTACTGTATAAGAAGTTTCACTACACAAAAAACATTCAATCCGTTCCCAAATTCGCACTGTCTGCAAAGGCAAATGGGCCGAATACATATGGTTATAAGAAGAAATAGCACCCATGCCTCCACTCCTCACCTCTTCCATGTGTCTTGGCCTCAATGATCTCACTGATGCGTCCTGAGCCCACGCTGTTCTTGGCGGCCAACTTGACCTTGTACCAGGTACCACAGCGAAGGTTGTCCAACCTGAAGGACCGCTCACTTGAGCTGATGAACACGTCCCTCCACTCCTCTGTGTTGTCCACAGAATACTGCAGCACGAATCCTGCAACAATACGGCTTTATGTCAAACACAATTACTGGAGGAAAAACAACCACTGCAGGTCCATATACTGGACGCCAGGGGGCAACATTCAGCTACAATTAACTGCAGTTAGGGTTGGTTCAACTTTCTTTTTTTATTTTACCCCAAATGTAAGCCTGTCATGCATCTGCATGAAAATAATGCAGGAAAGAGCAACAGGTGTAAACGCAAGAAAAACTAAATGTTTTAACTACATACAAAGGTAAACTTTTTGGGTTTTGATACAAACTCAACAGTGTGCTGAAATGTCCCTGTTCATAGGAAGGTTGCTCTAGTTCAAACCTCTGATGGAGCTTCCTCCATTGTCCCCAGGGATCCAAGCCAGGGTGATGGAGGAGGTGGACGTAGTGGAAACAGTCAGACGGGGCTGGTCAGGAGGTACTTAGATGAAACACAAACAAACATATTGACTCAGTGACACACTCTCCACTGATAAGTTCCACTGAAACAACCAAGCACTTTCTACTCACCTTGAACCACAAGATTGACTATGATGGTGTCGAATCCGAGGGTGTTTGTGGCCGTACAGGTGTAGTACCCAGAATCCTCCGCTTTGACTGAACGCAGCACCAGAGTGCCGTTGGAAAGGATCTGGCGCTGATTGTCAGCTGTCACAGGAATGGCAGAGTCCTCACTGGAGAGGAGGAGGTGGATAGTTGAGCATTGGTCTTATTTTGTTCTTGACACCATCATATATGCTGATCCCAGTGGTACAATCTCTTACTGAGTGTGGACACGCACACACACTTTAAAACCATCAGTGATAAAAGCAACCTGATCATCATGGAATCAAATTTGCTGGTTGATAGAAAATGTTTTTTCATCAAATGCTCTCGTCTTGGAGTTACCTCACTAAGACGGCCAGTCCTAAACACATCTAATTGATAGACAAACGTTGGACCTCAGTTCTTTTGACAAAGCTAAAGGAATTAGGAACATTCTTTTGAAGACACAAAAATGAAGAAAACGCTTTTAAATCCCACAAAATTTGAGAGATTTGAATGAAAGATGCTTCACCTGTCACCGATACGTTTTAAATCATGGAGTGTGTGTGTGTGTGTGTGTGTGTGTGTGTGTGTGTGTGTGTGTGTGTGTGTGTGTGTGTGTGTGTGTGTGTGTGTGTGTGTGTGTGTGTGTGTGTGGTAATGTTAATGTTTAATTAAGCTAATAAAGCAAAAGTATCAGCAGCATGTGGAATCTGACAAGGCCACTCTTTCTATGAAGCACAAATTCAATCAGAATGAACTGTATTTTGAAGTGTAGTTACTTTTGCACAAACTATCATGTCTGTGTTAATTCCTCGCATCAGTCATTATATGTGCGCGTGTGGGTCATCATTTTGACATAGAAATAATATTTTGACGAGCCTGACCTGTCTTTGGTCCATTTAATGGTGGGGGCGGGCTCTCCCACTGAGCTGCAGGGCAAACGCACTTCCTTCATCCAGGGTGTGGTCACAGTGCCGCCAAAGGAGAGGATCTTTGCAGGGACTGCAGAGAAAAGAAAAAAGAAAAAGCTGCAATTAATGCTGCTCTCACAATTCAGATATAACATCGTCAGATGCACCAGCATTCCAAAGAAAAACTAAAACTTCTACCCTGGCCGGCGAGCAGGTGAACCAGCCGCCCGCCTGAGGGGAAAAACCTTTACTCACAGCTGAAAGTGTCAGAAAGCTGCTTTACTAGCCCCTCCTCGTACCTAAATTTCAGTCTATCTTTTTTCCATAGATCCTCCCCTCTATTGATTCTCACTCTCTCGTTCTCTCCCCAAGGGTCATTTTACTGGATAGGCCCTGTTCATCACCACATAATTAACAACAGCGTTTCTCGCAACACAACCACGACTCAATCAATACTACGGCTGTCAATCAATAGCAGAGAGCGCAGACAGAATAGAGCGGGTGAGCGAGCCACGAAAGGGGTTCGTGCAGAAGAGATCATGTTGCCGTCTCATGGTCATCCTTAGACCGATCTCCCTCGTAACCTTTACACAAATCTCTTTACCCTTCTCCTCTTCGAGTACCCACCTTTACCAGCAGGCTCCACTGTGACCTTTGAGCTGATGTTGCCTCGGCCAGCAGTGGTCACAGCCGCGGACCAGATCTGGTACTGTTTCCCCCGGCTAAGGTGCGTGATGCGGTAGAAAAGCATCTCGGGGTTGGCTTCGTACTCGCTGGGTGCCTGACAAAAGGCAAACAATCAGTCATGTTAGAGAACTGATGCAAGTAAAAAATACATTTTAGAAGCTGTGAAGCACAGAGAGCAAACTGGTGTGTCTAAGAAAAATAAACGACAGTAATATTTACTCTGTTCTTAAAGGCGTTTCACACAAAATGTACAATTCCTCCATTCTGAAACTGTATCACCCGAATGGAGCTTGAAAATCATTCATTAGTTCAGGTACACCAGTACGCTTCTTACTAGACATTTAAAAATCTCTATGAAACAAACGGCAGCCTTCTTACCTCGGCCATTGACCAGAGACCATGTCAGTGTCTGGGAACAATATTGTTGTTTTTTTCCCCCCTAATCCACACATGCAGTAAATTCCCATAACAAATGTAATCAATGTAATCCAATTTCAACAAGATCAACATAATCAGCACACTTCTGCAATAGGAACAGCAGAAGTGATGCACATCTCGAGCGCAGTGCATGTGCATCTCACCAGTTAATCAACATTGACATGGAAACATTTGTGAATGGGACAATGACAGCGATGTTCATCCCTGATAAATCATGATACTGTGTATTTTACACATTTGGGTGGTTCGTCTTTTTTTTTTAGCTGTTAACAACATCTTTGTGGATTGAGCTTTAGAGTTCGTACCGATTGGTTTGTATATATATATACTATCGTCACTCGGGACTTTATTTCTAGAACAGGTATGAGTCATAATTTAATATTACAGCTTTGAAAATAGTTAATTCTATATTTAAAGTGAAATAATGTTTCTGTTAATGTTGTGTCAAAGAAGTGGAATTGTTTCATTAATTCCATTAAATTTGGAAATTAAAAGCAAGTTTTAAAAAGTTGTAATTTAATACTGTCTTTTAATCAATGAATGTGCTATTGTTCATATCGGGTAATGAGACAGAAGAGACCATTTCAATAGTTGCTATGCTACAAACTAGAACTAATTAAATGATAATAATTAAAATATTATTTTAGTTCCTGTGGATGTATTATGGATGAAAACACATATAGTCAGGTGAATATAAAACCCTTCTTTGGGTGTGAACACAAGCACCTGCAGGCACACAGAAACACTGTTGTCCCTCAAGATGATCCTCAGTTCTATCTCTTTAATCTGTTCATCTCTCAGTGTTCATCTTCAATTCCTTCACCATTTGCTTTTCCTGCTTTTCCCTCACTCGCTCTATCCTTCTCTGTCTCGCTCAGTGAAGAGGAGAGGATGGAGGGACGGAGGGGGGGAGGAGGGGTGTGTGAGTGTGTGTGTGTGTGTTTGGGGGAGGTGGGGGGGTTGGGGGGGATCGAACATTCCTCCAGCATCGCGGTTGTGTTGTGGTGATCCAGGGAGTGATACAGAGAGATAATGAAAAGACGGACAAAAGCACTCTCATCTCAATGTGACTGATACCCTCCTCCTGCTCCTCCCGTCCACCCTGCCTGTCTCTCTCCCTCTCTCTTCTCTCCCCCTCTCTCGCTCCCTCCCCATCCCTCTCTTTTTCCCTCGTTTCCCATCGGTCTCTCCCTACCTCTAATGGTGTGTCTCTTTTCCTCTCTCAACCTCCTTTTCTCCCCCCTCCCTCTGTTTCTCCTCCCTGCCCGTGCTCATTTACATGGCACTCATGCACAGAGAAGGAGGAGTATTTGTGAATAATAAGAAAGTGAGATTCGAGCCCGATATCAGACTTCACCGTGTGCTGGTGTTTGTGTGCACATGATCTAACCACAACTGAAATGCTGCACGTATGTGTATAAATAGAAAATGTTGAAATGTGATGTGTCTCCGTGTGTGTGTGTGTGTGTGTGTGTCTGTGTGTGTCTGTGTGTGTGTGTGTGTGTCTGATGCGGCAGTGTGCATGTGTGAGCTTGTTCTCTGCCTCATTTACATATCTACGTCTCATCAGGTTGCCAAGACAACCTCATCTGTTCATCTGGGAGGGCAGGAAATAAAGCGATGGTGCAAACACAGTGAAAGAGAGACATGCGCAAAGACACACACACACACACACACACACACACACACACACACACACACACACACACACACACACACACACACACACACACACACACACACACACACACACACACACACAGTTTAAATGAATGATAATGGTTGTAAATTAATTGTTTCCTATTCCTGTCAAAGATTTTTATCGAGTTACCTGCTCCTAAGTCAACTTTAAAATGTTCTATTGGCCCCATCAAGAGTCGCAACCACAGCAAAAGGATTGACTTACAGGCTGTCCAGATCCTGGGCTGGAGCAGTAGATGGTGTACTTGCGGATAACACCGTTAGGTTTATGGGGAGGCAACCAGGACACGACCACACTGCTTGGAGAGGAGGGCACTGCCTTGATACCAGCTGGTGGACCGGGAACTAGAAAAAAAAAACACACACCAACATCAGGATGGTTGGTACGTGCGTGCATCTGTGTGTGCGCGTGTGTTTTTTGTGCATGCACACGCTGGGTGTTGGAGTCCTATTAAAGTGAGCAGGCTTGTTTGCAGATTGGTAGTCTTATCCTGCACTAAGCCGCTCTAGGAGGACTTGGAAGAACTCCCTTTGGGTGGACGGCCGTGACATATGTTCATTCAGACATTGGTCAGCAGTTCTGACTCTGTGACACCCAGCATTCTCTTAGCTCTCAAACCCACAAACAGATTAGACGTTAGTGTCTGATCCTCTGCTCGCCACTTCAGCTCCGCACTGGACACCTCTTAATACTGTGTTTACAAGGTTGTTTTTTTTTTCTTTTTTTTTTTAAGACGCAGTTTACAAAAACACATTAGGACATTGAATTCAATGAAATGTGAGAATAATCCTTTAGTCACATTGGTCTTACAGTGTACGCTTCACACCATCAAGTCTATTCATCCCCTACCATAAATACAACTCGTGCCTGACAGTGGGCCTCATCAGGGGTCTACAGAGGGAGGTTAGTACGATGCAAGACCCAGCCCAGTAAATCCATCCCCCTGTTCTTCCTTTTCTACTCTGTGAGGCCCCCTGATCCAGTCATTCAGCCAGACTTTACCCTCAGACTGCTTCACCCCATGCATGACATGAGCAGGGATGGAAACAAGGGTGAATGCGGTGATGGAGCTTCAGGAAAGGGAGGTGGAGGGGGTGAAAGAAAGGTGAGGGAAATGGCACAGATCTTATGGGACTGATGATGATGGTGGTGGTGGTGGTGGTGGTGGTGGTAGCATTGGGGAGGTGCTAAGGAGGCACACATCATTATCATAACTGGACCTGCATGTCAAAGTAGGAGTGGCAGTGAGAAGGGGGGTGTTAAGTCCCATCTGGTGCCCAAAATCTGCCTGAGACGCCAGACAGACAGACAGACAGACAGACAGACAGACAGACAGACAGACAGACAGTCTGCTGCAAAGCCGTAACAACCCAAGTGGTGATGGGGAAAAATGGTGTGTGAATTGCCTCTTCTACATAAACACATTATGCACTTCTGTGCCAAATCAAAAGCGAATATGTCACAGTAAACTAATAATGCATTCAAATACAAATCTAGCATTTAGGGGAAGAATGTGTCTAAATCATGTCTGATTGAAATAATTGTATTCATCATTTCTCATCAGCCAGGGCCAGACTGTGTGATCACCTTTCTATCTCTCCATCTTCAACCCTCGGGCCCCACCTCTTCTTCTATGAAGAGACATGGATCTAGCTGTAATCCCGCCTCCATTGGTGTAAGCACAAAATTAATTCTCTCTAATCCAAGTGGAGTTAATCCCTTTGCCTATGGCTAAAGGGCTGGTGGAAAAGATGCTGGCGGCCTGGGCTGATGGCTGACTCCTGGATGCTATATGCTCCGGGAGAGTCCCCCCCCCTTTCTCCTTCTCCTTCTCCCGCTTCAGCCGCGAGCTGTGGGCCCAAAGCCTCTTAATTCTCATTAGCACTGCTAATGGAGCTTCCCAGCATAAATGAGCTTTTGTCGTGGCTCTGAGATACAACACAGCACCCCCTATTTTCCAACCACCTTCCTCCTCCTTTCACTCCCTTTCACCCACAGCTCTGACACCGTATATAGACACTGTAATATGCATGAGTATAGCCTGTATAAATACACATTTGTAAAACTGTATACTCACGGTCCTCCCGGGTTTGGATGTAGAGGACATTGCTGCGGACACCGTCTCCCGCTTGTGTGTAGGCCAGCACCTGGACACTGTAATTGGTGAACTTCTCGAGCCCTCGCAGCTCCACCTGTTCACGGGTGGTTGTGATATTCTGCATCTCTCCCCATTCTGAGGGAGCACAAGGAAGAAAATATTGTTCAATAGAAAACTGGTGGTTGTCTGGACAGGCAACACAGAACGACTCTCTCCTACAAAATACATATGTGCATGCAATTAAACTGGGTAAACATTTTTTTCCTAAATTTACTCTTAACTAAATAGGACTGAAAATTATTGTTCTTGTATGAATATGAACACCGTGTACTGTTATGTCTATTGCTTAGATATTTTTTGAAAACATACTCAGCCAATTTTCATTAACTGTACGCAAAATGTATTTTTAGGAGTCGGGGTACATAGACAACAGAACAAGACACAGACACTGCACTGACAATCACTATTGATTTATTGATTTATTTTTAGAACTGCACAGGGAAACGAGGACAAACATAGATATATATTCAAAGAGGTTCGGGAAGTGCTTTATGAGATAGGTGTGGGCACACGTTACCACATCGTGACTCACAACACTGACAGAGAAAGGTAGGTGAGTGGGTCGGTGGATTTTAGAATGAGATAGGTGATAATTACTCTGCATTGGCCACTGGGCCTGGCCCCCACAGCACCCACCTCCGTCAGGGAAGAGGGACCAGAACACAACCCGGTAGCCTTTCAGCACACCGTGCAGCGTCAGCCGTGGAGGCTCTGCCCAGGTGATCACCGCCTCGTCCGACGTCACGGAGATCGCTCGCACGTTCTGCGGAGGCTCGCTGGGAACTGGGAAAAAGCAAAAGGGGGGGAGTTAGTATGCATACTAGAACTTTTTCAATGGATATTGTTAAAGGGAAAAAAGACTTGACTGATCCAGCATTGCAGCTATTAGTAAATGATGACTTAACACCAATAACTACAGGAAGTCTCCGTTTGAATAAACCACTCAGAAGCCCCAAATTTGATGTGAATTGCTCCTTGCTTTTTGAGAGAAGATTAGTCGGTGGGTTTGAGTGGGCCTAATATGAAAACTGTGAAACAACTATACCTAAAGAGTTAAAATGCAGTGAAAGAGGGCGAAGGGAGACTAGATATGGAGGATAAAATCTGAAGGAAGTCGCTGTTCATCTTCAAGCTAATTGCAGTTGTAGGGGCAGCTTCAGACTACCTGCTCAGGCAATTACCATCACTCAGGGTGTCATTCATTACTCTCCACTTAGACAGGAAGGGTCCATGGTAGCGTATAGGAAATAAAAACACACTGAAGAGACAGAGTTATGACAGGGATGAGGAGGGAAACAAAAAAGAGGAAGACAGAGAGGAGAGGAAAAAATAGGTGGTGGAGTGGGCAGACATTTGGAGAGTAATGGTGTTCCTTGTTCATCTCTCGCTCTCTACCAGCCTAATGAGGGTGCTAATTAAAGTAGAAAGAATAATGGGGGGTGTGCTTCAAATTCATTTCTACCATTTTGTTTGGCCGTGCATGTCTACATGTCTTTGTGAACATTATCTGCATTCATTTATGTGACTGCTATTCTGTTGTTCTAATTGTCTGTATCAATTTAAAAAATGTGTCTGTCTGGATGTACTGTATGTACGTATGGAGATTATTTCCCACATCCCTCTCTTCCTCCTTTCCTCCGACTCTCTATCAGACATCTAATTCAGTCTTTCTTTTTTTCCCGCTGTTTCCAGGCTCCTACCGTCTTCCAATGTGGTAGCGTTGATCTCAGTACTAGATGGGCCTGTCCCGGCTCTGTTGAAAGCCTGGACCACCACCCCGTACTGGGCAAACTTCTTAAGGTTGTCCAATGTGTAAACTTCACTGTCCCCAGTAGCCTTCATCTCCACGATGCTGTACTGGCCATTGCTGCCGGGACCGTTTTCTCTGTATCCGATCTGATAGCCTCTGATCACTCCGTTCTGCAGCTCCTTCTTTGGGGCCTTTAAAAGAAAAATAATTTACCAAAAAAAATAGTTTTATTGTAGAATGTACAGTTGTATAGTGATACACTTGATATCATGTTGAGAAAAGTGTGGAATCACATGCAAAACTCAAACATTTAGGTGGATCTTGCAAACATTACAACTATATCTACTGTAGTTTTCAAGAGCATTGCTGCATTGCTGTGGTTAGCAATTTGATATCCTATTTAACCATTATCTAGACAGCGGTTTTTTTTTTTTGGTGATGCGTGTTGAGATTGCATTGTCAAAGAGAAGGACAATATAAAAAAGAAATAAAGCATAGATTTTACCCTCCATGTAACTCGAATGCTCTGCGATGTCATCGGCTGCAGGACTACTTCCATCGGCGGCCCGTCAGGTGCTGTTAATGTCAAGTAAAGTGCGACTGTTAATATTCATAGCTGTGCCCTATACACACACACAAAAAGATAAAGGCAGACATAAAAACAGAGAAGTGTGATAGTTGCAGGGGAGACAGCCACTTACGTGCTTCTTCGGTACTGATCGTGAGCTCTTTGCTCGGAAGGCTGCGTCCAATCTTGTTGTAGGAGTACATGCGGATGCTGTAAACGCAGGCAGGGTGTAATTCCACTATGTTTGCCTGATTGTTGGTTGGTGAAATGTTCCTTGTGGTGTACATATGATCCCAGGAGTCTGTCAAACACAGATTTTGTGGTCATTAATACGTTTTCTGTGAAATGTAACATGAAAACTGTTCACATGTTTTAGTACCCCACCTGACTTGTTTTTGTATTCAATGTCATAGCTGGTGATGATGCTGTTGCCATCAAACCTTTGGATCCAGCGAAGATTCATGCTCCTGTCTTTTACCTCCCTCACTTCAAGCTCGGGGGGATCTGGTGGCTCTATATGAGTAGAGAGCATCACCATCATCAGTATTAGACACGTCATTCTATAACCTCAAACTATCAGGCTCTTTATTTAATGAGTGAAGCATCACGTCTTGATGCTCGAGCATCGAGTGAACCTCACCTTGCACGGTGAGCTGGATGAGGCCCCGACCCTCTCCGTAGGAGTTGATGGCATGGCAGGAGAAGAAGACGGAGTCTCCTCGCTCGGCTGGGTTCAGCTGTGAGCATCAGCCCAAACAAGGAAAGGTTACGATGTGCAAACATACAGAACATAGATCACAGCACAGGTCATGAAACCGCCAACATGTAAATCAATGCTGTGCCATAAATACCAGAGTTCTTAAATTTTAAATATTTCAACTTCTTTTCATTGCAATCTATTTAGAAAAGTCTCACTTCTGTCATCTTAGCTTACAGAGACTGACAACAAGGCAAAGATTCCAGTTCTGCTCTGTCCAACGGGGGCAAATCTCTGACTATCAGCACCTCTAAGCTTCTATGAACAATAAAAATGCATATCTCGATTAGTTAACAGATACTGAGTGACTATTGACTGCTCTTTACAGTATCAATTGATCCCTCTCAGTTTTGTTATGGAGACATGAGGCTGATTTCAGGGTCTGATAGTTTTCTGTGGCTGACCTTTAGTGTTGAGATGACTTCATCTCCTTTCTTGTTGATTGTGATGGAGTAACGGGGATTTCTCTCGGCGTCGATGACAGTGTCCCCTCTCTCCCAGCGGATAATAATGGGCTGTTCTCCCCGCGCCGTGCAGTTAAGCTCCTTGGTTTGGCCTTTCCTCGCCATGGTGGTGTTTGGGTGGCTGGTGATCATGGCAGGAACTGAGCAAAATCACAGACATGTGTCAGTGACGGGAATTAAATTATATGGAATAATGAAACAAGGAAATGGGAATATGGTATTGAAAAGTGATGATTTTTTTTACACATGTATAGACATCTCTATTTCTGCCCTTCATTTACCATTTTCATTTCACGCCTCAAGCCCCACTGGACCTCCAACCCACTGCCTCCTCTTCTATTCTTGTCATACTTTTGCTTCTCTTCCTTCTCTGTTCTTCAGACATAATATTATTGATTGAAAGAATTCCTGTGGTTTTGTTTTCATCACTAATTCATCAACCTTTTTCCTTTCCCAACATTCAGAAGCAACCAACTGGCCGCTTGAACATGTCAATCAATAACACACACTCTCAAGGATGTGTGGGACAAAAACAGGGTTTTGCTATGTTCAGTGCAGGCCGCACTAGCCTGGGGCAAAAGAGCATCTTAGAACTGCTGAAGGGCCTGTCTGAAAATCTAAAACTGTTCTCTGTACAATCCAGGAGATGTGGTTATGAAAGGAAGTGGGCTCACATGGAAGAGAAACTGATTGACACTTACTCTTGACAGTAAGGATCATGCTTTTACTGATGTCTGAGCCCACTCCATTGGAGGCCTGACAGAGGTAGTAGCCTCGGTCGTCCTCCAGAACATGTCGGATGAGCAGAGAGCCATTTGACATGATCTGGATACGGCCAGTTAGTGGGACAGGATGGTACTGCTGAGGGTTTCCAACACCTGAAGGACATAACAAAAGATAATGCGTGTCACTGTCAACACTTCTTTTCTACCTCATGTGATGTTTCTGAAATTTTGTGAAAATGATGGGTTGACTTTACCTTTGGCATGTTTCCACATGACTTTCGGAGGCGGATAACCTTCCACAGAGCAGTTGAGAACGCCAGCTTTACCATATATACAATCCTGGTTGTTGGGCTGCACCACAAAACGAGGCGGTACTGACGAACACAATAAATGCAATTAATCAAAATGTGACAACTGATAAGTAGAACCAAAAAGTCGTGTAGTTATGGTAACAAAGTGTGGCTTGCTCTGCCTATGAGAGCTTGTCCCAGCAATTCTTTCCTCACCAGTTACAATCAGCTGTCTTTCCCAGCTGACAGTGGCAGCAGCATTGCTTGCGATGCAAGTGTAGTTTCCGTTGTGCTTCAGTGTCACCTTGGAGATTTGCAGGGAGCTCATGAACTCTTTGGTCTCTATTGCAACGCCAGAGGCGGAGCCTGGCACGATGAGTTGGCCATCTTTGTGCCAGGTGATGCGTATGGGCATGTCCCCAGATGACACCACACAGGCAATGTACATGAGCTTCCCGACTGAGGTAGAGGGGATATCGAAGGGCTGAATGAGCGGCGGCACTGAGGGTAAAGACGAAGAGTGCAAAAAAAAAAATTTAAAATCAGTGGAATAAATGGAGCAATAGATGTTTAAGTGTGGCAATGTGGCCATCTGGAGCAATACTGAGCGAGAGAGAAGGTCATTGGCCAGTGGGACCCTCTTCGCAAAGCCCCCCCCCCCCTTCAGAGCCCCCATCTCCTGCAGCCCATAATAGCTGCTCTGGTTAGGGTCCAATTGGCAGGGGGAAGTCATTCCGTTGCCATGGTAACGGAGGTTGAGGTGGGGGTACTACAGCTGAGACATCTGGGGGATTTAATCTAGGCTTCATTATTATTCATCTAATTAAATCAGAGACACACTCACACACAGGCACATGCACACACCCTTAAACACCTCTGCAGCTGCCCCGCTACCATCGTTACCCCGCTCACAGACCAAACAAAATACAGACACATACACAAAGCTGCCCTAAAAACACACTCTGCATCTGAAAATATTGCTATAAAGTCACATTTTAAAACTTTATACACAAGTGTGTCCAAATGGCAGCGACTCAGTATTCTTGTATCATAGAATCTTTTTTTATTTTCTTCACTAACATGAAGAAACACATGATGACAACATGATGTTCTCTGTTTGGGTTCTGCTGGGATCAGATGCTCTGTAAAGCTAGAATACTTATGAAACCCCGTCACATCCCCTTGATTAGTAGGTATTACACATTATTTGCAGCTTACCCACTTCAGATATAGGTATAGGTCATCGTAGGATCAGTTAAAGCAGCAACAATGCCCAATCAATCTATTTATATCTGCACGCTCACCTTTGACAGTGACATGTACAGTCTGGTTGATTGACACCTGGGGCTGGATCAAAACGCTACACAAGTAGGTCCCCTCGTCCGCGCCCTTCTGCACGTCCGTAAGCCTCAGGGTGCCATTCTCAAAAACCACTTGACGATGATTATCAGGCAGCTGCATGCCGTCCTTCAGCCACTTGATGGAGTAATATGGGTACCCAATCACGCGGCATGTTATGTAGGTGTTCCTGCCCGCAACTGCAGTGATGTCTCGCATGGGTCTAATTCGAGGTGGACCTGGAGACACAGGGAAGAGAGGGAGGGGATGGAAAGAGGAGGCAGAGAGAGAGAGAGAGAGAGAGAGACAGACACAGAGGTCGGAGAAAGGGACAGATGAGGTGATGGAGGTCATGGCAGAGCAAGGTGGCAGCCACGGAGACAGGAGGTGAAAAGATAAAGGTCGAGGGATAGAGTGATTGGGGCAAGTTGACAGGTGAAGAGGGAGGTTAGTTAAGCCCCATTTTCTAATTTCTGAAGAAAGTTTGTTGAGTTTAGCCTAATCTTATATCTAAGTGATCTATTGTATTCTTCAAGATAGATAGATAGATAGATAGATAGATAGATAGATAGACAGATAGATAGATAGATAGATAGATAGATAGATAGATAGATAGATAGATAGATAGATAGATAGATAGATAGATAGATAGATAGATAGATAGATAGATAGATAGATAGATAGATAGATAGATAGATAGATAGATGGATAGTGAAATAGAAACTGAGCTAGATTTACTCTCTGACCTCTGTATGTTTGTATAGAATTGGGTGTAGAGTGCATTTATATTGAAAAGCAGACAGGCACCTCTTACGTTTATGCGCGCTTGGTACTCGGCGCTACCGGCCGAGTTGCGTGCGACGCAACGATACACTCCTCCATCTCGAATGAGCGGGCTGCTGACGTTGACGTGGGACACGGTCAGGCCATCCGACAGGGTGTACTGGCTGGTCTTGTAGGTGGAGTCGCGCACCACAGGCTCGTCGTCCAGCGTCCAGGTGATAGAGGGCGGCGGGGCTCCTTTGGCGGCACACATGAGGGAGAAAGGCTCGCCGGGGTTCACCACCCGCTCACTGAAGGAAGACACGATACGAGGAGTACCATCTGAGGGGAAACAGAGAGAAAGGATCAACATGGAGAAGGAAACCAACAGACATTCTGATTGAAACTAAATAAATCATAATTTCTGCTGCATTTGTAAAGCAAACTCAGAATATCTATTTGATCTACAGAAAACAAATCTTGCAGTGCTTGAAGCTTAAAACATAAGGACTACGAATTGTAGTTTACTTCTCAGAGCATTTTGAAAACTTACCCTCAAGCAGAATAATGGAAAAGTCCTGAGCGGTGTGACCCTTTCGGGAAGCAAAGCACTGGTATGCTCCAGAGTGAAACTTCTGTGCTGCAGTGATCTGCAGAGTGTCGTTGTGTTGACCCTGGATGGAGATGTGCTGGTCAGGGACGATGGGCTCCGTGTTCCGATACCAGGTGATGATGTACTCTGGTGAGCCCTCCACAGTGCAGGTGAAGAACAGTGTACTGCTGATGCCTGTTTTCAGGTTCTTAGGAGACAACGTCACTCTGAGTGGATCTGAGAAGGACGCATGAGACCAGAAAGGCACATTTCAGTGATTGCTTGACTTCATATGCAGAGCGTTTGCTATAAAAATGTTGTATGAGCACAAATATGAATTATGGGGGGGGTTTTCATATCACATTTGCCAGATTTGAAAAAAGATTATGTCAATGTAGTTTCTTTTCACAAGAAGCTTAATTATTAACTAGAAAATTCATGATTAATTTATAATTGAAATCAATAAAATTCCAGTTTTTTGAGTATGAAGGTATTATATAATTAATTTTTTTACATTTCAAACAAACATAAATGTGTCCACCTATAGTAAAAAACCATGACACATGGATTCATGTATATAGTAGGCGTTTACATTCATGGAGACAAGGTGAAAGAGAGAGTACCAGCAGCCGTGGTGACTCAATCAGCTTGACGCACTCATTAAAAAAGCAGCTGGAGATATCTCTTCACATCTCTGTCCACTTGTGTGTGTGAGTGTGTCAGTGTGTACGTGTGTGTGTGTGTGTGTGTGCAAATGTCAGTGAGCAATAAGGCAGCTGGTGGTGTATGCTGGGGGGCATCGTTGTGCCTCCCAACCCCCCCTCACCCTGTCAGAGTCACAGAGTGTGCTGCCATGATGTGCCCACTGGCAAAGCCTACCGCCTCTCTATTCTCTCCCTCTGTCTCGCCTCCCTCCCTTTGTTTCTTTGTATACTTTACACAACGCCCATTTATCTCAGCCTTTCTTATTATCTTGTTATTACATTGCAGATAATGTCATTCCGGCAGTGTCTGGATGTCTGATGGTCCCTGGCGTGACCCCTCGTCTTTATCACTGTCTTGCTCACCCTCCTTCTCTCTGATAGTGAACGCTGCTGGCAGCTATGTTACGGAATCAGCCTCGGCAAATTACCGCCCTGTCTCTCTTTTTGAGGTCTGATATGATGGGGCATCGTACAGCTCACACACATGTTTGATACAGACTCACACGAGGTGCGACTTCCATGTGCGCCTCGAACCAAGAAGAACAGAGTTTATAAATGCGTCCGTCTGCCAGGATGATTCATGGAAAAGACAGCGTGGGAGTCTGTCGGGTTGTTTGCCAATGTCTGTGTGTGTGTGTGTGTGTGTGTGTGTGTGTGTGTGTGTGTGTGTGTGTGTGTGTGTGTGTGTGAGTGTGTAGTCGCACTCACACACCTATAACGTGAAGTTGGCCAGACACCTCCTTTGAGCCAAAACTGTTGGTGACCTCGCAGGCATAGCTGCCACTGTCCTCCTGCCGCAGGTCACTGATGGTCAGCCCCGTCAAACGCCGTGTCCAGCGGGCGTCTGAGGGCAGCGGGCGACCATCTTTTAGCCAGCGGACAGTGGGACTGGGATAACCTCCTGCTGTGCAGGGGAGCTCGATACTCTGGCCTGCGTAGACCTCCCCTGCTTGGAAACTGTCCAGAATGGTTGGTGAGGACTCATTGGGGTCTGAAAGACAGAAACAGAGTTGAATTTTTGTCCAGAAAAAAAAAAAAATCCAACCAAGAGCCGCAAAACGTCAACGCTGAGCTTCTCACCCATAACAGAGAGCCTTGCTCCATTGCTTTGCCGCGTCTCTCCACTGTACTTATGCTTGGTGATGCACCGGTATGTGGAGAGGGCGTCCTCCTTCTGAACATCAGAGATGTAAAGAGCCCCAAAGGAGGTGAGCGAGAACCTGTTACCTGAGGGAGACACAGTCAGCAGAGATCAGCAAATAGGAACGGATGACAGTCAGGCACATTCAGCAAGCCACTTGATAAACTGCAGAATAAAACAACAACTTCCCACCTCTGCTGTGTCACCATCACGTTTTCTTAAAATGATCACACTAATGTGGAGCTATAGTGCTTATTGTGAAACCGTATTGTTCTAAGAACAAACAGCTGTCTGAACAGTTGGCACTACCTGCCTAATAACGCTGTTTCCCAAAACCTGGCACTCTTTCAAGACCTGGAGGACAAACAGCGGTCACTTGCACCGCGCGTCAACAGATTTACAGTCTCCCTTTACACACAATACATAACTCTTACGTGCCACGCTTTCCATCAGCAAACTATCTAAACGTTCTACTGCTCAAGAGTATCAACAAAATGAAAGGCCAAAAGATCAAATTTGTCTCTGTGGGACAGGAGCTGCTTCATCTCTCTCTCTCACAGCTTTTGATTTGTGCAACAAGAAGGTTTGTGGTTAAGTAATAAACAAAAGTTGTGCTGCACCCCACTGCTCTGAGGAGCCATCAGTGGGACATTCTTACATAACTGTACATGTGCACACAGAGTCCCACACATGCTTAGTGTAGCTTCATAAACATCTTATTCCTAACACCAGCATTTTCCTTCCAAAAAAAAACTTCTTACAAAATCAGTGTCTCCTATCTTAATAGTTAACAACATGGTTTGAGTGTGCACAAGCTGTGTACAGACTTCCCTCATTCATGCTAACACACGTGGTTTTAGGCCACAGAGGCGACTTCACCTGAAATCTCAGCTATGTTCAGAAAACAACACAAACACAAGTAAGTGGCAAATGTGAAGAACTCCATGCACTCTTGCCTCACAGCAAAACTCCATGCTTGGGGGCTTTTCACTATGAAGTTTGCATGTTCTCCCTGTGCATGTTCTATGCCTTTTCTGTTACTCGTGTCTCCTTCCACAGTCCAAAGAGAGGCAAACAAGTTTAACTGACGACTCTGACTGTGACTGTGCTCTGCACTGTGACGGACTGCCTTCAGGTCCCGGGTGTGCCCTGCCTTTTTCCTACCGTCAGACGGGATTGGCTCCAGCACCTTGCGGCCCGATGCACTATGCAGCGGGCTCCTCTACTACTAAAGCCACTGGCATATGTTTGGATGCACTGCATTTCTTGGAATTTTGTATTTGTTTTATGAACCTCTGTGGTATTTATCTTCTTCTCATCAGCCACTTCTCTGAGGTGAATGAGGTCAATTCAGGTTAACTCAGATTACCAGCTAAGATTTTAAGTATTTAGACTAAAGGCCAGTAGGCTGGACTGGTTGTTTTTACAATATCTTGTGTGTTTATCAGCAACATCGGGTTTCCTGCAAAGATTTCTCATGTCAGATGCTTTTGTTAGTGCCACACTATCTTTCAGGGGGTTAAACAGACACACAGAAGGTAGCAGTTATGGAATATGTGCGTGTGTTTGCATCGACTATACTGTAGGGCCCGAGAGGAGGCACAGGCTGCAATTTCACGGCAGCCTTTGTTTGCCCCCCAGAATGACGCCTTACAGGATAATGAGCACTTTAAGACTTCTACTCCCACAATACCGACGCCTTGCCTGTCACAACACTCTGACATAGGCGGGCAGGCAGGGAGGGAGAGAGAGAGAGAGAGAGAGAGAGAGAGAGAGAACGAGAGAGAGAGAGAGAGAGAGAAAAAGAGAAAGAGCGAGACAGTCAGCTGGATCACATTTTCTGTTGCTGTCTTCAGCAGAGGACTGAATTCACCCCATCTGGAGCCTCTGAAACAACACTGATTACACAATAGCCAATTTCCCTCTCCCTATCTGTCCATCTTAAGTGAAGGATTTGTCCATAAAATCAGCCTATCTTCAGTCAGCTCTCTCTCTATTCCATTGTGTGAACCCTCTTCACCATTTGTGTCACCCTTTTCCCAACTTTCTGCTCCTCTCTGTCTCACGCTGCTCTCAGTCTCTAAGCAGAGTGGCAGACGGAGTAAAATATTAATTACTTAATTCTAAATCACTGTGCTCCCTCAGCTTTTATTCATGCTGACTTGACTTGATAACAAGAAATGGAGCCAATGTGCTTCATGCACACGCACTAGCACACACACACAGCTGCAGCTAAACATGCAGAAATACATGTTGTTTTTTTTTGTTATGTAACTTTTCCCTGTCAGTGCCTATAAAGTTCTCAATATTTTTAAAGATACCTGTCATTTGTCCTCAGCTGAACTCACACATATATGCTAAGAAATAGAGAAAATGGGTGTATTTATTCATTCTCGAGGGAAGATGTGAGATAGCACAAACTGAGGAGGTGTGGGCAATTAATAAACAGACAAAACAACCGATCAATTATAGCCTGGTAACCTATCTTAGCACTATCCTAAAATCTTGATTGAGATCCAGATCAACTTTTCTGTCTTATGTGACATTGATTTATAAATGTCAAATATTTACATTCAAGTACATATGTATATAAGATATGAAAAACTTGTTGGACCATAATGGAGGGATACACACATACAGGTGCCAGGAGCTATTTCAAGCATTTTTCTAAAGAGTGTAAATGATTCTGAAGAGTCCTTTCAGAAGAAAAGAAGATCTTTGAAAGAAGCTGCATTGCCTTGAGGAAAGAGACATTGTAGGATCTTGCGTGTTTGGTCAGCCTCAATGAGATGCATTCATGGAAAAAAACTGTGTGAAATTGGTCATGATTCCCAGATGGAGGCAGGGTCCGCAGGGAAACTATTTTAATCTGCGGCTGGATCTAGTACGAATTTCTCCTTTTGA
The DNA here is from genome assembly GCF_963383615.2 of Lipophrys pholis. Taxonomy (NCBI): domain Eukaryota; kingdom Metazoa; phylum Chordata; class Actinopteri; order Blenniiformes; family Blenniidae; genus Lipophrys; species Lipophrys pholis. The sequence continues at coordinate 9,258,153 of NC_137634.1, read as the reverse complement.
GAGATGAAAATCTAAATGGAGGCAAAACTTTTGAAGCGTGTTGTGTATTATTCCTAAAATGTAACAATGTCACAGTATAGTTGAATAAAGCAGAATATAACGCACAATGCCTAGAAAAGCATTCAATAACATTACATTAAGATGTCTTTATTTGCCATATAGATACTATAGATACCACGAGCAAAGCATACCAGTCAACACTTCTCTATAAATAAAAAAATGCAGTACACAGATTAATGTCCCCAGCGAACCTCTCTTGTGTAAAAATAGTTTGCTTTCACTTAAGTTTTTTAATCCAACAAAATGCCAGCAGCCTTACAGTCACACCAGACCTGCTGCAACGAGAGAGTCCAACGAGGACGAACGAAACAGAAAATAATGAAAGTATTAAAGTGTGAGGGAGGAAGGGGGAGAAAAAAAAGGGACAAAAAGTCTATAAATAGGATATATACAGTAATCCATGTGGGTCCGTGTGTGTGTGTGTGTGTGTGTGTGTGTGTGTGTGTGTGTGTGTGTGTGTGTGTGTGTGTGTGTGTGTGTGTGTGTGTGCATGCGCGTGCGCTGTGTGAGCGAGTTAGCAGCAGCCTCATTTTCTCACATGCAAATGAAGGCGTCGGCGCAAAGATAACGAGGCCCATATTTCCACCTCCTCAGTGGGGCCATTATTTATTGATGTTCTGCATCTTTCCCCCCTCCCTCCCACTCGCATGCTTTCTTCCTCCTCTCCCTGTTGCTAGGGTCTTCTCACTGCCATCCTGTTACGATTTCTGTGCACTTCCAGAAATTATTAAAGCACGTTGTGTTTACAGTCATCAAGGAGGACACTGTGAAATCTGCAGTGTTGTGGGGATGCAGACTGCTGTGGCAAACTGGCTGCACAAGTCAGTTTAACCGATTTCTTTTTTTTTTTAAACAGATTTGTAGGAAGTTGCTAAATATAGCTCTCCCAGACTGTTGTATCCAATCACAAATGTTTTTCTCTTAATTTACAACATAACAGACTTCCTGATATTTTTTTTTTATCTGAATTTAAAATTTACACATTTTGCAGACATTTAAAATGCATTTTGTCATAAAAAAATAATGGTAAATCAAGGAACATGACACAACGTGTATGTTGGGCCTTGTCCAGTTACACTTTAATGAGCAAGAAACTAGAATGGGCTCGTTACTTTCAACTTTAGCTCATGAAAATGAATGTGACCCACCTTCTGAGTTATGAGAAAAAATATGGGAAACAACTGTGATTATAACAAGATCGATTCCTCGGACAATACGTTTTGTCGCTTATGGATTTCAACTGCTGTTAAGAACAAAATATTTTGATATGATACAGTAATGAAGCGTGAGATCAAAATTGTTGATAGTGTGACTTTCACTTTAGATTCTTCAGAGCTGTCATGTCAGTTTTACTTGGATTTTTAATTACAATTATTTGATGTGTTTTGTCTGTCCAGCTGATCATGTATGTAGATTTAATTTCTGTAAAGAGGAGCTATAGCCTTATTTCCTCTTATGATATTAAAGAATTTACCCGAAGGAGTTATATGCTGACTCATTGGATGATTGGGAGATCTCCAACATCCCGGCTCTCCTACCGGTTTTTAGAAGGACACATTTCCACACCAGCTATTTATTCATTAATTTATTTGATAATGATTATTCTATAACACAAACCTGCGAAGCTTGAACAAGCAGAACATGCAGCACTGACAGCTCTGAGTAAAAACACTGAGGTTCCTGAGGGACTTCCTCGTATGGACCCCATATCTAATCAGTTTGGAAAGGGCTAATGAGCTATCGAACTCAGACCCCTGTTTTCCTTCTGGCAGATCACTACGATCTGATCCCTGGAGTCTTCATCTTACTCAACACTGCTGATGGTCAAAGGCAGAGGTTCCGGGCCTTCAAGGGCTTTTCCCACTTAAATGAAGGTTTGTTCTCATCACAATGATGAAAGTGCAGCAGAGAGAGAAAATGTGCCAAAGCAACAGAGGGTCAGAAGGTTTTACTCCTCCACAAACTGAACAACAGTGGAAACTGCTGGAGAGGTGCCAACAGCACAACTTCCTCATTCATTAAGGCAATGTGATGTGAAGGGATACAGAGTGCATCTAATGCTTCAAAAGTATATTTCAAACTGAAAAAAGACCCGGGGCTTTAACAACGTCTTGATTAAAACACCATGTAGCACCAACGGTGTGTTTGCATCTGTTACCTGATACCTGTTGCCTGTTAACTGTTACCTGTTAACTGTTACCCGTTAACTGTTACCCGTTAACTGTTACCTGTGAGGGATTTGCCAGGGGGAATGGAGGCATCCACTCCAGTCACAGGACTGTAAGATCCCCAAAAAACTTATAAGAAATGAAAGGCATGTGAAGAATGCGGGATCAACGTTATCTTATAGACTCTCAGTTTGTTTTGACTGTTCCTGCGTTCTACTGAAACGATGCCATTCTCCATAGTTTTCCACGACGCCCACAGATATGACCACACACACAGCAAATGAACGTCAAACGTCATTATAAAAGTTCTCCTTCATTCCTCTGAACTTATTTTACCTTGCTGCAAAATAAAGACAATGTACAGAGCTTGACTCTTAAAGCACTTTCTGCATTTGTGCCTTATTCTTCTGCTCAAGTTGCAGAGCGGAATTTGAAAGAAGGTGAGAAGACAGAGGGGAGGAGGAGTGGATCAAAGACTTGTGACTGTCACGGAAAGAAGACGAAAGAGGGGAAAAAACGTGGCGTATTGTGGAGACATTCTCTGCAGTGCAGGAATGTGTCTCACACACACACACACACACACACACACACACACACACACACACACACACACACACACACACACACACACACACACACACACACACACACACACACACACACACACACACACACACACACACACACACACACACGCACACACACACACACACACACACACACACAGAGGCACCTAGAACAGGACAGCAAATACTCCCCTCCTGACACAAATAAATACAGAAGTAAGTAGAGTATGCGTTAAAATTAGCAGCATGGAGTCAGTGAGTGGCAGTGGTCCAGTCTTGCAGTAGTGGGACGTGTTGAAGCAGGAGATGGGCAAAAATGACTTGATATTGATGACAAGGAAGGAACGAGAAGAAAGAAAGAAAGAAAAAGACCGTAAGAACGATGGAAGGTAAACTGACGAGATAACAGTCCATGTCTGTTCTCCACTCCTTTCAAACCTTTATGCAAAGGAGGCCTGTTACATCTGTATTCAAAGCGAGAGCCCACTCCACCCTCCTGTTTGCTTTCTCTCTCTTTCTCTCTCTCTCTCTCTCTCTCTCTCTCTCTCTACTATGTACATTAAAAGCCCAAGTAGAAGCAGGTGTCAGCCAATTAAATATATACACTTTCCTGGCTTTTATTCTGCTGCACACTTACTTAACATCTATGAATGGCATCCTCTTAACTCCTTTCAATTCACATTCAAAGCAGGTTTTATTGGCACAACCGATGTGTAACAAATAATTGTGCAACGGGAGCCCACCCCTCTGCATCTCCTCCATAAAAGAGACTTTGTTAACGGGACCAAAGTGTTGAGACGGAGCATGAGTCAATCTGCCAGTTAAGACTAATACCGCATGAGCAATATCCGAATCTCGGCTTTCAATTCTCTCTCTTTTCCGCTCACTCCTTTGTCACTTGTTCATTTTCTGCAAGGGGGTCGAGTTGCAGGACGCTGAAGAAGCTGCAGCTCTGTCATGTTTTCATTAAAAAGCCACGCTCCACTGTCTAATCCTAACTGCTGTCCTCTTTCCTAACCAATTCTGACTGCTTACCTCATCTTTCAATCATGTTCTCTCCTGCCCTGCCCCTCGTCACTGTATCATGTTGTCGCCCGACTCAGGGCGAGCAAAGGGCATGTAGGAAAGTTGAGGGCACAGAAGTGATGAGGGGCTGTGGAGAACCGGGGAAGAGGAATAAGGACGGAGAGTCCAGTTTCCACTGCGATGGGACCACGTCTCTTCTGCTCCACTGGCTGCTCTGTCCCAATTTGCCCTGTGTGACTTTAAACAGTAAACACTGGGGGAGGGGACGACGCGGAGGGGGGGGGCTCTATCGAGAGGCTGAATGGACCGCCGGGAACAGACATAAAACCGATCATATGCAAAAGACGTCGTTTGTATAGATATAACTCAACGCAACGCTGCGGAGGCGCCATGTTCCCCCCCATAAAGCCATCCTAACCAGACAGGCCGACGATGCTGCATAAAGCTAAATGGACCATCTCAGATGGAGGCAGCGCTGAGGAGATTAAGCATCAGTAGAAGAATCAGAGGAAACGAAGGATGGAGGGGAAAGAGGGTGGGCGGATGGGAGAGAAATGGGGAGAGATGTAGAAATAGGACTCCATTATTCATGACGTGTGTTTCATGTGCTTGGTGACATCTGGGACAGCAGTGATAATGAGAGTCCCGGGAGAGAGAAACCACATGCACACACATCCCAGTACCATACAGAGACGTGCCACCATGGTCCAAACAACTGCCCTTAACTGGATGTCCCAATACCTGTGATTGAACTGTTAATAGTCCGTGCACTAAAGCCTAAACAGTAAAGCAACTCAGTCCTCTATAGAGACAAAAAATGTCTCTCGGTGTGAGTAAAGTGCCGCCAGGAAAATACCTCCACCTTGTTTTGATTTAGCCGGGGATAAGAGGCTGAGTTGGATATAAGGTGTGTGTCTCCCACCATATGCATGTGTGTGTGCATGTATATGTGATGCAGTGTACTCTAGTTTAGTCCATGGCCTGGGGCAGTGAGCTGCATTAGCAGCACTGACTGAGCTGCCTGGTCCCTCCCCATTAGAGTGCTGGTGGCAGAGGAGTGTCACTGCCCAGCATGGGGACAGAGAGAGAGAGAGAGAGAGAGAGAGAGAGAGAGAGAGAGAGAGAGAGAGAGAGAGAGAAAGCGAGAGACAGAGACTCATTTATCACATTAATCACAAAGGACAAATTAAAACCCATACCAGCATGTCAAACCGCATTAAATACACTCTGAAACCTGAAAGATGCAGAAACCGCTGATCAAAAGTGTCATAAACGTCCTGCTTTTGCACAATCTTCATTTGGTGACAATCACTGATTGAAAAGAGGTATTCTTACTATTGTAAGTGCTGCATTTCTATAATGTGACGTCAGCCGGAGTAAATATAGTAATAACATCTAATTATTATTTTTACCGGGGTTGCCAGAGTAAGTCGTTGCAACATGCACCATCACGAGATTTTACATTGTGAGAACTGAGATCCAAACCCAGTTCCATCAGCACACAACACTTGAATAGATCTTAGAATTAAATAAAGTATTCTGAAATTAGAAAAACCCCACAATACCATATAACGTGAAAGCAAAAAAGTAACGTTGTAGCTTGGTGAGCGGGTTTATTTATTGTATTTATGCAATAACTGACCAACAGACACTGACTAACACATTAAAAAGTCCAAAAACCAAAAGTAATCTGGTGAAACCAAAATGTGAACTTTATTATATCTACTTTAATACAATGGAAACACAAACTTTAAAAGTTAAATGTGACATTTTCAATGGGTCGTTTCTCTACTTGGAGCAGAAAACCTGAACGATTTCTCTCAAATGAGACTTTCACGACCTTCATAGCAACTTAAAATAATACAGAAACCAATTAAGACTTTTTTAATACTTAATTTCACCACACAACGACTCTTATGTTGTTCCCTTCACCATGTAAACAGTCGCATTCAGATTAACGTGTTATTATAGCTCCACAACTCTTGGCTGTAATACTTGATAACTGAGATTAAATTAATAACTGAAGTATAAATGAGCTTCTTACTTTGTCTTACAGAGCGTCTCTCTTTGAGCTAAGACAAAAATACCAAAATAATGTGTGCATGTCAATATTTGACTCCCAGTTATCTGATTTTAATGACAATTAGTAATGTACGTGACATTTTAAAAAGTGATAAGCAGCTCAATTTATTTTTTAAGAATTAACTCGTAGATGCATTCAAATACAAATTTTTAGTAACATGATAAACACGATTATGACAGAAACTTGATGATATTGTGACCTATAAACAAAAAGGTATTACACTACATGATCCCCACATGTTATTTTGGAGTGAATCTGTCTTTGAAGGGTTTAACTGTGAATGGAAACAGAGAGACCAAACATCTCATGCTGTTAAAACATTGACTTATCGACATGCTTACAGGCAATATGGTCCTATGCACACACTAAACCACAAACAACGGCGGAGGGACATCACGCCGCCCGTCCTCAGCCTTTTCTATCACATTAACCGCACAGCCGCTCACTCCTCCGTTCAACCTTCCAACCCACTCCGGTCAATAGTGACCTGCAATGTTGTTCTGGCCTTTATGTAGGTTTGGACAGCTAATAGTGCGGCGGATCAATAGGTCTGATTGAGAGGTCATGTAGGAACATGGCATTTGGATAGCCACCAGGGATTCCATTTGATCCTCCATCATGTCTCCTCATAGTCTCTGAATGAGCAGCTGCATTCACAGACGCTTCAGAAAAAAAAAAAAATCTCTCCATCACGGTTACTAAAGTGTGACCTTTATCGCTCTGTATCAGATTAAATCACAAAAGAGCTGTCTATTTCAGACTTAATTAACAATATCGGATGTTTGTAGCTGCTTCCGGCGTGTAGTGCAGCTTTTGTTATGTAAAGATCAAATCAGTATTTCACACTTTGTTAGAATCCTGTTAACAATGACAGATATCTCAGGAACTATATGGTGGACAAATGATTTAAACCAACTTGTTGAGGAATTTTAAAAGGAGATATAAGAGATATAGACATACATGAAGATAGAGAAGGAATATAAAAAAAAACAAAATTTGTGACTCCTGCAAGCGATTGACTAAGCAAGCATTTCCTTAAGTACAATTTCTTAGTAGATCCTGCTGTAATCTCCTTGCACTAATCCCTCTTTCGCTAGCCTAAACAAAAGAGTTGAAGAAAGCAGAAAAGGGGTAAAACCTCTTTACTTAAATCCTATTTCTTAACCCAATCCAGGCCACATAAACCCTCCAACTCTTTTACTCTAAGCCTTGACACAAGCCTTCCTGCTTTCACTTTCCTTTAATGACCCTGGATGTGGTTAGAAATGCAGATTAACAGCTATCATTTGCAGAGCCGGTGACGAGATGTAAATGAATACATACATTTTGTGTAGCAGGCAGGCGTTCACCACTAGATCAGCCGAATATTATATAACCTGTAGCCTCTAAGATGTCAGAAACACTCACTTTACAACTGGATGGAAAAAGAAAGCTGTGCTGCAATTTCTAATATGTTTACTTTTGTCTGACCAGAGAAGTTAATTAGTATGTCGACACCTCGCCAGGAACATTTTGATTACATTTATTTGGCAAATTCCGATCTGCCAAAGGTTGCTGGTAGCGCTGTTGTTTAAGTAAACGTTCATGATTTTGAGCTTTTCGATTTGAAGGTAGAAAACGGACTCCTCCGCTCTCTTGCCGCTGTGCTCTCATGCAGCCTGGCTCGAAGGGTGAGATAGTGGCCACATTTCTGTCAGAGTGATGTGCTCGCAGGGGCTTTTCCCATCCTTCCCTGTTACACTGAGTGACACTGATACACTGATACACTGTAAACATGCCCGTACTGCACATATGTGTGTGAGCCTGTGTGCGTTTGACAGAGACACAAAGAGGGAAGGGAGGGGGGAAAAAAAAGCAGCAGGGAGAAACATCGGCGGCGATAAGAGTGTGTGTTTCTGTGTTAAGTGCACGTGAGCAGGCGTGCGTAGTAGTGTGTAAATAGTCAATAATAGCCGACACTTGTCAGCCCTCTGCTCTGCACACACAAAGCCTGTGGTTGGGCCATTGTTGAACTCCGCCTCTCCAGGCCACCCCCACCCTTACACACACGCTGCCCCCCACCACTGGGCCTCTCAAGCAGAGATAATTGTCTATTGTGCCCCTTGCACGTGCACTTGCACGTGCACACGCACACGCACACGCACACACACACACACACACACACACACACACACACACACACACACACACACACACACACACACACACACACACACACACACACACACACACTTGTTTGTGCTAATTAACACACCCACCCACGTGCCTACTCAACCTAACTGAGTAAAAGATGGCTGCCAGCACCCCATCTGTTCCTGCCCCGCTCCCAGTCGCCCTCAGCACACCGGGGTAAATATGAAAAGGGGCAAAATTATCCAGGGAAAGTGAAAGAAGGAAAGAGCTGAACAACCTCCAAAGCAAGTCATGCTGACCAGGTGGATTTAAAAAAACAACACATTTCTCTACCTTTCCATGCTGTGGAGTTTTCTTCGGAAGACAATTTTGGAAGAAGTTGCTTGTTATGTGTTTCCATGTGTCTCTACATAATAGGAGCAACTTCATCTGCATGATTTAGTGCCCCCCCCCCCCCCCCCGTTCACCCCCACCCAATATCCTGCTGCGTCCCACATGGGACAGAGGCAGACGAGGGAGAGGTGAGAGCGAGATGATGTGAGACCCATGGGTGGAGAGGGAGGAGGTGTGGTGGGGGGGCGCCAGTCGATGGGGTTGTGTTTAAAGAGCCCTGGGGATGCCACGTGCTCCCCTCCCCGTCCTTCTCTGTCCCACGACGTCCTGATGCGCCCGGGCAGCCAGAGCACAACAACAGACCAGCCGTGCCACACAGCGCGGCCGACCACCACTTTAATGTATCCCGAGTTAATGTTTAATGAGCACTCCATATTCAGGCTGGTTCGGGCAAAATCTGAAAATGGCTTTATTGTGTTCGTCTTGAAGGGCGTGCGCATACGTGTTCGAGGATTTGCACAGTTGTACTTACTAGAAGCAAGTGTGCATGTCAGACCTGGTGTTTACAAGAGTGTGCAGCGTCCCAGACAAGTGTATCTATTAATGTATTCCTGCTCTGAGTGCACAAGCACAGATTTACAAACAGACATTGTGTCCTAACACACTGCTGCTCTCCATGAGGTCCCGCTGCCTTTGTCACCTCTTGCCTGCACCTGTGTGGAGCCTTATGACACTAACTTTTTAATTACACAGTGGAAAAGCTTGGAGTGTGTACACGTGGGAATAGAGGGCCACCGTAAATACAAGTGGATGTGCACCATCGATTGTGAATAGTTCTGTTACAAACAAACCTAAAGGGAAGTGATTCTCACTAATATCCACTTCAGCAGAAACGTATAACAAGTATGATGTTTGTGATTTTATATACATTTATAGTAAGTAACTATAATGATTATTGATAAAGCAAAAACTGCCAATCCATTCACCATTAAAGTAAAAAGTATTGCTTTTGTGTTGCTGCGCCGACTGAACCTCCTGACATCCTGCCGGGGCCCGAGGGAGCGCTGGATTGATCGGTAATGTAGCCTGTAACTGACCTCACCACCTGGTGGCTCCCATTAGGATCCAGGTCTGCATTAACGTCTGATAACTCAGCATTTATGCTTTAATAGAGTCAAGTGTGCGCTAAAATACTCACAGCTTCTTCTGAAAAGATTGATTGATGCCTTTTCTGACTGTTTTCTGGAAATCAACAGAAATGCAGAGAGATTTGCCATCATGCTACAAGATGAAGTTTAATTGAAGAAGTGGAAAATAAAAAAAAACAGATTCAATAAAATCTGAGGTTTTAGGCCTTAACGTTCTGCTTTTCGGCTCGGAGGGTTAAAGCCGCGTGTTTGAAACTACTGTGCAAATACATAAACAAGACCAAACTGTGTGGCAGGTGGAATAGATGGAGCATGGTTGGGCATCTTCTGCAGACCACCATGTGGCTGCAGCCATCTGCTGGTCCAGTCTCTATTCATCAGAGCCACTCATTAGCTTTCTGCTGGTTCGACTGACGGCCTCGATCTGCAAACTGAATCCTCTCTGCTTCCCCACTGTTGTTTTTATTCCTGTCCACAAACCCTCCATCTCTCTGTCTCTGCTCCAGCTCTGCTTCTTCAGATCACAGCTCAGACTGGTGAGCCTCCATTGTCTCGCGAGGGTCTCTCTCTGTCTCTCGCTGTCTCTCTCTCTCTCTCTCTCTCTCGCACACACACACACACGCACACACACACACACACACACACACACACACACACACACACACACACACACACACACACACACACACACACACACACACACACACACACACACACAGAAGGTGTGCCCACAAATATACAAAGCTTAACTAGAGAGATGGTACAGGACAGGGAAGAGAGAGGGAAATAGGTCAGTCTGCCTGCACCCCTCCCCTCCTAAACCCCCACACTGTCCTGGCTGGACGGGAAAGTGGGACAGGCAAGGGGGCACACACGCGTGCACAATCACACACACACACACACACACACACACACACACACACACACACACACACACACACACACACACACACACACACACACACACACACACACACACACACACAGAAAACTCCAGATGGGGAACATGTGTGTTTGACAAAATGGAACCTGTTGGGGTTCAAAGGGCAAAGCTGTGTTGTGTTATGTCATCAACTCAACCTTCAGGCCAGTATGTGACCACGCTACTGATGAGTCTCTGCACATAATCAACCGTCCGTGCACGGGTACAAAAAGAAAGAAATGCTGATTCAGATTTGCAAAATCAAAAACGTCTTTGTATTCAATTGAAGGGAAATCAGAGAAGAAACACAAAGGGAATATTTAGATTTAATCACTGGTCACCAGTGGAACCAAAGGAAAAGTCAATCAAACTATTGAAAAATAAATAAATCAAGGTGTACATGAAATCGCTGTCGTAGGTAACTAAAGGACAGTTGGGGTCAGCTTTGGACAGAGGCACGTCCATTGCATTGCTGGAAAACAGCTTCTTTTTTTTCTCCCCTTTTGAGCTGCTGCCAAGTGACGAGCGAGTCAAAGCCAACATTTTAACAAAAGATTGTTTGAAAGATTTCATTCAAAGAGTTCAATGATGGTCAAATGCTTGGACTTGCTTTTTGCAGGGGATTTCAGCAGACAGTGTCCCTCTTCATCTATACAATGCCAACAGAAAACCTTCTGGGCACAGTATGTGCTGCCGTTACTACAATACTATATTTCTATCCTGTGATATTTACAAAGGAAAAGATAAACACACTATTAAAACTAAATGATTTATAAACTTGCTGCTGCAGCTCTTGAGTTGGAAACATACATTTATGTTCTTCAAAACTTAGAGTCAAAAAGTTGAAATTCCAGAAGTAAATGTGACGATATTCTACTTTGACAAACTGTACACTTTCAAGATAAATCAAGTATTTCCACCGCCGAGGGGATTAAATGTATCTCCCCTATACAATGATTGAAGCTCCTTCATCATCAGATCGGACAAAATACTTGAATGAATATATTCAAGAAAAATGAGGCAGCAATGTCGCCTCTCAGACATCAAGAGAAAAACTCAAAGAAAATAACTCTCAAGTCACATTCACACCACAAACAGTTTGTCCCAGGGAAATTTCACACACAATCAATCCGTTCTAACATTTCTATCAACATGAAATAAAATTTGTTAAATTAAACAAGTTGGGTGAATTTTTCTTTGATTAAAAAAACTTTTTAAAGTTGCTTTTTCACTTTGTTGGGTTGCACCATAACAATATTTTTCCAGAACATCAAATTCAAGAGAGTGAGTCAATGCAGCTGAAATGTTCTTAATTTTTTAAATTTTTTTATTTACATAAAATGAATCATTCAATAATGAGTGTAATTATTGTGACGTAGAGGTGGGCGCCATATTTCTTAAACCCTTACATCTTAGGGATGGATAATTTTTATGATGGATAATTTATATGATGGGTATTTTATAGGATAGGCAACAACAAAAAAAAGAGACATGTAATATTTATCTTGATTGGTTAATTGGTTTACAACGGAGACGTTCAAATTTTGATAAAGTAAAACATTGTCCAACTAAAGCTCTGAATGTGACTGTTTATCACAGTTTAACCAACAGGCAAAAAGATAATTCTCTGTTCGATTCTCCTTCAATATTTTGCACAGGAAAATGAAGAAAAGCAGGGAGTGAAGGCGTTCGTATAAAGAGCATGGGGGGGGGGAAACATTGTGCACTTTTACACGGTGGACTCACTCGCTCTAAATCAAGTCTCCTCAGCCGAGCTCGAGGGGTTGTGATGAGAAAGACAGGCAATCACGCAGTCACCTGCATGCAGAGAGCTTTCAGTCACAAAATCAATTTTAATTTTCACATCTTCATCAGATCTATCCAGACGGTCCCTCACCGGTCAAGTAAAGGCCGAGTCGAACGGGAGTTTAACTAGGTTTACTGGAGTGTTTGAACTATTTATAAAGCCACATGTATAAATGGATGAATTGATCTTTACTGCATGTGTCCACGTTTGCAAATAATTTGTGCATCCATGTGAGAGCGAATTCACAACATTCAGATCAGGATCTTCTTCTCCAGGCCGTCCTGATTGGCTGTAGCCATGATGAGGTCACAGTTTCTATTAGCAGGTCAAGGTTGAACACAACCGTGTGTGTGTGTGTGTGTGTGTGTGTTTGTGTGTGTGTCTGTGCTTGTGTGTGTGTGTGTCACAGGGAAACTAATGCTGAGTTCAGTGAGCAGCTCATCATGTTCAGCATCTGATCCTCACACTCACTGCTCATCAGCTGACCTATATACCCCTAATTACACACGGAAGCCTCATCACAGTGCACACAGAACGGTCCCATACATAGAAACTGTAAACAAACACGCTTGCACATCCACATCTGATTCTACGTTCAGGAATTACAGAAACTTACACCGTCACTGTGACATAGAGTGACTGAGCCAAACAGAGGAAAGGTCAAATTAGACACTAACAACAAATCAGAGTGAAAAAAATAATAATAATCAGTCAAAAACAACAAACAACTAAAGTTTTATATCATGTTTTTTGCATTTTCATGTGTTGGGCTGTGTCAAAATAGAAGCCTATTTGCTCAGTGTTAGCAGTGAAAGCTGAAACTTTCTTGAATGGTGTCATATAAATCAGAATTTTGCCATTTTCAATCACAAAGGATCGAAGTATAAATAATAGAAAATACAATAAAGCACACTAAACATGTCTCAAAAATAAGTACGTGTGCGTGTGTGTGTGTGTGTGTGTGTGTGTGTGTGTGTGTGTGTGTGTGTGTGTGTGTGTGTGTGACACAGTGTCTGTGTTTTGCATACATATAATATAAAACGCCATCTGCCAGGACCTGAGGCCATTCTTGCCCTACTACCCTCCTTGCTTCTCATCCTTTGGTTTGTTGTTCTTTTCTATCTCGGACCCCTCCCACCAGGTTGTTATTGTGAGGGTTTTAATTGGAGAAAATAATTGCACAAACATTAAATCAAATATCAACATATATTTAAGTGCGTAACCAAGAAGCATGAGAATGAGACACAAAGACTAAACTCTTCATTTCTCTCTCTCTCTCTCTCTCTCTCTTTCTCTCTCTCTCTTGCACACTCTCTCTCACACAAATGAGGTTAATGAAGATGTATGTGGGGGCACAGTCCGATTGACATCCTGTGTCTCTAATTGTGTCCGCGATCTTCAAGGACACAGGAGCAAGACATTCAGGAAGTGGACAGAAATAGATCTGATCGGTAGAGATTATGGAACGGTGAAAGAATCTGTCTTTTGTTTTCTTTGGTGTTCAGTACAATAAGGGGTTGAAATTGATATTAGCTGAGGAGAATCGAGCGTGGCGACAAAAGCAGTGACAGCAGAGAGGTAAACATGTAATCATCGTTAGAAAGGAGCACTAATAATGAGGAGCCAGAGAGAAGAGATAGTTGGTGATAGCGAAGATGGGAGAGGGAGGAGCAGGAGGAGGAGGAGGAGGAGGAGGAGTGGGACCGGATCAGTGATCCAGAACAGTGAGCAGACAGAAGACACGAGTTAAGAGTTCGGTCAAACATAGAGTGCAGCGGTGCATCGACCGCTCTCACACACAAACAGATTCACACACAGGGGAAGATGGAGACACAGCATAATCCAAAAATACCAAATCAATCAAACTGGACACCAGGAGATGTCCCAGATCCATTCATGGGATTTCCTACCTGGGACGATGGAAACGGTGTCTCTCTCCCAGGACACGACACTGACATACTCCTGCACTGCAGTGGGAATGAGGCACTTGAACACAGCTACGTTGCCCCGCATTGAGCGCTGGTCCGCCACCCGAACGGTGTAGGGCTCCCTGAAAACTGCACAGACACATAAACAATGTTTAGTGTTACTTGATAGGCTTTTTAGACGAATCATTATACATTTTCAGTGATTCTTACAACCTAACGTTGGGCCAAGAAATGAAATATTAATAGAAAACCCTGTGCAATGATTTACAATTTTCAAACATCCAAAGATTTAATCACAATTGATAAAATGTCATATGTTGAGAGCAATACTCTGGTAAAACTCAAAATGTTAACTTATTCTTATTCCTTATATATAGACAAGAATGTTTTCAGCAAATTAGGTTGTGTCAACAGGTCAGAACATGAATGGATGTCTCGGGAATAAAGATGGAGTGAAATTCATCAATCTGTAAAAACGTATGTCTAAAAATGTCAGTTAATTTAGGAAGTGTCCACCGTCTGCAGAGCATAGTCTCATCAATTGTTTCCATATCGTAATGCACTTCTATAGGGAATCAACCAAGTTGAAGGGCGATATTGTTTCATGGAAATCACTTCAAGTGAACACAGTTCACTGTGGAATTTATGATATAAATACATGTTAAAGTGAAGGAGTAATAAAAAGAATGTGAACACAATCTTTTGAAGCTGCAATTCTGTCTGTTTAAAATGGTCCAAAAGCAACATCTGTGGTCCAATTAGTTTACATTGTGAAGTTATTTTAGAAGCCATGGTGTTCTGCAAGACAAGGAGACGAAGGACTTTTTACAGTGCACAGTTATTAGATCAGCATTAATGGTGGTAGTGGGTCACGTTAGCGAAAAATTGTTAAATTAATTCATACTTGACAATGCAAAATCATCAGAAGAGTTCAGGCGGTGAACTTGTCAGCCTGCAATCCAAACATTTCACCATCAGAATTCAATTCAATTCAATTCAACTTTATTTATGTAACACCAGTCATTTCTAGGTGCTTTTAACAGAGAAACCCAACAATCAAATTGACATGAGCAAGCAGAGCGACTGTGGATTTGATTGTTGAGAAGAAACCTTTGCAGACACCAGACTCAGAGGGGACGGCTTTCTGCTGGCCGGCTGGGCCGAGAATAAATCTTCCAAGTTCAGTGTTGGTGGTTCAAACCTCCATCTCGCCTCCCTGGGCTCTAAACTTGTACCCAGGGGTGGGGGAGCATCTAGTATGGCAGCTTTGGTGTGTGAATGTGAATGTGAGTGTCTGTGGGAAGTCATCAAATAACCTAATGTTTCTATCAAATGCAGAAAATAGAATTTGAATATCTGATGTGCCGTCTGTGTTACGGCCAATGAAACATTTTGTGGAATTTGACAATCATTGCACCCTGTATTTATTTACACATTTACATATCTCCCTAAGATATTTTTTGGTAGTCAGGTTTTATATATAAAAGTGATTAAATTAAAAGATATTGATGACAATATCTCAAAACAGTTTGATCCTGCAGTTTTGTTGACAGAGTGTGAACATTATCGTCACATCAGCGTGGCCGTGTCCTCTTCACAGATAAAAACAATAATCCACCTGCATTTACATCATCAAAAACAACACATTAACACTCCAGAGCAAAACAGCCTTTCATCAATTACCACAGCACTCCACGCGTATTCATTGGAAATTACTGGACTACTCTTGTGCATTGTTTGAACTCTTCTAATCCTGCCACTGCTTTCACCACAAATTTGCACAAGCCGCCATTAAAAGCAGGATAATCACGAAAATAATTTCCCGGCTTTGAGATAGCGTCACCATAAAACACTGATGCGCCATTTCTGCACACAACTTCACACGGATGCAACAGAATGAGCTGCGCAACTGAGGGGTTATTGGTGCTTTGGTTTATGCAGGTTCATGCAATATTTTACACTCTGTTGAATGAGCAGGGGCTCATTAGCAAAATCACATGAAAGCTAGGAGGTATCTGAAGGTTGCTAAGAAACTGGTTTGGAATCCCTTCCCTGGTAACAGACACGACGACAGCACGCATACTTTCCTGCTGCAGGAGGGAAACGCACGCAAGTGTACGGAAATTTACATCTTGTTTAAATAGATGAACAGAATAAATCTGATCCGATGTGACAGTGTTGTTGTTGTTGTTGCCGTGAAGAAGTAATCTCGATTCATTTGTGACCCCCCCCCCGGTAGTTATCATGCAGGATACATACACAGAACTGTGTCCACGCAACCTGAAACAAAACAACCACGTCCGGTCTGATGGTAACCTGTGCGCCACAGTGACCGGCTTCTGACGGAGGCCGCTGGCTGGAGGATGTTTGGTTCACGCTAATCCCTCGGCTCCTGAGGCCGGGCTTTTGGGTCATGTGGGAATGAAGGCAGCAACCGGCTGGCATGCAGCTCAGAGTCCTGGCTCAAATCCTCAACTTGGCACTAGTATTAGTATTAGAATGAATATGAGTATTAGTTCAGGTTGGTGTTGGGAGGCAGAATATGAAAACAGATGTTGACGGCAGGAGGGAAGGGGGAGGGACCGACTGGCTTGAATGGATGATGGGAAAAGGGACAGGGCGGGACAATGGAGGCAGTGTAACTGTAATCCAGCTGTGGTATGAAGAATCTCTTCATTGGATGATTTTCACTTTCCTCTCCTCTCATTGTTGAACTGGAAGAGCCCAAAACCCCAGATGTACTATTTTACTGTAGATGAGGTCTCGACTATTAAAGCAGCCTTGCACGGTCTAATCAATGGAAAGCACCAATTAGGTTTGTTAATGAGAGATAATTAAAGAAGGGTGCTGTGGCTATATTTAGTCTGGCACAAGAGGACACTTTGAAGAACGAGGAAGCAGGGAAGAGAAGGAGGACAGGAAAGAGAATATGATTTCAACGGAGGCCGCTTGTAGTCACAAACTGTCTGCTATCGGCTCACGGGCAATGATTGACTGTTAAGCGTACACATTAGTTCCCGGCAGAATCAAAAGTACTGGACACTTGGTTACATTAACAGGCCTGAGATAGTTTATGAATTGCAGCAGTGTTTCCTTTTAGAGTAAAAGTGTGTTTATTAATAGTAGGATCTATACAATTGGCGATAAATTCATTGGTACTTGAGGTCACATCACCACACTTCCTTGCAGCAAATTGCTTTTCTCACCTTGAAAACCTTTAAAAAAGTCCTGCTTGAGAGAAATTGCTGTCAAGATCCTGACGCCCTTTGTTGTACTGACCTTTATTAAAGTGAGGGACAGTCAGCGAGGTTGAGTCAGGTGATATAAACTAATTGTCACAACTTTCTTCCATACCCAATCTGGTGATATCAAACAGCGGAGTTGGAATTCAGACTCTCAGTACTGAAAGGGTTGTGTTTGGATTTCATTCTTCCAGATGGTGCCGTGCCGGAGATGAAGCCGACGGGGTTATGTCAGTGTAAAGTGCAGTGGTTCATCACCAGCTCGGGCATTTAGGTGTGAGCAAAGGCTGAGTCCTGATGTAGTATGTGATGCAGATGTTCTCTCTGTAGACTGTGTTCTAGGTCAATCTGTGTTCAGGTTGAGACGGGCTATTTTAGGGCAGGTGATTCTGTGTGTGGGTTGGGCTTTGTGCAGCTGCCAATCATGCCTGCTCTACTTTATGCTTTCACAACTGTCTCTTTTAGCTCCCTTCCTCACCTTGTTGTGTCTCACTTTGACCTTTTGCACCATAGCCTCTGCTTATTTGGTGTTTTCCACCTTTTCGCATGTCTTGATTTGTTCCACCGACTCACCAGCTTTGATGCGGATGTTGGGGCTGCGGATCTTGCCGGCCTGGTTCTCGGCAGTGCAGAAGTAGTCATTGTCGTGGATGTAGCTGTTATAGGCGGAGGGCGAGAAGGGGTACAGCTGCAAGGTGCCATTGGCGTGCACGTGCCGGATGTGGGGCACGTCGTAGATGTCATCGCCGGTGGCCAGGTACCAGCGTAGAATGGCACTGGGGGTGCCCCCTGCTGGACAGGGCAGGGACACCCCCACCGAGCTGGAGTAGGTTACCCTCTGCAGGGAGGCATTCACAAAGTACAGCCTGGTAGAGCCCACATCCTCACTGTGTACTGCAGGGGGAAACAGACAACACATAGTCACTCAACAAGATGGAGGTGAGAGAGCACCATCGAGCACCTGGCACACAGGATGTAAACATAAAAACCTGAGCGTTAGCAAAGTGGACAATTTAATGCAGAGAGGCATCTCAGCGATGGGCAAAAGTTGAGTGGGCATGTCCTTCAAATGTGTAGTGAAATAATCATAACAAATGTATGTCAAATGTCCAGCTGCAAACATCAGTCATGTGATGTGGAAAGCCAGGGATTTGGGCTAAAGCCTTCGATGGTTTAGGTGGATCGGAGGGGGGGGGGGGGGGGGGGGGGGGGGGAGCCTGTTACCTCTGTACAGTGTGTGTGCGCACATACACAAAGATAAACAGAGAGAGAGAGAGAGAGAGAGTGAGAGAGAGAGAGAGAGAGAGAGAGAGGCATGCAGATAGGTTATGTGATTGGAATTTCTATGCCAGACGCAGAGATTTAAGTCTATTTAATCTCCTTACATATTTAACACACACACACACACACACACACACACACACACACACACACACACACACACACACACACACACACACTCAGGAGTGATATTCATTGGCACTCAGATTAAACACACACCTCCAGCAGAGGAAGGAGAGTGATGAGAGGAAAGATGGTGGACTCAAATTTGGGGTCAATATTGGAAAGATTAGAGGAGAAATTAATGGGGGGGCGACGCTGCTGATGGACAGATGTGGATGTCGATCACTGCTGATTCTCACTTATTTCATCTAACATAGACACCATCCACCACATGGTCGCCCACTTAAAGCTGAAAGCACCACATAAAAAACTTTAAAACATCACCGGTAGATGCTGAAAGATACCAAAAGTTCAAGAGGTTTGATGCAAATAGGTTGAAATTAGCACTCAGAGTGATGCTGTTCTGAGAGCCATTTCTCCGTTTTTATTCTTTTCAAAAGGTTTCAAAAGTATTTTTTTCACACCTGGTAAGAGCAATGCTTTTTAAAGACAAGGATCTATACAGACTAATGCCTAATTAAATATTATACATATGAGAATATAAATATGAGTGACTTTTACTGATGTTTCAAAGCAAAGTAGTTTTCTTTCACATTTCTTGATTTACAGACTCAGCAGTTTGCTTTAATTCAAATTATGTATCTTTATCAAATTTCAGGAATTTTGTAAATCAGCCTATTTGTGCATTTGCAGCTGTGCAGTTTATACACAATTACTAGGTAGGTGGTGTTTATTGTTTTTTAAACTTATCACAGATAAATAAATAAATAAAAGCACTAAAGAGCTCGACAGAAAAGAAAATATTTAAATTACATAAATTATTTCTAATGAATTTTTTTTCCCTAATAGGCCCTTTTTTCCATATTTCCCAACCTACTGCAAAAGAGAATGAACTCAGTCCATTGAACAACAAATCCAGGAGGGTAAAAATATTGATTAATTGACTTTTATCCATTAAAAAAAGAAGCTAAAACAAACAAAAAAAATAGTTTCTTTTAATTCAGCTTATCTGTTGAACTTATCTGTTGAACTTATCTGTTGCCTGTCGGACTTGTTCAGCAAAAGGTGAGGAAAGAGACTTTGTCATGACTAAGTATTTTCGCGTTCAATGATGTGAGATAAAACTTTCCAAATTAAACTGGTAATACATTGTTGTTTTCGACTGAATACATTTTCATTGTGGCCACTGTGCCGTGCCACATAAATAAAAGCCTTAACATGACATTATTTTTGAATAATCCGGTAATCATGCCGTAATACTGAGGAAAAAGGATAATGGAGCAATATCCCCGTTGTTCATATTTAATAACTTCAGAGGAGCTTCACAGCAAAACAACCAAAATAATATGAAACCATTTGTGTGAACAGTGAGTATGAAGTTTCAGATCAGATGACACTGAAAACAACGAGATTATCAAAGAGAGATCCAAACACGCAGTAAAAAATCAGGAGTGAGGACAAATATTTTGCTTCATTATGTGACGCAATTTAGTCGCTGGCTCATTAAAACAGTGAGAATTTGTTGAAGCTTTATCATAAGTGAAGCGTGGCTCGGAACTATTGGTGGTGTGAACAGACAAACATTAGAAAATAAAGCCTGGAAGAATAAATCTTCAGCATCAACTGTGTCACTGAGTTCAAAACACCCAAGACATCTCTTTTATCCATCTGTGGAAAGGCTGAGTAGTCAATGATTTCAGAAAGAAATACTTTCTCTGGTTGAGGGATTGATAAAGCTGGGTAGCATGTTACAGATGGTATATGAAAATGTGTCTGGCAGTCCGGTGGTGGGCTGCAAAAACCAGGTCAGACTCCCTCCCCTCTGCAGATTACTGATAATGGCCCCTGAGCATAAAGCCCATATTAAAGATTGCAATATCTATAATCTCCCAATGGGGAGACAGCACTAAAGTAGTGGAGTGAGGGGGTCACCCTGAGAGCTCAGGGGGGCTGGGCAGCAGAAGCACCTCTCATACAGTAGATTATATGGCCTGGGGGCCTGGGCACTGGGGGGGTTGTGGAGCACTGGGACTGATGGAGCGGGAAGTGGAATAGAAAGGGGATCAGAGCAAACTCCCACCACTCAGAGCCTGTCAAAACCAGGCGAACCACATGTACTCAGTGGACACACACACACACACACACACACACACACACACACACACACACACACACACACACACACACACACACACACACACACACACACACACACACACACACACACACACACACACACACACACACAGCACTCTGGAGGAGTACTGGGAGGAGACAAAGTGGGTTGCCATGGTGGCACTGCCACTTGAAATCTGTGACTGGATTAAAAAATAAATAAATAAATAAATAAATAAATAACACTTTAACCTAACGACACTGATCCACCGAACAATCTAAATTTAGAATTTCTAACTCTCCAAATCCTGACACTTTCACAAGTCCCAATTCATTTTCTACGCTCCGTCCAGCTCAGGGTTCCCCTCTGGACACATACACATTCACACATACGGGCCAGATAGAGTCCCCAACCGACCTGAACTGCATGTTTTGGGTCTGTGGACGTAAGCCCCCCCCCCCGGAGAAAACCCACACATGCAAAGGGAAAACATGCAAAGGCCAAAGTACCATAACCAATTCATTCTAAAGGCTTCGAAACATGTTTAGAATTACAGTTAAAGAGGGAGTGAACTTCACAGAAAGAGTTTGAGGGAGTTTGGGCCGATGTTTGATTCATCAAAAACAGATATTTCGTCAGTGTCAAGCGGAGCGTCCTCATCACTTCACACCAGGTGCACTCGCAAGCTCCACCGGCACAATGTTGGCTTGTCCCAGACCGGCGGACTTTCCACTCCATTTAAAACCAGCACATGAAACATCATTTACCACCTGTGCCAACCGGTGTGGATAGCTTCTGTGACATGAAAACAAAATACCAACAGCGGAGATCACAACAAAAGCTCCATTGTAGGCATAACTGCATCTTTCTCATGGCCTGGGAAGAACTACGCCCCAAATGAAACCATGCCTTTTTGAGGGAAATTAGGCTCGGCCAGTCGCACACTGTCCAATCGCGACTGTGAAACATGTTAATAGTGTCAGACCTGCTGTATGTGTGTGTGCTGTCTCAGCGCATCGCGTCACCACGGCCGGTCTGTTCCTCAGCTGATTCACTGTCACAGAGACACTGCACTACTGTGCGACCGCACGAGAATTAGAAACTACTCACTGGGGTCCGACTTAATTATAGATGCCCACGTTAGACATTAAAACAAATTAAATTTGGAATTGTGACATTTTATGCAAATTACCACACAAAATGAGCTGAGATAAGTTGAAATATAACGAGTCTCAAAGAATTATTTGATAGCAATTCTAAGGATTTTAGTAAAACAGTTTTGGCCAACTGACAAGAAAGAAATCCACTTTTTTTTAAAGTTATGTTACAGACTTCAATCATACTGTGATGATTCTGATAACAACGATTGCCTTGGTCATGGTATCCATGACGTGTGGCGATCATCCTGACAAGCCAGAACGCTGCCAGAACTTTATTGATAAAAGAAATTACATAATTAAAGATATACACCGTTGTCAACCCTTCAGCTCTTTATGATCATGGAAAATTCTCAAAGATACTGTTGAATTTCATTCCCTCTTCATACGAGATGAAACTTTTTATCAGGTCACACTAATCTGGGGCAGAAGTGTTCAAAATGTGGAAGGATGAGCCCCCCTCCCACCTCCATCCCCCACCCCCCACTGATTTGTTTTAGATGAAGTAGTAATTATTGTTTTAATGGTGGCTTTCCTTAAGTTTGTTCGTTTTCTACATTAACATCTATTGCTATTAAGCTGTTCAGATCCACAGGAAATACCAAAGCTTAACTTTTCTCCAGCTAGTTATATGATTTAATATGAATTATCTGGTAGATCTTTATATGTAGTTGGCAGATGCCACGCCAGTTACACCCAGTGCTTGGTGCCGCTTTACCCTTTTGGGATGTGTTTTCATTGAACAAATAGTAGTTTTACTCATAAACTTGATGACTTATTTTATCAGGATTTTATCTATAAAAGAAAAACGGATGGTTTATTTCAATGACAGTCGGTGGACAGCCCGTACACCCCAAAGCCGTGGGGTTTCAGTGGTGTTGCTGTTTCTGTTCACCTGCACCCAGGAGGCTTCATCAACCTCTTTCAGACACAGCACCAGAGAAAAGCAGCCCTCTCTGGAAGGTGTTGGAGCGCTGATGGCACCGCTGGAGCTAAACCTCAGGCTGTCAGAGTCGCAGCCACTATTTTATACATCCTGCCAGAGAGCCACGCATGAATATGTATGTCAGAGAGGCAGAAGTCATAACCTATGCAAGGTTTCATCATGCATAATGCAGCTGATCTACGCCTCTCCAGGATGTGAGCGTGCACCGGTGTGCGCGCACGCACACGCACACAAACGCGCGCACGCCCATGCACATACACACTCGAGGTTCAAAACAGTATTGTGATGAGGAGGTAAACACACTCCTGAACCCCCCCAATGTTTCGCATTCACACATCCTCACTTCCAGATGTCCCTGTGCCCAAGCACAAACATAAACCAGCCTATGCTGCTCTTCCTCTCTCACCGAACTCCATATTTATATTCCTCTCTAACGGGAAAAATCATTTTCACAAAAGTTCCTTTTTGGTGATGTGAAGCATATGCAGCAAAGGTCAAAACCAGACACACGCGAGACATGCACGTCACCCGTGTAATCTGTCGAAAAAACATCACTTCTAACCAAACCAGTGCCGGTTCTTGACCCGCCATGTCCCAACACTCGTCCTTCAGGTGCCGTTCAGGATTAAAAGTTGTGTTTTGGGCATAAAGACGCATCTGTGTGTTCCAAGCACGAAGCTGCGCAGGAAGAACTGGGAGGAGACGAGCTGTAAGAAGGGGTGTGAATTGAATATTGGCGGAATATGGGGGTGGACTCAGATAGGTGTAAGCTTATGGATAATCCTCCGGGGTCTGGCATAAGTAGGTGGTTGTGGGTGGAGAAGAAAAAGGGGGGGGGGGGGGGGGGGGGTTGTTGAGGTTACATCTAATCAACGAAGGGGTATCACTGTTCCCCACCCACTGTCTTTCAGTACACCCTGTCCCCAACAATCTTCTCCCCACTCCCCCCCCCACCCCCCCGGACTGTGCTGTGTCAGTAAAAAAAAAAAAAAAAAAAGTGTGCTACTTCAGCAGTCCCCTGGGACCTGCTCCCCCCTCACATCAAAGCAGCCAGTTTCTCTCTTAATGTGAATATCAAATCTGTGGATCACAAGTCCCAGCACAGTCTGCATAAACTGCCCCTCCCCCAGCCTTTAATTCTGCCTAGTGATGAGGGAGAGAGAGGGAGGGGAGTTACTGCGAGAGGAAGCGACGGTGAGAGGGAGGGAGGGAGAGATGGAGAGAGAGATGGAGATAGAGAGAGGGAGATCCAACAAAAACAACTACTTGCTTCAGAGATTTGACATTTGCTGAACACTCCCTCCTTCTGAAAATGTGCAGCTCCAGCATCCAATAAAATTTGGAGGAGGTCTGTCTCAATTTAGCATCAGCGTGGTGTTACACAGAGTTCTCACTGGGAAAGAAAAAAAATCTCTTGATGATGGTCGTTTGCATGTTTTTTTTTTTTTTTTACAGTGCTTTTAATTGATTATTTCTTTTCATGTCATTTCATTTGGTTTTATAATAGATTGAACTGCAAATGGGAAAGCAGGAAAGCCAGTGACAGGGCTGTGACGTCTTGTTCTTGAAATGGGAAGTGCAATAGGCCCTTTTTTTTTTTTTTTTTGCTGCTGATTCTTATTAACAGCACACTTAACCCACAATCTGGCCACTGATTTCACCACAAATATACATTTATACATTTTACTTTGAAGGGCTGATAGTTGCGCTGTCACACTATACTTAGAAGACTTTAATGATGGAACATCAATTATGAGATTGAGATGGTTTTTTTTTTTTTTGGTTTTTGATTTTTTTTTTAAATAGATTTTATTTCATTTCAACGCAGTGTTTCAATCTTAAATATAAAGAATCTGCATTATGTGAGTTTGTCCCTGAAAAGAACAAATCCCACCCTAAATTCTCCTGGGATGTTTTAATTTGCCCTTTAACCATCCTGCGGGTGGATGTTTGTGTAATCTTGAATGTAAAATGGAATAATTTCAGGTTTTAAAGTGGTGAAAAATGGATGCTCGTGTCCTCCCTGAGTAATGATTGGCACCCCTGCGGACCACACAGCTCTGTCACTGAGTGGTGCATGAAGCTCAGATTGGCGCTTTAATTGTGCAGCCTCGCAAAGGAAGCGCAGAGAATTGGACTGGGGAGGAAAAGGGGGGGAATTTTTGCATATTTTTTTTTATTTGGTGGGTAGGGTGTGCAGAAAGGACCACAGGGAGAGGGACCACCTTATTGCTTTGAACACCTCTAATTAGATTTCAACATGTCATTTGAATTTTCCATAAATCACTTGAAATATTGATTTATTTTTTAATTTGAGACAAAAATAAAGGAAGCCTCCTTATTAATAACTTAATTAATGCAAAGTTGGTAAATACTACATTTTAAAAGTGAGTTAAAATAAAAAATAAGAACATTCAATGCAAATTGCTGAATAAAATTACGAAAAGGCTTTATGTTATACTCTTTATAACTGCACAACATGAATGTGTTTAAATCCATGCACTGGTCTGTAATTAATTAACATTTATAGAATGGTAAATTTGAATGTCTGACACAGATTAGCTGCATTTTTAACTCCAAAATCTCCCTAAAATGTCCTTTTTTGCGTGCTTTCGGCGTGTCGTGGAATTAAAATCGTGCAAAGCATGAAAAAGGAGGGAGCCTCTCGTTTAAATCGTGCAGAAATAACAATCCAAACATTTGACAACAAAACCAGGAGGGGCGTCCCCGCCGCTTGCCCTCATCCACGCGCCCGTCAACACAAACACGTCGCCCCCGCGCACGCGCTGACACGCGCGAACACGTCCGCGGGGTCCAGGTGGGCTATTAGTGAGGAGCATGACCGGGCAGGTCTGCAATCTGCACCCATGCACGCCCCTGGAGTTTCTCTTTTGGAGAAATAGATTTGCGCGCATTAATATGATTCCACAAGCTTCCCAGCGAGACTCTGACAGCACATCTTTCAAGCTGAATGGAGGGAAAGTGCGCGTGAAACGCCACAGATTTGACCCCATGCAAATGTATAATCACCATAATTAATTATGGTTATCATAATATTCTAATGTGAGGAAATATCAGAAACTAAAACTGCAAATGGACCTAATGGCCTATTTTGAGTCAGTTTGCGCGAAGAACCGCCATATCCCTCCTCCCAGCCAATTCATTAGCTCAGACTTTTTTTTTTCCTCTTGCAATAAATGGTTGCCTTCATTTAAGCATTTTCCAATCAAAGAAAACTTGACAAAAGCAACACGCAAACATGTTTCCAAACAAGCAGACTATACAAAGGCCTCGTGTGGAGATAGTGTTGAATTCCTGTTATTTTCGACGCAGATTTGTTCAGGATTATTATAATGCACTGTAATAGCACAAGATCAACTTTGCAGTAGGGTCAGGGATTTGCTGCATACACTGAATAAGAAAAGAAAAAAAGTAAATCCATTACCAAAGAGAAAAAAACAAAAAAAAAAACAAAAGCAGTGTCTTTTTGAAGAAAGAAATAAAAACAGGAAATTTTATAAAGATCAAATGCATTTAAAAAAAAAAGAGGACAAATCTGAATACACTAATTATGGCCTTCATGAGGGTGTAGACCTATTAAACTAATAAGGCCGTTGTGAAGAGAAAAGGCCTTTTTTTTCATTTGTGTCCAAATTAAAATGGCAATAATTTGTCATTACCTAGAAAAAAAAACATTGAAATCCTTTTAAAATGTCATCCTAAAAAAAAAGAGCATCTCCGTGTGCCAAAATCCAGCCCATCAAAACAGCTGCAATTAGCAAAGGCTACACAATGAAAGCATCAAGATGTCCCAAAATCTCCAACATCCACATTCAAACTTCACATAAATGCAGCATTTTGAGGTGCATTTGCTTTATAATTGTCAATCAATTTATATAATTGCGGGCCGCTACATGTTTTCATTTCTGTCTCACCCTCCCTCTGTATTTGCACCTCATTCTCCCTATTCAGCCATTTTACATATTCATAACTGGAGTTGGTAATGCGAAAACAATCCGTGCTATCAGCACCATCTGAGGCTTCGTGGTCCGCTGCAGGGAACCACAAAAGCATCCAGGTGGAGGGGAAAAAACACACTTTAAATCTTCACTTTGACTACATTTCCACTTGCCCAAAGGCAGCAGGTTTACGCAATTTGATTGAATAAAAATCATTTTCAACCCACAAATACACTCGATGATACATCAAAGCACAAACCACACCGCGTCCACAGCTTGTAATTAACCACAGCTTTCCACTGTCACTTTTCAATCAACTTATAAAAAAGAAAACCAAAACCTGACAGTCCAGCACTCAGTGCGTACAAATATTTCAAGCATTTCTTTTTTTTTTTTTTTTCCCCTCTTACCTTCTTGGAGAGAGTACAGCAGGAGTAAAGTTACAAGCCACATGCCATAAATAGCAGGTATATTTTTCAGGAATGTTTGGCAATCCTGGCAAGTGTGAGGAGGCGCGTTTTTTTGGCCAGGCGGGTCTCCGTGCTGGACTGGCGACTGTGCTCCCCGGAGGTCTCTCCAGCCCTGCTGCCCCGCTAAGCGTGGAGGGGAAATGAGAGGCGCCTCGGCCCCGCCCATGTCCCCTCCTCTCCTCCCAAGACTACCGTGCATACAAATCCATCCTCCATACACTAATCAAACACCGCGGAGCCACAGACCACTGCAAAGCCGAGGCTTGCTTTGAGTTGAACTGCGCGGTTTTTTGTTTTTTGCTCTTTTTTTTTTGGCGCACTTGTGACCGAAACTGCCCCGCAGTGAGCGCGGGAGCCGGGCAGACTGATCTGCTGGCACCTTGGAGAGCGCACCCACCTGTGCGCCCCTGATCACCGCGTTTCTTTGCGCAATATGGATTTCCAAAAAAAGCCGCTCAGATTGCACCCCAAAGAGCGTTTAAATGGGTTAATATATTGCTCTTCTTAGATTTGGGCTTTTTTAATCACAGGGCCGCGGAGCTGGAGAGTGAGAGAGAGCGAGAGAGAGAAAAAAGCTACAACAGTTTTTCTTTGTCTTTCGGAGCCGCCGTGCAACGTGCGAAGACATTTGCGCACAAAAATGCACTGCAGTTAGAGAGGAGGAGAGAGGGTGGAGGGGTGTGGGGCATGGCACTTCCACACAGCAGATTAAAAAAAAGAAAAAGAAAACTGCAGGTAAATTAAACCTATAATAAAATATTGTCTTCAAGCCTTTAGGAAGACTGAGCAACTTTGTAAACAGATGGTTTCCCCCTTTTCACCCTGAGCTCTGTCGCGCCTGATATGCAAAGCTCCGCTGCATGAAAGCATGGAGGAAGGCAAGTTGCAGGACCCTCCCAGTTCATAGAATATTTAAAGTCACTGTGGATGCTGGTGGTAAGTCTGAAACCTGATCCCCCTGCCGCAACAACCGCTTATATCAAACGTACCAAAACGCTGCAGGAAAACAGCCAAAATAAAAATAAAATGAGGCGATGAAGCATGAAGCATTTTATAAAAGAAGTGGTTCTTTGATTGCATCGTCTCACAGACTGACAGTAATAATAGATATTGCATTCATTATAGTTTCAACATGTTGTTGCACGATCACCAAATTCAAGACTTCAATCTCTTAATCCCTCAGTCTGCAAATTCTAAGAAATCATTTCAAGAGAAACATTTTTCTTTCAGACCAAAGAGGGAAAAATATAACATAACAACAGCGCATTGGCATTTATAAAGCCCTTCTACATACATGCTTTGACATGTAATATACATCCAACAAGTCAAATACTTTAAAAACAGAATTATCACATCAGGAACACGGTGTTTTTTTTATTACAGTCAGTACTTAAGAAGTACCATGATTAGAAAGATGTGCAGACTTGGTCGTGCTCAGGAAACAGAGGTCACTCTTTGACACTTTGACTGTTTTTGAAGTGGACAAACTCTAAGAGGCCAGCAGCTCCACTTCTCTTCCTCCCGTATCCTGCTGAGCGCAGCGGCCGCTGGTCCGATCTGACCTGACACTGTCAAAACCTTCCGAACACGCAGGCCAACACTGCCACCTGCTGGTCACACTTAAAATCAGTCCATCCGCCACCGAATACAAACGATGTGACAGTTAAACTGTCTTGTTATTATTTCAGTGACATTACTGATACTGATTTCACTAGTTAATAGAAAATTACATCATAATTTATTGATTCTCTTTGGGAAACCTTCCTATTCAAAGTCAACATTAACCCTTTATAGGACACTCATTGTAAACTTCCAACACCAAAAACATTTCAAGACCATTTCAAGTTTGGGACCGTTTACAGGCAGTTATAGAAGAGAGATAATGACATTGCATTTCATAATAAAGAGTTAAAAAAAAAGTTTTGAGAGAGTTGTTAGTACTGTCACTTCACAGTGAGAAGGTCGAGGGCCAGAGTTTGCATGTTCTTTCCATGTGTTCTGGGTACTCCGGTTTTCTTCCCCAGTCCAAAAACATGCATGTGAGGTTAATTGGTGAATGTGAGTGTGTGTGGTTTGTCTGTGTTTGTCTTGTGATGGACTGGTGACCTGTCCGTCGTGGATCCTGCCCTCCTCCATAGTTAGCTGGGATTGGCTCCATCACACCGCAATACCTGCACAGGATGAAGTGATATAGAAGATGGATGGACCATGTGGTACTGGTGTCAACTGGGTTTACTGGAGTTGAGAGGCTTAGTGGTAACCTGCAGGCAGTGGGATTCAAACCTGCGAGCATCTTTAAGCTCTTTTGACCTCTGGACGACCACAGCTCACCTCCAGAGTTAATCAGGTGACTTTCAGTGTTTCTGTTTTGACTCGTCCAAGAAAGAAAATGTAGTATTTTATTTACTCTTGGTGAGATGACAACATTTAACAGCAAATAACAGAAAACTGTTAATCAGCTTATTCACTTGTCATCTTCTTCCATTGTCTGAGAACAAAGACTCATTCATGGGAAGTATCTCTTATCTTGAATCAAAACTCAAATGGAGTGTTTTTGATGAATAAAAAATGTAATCATCAGCATATTAATGATGGCACCAGATTGATTATTAAAGTCACAATCTACACACGTTTACTGACATTTGAACTGGGACTTTCTCACTAACATAAAACATTTTTTTTAGAACAAACCTCAAATTGAACAGAGAAAGATAGGTGGCTGGTGAAGTATAAAGTTGGGACACATTTTTTTGTTTTTGTTTAGACAAAAGCAGTCCACTTAAAAATGTGTGATAGTCACAGTAGAAATAGCATTAAATGAAAATTGTTTCACTCTGAATTGAACTCAGTTCTGTCCCTTGATGACTGTCCTGTGATGGACTGCTGATCTGTCCAACGTGTATCCTGCTTTCACCCAGTCTGGGGCGCCATCTGATGGGCAGTACCAGAATTGCAGTCATGTACATTTTGAAATAAAACCTAAGTTCAAGTAGAATAAATGACCAGTCAGTCAGATTTCTATATGTTGACATAACCGCTGGAAAGGTGAAGCAGCAGAAGTCAGCCGGGGTGCATCTTATAAAGAATACTCTTCAATATATATTTGTCAAATTCATTAGCATTTAAGATGATCATTATTATCTAGCAGGAGTAGCATCGTTTAACTACTGACCTAAGATTCAACATAAATTAATAATTTTGTTTGGAAAATCCGGTTTTATTGTTATAATCTTTTAATGAATAAATGTGCTGTATTTAAGACTCCATCAGCACTACTGCAAAAGGACTGGCCCAGTGTTATCAACAACAACAAAATTATAATACTGTAAATGACCCACCTTCCACTTCCAAATATCCAAATCATATGTTGGTGACTGGCTGTGAACAAATCAACCAGTCAGCTGATCACAGACCTCCAATTACACTATTATCAGGAAGGTCAAACAGAACCAATCAGTGGGTGAAGAAATAGAAATAAATCTAAATAAGGTATGGTAGTTGTGGTTTGTGTTATTGGCTCCAGCTCCACATCACTCTCCTCTTGACAAGGTGGTTCTTTTATTTCCAAGTTGTTCTAACAGAAACCCCTCCAGATGTTAAGTTTGAAAATATCTTTATACTATAATTCAGGAAATGAAAAGATTTATAACACAGACTTTTACACCCAGGCCAAGTTTACCCTGTTTCTCTCCGAAGCTGTAAAACTTAAACTTTGTCTAAAACAAATATTGCATCAGTTTCTTTGTTATTCCGATTTCTGCCCAGGAAGGAGGCCGGCCTGTTACAGCTCTGGTTTAATGCTTGTACCTACGTAAATGATAAAAAAAAAAAAAACGAGACACAACAAATTCTATTCAAAATTTTATTTATATTTATTTTATGTTTCTTTAATAAAGAGATCTAGATCTGATATGCATGGATAGGCTGAAGTCAGGAACATCATCGGAGACGAGCCAGAGCATGTAGCTGTGTAACAGTGGGCAGCTGTGGAGGATGACTGGGTGAATCTTCAGGCTCAGTGGGGTTTCGGTCGAGTACCGGGGGGCTGCAATAAACTCCATGCTCCTCGCCAAATGTTCCACGTTCACACCCCGTCATTACAACTCCCCAGCTCAGGACGTCTCCGGCTGCTGTATTGCTTACAGGACTGTCTCGTTACTGGAAGGTGCAGTGTGACAGACTGTCCAAAGATTCATCTCTGCCGTGATTTGCATAGAGTTGTTTGTCTTCATGAAGAGACACAATCTCAGCATTCACAATAAAGCTTTGTTTTCTCAGTTACAGGACTCAGTGAGACAATAACTTAAACACGTCGCATCGTTAAACCAAAAACAAACTGATGGAAAGCAACTCGACAAAACCCACTCTTCGACATTCGAACCCAATCATTGTGATTACATAACAAAGTTACAAACAGTCCTCAAGTTCTATGTCACTGACAATACAATCGACTGTCTAGTAGTACAAGGGTGGATTTCCTCTTCAAAGCTAAAGAGTAATACTAGACCCAAGACATTACCTGCACTTTATGTACCTTCAATAGCGTCCTCAAACATCCCATAAAATAAGATATCTGCTTGTTTGCTCTCTTGTGAGAAGTTAGAATAGGAGACTGATCCTGCCTCTGTAGAGCTGCAGTCATTAAATGGTTTGGTAACAGGAAGGGAGAGAAGTTGTTGCTCTCTGCAAAGGTTTGATCAGTAAGTCTCAGTGACTGTAAATAGCATTTTTGGATTGTGGTCGTCACTGTGTCAGTCAGTGGAAACAGCAGAACAGAGGTCGTGCATGTTTTCAACGTCCCCCTGCTACGGAGTGTGAATTAAACGTGAAGGTTCTTCTGAAAGCCTGATAAGTAACTTTTCATTATAATCAGATTTGTTGTAAACACGCAGCACCTCTGCTCAGCATCAAAAGCAACATTCCTGCATAATACCACAGATAGAATTAGTTCTTTTCAATCGTTTTTATGCTTTAGTATTTATGCAGATGACATTAAAATGGTTTTTTTATCAGTTTACATTGAACATTAGAGGTAATGCCATTAGGATTTTGTTACTTCTGCACATAAATAAGTCAAGTTTTACATCTAAGACACAACATTGAGAGAAGTCTCAGTCTCCTCACCTATCTCACAAGAACATGATTTCCTGTACTTTCACAAGGTGAAACCACAGTTATCAAAGCTTTTCATTGGATCTTGTTTTTGCTCGTGGCAAAGTGACAAACAAACACTGCTTTAGACAACACAGACACAAAAATATACATCTTTGTAAAGCACCTAACACACCCTTTTTCATAACATATTGCTTCAAGTCAGCAATTAGAGACAGGAGGCACATTATTAACAAAGCAGTGAATCCCATAAAACCATCCGAAATTCATTCCACACCCACTGAGATGTACGAACACACACATATATGACCCACTCTCCAGAGGTATTTCTTTTTTTTTTTTAAGCCAGACATTCAACGTCTCAGATGTGCAACACACATACTGTAAGTGCAGATTAAACTGTATTTGTTTTTTCTTTTTTACAGTTTCACTGAGTTTGACGCAGTTACATTCATCTCCTTATGTGATGCTCAGTAGAAATCATCCCTGTTTGGCACAGTCAACCTGCTGCAAAGGGAACGACGCTTTAATTGAGCAGAACACCTACCTAAACTACGGGCCCTCTAACTCAGATCTAAGATCTGATCTCATGGTCGTTCAAGCTCGAATTTATGGTTCATGGTAGTCATGTGCAGTGTAACCAGGCTCATCTTTTCCCTCTGCAACGCAGCAGCTAATAATTATCTATTGCAAAGAATACAATACAAATGAATCAGTACTGTGGGGGGGGGAGCCATTTCCATGACGATGCCCGTAGTATGCAAAGAGAATAAGTCAAGTCTGATCCGGTTATACAGTGTCCAGGGTGACCAAGTGCTTAGCCTTAGCGTGGGTTAGCACAATGGAACTAGCATGACATTAAATTCGATTTAATGACTCTACCATTGTTAGTATACTAAAACACGTATTTCCAAAAAAGATGCCTGCTCTCAAGCATTATGTCTAAAATTTTAAGCACATGCTTAAAATGCATTGGTTATTTATCTTTGAAGCAGCATTATCAGAGGGTCATTCATTTTTCTAGGGGGTCAAGGGCAGGGTTCAAGGGATTGTCTATCATTTCAGTTCAAAAGCTTGTTGTATCATCACTGATTGCAGAGTTTTATAAATTGCTTTGCAGGACGTCTGAACTGACAAGAGGAGCATAGAAGCACTAACAGGCACCGGTGTTTTCAAGCAAAGACGTAGTACAGGATGAAGAACTGGGCTGAATCCTGCGCTATGCTGTCAATATGACCATCTACCAGAGTTGAATCAGATATTCTAGGAGGCCTTATGTAAAAAGTAAATGCACACAGAGCAGTAGATTGAAGGACATTATTCTTGTAAGTGAGCTTGGGGTTAGTTAAAGAAGGATTCAGCCCAGCTGTAGTTATACATTGCTTTTCTTTTTTGTTGTTGTTGTTTCAAGTGTTTTGTTTTGACTCTAAATGAGGAACAGTCAAAGATCATTATTATACTCTGGCTGTGGCGACAAATGTAAAGTGATATATCATGGCAACAAATCACAGAAACCTATTAATCAGTTCATTTAATATCAACCATTCATTGTTGTTAAGCGTCTTCCGTCTTTATTGAACTGTTTGTGTTTGATGAATAAAAAAAAGTCTCTGAAGCCTCTCATCATAAAAACGTTAAAGGTTAAGTACACAAGATATCTATATGTTGTATGAGAATGTAGGTACAGTTATCAATACTGACCGTAGTCGCATACCGGAGTTTAAATGTACGTTTATTTGCATTTTAGCGTACGCATGTCCCTCCTTTTTGATAATACAGGGCCCTCCACACAAGTATAAACATGAGCGTGAGCAAAAAAGACGAATAGTGTGTTAAAATTAAAATAGAGTTTGAATGGCCTAATTTCTACCAACAAAACCCGTTTAAAATCTGTTCACGTTGACAAATATCACTTCTTGGCGAACTGCAGAAGATTGTGTCATAAGAACTGTTATGTTGAATCAATGTTCTCAACCAACAGTCAGCGTATATAAGTATTTTAAAGTGCCAATTATTCAAATTAGATACAGAATCTTCAAACTGTATTGAAAGTTACCAGTGAAAAAAAAAAGAATAAATCGTTTTATTTTATTATATAAAAAAAATTATCTTTTATTTTATAGATTATCAAAAGAAAAACATGAATTTACTAAATGAATTGGGACAAGATCAATAACAGCAACACAACCCCTAACCCAGAACTGCACAACAGTTTAGATTCGGTCTCTGTGGTCGATAGAAAAAGCAGAGACTTCGCAAGTTGTGATGCCTTGAATACCCAAATCCTCAGGACTAAATCAAAACATTAATCGCTTGTCATCCGGAGCCTCTAAAAATCATGAGGAAAATGAATATTTGAACTGAACAAGTTCTTTGCAGTTGTACCACCACAATCATTAATTCTGCTCTGAGTGCCAAATAAGGCCACATGTTCATTAGTAAAAAGACATAAATTACATTAAGATATGTTTAATAACTGTTCTCTGGCTCAGTATGATTAAAACTTCCACCTCAGATTCTGGTTCTGCTGGAAGTTTCTTCCTGTTTAAGGATAATTTGTTTTGCCATTCTCGGCTTTGTTTATGTGGAATTATTGCATTTTTCTTCTGTATTTCATTTAAATGTAAAGTGCCAGGAGACGGTTACATTGAAATTGAGGGAATGAAATCATTTGAAGGTACTAATTTATTGGGTGTAATTACTTGGCCATGAATATATCTGGTATTTGAAAGCCACAGCCAGAGCTCTTCAGATGCCCACCTGAACATAATGAGTGTGTGCAAACACATATGCATATACAAAAATATGCAAAAAAGGTATACAAATATGAGCACTCATGCTGTGTGACATGCATCGACTCATTTCTTTTTTGGTGTTGGTTTTGAATCCGCTTTGGATCCCGAGAGGCCATTTTCTGTGTTGTCAATCCCTGATGAAGTAACAAGGCACTCCTTACTGCAGAGGGGTTAAAACAAAAAGAGAGAGAGAGAGAGAGAGAATCAGAAGTGGAGCTCGCGGACACGTTGCAAACTTCCAGCTCTGAAATCTACTTTAGCATGTACACCGGCTGAACGAACACGATGTCAGGCGCCGTCTGTGTGATGTGATGAAACACCATGAAACACACACACAGGAAGTTGTGGGAACTCACTTTTTCTCCTCAAGCTTGGAAAGAACAAAGAGAGTGAAGTTCTTGAGCAGCATGAAGCCCATCAGCAGTGCAATGGCTCCTCCCACAGCCGACGCTATCATGATGGTCAGTGTGTTGTCCACCACCTTCACTGTGGACACACACACACACACACACACACACACACACACACACACACACACACACACACACACACACACACACACACACACACACACACACACACACACACACATTGCTTACCGTAACACTGTTTTTCGAGTCTACACTTGAAAAACAATGGATGTTCTTCTAAAAACTATTTCATTATATTAGTATATATCAGTATATTACATTACTGTCTGGGTGAATATGTAAAACATGCATAATGCAACAGTTTTATGATGAGTAAATTTGTAGTTTCACTGTATTTTTCACCAGAAGGTTTCATTACAAGTGGCTTCATATTGAGATTGTTGACATTTTGTTTGGTTTTGCGACAATATAGGCATTTTCATCACGTGTACTCTGCATCACAACAAAGAATAACTTCAAAGTTAAAATTTAAAGGTTATTATTGCACTATTTCACCGGTCCGGCACATAAAGAAAAATTTGATCAAGATCATTTTCCCTTTAATCCACGTGGCCTGGAAAGTCCACGTTATTCTGGTTATATGAAAATGTTAAATCATGAACATCCAGGACACACAGTATGGACAATGTTTGATCAGACATCTGCTAAATAATCAAGCTGAACAGAACAAATCTTTCGAGAGGACGATTAGGTTGAGCTGAGTTTGACAATAACTGATTTCTAACTCAAGTACTGAAAATCAAGGTGAACATAACTGTGACTGTGACCTTGAGAGACCTCGTGCACTTACACTCCTCCACCACAATGAGGTTGAAGATGGCGCTGTGGTTCCTATTCTTCTCTTTGGGATTGCTCCCATAGCAAGTGTACAGGCCCCCGTCCTCAAAGGTGATGTTCCACAGCAGGATGGAGACGTTGTTGTGATGGTTCTTGCCCACGAACTCCACCCGGTCTCGAAAGATTTCCACATGTGGCTCCACCTCCTCTGATGGGATTGTTGACTCACACACCTGAAAATGTCACCAAGCTGTCAATCACCCCAAAATAACCATCGACAGCATTACCAAAACCTGAAGCCAAATCTTTAATTGTTGGTGCTTTTACTTTCTGCATGACGCCATCTTTGTTGAACTGCCAGTTGAAATAGAGCCTGTCAATACCAATGCAGCTGGCGTATGTGCAGGGCAGCATGACTGTACTTCCATTCACTGCTTCCAGGAAGGGAACCTTCCCTACGGACATTTCAAGAGCCAGAGTAGACCAGGCACCTGAGGATGCAGGAGATCAGAAAATTCAAGTTATCATGCACGAGAAGTTGCAACTTCAGTGTGCAACTCATTAGAAAGAAGACGGTCTGTGTGCTCTGTGATCCCGAATAATGAAAGCTTTGAACAAATGTGCTCAATCATGTTTACAATATTTGAGCCACAATAGCTTTTGTTCTCAACTAACAGAATGTCAATATAAAATGGCTTTCCCAAGATGTATATGAGTTTCTGAGTCCTTGAGCCTCTTTTAACTAAAATTAAACCTATTTAGGCTTTTCATGGCATAGTTCCATGGTGACTCCCTATATTGAGTCTCTTCCCATGTTATTAGTCGGCCATTGATGGTTCTTAGTGGTCCTCAACCAACTAATAATACACCAAACGTCAGTGAGCTACACTATTGTTTAAAGAAATGCGCACTTAGACTAGAGCTGTATGAAATGGCTGCATACTAAGTACTGTGAAATGATGTTATAGAAGAAACTATATAAATAAAACTCAATTGAATTAAACCACTCTGGTGTCTGTATGGTAAATTAAGAACCAAAAACTGGCTGGCGTAGCTCAGTACACAAATTAAGTTAAACCTGTTTGTTCGATTTGCACTTAAAAAAAATGCCTAAACTATTATTGTGAAAATATGTCAGGTTTGAGAGCAGTAATTCTCTGTGAGTTGTCAGTGTGAAGGTTTATTTAAACTCGCCTCTTCTCAAACCGGCCTGTGATGACGTCCAGGTTAGTGGTTGATATTGTTTCCATGTCCTTCCATCTTCAATTTAAATCAGATTACATTTCTCCTGGTGGTAGTTTTATAGCTAAAATCCAATATCAAAGTGATATTTTGTTTAAAGCCAAAGTGATTGAGTGGCGTCTGATACCTGTGCATTTGCTTGTTGTAGTTTTTAAACTCCAAATCACTAATACCATGTCGATTAAACTACATAGACGTGTTTTAGCTACACTCAAAGACACTCACATTCACACAGTGACTCTATTTAATATAAACTGTATAGTTATGAAAGTTACTGGCAATCTAATTTGTAATACCATGACAAGATTATCACACACACATTGTATATCTATTTTTGGTATTTGAAGGTTTGTGTCCCCAGGAAAAAAAAAACCACTGCAACGACCTTGCTGTGACATTACTGTAAATACGAGAGGATGAAATCTGCTGTGGACGATGTGAAAGCTGTAACTGTACACCAGGAACCAACCAGGTCAGACGGCATCAGGAAGTTTCCGCTAGGACATTATAACTTTCACCAAATACTGGATATAAAATTCAAATCTGCTTCATCTGGGCCCTTCCATCTTATTCTTTTTGATTCTGAACGAAGCAGGTATTGCAATATCCTGTTAACGTCTCAGTTTAGTTCTCGTATGTCAAGGTCATCGCAAATACAGTAGCTGCAGTATAACATTTCAGCAGGTCAAGGACAGACACCAAGTCTGTTCCTTCTCTCTTTTTTTTTTTTTTACATCGTAAAGCTTTCATTAGGGATGTGAGGCTCAAGCTGCTTACTTGGCAGAAAGAAGAGGTTCTATATAAGAAAAGAATATAATCAGCGGTTGCAGGAGCAACTCTGACATGTCCTGCGCTGTTTCTGACATTCCTGCGATTGTACCCTCTATTACCCTTTCTTCTAACATCCGACAAGCACCGCTGCAGCAAATAAGGAGTGAAGATAAGTGAACTGTAAGTGGGAACGATATTGATTCATTCTTCTCTCAGTCTTGCCATCTCAAAAACTCCCCTCTCTCTCTAATCTTTTCTTCGTTTGCTTCAATGCAGCACAGTGAGCTTGCAAAAAAACCAGCGAGATGAACAGTGACGTGTGAGAGACAGAATCACTTGTCTCATTCATGCAGGTTTTATATATGTAGGTACATTTGTCCCGGGCCTCTTTCACAATGTTTTTTGTGAACGTTTTTTTTTCTTTCTTTTCTTTAAGACAATACTAGTTTCTGTCAGTCCCACGACCCCGCACAGGACAAAGCAGTATAGAAGGTGGATGGAAGTTTCTGTCAGTGCAGATAATGAAGCTGCTGACAACATAAAGGAATGCAATCATCTCGCTTCTTTTCTCTTTTGAAACACCTTAATCTTCCCTCTGTTTTGACTCCAACACATTCAAAGGATACACACGTTTTCTCTTGTTTTCATGTCTTATCCAAAGGTTCATTAAAAACTTGCGTCGTGCGTCTTGATGCGTCAGATGAAAGTAGAACAGCGGTGTTCCACTTTCTGGCCTACAAATGTCAACTTCAAAACACTAGTTTTTTTTGGGTTTTTTTCTTCTTCTTCTTCTTCAGTGAATCTAACAATACAAATACGCAACACTGTTTACTAAAAATGTGTTTC
Source organism: Lipophrys pholis (assembly GCF_963383615.2). NCBI lineage: Eukaryota > Metazoa > Chordata > Actinopteri > Blenniiformes > Blenniidae > Lipophrys > Lipophrys pholis. The sequence continues at coordinate 9,218,711 of NC_137634.1, read as the reverse complement.
AATGGCAAAAAATTCAGTTAACACATTAAAAATAACTTGTTTCGGTTTGATGCTGATTTGCCATGTTCGCCAAAACTGAAAGATGCGTTCACTGCTCTGTGACTGCGTCGTACAATGAAATACTTTCTCTTCATTTCCCAGGGGAAAACAAACGCCCTTATGTCACCTCAGCATATGCTGATGCCGAGCTGCTTTGCGAGAGTGCACCTTTTGCTCTGCTGCTTGGCCCACCTGCATCAGTGTGGAGCGTTTGTTATGAACAGCCAAGATGTTTCACGTTTGTTCTAGTTAAAGAAAATGCGAAAAAAAAAAAGCAAGTCAGCATGTCTCACACACATTGTACTAACAACCATTTCTTTGTGTGAAAATGTGTGGGAAGTTTCCTAATAGGGAATCAAAATATTGAAGATTGTATGTGAATTATTCACAAGGTACTCTTGACTTGACTTTGGAGCTGTCAGCTTTTAGTGCAAACCGCAGAACTTTTAATGCACGTTTGCTGCATTGTTGCTGCAGTGATGCTCCCAACCCATACACAGGTTGGGAAGATTCTGTGAGGTTTGTAATGATGAATGTAAAAAGTATTCATTCAAGATTTCCTACATGGAACGATACCGGCACGCCACATATTTGCCTAGTCATGGGCACCGTTGATGTCATTCTTAAATCTGCATGTGAATCCACCTGCAAACAACATCTTATCTCTACTATTCTGTTACACTACAAAGCAAAACACCCTAAAGACTGAAATAATCACATATAAACTAAAGAGCCCTGTAACTGCAGATCTACATCTGGACCTGCACAATATGCTGTGAACTTGATGCGGCGCTCCTCCTCAGTGTCACTTCATTCTGCTGACAGTTTCTCTTATTGACATGCATTTACTTTGCAGAGCAACACGAATCAGTGAAAACCTGTGATACTTTGATTGCAGTTTTATAACCTGTAAGCCTTTGACAAAACGCTGATAATATAATAGTCATATCTTTTATATGATTTCAAGATAACCCAGCAAAACCTTAGGCTTATAAGATAAAATGTAACAACATGGCAACAAAAGTAGTTATGTTATACCAACCTTCAGACCTCAACCTTACTCTGTGCATGACGGAGATGAAGAAAAGTAAAACAGCATCGATATATTACTAAACAACACTAATTTAATATGAAAGATCCCGTGATGTTCTTTAAAAAGAGGAAAGTGTGAAACCTTTCAGTGGTGGACTGCAGAGCAAACAAGTGGAATGACAAAATAAAAACAAACAGATCAGAGATCAACATTACCAAGCAGCACGGTGGAGATCAGACTGAGGACGGTGAGAGGTGGGCCCAGCTTCGTGGGTTCAAACTCAATCCATCGGACCTCCATGGCAGCCAGATCTGCTCCAAAACAAATGGTTCTGCTGGATCCAGCCCCAGCTCAGGTAGCCAGTAGAAAGTCCTTTAGTTTGGCGCAGACTCTCTTGTGCGATGGGTTAAATCCCTCTGGATGTCTGAATCCCAGTTGAGGCACGCCAGTGCTGGACCTTCTGTTTCTCTGAGGGAAGCGAGTCTGCCCGTGAGCAATCCTATAGACGGGACTGTAGGTGAGACAGAGGGCAGAGGAGGAAGTGGAGGGGGAGGAGGAGGAGGAGGAGGAGGAGGAGGAGGAGGAGGAGGAGGAGAAGAGGGGTGAAAAAGAAGAAGGTGAGAGGATGTGAGACTCAAGGAAAGAAGACAAACACTTACCGCTATAAAGAATCACACATAGTGATAAGTAGTATTTGTGTACATCCCCTGGCTGTACGCCAGAACTTGACGGCTCCATGAAAGGACACAAGATCTGATGGTAAGGTACAGGTAAAGTGTCGTCATGCCTACCTCCTGCTGCAACTGCTGCACACTCAGGGGCCGGCCGGCTGCCTGCACAGCTGAGTCAGTGTGGATGGGACAGAAGCTGAACGGCACACAGTCGCTGCGCATAGTCAGGGTTCACTCAAGGAGAATCTGCCAGGCAGCACTTTCAATGCAGAGACAGCCACATTGCAGTGCCGGACGGGATGAGACACACAAAGAAGACGAAGACAGAAACAGACAGAGACTAGCAGACCAACAGATGCCAGTTCTCCTGGTCCTCCTCAGCAGAGTCCCAGTAAAAGAGAGCCCCCTCCCTGTCCGTCCCTCCAGCTATCTCACAACTTTTTCTCTGTCCTCTGTTTTGGCCACGTGCCACGGCTCCCCTTTCCTCTCTTCCTTTTCTCTATTTCACCTCACTCACCTGCCCCAGCATCCACCACCCCCTCCTCTCTCTCCCTCTCTCTCCCTCCCCCCTCCAACACCCTCAGTCACTCCTCCTTTCTGCTCTGCACCCTCCTCCCATCTCCTGACTCGGGGCGTGTATGCAGACTCAGGCACTTTTGTCAGAGAGACTGTTAAGATCAGAGAAAAGTTCTGCAGTGCAGGTTGGGGAGGAGTTTGTGTAATGCAGCCCCAGAGCTGCTGGCCGGACGCACAATCCTATACAAACATAATTCATTCATGGGTTCTCTCGATGTGAACGTCATCTTTCTTAACATTAGAGGACTGCAGCACCAGTAGTAGTTACTCTCTTTTCTATTAGCAAGTTTGAAAAGTGTTTCTTTTTTTGGGGCGTTTTTTTTTCTTAGATTTAATTGTACTTCCCCGAGCTCCTCTCTTCTTCTCCTCCCCTCTTCTCAATCATATTCAGCTCAGAATAATCAGCATTCACAGCTACTGTATGTACAGTATATGTATGAGGATAATCATACCATGCAGAGAAGGTCAAACTATATTTTATATGCATGAGCATTATGATTTTGTTTTTTGTTTTGTTTTTTGCAGCAGGACAGCTTCTTTCCATAAATATATAAACCATCAGTCACCGACAGCATCACACTGTGTGTGTATTCTTCAGGGAGTGGTATGAGGAACTGCTTAGCTTAGAGTTTCCAGATTTAATTATTCCATTTTAGACCTGAAGAACACTGAATTCATGCACCTAAGTCTGCACACCTGCCAAGCTCCAATATGAGTTGACGGCACAATGCCAAAGGGTATTTATTTCAACAACAAACCAAAACAAAAAGGTGGTCAAAGGTTTACTTCGTGTTCTAATTAGGTTGCAGCTGACAACATGCGACAGAGCTTGTCAAATGGATCAAGGTAGAGTCACACAGACAGAGGAGTCAAGGACAGCGACACATCCTGTTGGAAATAGCATCCTCTTTATGCTCCTCGGATAATGCAATCAGTCGTTTCGGCACAGACGGATGAATTCTACATCTCAGATGAAAAATCTACAGACCAAAATTTGTAACTTCAGTCACAATGACGCACGGCATGAAATCTATACTGTATTTTATCGACTTTGCTGACACTTCCTACAGTAAGTATTCACTTAGTAGGTTATTAGGCTGAGTATTATTGATTATTTTTCTGTTAGCCTCACAAGCTGCAGGATGCTCAACTTGACTGATTTGTTTTAGGACATAAAAATATTATCGTATTTGGATAGATTGTTTAGTACAACTTTCAAACATATGTCCAACGCATCGAGCAATTCATATTGGGCTTTTGTAGTGTACAGACAATTGTTTACAGAACTCCAACAATAAATCCTTCACATTTTAAGTTAGGAATTCCAAAGTGTGTTTGATTTCGTTCAGTTTTACACATCCCAGCATATTTATGTACATAGAAACTGTATGCAAAGATTTAAATCTCAAGACAACTCTCAAGGGTTGACATTTGCATGTATTGCAATGAGTAGCATATGAAGGGTTAATCATGTGAAATTCCTGATTTTTAAATTGTCATTAGTATTTTCTTTTCCCTTGTAGTACAAACCTGATCCAGTAGAGTTGGTATGATTCTGACTCAGCAAAAGCAGTAAAACAACACCGGAAAGTCTGTCTGTATGGAAATCTAATCTGACTTACAGGATATTGAATGACCACAGTTCCTGCTACTGTGTTTAATATCCTGAGTAAAACCAGTGGAGATCCTAGAGGGCATTAAAAAAAAAAAAAGGGATGTCACATGTGCCAACAATGACGCCTATCCTGTTCAGGACTCCAGGATAAACACATGTGGGGGGGGGGGGGGGGGGGGGGGGGGGGTCAGATGCTTTACAAGGTGACAGTGGACAGAGTGGAGGCTGGGTTTATGGGTGTGGAGCTCCTGTGAAGGGAGAGATAATGCACCCAGGCTGTGAGCTCGCCACTCTCCTCTCCAGGCCCCTCCACTGGAGTATCAATGCAGCAGTAGTGGGAACTCTTCCAGAACTGCAAAGGCGGGGGTGGGGGGGTGGGGGGTGGGGGGGTGGGGGGGTGGGGGGGTTCTCTGTCTTTCTGCAGAAAGACAGAGAACTGCTGCAGACCTGTGCAGGGAGACTCTAACTACAGTTGAGTTACACAATTGAGCAAACTTACTTTATGTACACATTCTTTGTTCATTGTGTGTCCCATGTGATTATTCACCATGCAGGTACACCCTTGGCTTTTAATAGGTGTCATCGAGCTTCACTGCAGCAGCAGCAGCAGCAGCATGCAGCCCCCAACAGCAGACAGGGACACATTTCTGCACCCACTATGCATTGCTGACTTAAAGCTATACTACCCCATTTACATGAATACAACACTGGAACAAAACACTCAAGTTATTTGAAAAAAAATGTCTAAATGTTAAACCTCATTGAAATACATTTATAAAAATGATCTTATTTGATGATGACTATCAGACTATTGCATTACAATGTAAAATACAATCAAGGAAAGCTCGTGTAAAATAGAGAACATCATTGAACAAGCTTTAAAATTAAAAGTCACTGTGAAGCTACTTATTTCCTGATTTATACCTTTTTCTTCTCTTTCCAAAGATGCCCTGAGCCAGTGGTTCTCAATTTGGGGTCCAGGTGGAGGATTCACCTGTTCTGATGTTGTCAAAATTAGATTTGCACATGCAAAGACCACCAAAATAGGACTTTTTTCCACCAGGTGTGTAACAAAAGATACTGCCCAAAGGTTGAGATTCCAGGATAAACACCACAGAACAGATAAAAGTGCATTTTTCAAATAAAAGAGGCTGCTATTTTCAAATTGTCCAATAGAGGCAGACATTGAGGTCCAGAAATAAACAGCAGATTGTAGAAAGACATTGCTGTGAAAGACATTGTTCCTATACTGTGATAGTGAATTTGTGAAAGTCAAGATTGTTTTTAAGTCAGTAAATCTCTCGTTGCTCACAAAAAGGTTTGAACTTTGTTCAAAATCTGTCAAAGCTAAGCTGAAATTGAGAAATCCCGAGTCATTTTATACATACACTTTAGTCAGTCTGGGGCTGTATTTGGTCACTGAACTAAGCATGACATACCCATTTTGGGACGTAAACCAGAAAAACTGGAAATCAGAAAAAGGGCCCACAGTCTGCCAGGCCCTGCATTTGAGCCTCCTTTTAAAAAAAGTATAATGTGAAAATCAAACCAAGAAAATCAGGTAGTGGTTAATGGGAGGTTCGCATAGTTCCAGATAAGTTCCTACATGTCGAAGGTAAAATCCCCCTCCACTTCTCTTTAGTTTGAGCTCTCCCAACAAAGCACATAAATTGTATCTTTTCATCCAGAAATAAAAGCATCTGTTGTAATTTACCCCAACAACAAAGTACAGCTCAGCTCCAGTGTGACACACAGTGTCGTAAGGGAAACACACTCCCAGTGTGGGCTCAGATCGGCAGTTTACATTTCACCCCTTTTCTACCAAAAACCAAGACAAAGTGACTCAATGAGATAGAAGGTTAAAGAACTGTAATCTTTGCCCTGCTGTTGCAGGAAAGTGTGACTGTACGGGACCTCATTGTCATGTGTGACACATGCGGGAGTGGCTGGCGCTGGTATGTTGAACACTCCCACTACTGTTCACTTCAACATTCACTGTTGAAGCGTAGCAACCATAACATGACGCCGATGATTTGTTCATAAGTTTATTTCAAAGTTGTTCAACAGACACAAATTTTCAGGAGTTGATCTAAAAAAGTTAAATGTTCTGCTTATTTTACACTATATACAAAATCACAATATAAAATCATTTGTCGCCGCTTGAGTAAACATGACTTCTTTTCTTTTTTTATTCACTTTTAACCCCTGGTAAACTATGTGGACGTTAGATATAAAATGACAGCACCAATTCTCCTGTTTTTATTTCCGGCAGCATCAAAAGTCCTCAATAGAAGTTAAAGTGCATCAAAGCACAAATAAAAGACGTTTCTCAGCAGAACATCTGATGCCTTTAGAAAGTGACCGCAGGAGGAACGCTGCACAGACAGAAACAGTCTGCACTGGGTGGTGCTGATGAACCCAATTTCTCTAAACCTTTAAAAAAAAAAAAAAATCTATAGTCCATTTGTTAAGCATGAAAATGCATGAGTTTTCAGAACACTGGTGGTGGGCAATACTTCTCCAGCCGTTCAGTGGAAACCCACTGAAACTGGCACAAGAGTGTTTTACGGCGGTATTTGGTTAAAGTACATTACACAAAACAGACACGAGTTAAAAAAAACCAAAGATCAAATAAAAGTGGGACATCATCAGTTTTACACATCAGAATACACCAGACAAGGAGTACTACCTTATATGTGGAAAAACACATATCTGTATAAAAACACTGCTATTGCAATAGAACTGTTGGTTGGTGATGAAAATCTGATGATGCCGCATCATAAAAAAATAAGCTGGGCAGAACTCCATAGAGCATTTCTTTTCTATTTGATGTTAAAATAGCTGCTTGACACACTTGTTTCTCTCAGCTGAACTTTGACTGAACTACACTGAAGTTGAAGTACGCAACAGATTTCAACAGGCACACTGTAAAGAGTGAAAAAGACGATCTCTCTGGTTAATGACTCACTAATTCTTTTGTATTAGCTAAAAAACAAACAAAAAAACCCCTCTTCTTTTTGTCGTGATTGTTGTTCCAATCAGGTTCGATGTGCAAGGCTAAACACAATTACTGCAATTCAGTGACCAGGATGTACAAAAAGATGGAAAAATTCACAATAAATTATCATTTGAAAGTGACTGTTTTGTTCATTAATAATAAATGAATGATTTTAGACAACTCAGCATGGCTATTTAATCGTCACCTCCTCCATCGTCATCGTCATCATCGTCGTCATCATCATCGTCGTCGTCGTCATCCTCTTCGCCTTCCTCCTCCTCCTCATCATCTCCGCTGCTGGGCTCAGACTCTTCATCGTCTGAACTTTCAGATTCTTTTTTCTTCTCCACAAGCTTCAGGTGAACTGCCTCTTCAGGTGCACTGATGCAAACCAGCGTCCAACAAATTCACAGAGAGATGGAAACAGTGAGACAGTCCGCTTGTGGACAACTGAGCGCGTGAAGATTGTAGCCGATGAATAAAAAGGCACTGGTTAACCTCAGCAACCATCCACTGCCAAAATACCCAGAATCCTCAGCTTGAAATAAACCCAGCCCAGCGAATAATGACCATAATGTGAGTTCAGCTTTGTTTGTTTTTTCCGATAAGACCAGTTCAGATGTGAGCTTTGATTCATTCTTCACCTGTTTTGACAAATCAGAGTGAAGCATCACTTGTTAAAGCTGCTCACAGAGAAAAGTGAAGGATTTGTACCGGAAAAAAAAAAAAAATAAAATCAGCTTTTAACTGCCACAGCTTGTAAACTGGACCCCTTAATAGCAAGCGACAAAGACTCTTTTCACTGCAGCAGTGTCATATATGAAGTGCTGGTGTTTTTTTTGTAGGGACACTATTTTGTGCCAACCTTATTGCAATGATTCAATTTAAAACATTCTTAACAGTCACTCCATGGTTTCAGAGTCAATCAGTACAAAAATAAAAATGCAAAATAGCATCTCTGTTGCAGTCAGCACTGCTGCAGTGAAGTTATGTTAATGAGCAAATTTTAAAAGAATATAGACATAGAAAAATCCATATTTACATCCCCTCGTCTACAATTTAAAGTCTTGTTTTGTTGCAATCACTGGCAACCTTTTTTGTAAAGCATATAAAGATCTGCATGTTTGGTATTACAACAAATTGGAAGCATGACACAATCTCTAATACTGAAGTAGTGATAAAGAACTACAATGACAGATATATAAATAAAAAGTTCACATTGGAGAAGCAAACATGGAAGGAAAAATATTGCTTTTCGAATCTCTCTTCCAGGAGAATAGACCCAAGCAGTCAATCAGACTCCACACCAGTCCCAAGAAGAAGAGGAGCTCCGGTTCTCTGGCCCTCACCACACTGTTGGATCCTTCCACTCCTGCTCTCGTGGGCCCATTTCAATGTCATTCTCCATGCGCCTTCTCTTGTAGAACCTTACCGCCACGAAAATACCAAAGATGATCAGGATTACTGCACACGAGCCTCCAACTGCAGCAGCCAGGACGCCGATCTCAGAGATCGATGCTAGAAGCAAAGGAGGCAAGAAAAGGGTCGAGGAGTGCATCGTACAGGTGCTTTGAAACACACGCCAACAAACTAAACCTTATGCATGCTTCAGATATGATGCAGCTTATTCTACTATTCCATTGGGATCGTATCACAATCACAACAGAAAAGTAAATAAAGGACAAATGACAATTCTGTTGTTTTGATCTGCTTGATGAATGACAAACAGACTCAGACATGTGATGCTCTCTAACCTTTGTCCACGACTCTGAGGACGATCTCTCCATTTTGGCCGTGTACGTCCGGACGGTTGCGCACCTGGCACACGAAGGTGCCGTTGAAGGTCGGAGGCACTTCGTGCAGGGTGATGGACGCGTCCCCACTTGAAACGTCTCCCGACCACACTGCATGGCCTTTAAAACGTCCGTGCTGGGGAGGGTACGCCACCTCCTGGTAGTAAAACACCTAAATAGACACATATTAGCAATCGCGTGGTTTCTCAACTTCAGAAACACAGAAAATCATACCTTCAGTCACTCCTAAGCGGCATTAACCTTTTACTGTATGATGCAGTGGCTAGAATGATACTTGCACCAAAAAAGACAATAAACACACACAGTAAACTTTGAGCGTCAACATCAAAGATCTTAGGGTGTACGGAATAGAATGAATGAGAAGGTTACAGTCATTCAAAGAGACAGAAACTACCTAGGAGGAAGTACAAGGGCAGGACTTTCAACTCGCATGCTGCTGTTTATATGTTGAGTCTTTTACAGAGTGCATTGACATCAATCAAATCATAAGAAAAATTGCATTTATAATGGGATTAATCTAACGGGTAAAGGAAATTTAAAAAGGAAGCATTTTAAAAGACGCCACCACCTCAAATCAAGAATACCGTAATTTCTGGACTAAGAGCCGCTACTTTTTTTTCCCCATACGCTTTGAACCCTGCGGCTTATACAATGACAATTCGAGTTAACAGGCTTCATGCCGCCAGATTCTACTTCCGCATGTAGATCCTCAGGGGCACTGGTTCATATAGGGATCAGCATTTCAGTAATGTAGCTGGGGCGAGGCCCAGGCATGCTTTAAGAGTTATAAGTGAAATTTTAAAACCACATCTAAAATGTACAGGGGTGGTGGCGTCTGTTAAAACCATGTAAGGTGCCTGGCTGCTGTGTTCTGAACCTGCTGGAGACAGGAAAGGGATTTTTCTTTTAAATTTAAACCAGCAGGGAGGAGATTGCAGTGGGAGAAGAGGAATGCATGGATGTGACTTTTTGTAGGTCATAAATTGATAGTTTGGAGTTGGACTGGAGCTGAAGGACACACGACTGATGGAAGGAAACGCGTGGACTCCAAGGTTCCTGACCGATTGTTTAATGTTTGTGGAATGGAGGCCGGGGATTTGTCTATGCAGGTGGTGAGACTTGTGGGACCAAACAACATGACAAGTATGCAAACATCCTTTCCATTCAGTTTAGTCAATGATGACTTGCCTTAGTTGTCATTATTATTGGGATGTTGTTGTTTTTTTTCCATGAATCTATAAACCTCAACCTGTTCTATTTTAAGAGAGACCAAGGCAGCAGCCAGTACAACGTTACAACGACCCCACTGAACATGGACACACGAATCATAATAGGACACTGAAATACAATGTAATAGATTTTCTATCTTGAAACAGCAGGAACCACTTGAAAGCTGGTGAGCTTATTGGTGCAAGAAATGTATGAAAGTGCATCACAATTCAATTTAGACTGAAGCATCAAAATAAACTGGTTCCAATACTTTGAGGTATTATTATTATGAAAAAAAAAAAATGCAATTTTCTTTACTCACCGACTCATCGGATCCTGAATTAATGGGTCTGAAGTTCCACGACACCGTGACGGACTGAGACGACATTTTGTGAGTGGAGCTGAAGGTGCACTTCAGTTTCACGTTCGTCCCATTGACCACTTCCAGCTCGCTCGCGGTATGTATCTCTATCGCGCTGACGTGTCGCGCCGCTGAGACGAAATGAATTGAGAAGTGAGAACGATAACTCCTCCAGAATTTCACCTCCCTGACAAATATCCACTGCTTTGTTTACAGAAGGACAAGTCTGTGCTTCAAGCGTCCCATTAAATAGCATTTCTTCATTCAATATTGATGGAACCAATCCAACAAAGCGAAACTATGAGTATGAAACGGCATTGAAAAGACAGAAAAGGTCTTGTCATGTCACAGATTGAGTGTTTATGGGTTTTGGCTGTCCACCGACTGTTTCTTGTGACGAGAACTGCCACAGTCCAAACTGCAGCCATTTCTTCAGACCTGATTTTCAACTCTTCTCTTGCAACTCGGGCCAGCACAGGAAACTCAAAATAATTCAAATACTTCCCCAGCGGCTGCACCTTCTGTGGATTAATGATTGTTGAGGTCCAGGAGGTCAGCTGGATAGAGACGGCTCCTACAAGTGCTTTAAAAACATAAACTAAAGATAATCACAACTTTTATAATTCCGTTTACATTTCCACACATTAGTATTGACACTACTTATTTGAAATTGTGGTAAACTATTTTACATGCCAACTGCTGCTCGTCCCAAATAGTTCAATTTAATCTGTAGGACGGTGGAGATCAGACCTGCAGACTCATCCTGCTGTCGTGGATTAAAACATTCCTTCTCGTGAGAGCTGGAGAAGCCAAAACTGTGCAGTAACACTCTAAAGTAGTGCATCATGTCTGTCTGTGTGAAGAAAGTGCAGGGATTGGGACTCATATAAATCTTTGTTAAGGAGTTAAAGCGCCTCCTCTTTGAATGTTGTCGTCGATCTAAACCATTTCAATGTGAGTCAAAGCGACAACACAAGATATTGTACTTGAACATGAGGGACTAAAAAAAAATGTCAAACAAGCAGCTTTAAAGGTGGAAGTGAAAGTATTACATTCTGTCGTCAATAAAATTGTATCATGTGAAATGAAACTGACACATCAACCTTTTTTTGTCTCAAGTTGAAGCTGAATTTAATTTAAAAAAAAAAAAAAAAAAACTCCATCCAAATTCTTTCCATGGTTTTGCAGGTGCGTACTGTTTATATACTACTAACACAAACACGTTTAGTTTCAGTTCCTCAGTGGTTTCCTCCTCCACTGGAAAAAGCCTGGGAACATTACAAGCGATCACTTGTATTACAAAGCATGCTCCACATTATCTTTTGACTGTGAAAACATGAACCTGCTTATCAGACAAACAGCCTTAAAAGTCACCCTCACTCACAAATCACTCTCATGGCCAATGCCCTGTTGCCTTCAGTCACTTGCCCTTTAACACAGCCCCAACCACATTTTTTAAAACAGAAAATAGATGCATTTCAGGCATTTTAATAGTCTGCTTTTCTATTATTTGTCAACCATCTATTGAGCAGTTTAAATTGAACTTTTTAAAAGTTACATGCATGGAAGTGATCTCTAAATGTTTGATTGATTGAGAAAAGTGTATTATTATTAGTGAAACATCAGACTTGTTATATTATTGGTATGTATATGTGATTAAAAAAAGCATTAATCTTATTTTTCAACTGATTTGAGCAAAATCAGACAAATCCAAGTGGCTTTTCCAACAAGATCAGGAAATGTCTTTGAACTAGGATATTTAAAACATAAGCATCACAATTTGATGTTGGTTTGTAACAAAACACATAACAAAACCATGAACACGGGTATGATCATGAGTGTTATACAGAGGTATTTGCATAAGTGGGAGTAAAAAAAAAAAAACTATCATCAAAGTACTTTTTTGGATGACTTACAATTTCGTTTGTAATTTTTTATCAGTGTGTAATTTATCTCATATGTAGTCCATCATGTCACAACTGAGTACACTAACAACGAATTGATATTCAAACGGTATTTTTTATGTTCTTTTAACGTAAAATTACTGCTTTATAGCCACATTTATTTACCATAGAGTAACTTGTGTTGGCGTTTTCCCTTTGAGAAATGCTTTGATATTACCTACAACTATATTGTTATCAATGTCTATTACTGACAATGTGATTAGTCTCCATTAATAGTCATTTGTGACATAGATATAAGTCTAAGTGTAATAAAGTACAATTTAAACAATGTAAGAGTAGTTTAAAAGTTCAGTAACTTTTAAACACTGGTTCTTTCTGAATGTTAGGACGAATACTTCACTTAAATTGACAACTATCACAAAATAACCAAAATATAACCCGTGGGATTAAAATGAGTCCTGCAGCTCATTTAATCACCCCTGGGGGCATTTATAATATCCAAAGACAGACTTTGTAAGAGTTCGAGACGTCTTACAGCTGTTTAGTACTTCACACGCTCGGCCTGTTTTGTCGTTGAAGAACAAGTGAAGGCAAGGTGAGCTCGCGCTCCTCCAGGAAGTGGCTCGCGCTCACCTGGCACCAGCAGTCCCCCCAGGAGAAGCAGAGGCCATATCCGAGACATGGGAGCACACATTGAAGAAGACTGTACTCCGGCGGGTCAGTTCCTCTGAAGAAGAGCCTTCATGTAAGTTTTCTTTTAACGGGAGGACATGAAAGCAGGACCACCGCGGACAGTCGAAGGGAAGCTCCCGAGGAGGAATAGTGGTTTACTCCTCCGCACACACACACACCTGGTGGGCGGGGCTTGATCGCGTGTTACTTGCATAACCTGTTCACTAACAGGAGAGAGGCGCTCGAGCCGTCTCACCTGAAGCAGCCTTCACGAGTCGATGTATGGGTGTTTTATAGCTGACGACTCACAGAGCACAGAAAGAAAAGAAAGAAAGAAAGAAAGAGTTGTAGCCCGTTGTCTGCTGACTGGTACCATCTTGTGGCCATGAAAGATGTCACAGAAACAGGTGTCTGTCAGCAAACCTCAAAAAAAAAGAAAAGAAAGGAAGAAAAGAAAAGAAAAGGAAAAGAAAAGAAAAGAAAAGAAAAGAAAAGAAAAAAAAAAGTTTTTTATTATTAATTGGAAAAAGAGTACTCATCTTCTCATGATGGACTTTTGGAAGTAGACCCAGGCACACATTGGGAGAACATGCAAACTCAAACCCATCACAGTCTCACGTGAGACAAGAGTACTGACCACTACACCACACGTCCTCCTGCTCTGGAGCTTCATCTATAAAACATTGCACAGGATTCCTACTAAAAATGTGCATGCGCAAGGTGCAAAGTTGGCATACTGTACAGTTTGGGTTTTTTTAGATCACAAACTTTACGTGGGAAGTGGCGTACACATCTTTCAGGACCCGTTTTGTGCTTAAGCAACCTTTATAAATGAAAACCCTTGTATAAACCCTTGTAGTTGCAGATTACCTTCGTCCATTAACCTTTGTCTAATGTCTATATGTCAGCCTTCATCCATCCATCCATCCATCCATCATCCATCCCTCCGTACCTACTTTAAGTAATAATTGTGGCTTTGCTGCATTTCTGAGATATAAGAAAAAGACATCAAGGCTGAGTGGATTCAAACACGGACATCAAACGTTTGCAAGACAATATATATTTATTAAAATCCATCACATAGTTGTTCCAAACATTTTGGAAAAGTTGACGCGATCGGTCTGCAAATTCATCTTCTTTAATTTTCTTGTGTTTTGTTTTCCCCCTCAATCCCAGACTGACTCCTTGATGGTGAGATCAGGCCTGTGCGGCATCTCCTTCCCATCATCTGCCGGACTCCTTGTTCTCCTTATCACTGAAGATGGCCGAGCGTTACTCTCTCGGGTGACACTGAGTTCTGATTATATCGACATCTTGTTCCCATAGTTTTTAAACAGTACTCTAGGCTACATCATCTGCTATACTACTTCCTGTAGATTGTCTGCCGCTCAATCTAGCAGTAAAACTTGAGCTTTAGATGGAAGTTTGTGGCTTTGATAAATCCACTGATAAAACACGAGTCAAAGCCCAATCAAACCAGGTCGAGCAAAGCTGTGAACAAGTTGAATGGGTCAACATCTGCAAGGCAAAAGACAGAAGAAGTCATTTTCTGAGGTATCCTTATCTTCTTCTTCTAAAAAAAAAAAGTAGGTTCATTCTGTTTAAGTGCCTAACATGAAACTCAAGTCATTTTAATGGCACACCATTTGTTCACATAAAAAGGTCAAAAGGATTTAAAAAAAAAAAAAGCTTACTGGAAGTCTCGTTGACGACTCTGAGGACGACCTCTCCATCCCTGCCTCTTGTGTCTGGCAAATTGCGCACCTGGCAGACGTAGGTACCTCTGAATTTGGGCGTGACTCGCTTCAAGGTGATGGAGGCATCTTTTTCCAGGACGTCCCCTGACCATTCCACAGGTTTCCTAAAACGTCCATCGGGTACGGGGTAGGGTTTCCTATGGTAGAACATCAACTGAAATACACACACATGAACACTTTCAAGTCACATTCTGAATAAATGAAGATATAAAAGAACACGCCTCGATGAATATAAATGAGTTTGAACCGTTTCTTGAGCCTCGTCTTAAAACCTCGTGCACCACATACCGTCTTCTCACGTTTCTTACTGCGTCTGAAGAGCCAGTTTACAGATACAGACTCCGGTGACACGGGGTTTCATGGAGCTGAATTTGCACTTCAGCTTCACGTCCGTCCCATTGACCGCCTCCACCTCGGCTGCAGTGTAAATGAAAATCCCACCGACTTGTTGCAGCCCTGGAGACAACAAAGAGTGTCAGCACTCTCCGATGAACATGTCGGGAATAGATGCAGATCCAAGTTTGTCAAAAACCATTGGAAGATATGTAGTTTTCTTTTTTTTTTTTTTACATCAATAAAGCTTGCCTTGTGTTATTTCTTTTTTCCCCTCTCTGTTGCTTCTGTTACGTCTGTTACGTCTTGGTTTATGTCTTTCTTGGTTTCAACTCTTATGTTTGATTAGATTCATATCATGTCTAGGAATGTCAGTATGGTTACTGTCTGTTCTGTTCACATGCTGGGATGTTTTTCGTTCTCTTTCTTTGTTGTTGAAAAATTATGGCTCACCCCTTCAAATAAACACCCATCTGTGCTTGTGGGAAACTTTCAGCCACTCTGGAATATTTTACAGCATTAAAAAGTCCTTATATGAGCTCTTATAAAGAAATGGAAAATGACTTTTTGTGCCATTCAACATTTCATTTCCAAGCATTATAGTTAAATATGACTTTTTGTTGCATACCGATCCTAAAGGTGAGTGAAGAAAAACAATAATACAAAAAGTTCATTCATTCTCTTTCAAGCAATCCAAAACTGTATTTTTCCGATATGTATGTATGTACAGTATGTATATCCACATGCTCTGTGCTTAAACATACCATTATATTCATCATGGTTCTCCACTAAAAGAAGAAAAGTGATGCTATTTGAAACTTACCAAGCTCCAACAATCCGCCCAGAAGTGTGAAAAGTATAATTCTCAGAAACATTGTAATTGTCCTTTTGCACAGGAGTTATAAATGAATGTGAATCAGTTTAACAAAGAAACTCAGTAGCTTGTAATTGCCCACTGTGGTGGCTGTGCAGTATGCTGGTGCTGAAAATGTTTTGCAGTTCTTGATGGGTGGAGCGATGTTTAAGCTTCAATGACGTTGCTTCATAACTTGTTATTCAGGGCCTGTCTGTACCTGCAGTTAAATACTGTTGGAGGCTGTTTAAGAGAATTCACACATGCCCTTGTGTCCTTGATCTTTAGTCTGCTGTGTGAGAAGACCCCCCCAAAAAAAAGAAAAAATAAGAGAAAAACAAAGAATGCATTTCGCTACGATGCCAAGTAAGCACTTTCACTTTGGAAGGGGGATTATTACTCATTATCTCATTTTGCTTTTCAGGTACAAAAGAGGCTTCAGCCAATTGAGAAAGCAACAAGCAGCACAATGATCTCAATAAAATGATTAATCAGTATGATAGAATTTTAGGGCAATTATAAGTGGTAACTCATAACAACAGCTTAGAGTAATATGAATACTGACTATAGGCATCCAGGGGTCACTCTTCCATCATAGGGCATGGAGACAGACTCATTCACATTTCTACATTTAGAGCAATTTAGAGCCGCCTGTTTACCTCATACGTGTTTTTGGACTGGAAAGCTAGAGCATACACAGAGAGAACATGCAACCCACACAAAGAAAGGCCTACAAGAGTGGCAGCCTGTATCGATTTTATTTTGAATTGTTTGTAAATGAACCAATGTATTTTTTTTTTTTCAAATAAAATAAAATGTGTTCAATTTAACACGGCCAGCCATTTAATAATCTTTAAACAACAGTTTCTCTTGGCTATATAGAGAAACATACCATTTCCCCCTCCAGGTGTGATCAGAATTAAAGATGAGAGTACTAGAATGCAGTTTGATCCTATTGACCATGATGCATTGCAGCCAGCTAGTAGGTTGTAGATCAGTGATGGGTCACAAGTGAGAGAGAAGGAATACGCAGGTGAGATGAGGATTTAGTTTGTCAGATCAGCTTCGCGATTATCTGAAACACGTAAAGTATTATGTCAATGTGGGGACAGCTTCAGCTTGTTGAGACATCGCCACAACGATCACGCTACCCATGATTCATTGCGAACCAGCTGTGTTAAAAAAGTGCTGTTGCCCCGCAGTCACATCTTACCAACCCAGCAGCTCTCTGGTGGCCGCAACACGCTGTAAACTACAAAAGCAAGTAGGATTCATGCTCCAGACTTTCCGACAAGGTGAGATTAAAAAGTGACATGGTTTGCCCGAATGGCTCCCTGACGAGCATCACTCTGGCCAGTCAGTGTCTCGTCTGCCTTGCGGGGTTACGACTGGTGGTGTCAGCGAGCAGCGCCGCGCTCCGCCCTCACACCGTCTCTGCGCGTTGCCTTCTTGACACACCTTTTGTTGTCTCGTCTAGCTGGAGGCAGCTAACGGTTGCTCGCGAGCATCACCCGCGTCGACTAACCGCCACCCGGTGAAGTCAAACCGGCGTCAGAGAGCCAGCCGAGGGAGGGAAGACCCGACACGCTCGCCAGGTGAGGTCTCTTTTGGCGACGAAGACGCATTTTCCCCCGCGACGCTTTACGATAACGGGCTTGTGTCGGGAGAGTCGGTGATGCTGCCAGCGATGATGTACAGTTATTAGCTAGCTAGCTAGCGGCTAACAAGCTAACGTCAGATAACCAGCCGAGTTAATGCGATCTGCTCTGATCTATAAACACCCGCCAGGCCAGCGAAAGTGGCCTACATCCGTATTAGGCCGCCGGTCCGTCTGCTCCTGAAGCCATAAGCCGCTGCACCACAGCTATAGCTTCTGCTAGCTGGTGCTGATGCTTTCCTCCGGCTGCTGTTTCACCATCGTGAACCCTTCCCCGCTGCTTGTTGCGGTGCGATGCTGTTTACCACATCAAGAGTGCTGTGTGTGGTTGTATTTATGTTTGGAAATGCTTTGGGTTTCTCCTCCAGGATGAACGGGGACGAGCTGAACCCTGCTGCAGTGGCTAAGCCAGTCGAGGATGTTCAGGGGGATGGACGGTGGATGTCACAAGTATGTTTGTTTTTTTGCTGCAGATCGTTAAAACACTTCCTGCCTTTAGTCTTGAGATTCATTCACATTTCAGGATTACATGTATGTTACTAAGCAGTCATGCACATGTCAATGGTCAATAATGTTATATTGAACTCTTTATGTGTTCACCATCTGGGTTTCAGTATTGTGTTGTGATTTTATAGGACTAAATAGACATCCTCCAACAATAACATGTCTGATCAAATGAGCGGATGATTAAAATTCAACAGAACGAAAACCCTAAAACATGCAGGAAGGACAGGGGGTCCACAAAGAAGAATGCATAACACAAGTGTCATAGTTTTTCTTGTTTTGATACAGTAGTTTATTGTAATATCAAACTAAACCTTGACTGAATACTCAGTCTTTATATAAATAAATTGTAACAGTGTGAAAAATGTGTGATTTTGTTGTGCGTTGTTTCCTTTGGCTTTGTGTATTTGCGCCTCTTGGTAGGTCTCTGTGAGGTTAATCCTCCAAAGCTAATAGAACTGAGACAGACGGCTTTACACCGAGCTCTGTATTAGTAGGGGTCACCAGACGTGTCTTGACTGTGATGAGCTCACAGGATTTTGTCTTACAACTATTATCTCACTGCTTAGGAAGCCCACAACTCAAAGGCATTACCTCAGTCTGAAAGACAGAATTGTTTGAATCACTTGTAACTGCTCCCTAATCGATCTTCTATGTTACATTTATTAATGACGTCTCTCTGTTTTATTTCTTTCTTTCTTTGTGCAGCACATACGATTTGTACAAGAATGCAAAGATGCTGAACCAGACGTGCTTTTTGTGGGGGATTCTATGGTACAACTAATGCAGCAGTATGAGGTGAGATTAGAGGGTTTCCTTGTTTATATACTCATACTCACACCGCAGCAGCAAATTTCTCTAAAATCAACTATTTTCCCTGGAAAATCTTCAAATCTTTCCAATCAGAATCGATTTGGTGCATCCTCTGATATATTGATATTGGTTTCTTTATTCACATTGTTATTTGCCAACACACAGATATTACACCTGCACAGCTCTTCTGCTTTTATTTACATGTTCAGTCTGTTTACGTCTTTTGCAGAGGCCGATGCTTCTAGAGACGATTTGTCTCATTGTTGTGATTTATTGGACAGCAATAATGCATCAGTATTTAACCTTGACTAAGTCTTCTGCGTGATCAAATCAACAACTTCCTGAAACTATGCTTGTTCAGGAAGAGATTGTCTTTATATTCAATGTGGCTGCACAATGTATTGCAAAGTCATCATCATTACAATATCAACATTGCAGACTGACTGAAGTACCAGTACCTTAAGACTTTTATTCATGCACTTTGCATTTATGCTCTGCATTTCAACATATTGGGTCGATCTGGTTGAGCCATATGCCACTTTATTGTGTTGACAGGGTTTCATATTACATTACATTATTTCAACATTACATGACATCTCGGTAGCAACAGGCAGGAGGACAAAGATTATGAAAAAAATGACAAACTCAACAACTGCTTTGCTTGTGGAAACACTTTAGTTTAGCAAATAATGTTTGCTTCGTGTTAATGTGATATTTTAAACTTGAAGTGCTTCGGTGAAAAGGAAAACTTCTTCCTGCAGAGTGTGTAATAATTTGTCATTTTACTGGTCAGTCTTAGGGGGTTTTTTGTTCTCAAATTTCCCATCAGAAGGTCCAACGTGCTGTTTAGCGTCTTCCACATCGAGTTGGTTCTGTCTACTAGATCACCTGCAGCAGGTCGACTTGGGCAAACTGCTTTTCATGGTTTCTGAGTCATTCTGCGCTGCAGATGGGTTTATAGTATTTAAATGTTTAATCAGATTAATCATGATGATGGATTAATCCACAATAATTTTGACAACCCTAACATATACAACTTATGTGGAATTTCATCCAAACATTGGCTATCGCAGTGACATAAAAAGTGCATGTGATGTTTACTACTTGTGACCTTTGATGCGATTTGCTCAACAACAATTGTATCAGCATCATAACAAAATCAATTTATGTGTTCATTGAGCACGAGAGAAAGAGGAAGGAAAGTTCAGATTGGTGTCTTTGTCAACAGATCTGGAGAGAGTTTTTCTCTCCTCTTCATGCTCTCAACTTTGGCATCGGCGGAGACACTACAAGTAATGTGCTGTGGAGGCTGCAGAACGGAGAGCTGGACAACATCCGTCCCAAGGTGACATGCGGACATCTGCAACAAGCAGACAGTCGAGGGCATAATCATCATATACAGTTAAAACAGAATCAAGTCTTAGTACAATACGCCATGTGCACACACCACGTCGCACCCTTTGACCCAGAGAGACTTCACACATGCACTGTTTGTCTTTGCAAACGCAAACACACACGCACACACGCACGCACACATGCACACACACACACACACACACACACACACACACACACACACACATACACACACACACACACACACACACACACACACACACACACACACAGACGTTGCTGTTGCTCACTGTCTTTATCTGAATTTCTGCAGCAGATGGTATTTCGTGACCCTCGGTAGCCGTATAATTTCTTTTTAGTGTTTGAGGGAAATGTTGTCGTGTTAACAGCCTGTTTTATCACTCCGAGCCTGATGGGTTTATTTATACCTTGAAACTGATCCATGAATTCTTATTTGCTCAGAACAGCTAATAAGGTGTTTGTCCTCCACCCGGTTTGGTTTGATTTCAGTCCTGCAGGCTGGACCGTGTTCAGTGGAGCTGATTTAACTGTGCTTGTGTGCTCTTGTCCAGGTGGTGGTGCTGTGGGTAGGAACCAACAACTATGAACACACAGCGGAGCAGGTGGCAGGAGGCATCGTGGCAATTGGACAAGAGCTCATTTCACGTCTCCCGAAAGCAAAGATAGTAGTACTGGTAAGCCTATTCATGCGGCTCCTGTTTTTTATCCTATTGATCTCATGATTTCATTGGTTTAATGTGATGTAATGACACAACTTTTGAAATTTTAAAGCTAATTCCTGCACAACTCCACAGTTAAATGAAATACTGACAGATAGGCAGAGGTGGGTAGAGTACTGAAAACAATTACCGGTACTCAAGTTGCACTCAAGTTGCACTCAAGTATTGTTTCTTTCACATAATTATATATCTCAAGCCACAGTAAAAAGCAGGTTTACAGAAATGTACTTCAGTAAGAGCAATCTGATTAAAACCTACTCAATTAGTGAGCTATCATTTTCTAATTTCTTTTTTTCTAAACTACATTTTTCCTCAGTACAGGTTTTTCTTGACAATTTTGAATTCTTGTGAACAACACTGACACTATGTAAGAACTTAAACATATTCCATTTCATCGAGTGAGGGACCACAAGTGTTGTAACTACTTTACTGTTGGAAATAAGTAGAGTTTGACATGGTTACACTTAACTACCTTTAGCTTTGCTACCTCTGATCTTCTCACAACAGTTCTGCTTTTAAGAGACAATGTAGTATTTCTATCTTTACTTCAGCCGAGAGATAAATTATGTCTCATTATGGAGATAATATTGAGTCGCATATGAATTTTACATCCATGTAGACGAGGCAAACACCGAATAAATTTAAACTTTGTGTAGCGTCAAGAATCCTCAGTAACTGGAAGCCAGCAGATGTCCTCTTTTGACACCTCTTCCTTTTCTTTTTATAAATGAAAATTGTTTGTGGTATTCTTGGATTTCCGTTTGAATTCTGAATCATTGTGGCACGTCAGGAGGTTTTGATGTCAAACAAAGCAGCTGAGATCTTTTTGTGGATTTTAGGGTTTGTTGCCTCGAGGGGAACGTCCCAACGCACTCCGGGAGAAGAACGCCGCCGTTAACGGTTTCCTGCGCTCCTGGCTGCCGCGATTGGGCCAGACTCAGATTCTGGACGTGAGCAAGGAGTTCGTCCACTCTGACGGGACCGTCAACCCAAGGGACATGTTTGACTTCCTCCACCTGACGTCGTCGGGTTACCGCACCATGGCCAAGCCCCTCAGTGACCTGCTGCTTCAGATACTGGAGGAGACGCCAGAGGAGAGACGGGCGTCGCTGGTCTGAGCGGCCGTGGCCACAAAGCACATTGATCCGGAGGCATGTCTCACCTGTGGAGGGGGGGGGGGGGGACATGCCCCCGGTACTGGAAGGAGGAAAGGCTCGCAGTCAGGGTGAGGTGGTCCGCTCACATGAGTGGGTCCACATGATTACATTTCTGAGCGGAGAGATCAGGTGCTGGAGAGGGAGAGAGAGACCTCACAATGGACGTGGACGCTGAGACTGCAGAACTAAAACGGACCTGCTCAGACAATTCTGAAACACGGATACATAAAGTTTATGTGGGATTACACACACACACACACACACACACACACACACACACACACCCCAACACCATTCTTACCTTGTAGATGAAAAAAAGTGTTTCCTTCTATCACCTGTGCCACAGACAAAAACCTCGTCCAGTTTGCTAATCCTGGTGTCGTCCACAGAAAGCTGTACGCCGCTTTCTCTCCTCCCTGTATGCAGAACCAAGGCCTGGTTCACCAATTAGTTTTCTGGTTTCACACATTACTTAAAGACATTGCACAACTGCACACTGCCACTTCAGTCTGCAAGTGAAAACCCTGTTGCCGCTGTTACACTGCTGAGAAATATATCGAGGGTGTATAAAAGAAACTTCCTAACGATTTGTGCTTCGAGCTTAACGTTGCAATGCAGAACGATATGTAAAAAAAATAATCGACAGAATGTTTCTAATTATAATTTTGTCGTTGTGCACTGTTTCATGAACTCAGCCCAGCAAAGAGCACTCGCTATATTTAATGTTCACTTTGTGTAGCCACCTGTTGAAAGTGTTCCGACCCGGGGTGGCTGTTTGCTGCATGTGTGTTATTGAGGCGAGCCTCAGCTTCGCTGCAGAAACGCTTCAGTATGAAACGGCACTCTGTCAGTCCATATCATGTATTTGTACATATTCATAAATGACGGCACGCTGCTGAATCTGCTGGTTAGATCGTATGTAGGCCTTCCACACATACTTCCAATGCCCAGAAATTATGTTTGAGGAAGCTGGAACCAAATTATTCAATGACACTTGTTTTAAAAAAAAAAAATGTACAGAACTAGATCTGCTACAGATTCCTGGGGAGCATAGAGCTAAATAGCACTCGTGCATTCCCTTTCCAACACTGCTATTGATCTCTGATATGTTTGAATAATCACTGTCAGACTCTTAAACCTGGACAGCTCCAGGCGCTCTCTCCCTCGTTCTCCTTTTATACGTGCATAAACTGTAATTCCTGTCTTTGTTCGGCTGCTCTGCTCCTGGATCTCTGACCTTGTATTTGTTGTCGACGCTCACCCGGCCTCGCCACTCTGCGCTCTCTTGACTTCTCTCCATAGTATGGTTACTAAATATTCTTTTAGAGATAGCCACACTATTAAGCTATACTGAACACAGCTACACTGGACTTATTCACGCTAACTGTTAGAGAGCAATCACAGGTTATGTAAAGAAAACCATTCGTCTGTGGGCTTATACTAGCTGTCTGTTCATGGCTCCACTCCGGTCCAATCCTGGCCCAGAGTCTCTTATCAAGTAATGACTTATCAAGTTACTGCTGTCTTAAGCACTGCACATTTGCGTGATGTGTTTTATATATATATAAGTATATATATATATAAATAGTGTATGTGCGTGTGCCTTACGTGTTGAAGAGGACGGTTGTGTACAGTGTGTCTGGTACTGGATTGTGCAAGTTGGACATGCGAGTGACGAGAAATGATCCCAGTTGTACATAAGGTCTGAAAAAATGTGAGAAAACGCTGTTTTGAAGGATGTTCAGATTGTGGGAGTCTGTGTTTGCTGTGATACAGTATTTGCACTGTTTTGGCTCATTGTCATGTTATTGAGGTAAAGCATTCCAATAAAAAAAAAAAAAATACAATTAAAAGAAACTGATCAAACTCCATGTTTCTATTTAATGTGGAGAGTGAATGGTTTGATTTTAGGAGAAGAATCACAGTCTGGTTCTCTGATGGGTCTGCCCATGTCAGGCAGAATATGGAGAATCTTCTTAAATATGATTTATATTTATATAAATGACATTTATCTTTTTTTGCCAGTTCTGTGATGTCTTTCCTTTGCCCACAGTTAGCTGTTATCAACCCCAGTGCCCCACCTACACTCTGGTGCAGAGACTTTACTTGTGAAAGTGACAAACAAAACATCTTTTATGTTTGTGGTGTGAAACAAAGATATCATCTAATTCAAAAAATCATAAGTAGCAAGTTTGGATGCACTAAATTAAAAACTGATACTTGAACCATAAAACCTGTATCAAAGCATCAGCGCCAGCAAACCTCATAGCAGATGTACAATTGTCATTATACACACACAATATGTGGAAAAATATTATAAACAGGCACAAATCTTTTTGCCGCCATGTTCATTTGTTCATTTAATTGAGAGCCACATTGGTTCCTGACTTTATTGCAGTGGACAAACCGTGAAGCTCACTGTGAAACCAAATCAAACGTGTCTGTCAACAGAACACATTCACACCTTGTTTCACTGTAATATTCTCAGTCCTTAGGCCCCGCCTCTCCCTCGCAGTAATGATGAGTGACAGGCCACGTGGACCAATCAGCGCCAGGAGGGAATCAGCAGGTTAGTCCAGGTGAGGATCAAGAGCGTAGCTAAAGAGAAACTTCAAATCACCCGATCTTCACTGGAGGTGCGTTTATCCATATTCTTTACCTCATAAAGTCTGTCCTGCTGCATAATTCCAGGCTAAACGTCTCTATAAGTGGGAACATTTCCTACTAGATTTCAGTAAACGGAGAAATAACTATTCTTTACATGGATTCCATAATATGTTATTTAAAAAAAGCATTGTGACTTTATGATAAATTGGAGAGATGCATGGCTGTAGAGGTGTAGTAATTTCTTTGCACGTAGTCTAATATATTCTTAAGAAGGTCAAGTGTTAATGTAAATACATACTTGAAGTGCAAAGCACAAAGTTTAAAGCTTCAACGTGACAGAAAAATTGTCAAACTCGTATCTGAATGTTTTGGTTTAATGACTTCATATGGTTACTTTTGGTGTAACATAAACAAAACGTGTCACATCAGTTATGAAATGTCACTTGCTTCAGAAATCCAATGTGAGCTCTCTCAACATTATGCATTTGTGCAACTACACGAGGAATATATTATTATATATTATATATCATGATACATCATATTGAAACATCATTTCAGTTTATATCGAATTTGAATATGAGACTTTCTTACCAAATCCCTTGAGTATATCAAAATAGAAAGTCGGCCACTAGAAATATCAGCTAGTTGTGTCTTGAATTACGTCATTTCCTGTAAAAAGTAGTAATATTGACATTAATAGTAACAAGCGATGATCTTGAGTCATTACACAAGAAGAGTGATTGTTCTATCTTTTACATCAACAACAATAAAAACGTGAGGAGTATCTGCATTAATGACATTCATTAATCTTTTTTCAGCAATCTGGTCTTGTTCAGTTGTGACTAAATCTTCTTAGAAGTGTCCTTCAGTTCTGAAATAACAGACTCATTACTTAAATACATCAAGAGGGTCATCGATAAAAGTATTTCCAAATGTCTAGCATGAGAGGTTTGACAGTAATTGTGACTTAATGAAATTGTCTTTTTTTTCTTTTTTTTTAAGCTCAGTTTTAATTTATCCACTAAAGTCGTTAGTCTGAATGGTTTCACACTTGCTGATAACAACATTTAATCAAAGTGTTCCAGAACCGGAATGGCCAGTTCAGTTTGTTCCATCACATAATGCAAATACTTCATGTTCACCAACAGAGGGGAGCATTTTATCAGAGGAGAGAAAAAGCGGCGCTGCTGCTTCTTCTATTTTATTGCTCAATTATTTCAACTCCAGCAAGTTTATTGTTTGTTATATTAATCCTACAGTACTTACTGTGGACTCGTGTTAAACTACTCGGCATGACATCTGTCAAGTTGAAAAATTCTCAATAACTAAACCGTTTCTAATTCATTTCATGTGTGATCCTACACTTTCCCCTCCATCTTCCATCTTTATTCTCTCCGGCTTTATTCTGCTCAAGGTCTCAGTGGCTGGAGATGGTCTCAGCTGACTAGTTAAAAAAAGAACATTAAACATGCAAAATCCACACAGAAAGGCCCTCAGGCCCAGAACTCCAACCAGATATATTCCGGCTGTGTGTCACCACGACAGCACTGCAGCTCATATATTTAGTCTGTGCTGCGCTGATGTATCGAGCCATATCTGTTTCAAAGTGTCCTTGGGCCCTGACACATAAGTTGATCACCTTGCATGGTGTGGTAGTCCGAGTTATAAGTTTGACATGTTTTTGTGGAGAACTTAGAAGAGTTCAACAAAGGGGAATGAAAATAAACACATCCCCTCACACCCTAAAATGTAAATATCCCCCCGATGTTGTTCTAAGCGTTACAAACGGCCCTGTAGACTGTACATAAATATTTAACCGTTCCCTAAATCAGCATGCTGTTTAAAAGAAATGGGAAATGATAACTTTCTAATTCCAACAAACAATAACAGGCAGAAAGTCAGCGACACCCTGATAAAATCTCCCTCTGGCCTTGTGTGTTGTTTCTGCGCCCTGACCTGCTACTTCAACCTCCCAAGGACTCACAGTAGACAGAAACACTTCAATTTCAACCTTTAAACTCATTAGAGACCCAGTTTCTATTGAACTTCAGCTGTGACACTACATGCAGTCCTTCAATTGCGATGTGCTCCACTTTTACCGCATGCGCCTCTAAAATCAAATGCAGACAATTGAAGCACGATTGTGGGCCTAAAAATAATAGCATCGGTAAAATGAGCAGATAAGGGGCTTTGTTTCAGGACTAAATTATCCACATGGGTGCTTTTTCTTTCATGTTGCAATGTGAGTCATCGTGGTGCGATGGCTCTCACATGTCGTCGTTTCTCGAGAGTCACACGTTGACTGAGAAGGTGCATTTCTCTTTCGAAAGTAAAAAACAACCCCTCAAGCAACGTAAACAAATGGGATTGCCTAATTAGAGAAGAAATAAAATGCAGAAGTTCCTGATATGATAGATGCAGAAGTGTAGAGGAAGTAGTGACAAGATACATTTTGTTGTTATTCCATGTGAGAAATCTGTATTTTCTGTAACACATTTTTTACTGTATTTTGAAGCTACTTCACATGGAGGTAATAACCTACTCCAGCCAGGTGAGGGCCCTCATGACCTCAATTTCCAGAACAATGAACAGTGATTTCAAAGAGCACGCAGACAAAAGGCGACACACATTTTCAACACAGAGACTCTTTATTCTTCAGGGAGCCGATTTTACACACTTCACTTCCCCGATGTGCTGATTAAACTGCATCTCTCTCAAAATGTTGAAGGTTAGACTCTAGTTTACTGAAAAAAGTGACTTTCTTAAAGATTAAAATCCACGTTTCACCGCGCCACTCTGTGTGTTTTGATTCGTCCCTCTGCTTTTGACCCGCTTGTCTTTGTTCCCCCGCAGGGCCTGAAATGTCGATACTCCATTCAGACTTCAATATTTGCCCTTAAAGCAGCAGGAGGGAAAACACCTGCTTCCCGACTCACATTACTCACCGTTTCCACCTGATACTCCTGTGACCTACCTTTTTTCACTCTCTTATCAATCGGTGCCACCAGCACCTGACGTCTCACTGATCGGTTGTGTTCCTGCCTGCTCTCTCTCTCTCTCTCTCTCTCTCTCTCTCTCTCTCTCTCTCTCTCTCTCTCTCTCTCTCTCTCTCTCTCTCTCTCTCTCTCTCTCTCTCTCTCTCTCTCTCTCTCTCACACATTTTCACCGTCCAGGTTACTCTCAGCCGTACGGCGACATTCATCACGTCAGGTGGGACATTTGTGATGAACCGCTTGGACTCGCTGCTCGCGCTGCAAAAAAAAAGAAAAAAGAAGAAGTAGCCCTTCCGGCTCATCGTTCACCTTTAGAGGTGCATAAAAGAGCTATTTTACCTGCTTTAACACTGATGCAACGCCACCAACAGAAAACCTCCACAGGGTTTTGCTTCACTCTGTCGGCTGGCCATCGAAATTCATTTCTTCTCATTGATTTGTGCACCCCATCGATAATTGTCCCAGACGGAGAAGCCAGTTCAGCGGGTCTTTGGTCAGGGTCAGGCCGTCCTATTTACCTCCTCAGCCTTTCACCCGGCACCATCATTCCTTGACTGCAGCTTTTTGTGGCTTCACTTGGTAACCTCGGCCTGACATCAGCCCAGTGCCTCTGCTGATAAGCTCGCCTGTAACCTTCTGTCTTTCTTAAGATAAAAAGCTGCATTTAAATATTGATTTTGGTCAAATTCCCAGCAGTATGAATGAGACTTAGTTCCAGTCCTGCACACACACCCAGCATGTCCTTTACTGCCACATGCAAATAGCTACAGGCTTGTTTTTTTTCTTCGTTCAATAGTTGCTCTCTGTTGTTTCACAATCTTTGTACAACCATTGTCACGTTTTGAAAAGTGGGGGTGGGGGGGTCACACGAATAACCTCTTTCAGCCTTTCCTGCCATTGTTGGCAAAACAAACACTCCCAGAGAACACTACAATCTATTTCTTCTTTAATTTATGCTCGCCCATCTATTTTATGACTAAGCTATTGACAATATGAAAACAATATGATTGTTTCCACAAAATAGTTTAAATTTAAATAAACACATTTATTCTTGTTGCGTATATTTCTCCTCGTAAGAACATTGACAAATTATTTCTGTATATAGATACTAATCGGTACTAAAGAAACAAAATACATTTGAAGAAGTAGAAGATAATTGTTTAATTTTCTTCTCTTTTTTCTTCTATTGTATTTTTTATGTTTCATCTGGTACACTGTAGTAACAAATAAAGATACAATGAAGTGCAACAGCCTATAACGGTAAAAGACATAAAGGAGCCTGTTGACTCAAATTTGATCCTTTTGTTTCGAATCTATATAAAACATACCTTTTACAGTATTCTTTAAATACCTTCTACTTCATAATGGCTCTATTCAACTTAGTTTTAAAGTTTGAACCAAAGTACAATTTAAAAAGAAACACAAACCTAGAAGGCTACTCATTACCATCCACACTCTTTCTCATTTTCTCATTAATTAAATTAACAATCGCTCAAAGTCTTGTTGTGAACCAAACTCATTGTCCCCCACTAGTCTTAAAAGCAAGAGATTTTTTTTTATTATCAATCTTACACTGGTACAAAATATACAAAAGTAGGTAAACAGCAGCTGATGCACATGATGATGAGGTGGGAAAGTTTGTAAATCAGCATGAGATCAGCCACATGTAGTCAGCACTGAAATAGCTTATTCATATTTAGTATTATATTTAGTACCCATCTTAGCCAGGCCAGATGTCCTGCTGTTAGGGGTTTTGAAGTATTCTGCAACAACTTTTTCCACTGAGTCACTCGGTGTCGCACCTTACTGACACTGAGGCATTAGTTCCACCCTGACAGTCAGACTGAAGAGCCTTTTCATTTGCTTCGTCCTTCAGGTTTAGAAAAGATGACATGACTTCAGTCTTAACGGTTTGGAAGTCCGTCTTTAGGCTCTACGTCGTTGTTTCTTTACTCTGCTCCGTGACTTCTGCATGTAATGCGTTTCCGAACTGAAGCCGTGTCTGGCTTTTGTGGCAACGGCGGTTTCCTCGCTGGAAGGTTTATGTGCCTTGCTCGACAGCGCCGCGGCGGCAGATGAAGGGGGAGGAAATCGGCTTCCCTATGCACATTTTCCCAGGCAGCCTAAGGAGTCAAACTGGCATTTATCCAGTCAAAAGGTCACTTCTTCAACCTCGAAGCTATCGTGGGCCTTGTTACGTCCCAGTATGGCAACAAAGCACATTCTTCTACGCTGAGGCCAGCGATGTGCTGGTGTTCCTACAGTCTCATCAAACCTTCATGAAAATAAGAGGAACTAACTCCTGTGTCAAAAAGACTTTTCTAAAAAGTACATGAAAGAACCTTGAAGACACTGAGACTATATGAAAAAAAACCAAAACAAGGAGAAGTGATCATGACCACTTCTCCCTGAAAAGCAAATCACATGTCAAAGTCTCTGCGTTAAAATACCTCCACAAGCTTCTACCTGCAGGTATAAAAGAATTACCCAACATGTCTCGCTCCGTTACAGTCGTGCTCGCTGCACAAGGATAAAACAAACAGGAACTGTTGAATCTATTTGCGCAGATCAAGTTACAAATCATCCTCAGTCTGAGCTGCTATTGCCCGACCATGATTCAGCTCACAGTGGCCGTAGCACTTAACTCAGTCGATTATTCTAAAGAACGATTATAGGCAGGATATTTGAAACATCCAATTAGCAGTAAATTGATTATTAAAGATGACCCATTTCAACGATCCATTACTTTACAAGGAATGATTGATAAGACTGCAAAGTCATGACATAAATTATTTAAAGGTTGTTAGTGTAATAAGCTGATAAATAATTACTGAGCCACTTCCTCAAACATTTATTAATAATGAAACTATTTGTATGTCATCTGAGATTAATGATTGTTTAAGCTATGCACTCTGAAACAGAATTTATCCTTTGTTTAGGAAGATACTCAAATATTGTTCTTCGTGTTTATGAGGCCTTAGTTCTGGAAATATTCAGCCGAAATGTAGAAACGCAGGTGTACATGCTGCGAATTGAAAGCGGAAACACACAATAATACTTTGTCTGTCACAATTCCTCAACAGTGCTTTCTTAACCATGAATGCTCTTTAATTAGCCCTTTATTCTAAACATGTCTGCTTCTCATGACTGTTACTTTCAGATGGAATTGAGACAATTAAGTGAAAACCAGAAAACGAAAAGCTGATCGTTGAAGCTTCCCGTCCATATATCAAATCACCGACAAGAGTCACCAGTGTGTCATAGTACCATCAAAAAACACATTATTATTAAGGGAGAACTGACAGATATTTAAAGTCAAGTCTTCTTGGAAAAACGGCCAAAAGCTTTCAGTTCTTGCGTTTCTGGATAAATGAAAATAAATCCTGGTATCCTGTGTATCACCATAGTCCAAAGAGGGTGTGGAAATATCCAAAAGAGACATTTTGAATTATAAATGTTAATAATAGTGTCTATTAAGTTTTGGATGAGCTGATACAGTACGTCTTTTTGCTTTTTTAGTTTTGCTTAAAGTTACATGGACACAATGTTTTCCTGAAGTTTGTTCAAAGCCTGCGCCTTTCTAAAAGTGGCCGTTACAGAGTAACGTCCTGGTGAACCTTGTTCCTGATGACATACTGAGCCATCTGCTATGAAGCGCGCTCTGCTTCAGTTGGGAGAAAACAACCTTTTGCAAAGGCAGGTGGTGTTTTAATCACTTTCAATGAAATCCGAGTTGAAAATCGCTAAAACTGTGAATAGTACTTCAGTTATGTATATCGTGATGTCAAACAATAAAATAAAAAACACCAAAAATGTGTTGCAGGATTACAAAAACCTGTGTTCATGAATCTT
Organism: Lipophrys pholis; assembly: GCF_963383615.2. NCBI lineage: Eukaryota > Metazoa > Chordata > Actinopteri > Blenniiformes > Blenniidae > Lipophrys > Lipophrys pholis. The sequence goes on along the minus strand of NC_137634.1, from coordinate 9,187,197 downwards.
TGAGATTCACTTGAAGAGATGTTGCTGTGTCTTTAGGTCCAAAATTATTATAATATTTTTTTTAAGTGTTAAATAATGTTCAGTTTTTGAATGATTAGAAATAACTGTCTCGGCTTTAGCTGCTGTCGCCGTTGACCTGTGGAGACTGACGCACCCTGGACTCATCAGCACTAACTAAACTGCGTCAGAGGAAAATTAGTAGCACTAAACATCTTAATGAATTACTTAATGTAAATGTATTTTTCTGTTGCCTTACAAGAGAAAACAATATCTTTAAATTCCCTGCTCTGATGAAAGAAAGTGAAAGGAGTCATTTTTGTAACTCTTCAAACTCTTAAGTCATTAATCTTGTATCTTTTGTAAGTTTCTTTTTAAAGTAGCAGTGTCGTTACATTACAGTGTCGTGTGCGAACCCAAATTTCTTTTTCACTCTGTCTTTCCGCTTCACCTGAGTTGGTTCATGACGAACAGCAGGATGTGATCGTTGTCTGCATCCAACCAGCCAACATAGGTTCATCAACACATCTTCAATTAAGTCCTTATTTTTCTTTTCAACCCTTTCATGACAAACTTCAATATGTTAACTTCTTTGCAGGTTGTAAGACAAAGTGTTTCATCTATTTTCTTGTTTATGAAGAATGTCAAGGCACAGTGAGGTCAGCAGTGGACACCGGGAATACATCCTTCTTTCTGAGGTACTCTTTTCATCACACAAGAGGCCATTTTTAAAGGGAAGTCGAACTTTATTTGCAATTCATTATGCTTCTCCGTAATCGAATAACCGCAAAAGAAGATGGTCCAACATTTTGATTAGAAAGTACTCCTCTAACTGCAGATTATGTTATTGTGCAGGTAAAACACACAAATCTGTATTTCATGATTTGTAAAACGTTTTGATAAACTCACTCACAGACGATGGATGTAGCTTAGCATTAGAGACTGCATACTTGCATGAGATAAGTAACCTTTGCAGAGGAATTAAACGGCTCCACAACTATCTGCGATGACGCGTTCAGTAATACTAAAAAGAACCGGTTACTACACCGTTAGACGGGAAACATTAGGAGTTGAACAAATAGCCAACAAGGACACTGTAGAATAAATACCATGATGGCTCCGTCTTCTCAGACCGTGACGTGTCCTTGAATGTACCAAACGGTCAACATTTGAATTGACTGCAGACCGCAGTAATGCCATGAAGTTATAGAATTAAACAACTTGTTAAGTGATAGATTACTTCTTTTCATGCAAGCTTCAGATCTCTGCAAGATCATTTTAAGCAGATTTAACAATCTGATAATCTGCCCAGGATCTCCATTTTCTGGATCATTCTTTGCAGTATTGTAAGTTCAATGTTGGTTTAAACATGCAGAATAACTGAAATGATCCTTTCAGCGAAATAATTATTTTACACAAAGCATTTGGGGCAAATACATTTTTAAATGTTTTACTTGTAAAGATCGCTTTTTTTTTCTTCCTTTTCTCAATTTGTGTGTGTGCTCAACATAACGTGTGTGTGGGGTTAGTGCACATCTTCTCTTTGGTCCCTATTTTGATCCAGTTTAGTCCTAAAAACACGTAGGTCACATTTTTCCTCATCGCCAGGGTCAGAGTCAGATTTTCTCCCTCCTGGCTGCTCGGCGTTTACAATCGACAGAGGGAGGAGGGTTTCTGCACACTGTGGGTTTCAGGGGTTGTTGTTGATGATCTGCCTGCCAAGTCCGTAGCTTGTCATGCCGGCCTGAGATGCTCCTTTATTTGTGCCCATTTGCAGACCGATGATGCTTCTGCCTTCGCTCAGTTGCTCGTCTGTGAATTCCCTCCTGTTCTCCTGTGCTTTTCTGCAAGCGGACAAAACAAAAACATCTCTCAATATCCACTCCCACTTCTAAACCCGTGTTCACCCTTCATCGTTACCCTGCTCAGACTCACTTGTGGAACCAGCTCGGGTCGCCCTTGTAATTCCCATCATCCTTTGTGACAGCCAAACTGCCAAGAGCCATCAGGGTCCTTTGCACAGCAGCCAGGTCTTTGCCTGTAGACATGCCGAGGTTCACCGTGAACAGATGACACATGAATGCACAGGAAAGATCAACCTGCTACATTCTAAAGTTATATTCTTGGACCAACCCACAGGAGGTCCGCTGTCTATCTTACCTTCAAACAGGTCCACTGTCTGGAACATGTCAGTCTTGGTAATTCCGTAGGTTTCGGCAGCTTTGAGAAAGATGGCGATTTGCTCCATCTGCTTGAACGCCATGCCGGAGGTCTTGATTGACCTGATCGGCTTGCTGGCTCCATGCAGACTGTTGATGAGCTCACACAGCACCTAGACAATGAACAGAATGAGCAGATCCTCTTTAGCGCACTGTGCATGTGTGAATTATGATGCGAAAATGTACTCGAACCAATACTCACACATCCGTCCTTGAGCCAGTTCTGGAAGCCCGTCCTGTCCGGTGCAGGCTGACCCACTCCGGGGCCACACTGTGCCATGATCCACTCCACTAGCCTCTGCTCCAGCTCCGGGTCGTATTTCTTATCGATTTTGCTCTGAACCTCACGGCTCAGACCGTATGAGGGACCTTTGTTTGCCATGTTGATTCTGTCCAAAAGAAAAGTCAGTTTTAGGCTGTCACTCCCACAGAGTGTATTCTCCCCTTTTATTTACGAATGTTGACGAGAAACAACAGTGTTCACATGCTAATCCCTGCCCTGCTCACACCCACACTCGACCTGCTGTCAGAACAAGCAGGGTTTTCAGTATTCAGTAAATGGTGGACAATAAAAAGAGAGACAAGGATATCAGTCATACACTTTTAAAAGAAAAAGAAATCAGGTTTTATGGATCTTTGATTTTTTTTTACCCAGCTTGATATAACCAAAAAATCTGATTAGAGAAATAGTTACTGTGCTCAACTCATCAGACTTTATCAAAAGGTAAGCATGCAAAGGGAACAGAAACACTGTCTAATCATATCAAGTTTTAACTGACATTTCAGTAATCTTCAAAACCTAAACATTCGATTATCAATCATTTATTGCATTCATTGTCATATAATGTTCAAAATGAATGCAGAGCGATACTCATATTTCCTTTATCCGGACCACACAAGTGCAATTATTTACCAAAGACAGTTTATGAACTGCTAAATCCATTGAGGAATTAAAAACCTGCTGTTCCCTGCAAGCAATTATGGCCGCCCCGTTTTGCTTCTTAATGCAGTTCGAGCTTCCTGTGTGCTTCGGCAGGACCGCCCCTCTCCCTGCATCCTGTTTGCTCATTGAACTGTCACTTCCTTCCCCCCTTTCTGACAAAAGTATCTATGTGTACGAAGGAGTCTAAGCAGAACAATGCAATGTTTTTTCGCTATGGCAACGGCCTTTCAGAAACACACTCCCTGCATTAAGTCAATTAAATCATGAAGCGTCGGTGTACACATTAACGGAATGCTTTTATAGATCCAAACGGACAAGACTGCCATTTCTGATATGACTCAGATAACATGGAGATAACTGATGTTAGACTTTACTTTTTCACTTTTAGGCTGAATGATTGTTGATGACAAAATTCAAGTATATTTATATACTGCACAAATGTTTTCGGAGCATGTGGAGGATAAATGTCTTCCTTATCTTTCAACATGTTTATTATTTAGTGATTTGTGCCATGCGTCTAGCCAAACGAGTATGATGCGTTTCCCAATCAGAGCAGCTCCATCTGCGGTGTCCTGGCATGCCCAGGGAACATCCAGCTGCGACAGACATCAGGACTTATCTTTCCGAGCGATGAGGAGCGGCCCTGTCGTGCAGATAACTTTCTTTGTCTGCCCAGCACTTTGAGTCATAAGACACACATGTAAACCACTAATTAAATGCACTGGCATCACATCAGGCCACTTTTATTCTGCACCAGTTCACATTTATTTATAAAGTTTTCAGACAAAAGTCTGACAGTGAACTCCAGCAAGTACAGGCTTTTCAAGTAGGGTGTGTGTGTGTGTGTGTGTGTGTGTGTGTGTGTGTGTGTGTGTGTGTGTGTGTGTGTGTGTGTATGTGCAGGTGTGTGATTGGGTGTCCTGGGAAATTATGGAGCACTGTACACTTGACAAAAAAACAAGAAAAAAACCCAGTTGGGAGCGGCCTGGTGGTTAGAAAGAACAGCTTGTAATCATAGACATAACTACAAGTCTCCCATTCCCACCTCCACCCTGCTGTGTATTGATGAGGTTACTCAGGAGATCAGTCAATACGGGAAATAAGGATCATAAAGTTATGTGGTATATTTACTAATACAGTTACTTTTATTGCCCGGTTTTGAAGCTACATATGATTCTCCTTTATATATAGTCAGTCTCTCTAATGCTTCTAAATGATCAAATTATCTTCAGTAATGTGACTGTCTGGCCATGTGTATCTCATCATTGCTGTGACTGATGAAATCTACCAGAACTTTATTCGCATTAGCATACCTTGTTAACATATTTGAGGTCAAATGCCACAACAAAACTCACCATGATTCTTCCATCTCAGACCTGAAATAGTATAAAATTGTTGGTTTTGTTTGTCCTGCTCTCATTCATTCAAAATCTTTGCACATTGGCGGGTTTCTGAGCTTCTCCCATGTGCTACTAGATTGTTCGACATTTGACCCCAACGAAACTCCAGTTTAAGTTTCCATTCGTCTTTCGTCGCCTTGCCCGGCCAATTTCTTGAACTTTCATATCACGATGACTTGCAGTCATCCGTTTCAAGCTATTTTGTAACCTTCTTGCGACAGAGCTGTATAGCACAGCATCACCAACTCACTTCTGAAACCTGTGTTGTCTTTGCCCTCCGCAGTCGTTTCTGATTTAGTGCTCTGCATTCGTGTATCTTATCTCCACCGATAGTGAACAATACAAAGAGTGACAGTCACCTTAATAAACTTTGGAATGACCCTGAAATCAGACGACACATGTGACAATGAGACAATGAGAATCACTGCTGTGTCTTGAACCGACAGCCTGTTGTTCATTGCTTGTATTGAACAAGGACGTGACATAAATTGTCACAAAATAACGATAAGAAGGCTCAACCTGTTAACAATCTGTGAATCTGTTGGGCCTCACATGCCGTGAGCACAGGCAGATAGTGGTCAGAGGACTGTTGGGAAGGATTTTATAATGCAAGAGTTTACAAGCTTGTTCTGGACAAATCTAACTAAAAGTTTAATCATTAACTCAGAGTTTGGAATGAGTACGAAGAAGAATGCAGGAGGGACAGAGGAACGGAGCAAAGGGTGGCTTGTAGTATATCTTATACGTTTCCCTGTTTCCTGTGCAGATGTGACCACAAGTTCCACAAAGAAATCCTGTCTGCCAGCCAGACTGAGATTGATGACAAAACAAAGAGTACCAGAGGAAAGAAACGAAGAGAACCGGAGCATTTGCTTACTTTGTGTGGTAGCTTCCAGGTAAGTCCGGCACGCGTTGGCTTGTGTCGCAGTAGTCCGCTCTTCTTCTTCTTCCTCCACAACTCAGTGCAGAGTGAACAGTACAGGGCTGCCAGTAGAAATACAGCAAACACCCTCGTCTCGAATATGTGACTTCACCACATTCAACAGAAAGAGGGAGCAAGAGAGAGAGAGATACGCCTTCAGGTCCTCTTATTTCACTGCATGTCCCGCCCATACGCCCGTTCTCTTTTTCCCCACTCAAATTGTAATTCCTTATTTAGGAGAAGGCCGGGAAGGAAAAACAGGACATGTGACTCGAGAGTTTGGTGTGGTCACTGAAAAGAATTCTCCAAATTTCTCCCTCCACCGCTGCAGAACAAGACGGGATTAGGAGGGAAAGAGGGGGAGGTATGGATGATAAAATCCTGGAGAATAGCCGGGTTTAATAGAGCACAGGAAGGCAGTTACAGTAATTAGTGAGCAGTGAAGCACATGCAGGAGAATATTTTATGGCTTTATTCAAACGGGTGGTGTTTGAGCGGTGTTCAGATCAGCCTGAAACCGAAAGAGACAGCAGGCAGCTGTGGAATGTGAATCCCCTCCTCTCTGTTGAGTTCAGGACTCCACGAAGAGGAAATAGAGGCAAGAGGTTATGTATCACTACATTTTTCTCCCCCGACTGCCCACAATGCAAATCCTAATAACTGAAGCCAGCTCTTGTCCCTGTGCGTGGTTTCAATAGACTGGCTGCAAGCAGTTCATACGACAAGAAGAGACATTCCCTCCGAGACATTCCACCCTGGTCTGGCGCTTCGAGAGCAACAAGTCTGAGCCTGACGGGCCTTTAACCTGCAAGAATGACATCACATGTGATAACACTGACACACTGGCAGTATGTGACTGAACCCATCAGTTATGTATACGTATGTCGGTGTTGGGAAATGCTGGAACATGTTTGTGTAGTCAGAGATGCCTGTCATTTCTTATGATTGATTTTCAGTCACACCCAAACAGTTCACCGATGCTTAGGAAGCTCAGAGGTTTTATTAGGCACAGTGACGTTTCCTCTCGCCTGTGCAAAAAAGAAAAAAAGTTCAACTCCTGCCAACTGTACTTCCAGCTCTCATGACTTTCACTCTTTGTTTGAGTTTGGCTTAACTTTCGTAACAAGTAGATGTCAGACCATGTTCAGATCACCAAGTGAGGGAAAACAGTCCCTTGTAATGAAGGTTTAATCTGCTGAGCTTTGCTTATAGGTAAACAAAAGTGGGAACTGAGAGTGTCGTCCCTGTTTTTCCTGTGTTGAAGGTTTCACATACTGTAACTTTATTGTGCTTCCTCATCGACATGGGAGAAGATACTATCATAGAGCCACCCAGAGCATTACGTGGGATACTTTTTTAAAGCTAAAGGCTAAAAAAAACAAAAACTGATTGAAAAACTATTTTAACTAAGTTGGAGCCTCCAGCATTGGCACTTCATGAATGTGTGGACTTATGCCAACTTTAAAGGTACTTGAAAGGTTGAATGACAGGTTTTCCAACAAATCTGTAAATGGGGAAAATGCACAAACGTGAAAAATTCCACACACGGGTGAGCTCTGAGCAAACACACTCAGTGACTCTTTCTCACCACCATGGTAACAACTTGTATTGTGCTGTTTTTATGCACTGCGTTTTCACACTGCAGATTGAATCCAGCATCAGTCCTGAAACTGTCATGATGATGTCAAGTCAGTCATGACATTTTTTACTGAAATTACTTAATGCATACTGGATGTGTTTGCTGCGTTTGCTGCCCCGGTGGTGTCTGTACAGGCTGTTTCTGCACAACAGCAACATCTGGTGGCAAAGGGTAAATAGTATCGCCTTATTGTTTCTTCCTCTGCAAAGGCACCAAAAGCTTAAAAACAGCATTATATTCCAACCAGAAACATCCTAAGATTTTCTTCAAATGAGAGAGATTTGATAAACCGTGCTCTCCATGGTTAACCTTGTACTGAGGACAAGCGTAATTGTATTTAATTGCAAGTAGATGAACACACTGCTGGGTGTTGAAAATCGTGCTGAGAGCTGCTAATTGAAAAAAGCTGCCCGGTGGACCCAACACTGTGATGTCGTCCAGGTATAAAATCTGCAAGCACTTACACCCCCCCCCCCCCCCCCCCCCCCCCCCCCCCCCACACACACACACACACACACACACACACACACACACACTCACACACACACAAGTTTTTGTTCTCTCCAGCCTGAGATCGAGATAATTTAGGCAAACACCTACATTCAGTGAAAAACAAACGGATGAAGAAACAGGATGTTCCTAAACATCTTTCTTGGCTGTCGATTTTAAAGAAACAATGTGGCGTAATCACTGGTCTGATGTGAATAGATGAAGAATAAGTGTCACAGTTTTGTTTGTTTTTTTGGGGGGGTTTTTTCGATTTCCTGACATCCTCACCATCATGAGCTTACACGTTCAAACATACTGAAGAGATGGCTGTTGTGAGCATAGCTGATCACATTTTACTGGAAGCCAGACAGTTGCTCACACGGCTGCAGGCTCATAAGTTTCATGCTATAACGGAACAAATTGCATGTATAAAACTATGTGACTGTAGTAATGTGCCCTGAAGAGTGTGTGTCCTCTGGTTGACTCCGTTTTGCAACAGCAGAAGAAGACTGAGACAAAATATTGTCAGAAATCACATTTTCAGGGTGAAAAAGTGTTTTACTTTTTAATAATAACACAAAAATTTCACTTTTGGATGCCATCCAAAGATGCTGCCTGTTCTTTTAACCTTTGGTGATGTTTTAGCACCACTCATTGTATTGGACCTTCATTATGTTTGCATATTTCTGTAATGGCTTCTGTGGCTAAACGCCAGCTTGAAACTAATGCAGACATGATTATATACACTTCATCTGCTCACAAGTAAGTCTCTGCAAACTGAGGTCAAGGACAGATGGAAATATTTATTTTTCTTACAAAAGACAAACTTATCGTGACGATATTTAATGCACCAAATGGACTAGTGTGTTTTTATCATGAGTATCCATCAGATTGAATGACCTTGCTCACCATGTGAAGCTCACAATTACATGCACTGTCATATTAATGAACAGAAAATGCTCGAAGCGAGTGTGCAAGATCTTTTCATTGAGACATTTTATCCACAGAGCCGCAGGAGGTGTGATGTCAAATTATGAGGCTGAATAAGGAAGAGCAGATTAGGACTGCAGGTGGTCCGGCGGTGCCTGATCCTCGAGGACAAAACACCAGTTAGGCAGCGGGGAGCATTTGTTTAAATTACAGTCAATACAAATGCAGTCTGCGCTGCAGAGCCAGGTGACCACACTGCAAGAGTGGTTTTAAATACTGTGCCATTTCAGCGATGAGATGAATAATGTTTAACCGGTTTGACCCCCTACATATGGCAGAAACACTGTTAACATGCTTGATGACTTTATTATTCCCTAATGACACCAGGGATTTTACATGTTTATCATACACAAGAGCTGCAGTATATAATTTGGTCCTCTTGGAGGTGCTGTGTGATCTTACCCGCTGCACATATTCACTCTGCTGACACTCTCTCCGAACTGTGACCCCTAAATGTCCATATAAATCTTTTGCTCTCCACCTCCTCCCTGTAATAATGCTGTGAGACGGGAACCAGTTGTGCAGAAAATAATTGCCTTACAATGGATATGTTGAAGGTGGAGATGTGGTGTGGTAGTTTCTCACAGCTGAAATCTCTTGTTTACATTAAAATCAGATGATTGCAGCCTCTCTTCAGGAACATTCGCCTGCATTCCTGTAGGTTCTGGGAAATTCTCATGCGTCAACAAAACGTCTTACCTGCACTTTGATCGTCTGTATTCTGACTTTCTGACTGCGTTGCACAGCGCTGATGGATGCCAACTGCATGCTATCATGGCGCAATTGCAAAATAAGATTAGACTTAGACTTAATTTATGTGACCTCTGTTTATTGATCCAGAAGGCAGAGGCAGAGGTGCTTAAGTGGGGGATGGGTGCTGAGGGAGAAATTGCCAGCAAAAGGTTCATGAGCAGCCCTGCGCGTACAAATGGTCTTCAGTGCCGCCATGAGGCAAACACAGACCTCAGCGGTCTTGCTGACTGTTGTATCATCAGGCAAAAATGTGAGCTAAACAATACGAGGAGTGCGCCAAGCTTTGCACCAGTGTGAAAAACAAAAGGACTTTTCCATTTTCTTTTTGAAGTGAATCATATAGAGAGAGAGAGAGAGAGAGAGAGAGAGAGAGAGAGAGAGAGAGAGAGAGAGAGAGAGAGAGAGAGAGAGAGAGAGAGAGAGAAGAAGAATTTCTTATAATGACAACAAATATAATCTAGTCTCTCTATATATAGGCATGTGAAAAAGTAAGTACAGCCTATTCCCTGACATATCTGGACAATTAAACATGTGATGCTTCCCAAAATGATCCGGTCAATAAATGTCCCCAACAAGTCAGTTAAAAATAGAAATTTGAGGACATTCAAAGATTGGTTGAGGGGTTAGAGAAAGTATCTTTTAACATGCAGTCATGTTTTAAAGAGCAAATTTAGAGAAAGTCCAAAAACATTATGAAGGAAGCAAACTAAAGGCCTCAGACTAGATGCCAATGGCAAAGAGAGTCTCTTTCAATTACACCTCTTTCATTAAGGCTTGCCACAAGGTGGCGCAGTGTTTAGCGCGCTCGCCTCACAGCCAGGAGGTCGTGGATTCAAGTATGACCTGGAGCCTTTCTGCGTGGAGTTTGCGTGTTCTCCCCATGTGTCCCAATATAGAACTTTTTACAAACACTAATAACAGATTTTATGTTGATGCCATGAGGACGACAGAGTTGACAAATGCTGCTTAATGTTTGCATATAGCCTGAATTTATGGCTACAGTGGCTTCCTGAAGTCCCATTGAAAGGATTCAGAGAGCCTAAGTAGGCTTTGTAAAGATAATGTGAGGGATGTGATGTCGTATGTTAATCTTCAGCTGGTCTGATTTTACTTTGTGTCTCCAGAGAGAACATGTCACTTGATTTGGTGGGAAGTGGTCGAGGAGCAGTACGTTTCAGTATTACTGTGTTATTATGTATGCTCACATTGAGAGCAGCCAATTGAGAAGGATTAAACATCCGAGTAAGATGCACTGTGGTTGCCTCCCTTAGAGATCAGGGTACATCCATCTCGGACTAGGCCACCCTGGACCCACTGGACAGATATAATCAGGAGGGATATAGGGGGTCACTGGGGACATGAGTAAAGTCTTCATGGACTATTTTTGGAGTCCTATAAGTTTATCACCTGCTACACTGTGCAAAGTGGATTTCGACAACCATAAATTTGACAGTCCCTCTCCAATGAATTGAAGGTGACAACCACATGGCATACACAATAATAACAATGTCATTACAAATAAATGATGCTATCAAAGAGCCAAGCAATTGCCCTGGTGGCATTTATGTGTAGGAGAAAAGCTTGTTATGAATTATGGAAATAAATGAAGAACGATGACTTGTTTCTGCATTTGGCCTCTTTGGGAATCTGCTGGCTCTTGTTTTGATGTTAGTAGCTGTAGATTATAGCAGCTCAGTGCGGTGAGGTGTCAGTCGTGAATATTCTGACACTGTCAGGGGATTATCTCAGGCTGTCTCTGCTCACTTACATAAACTGCTTTAAATATACACAAGACTACAAATTTTAAGCAACGATCACAGACATACTTATATCCCACGGTACGGTCACCTTAAAGATGGTGATCTGTGTCTGTTTTAGTGGCTGGGAATACTGTACATATTTGGGAATCTCATTGGGAACGATCCACTTTCCTACCAGCATTCTCAAGCTTTCACACAGACCCACAGACACAAACAGCTTTACTCAGGTAAATCCTGCTTGCAGGAGAGAGCAGGACATGCTGGAGGAATTATATCTCTGGGATGGTCTTGGTGGATGGAAGCATGATTGTTAGTTTGATGTTCTGTTAACAGTGCAGCTCCCAGAATTAACCAATATGTCATTAATCAATACATTTTCGATGTCATAGAACTCGTAGCTCTCCCCCAAAAAACTTTTTACTTTTCCAAAACAAAAGCCTTGAAGTCCAATTCAGACATACTGCAGAAATGGCTGAGGAGTTATTTTTGAAACATACCCCAAATCTGTCCCTCACACAGTTTGTTAATCTGGTTAGATGCCAGAACTGTCATGATTGGGCCGAGATGGGTGAAGGCGAATAGCTTTTCTGCTTCAAATATTATAATCAGACAAAGAATGAATCCTGTGTGCTCCATGGATAGGATGTTTCGAGGATTATCAGCTGGGGGAGAGAGGCGAGTTGAGATGTCAAGCTAGTGATGACAGGGTTATGAAAAGAGGAAACAGAAGCCGGAGAACTCTAGGGAGAATAGATTTTTGTCAGCAGTCTTTCTGAGAAAGAAAGACAGAAAATCCTTCTTGATGGGCGAAAAGGGGAAAGGTCTGAGTCAAAGTCTGCAAGTAGAAAGGATAAGGAAAGGGATTTCTTGCAGCAAAGAAGGTACGAAATTCCTCTCAGTATCTTTGACATATGTAAACAAGGATAAAAACAAATACTGAAGGAAAAGAGAATAACTGGAATAAATGTTGATTTCTGGTAAGATTCAGATGGATGAGGTTGTGCTGGTCTACATGAGTGAGGACAGAGAAGGTCAGACGAAGGCAGGAGGGCAGAGAGAAATGTGGAGGTGGATGAAGCATTGGAAAGAAAGAGGAAGGAGTCAGGTGGAGGAGGAGAGGACCAGATGGAGACAGAGAGAGAGAGAGAGAGAGACCAGAGAGTCTGTGCCAAGCGGGGAAATCGCTGAAGGAGACCGAGTGGCTTCCAGAGATCAGAATAGAGACTGACACAAATTGATGGCCTGAGACATTAAAAGACAAGAAGTGGAGCAGACTCCCAAAGAGCCAACTCTAATTCCATCTTCATGAATGAGTGACAAGGCAGAGAGGGAGAAATAGAAGGAACAGGGGAGGAATAATGGAACGATGCCACCCCTAATGCTGTTTTATCACTTGGATGATGATGATTCAGCTGGAGAGAGTAGGCTGCAGATCATGTAATTATGACTGTGTTCACATTGATAACAGACGGGGAGGGGAATCTATGTATTTTTCTAAATGACATGTCTGCTCAGAAGATTGAAGGTCACATAAAGCCTCAGACTTTCTGTGCCATGGCCACCTTGTATTGCTATACCTGTTGGGATTTACAAAGACTTAGACTGGGAGGCCCACACAGATCGCAGGTCTGCAAAAATAGAATAAAAGATAACACAAACCCCCCCCATTCTTTCCTTGCTCTCCAGTCATTAATAATTAAACAAAAGACAAAAGTAGTAGATGGATAATTTACGAGGTGATAAATATACAGCACAGAAAAAAAGAGTGTGCATCAAAAAAGTACAATCAAAGCGATTCAATCAGAAGAGGAAATAGTGAAGTCAGCCAGGCAGCACTCTGAGGCATGTTTGTGGAAAGTGTAAGAAAAGGATCTACTGATTCTGACTCACAATACTGCAGGGCAGCAGTTTGGAGAGTAAATGAGAGCCGTTAAGCCTCTTTATGATGAATCAGGGTGAGCGAGTCGGTGCTTTACCTTGTAAAATGCTCTGCGATCACCACAGCAACGTGAAGGCAGCATAGAATGACGTTTACTGTATGTCTTAGTGATTTGTGCATTTTCTTTTATTTCTTGCCAGGTTTGAATTGGATTTTAGGGACATTACAATATTCTGATACTTCAGAATAAAAAGCTCACCTTCTATCACCTTCAGATTTGATAACAAGTGTATGAAGTGTATAGTATAGTCCAGAATTTTAGAGCATACCTTCACAAAACGCATTCCTGAATTTTTTCTGAACTTTTTTGCTTATGTTTGAGGACGTTTTGTCACATATTTGCTGATTTTGAGCTTTTTTTCTAGGTTGCTTGCTGTCCTCTTGCAGTAAACTTGCAGTGTTCATGATTGCTCGGTGCTGTCAGTCATCTATTTGCGCGCTTTAATGCATGAGCTAGCAGGTAAGATGAACTGAAGTTAATGCAAATGTGCATCATTCCTTAAGAGCTGCAGTGAGCACTGGCTCGTATGTATGTTGGCTGAGAGCTCCTGTCATAGCGCCACTCACTACAGCGTTACAATATTTTGGAACTAGGAAAGAATTTATTTTCATGCTCTCTTTTTCACTTTCAGTAATTTGCAAAATATGTTATTTCTTCTTTCTACGTCATGATTTGAGGTTCTCATAGCTAAACAGTGAGCAATTACCTGAGCTCCTTACCTGATCTGGAGGTTATGCAGCTGCAGCTGGAGCGCTGGAGAAATAAGCATGGCACAGCATGTTTCTAACTTTTCCCACGTTTAAGTGTGAACTTGAGTGTTTTTTCTGCAGGTTCTGATTCTGAGGAGCCACAGTAGATATGGTGCAGTGCTGTTTCTGCCCTTTACTGCTGGAGTCTCTGTGGGGCTTAACATCATTACTGCCCTCCTGTCGCCACAGCAACCGTCCTGGTTACATCCTCAGGAAAGCTTTTATTTAGGCATTTGTCGGCTCTGCATGCGTGCGCAGGTGTGTGTGTGTGTGTGTGTGTGTGTGTGTGTGTGTGTGTGTGTGTGTGTGTGTGCGTTAATGTTTAGCTCTTGTTTATCTAAATGTATATCACACAACCGGGAGTCAATCACAGCAAACCGCATGTCAGTAAGAACACAGCGTGGCCCTTAAGTGAATGAATAACCACCACATTCAATATTCTACATCCTATCAGACAATCAACTTTATTAACACTCCTCTCCATTACCCTTGTCCCTCTTCCTCTGGTCCTACCAGGCTTTTAGTATTTCCCAGGACGTGGCTTCATGCCGCCTGCACTGACGGAAGGTTTAATAACACTAAAAGGTTCACCACCCCCACACCTCTCTCTCCTCTCCCTCAGTAACCTTCCTCATTACTGAAATTATCAGGTTCAATCTAATAACTTAGCTGAGTCACAAGGAGCACGAGAAACAATAGAGTGAATATTTTTCCCATGGAAACATTGAGGCGCTCACAATGGGAACTTCTGTCTTGTTTTGTGGCCCATGCTCTCCTCTCAGGAGTCTTATATCATGGAAGTGAACAGATTAAAAATCTATAATTCATCCTGAGGAACCACAGAGTCTGCAGATGTTATCTCTCAGAGATGTATCATTTCTCAGTGCTGAATAATAAATGTTAAAGCAGGTTTTGAATCTGTGCAACTGGAGGTTCTGCATTGTATTCAGCATGTGCTCGATGACGGATATGCAGTTTGGATGTATCCTACAGCTTACATTTTACTATAACACCACTCGGATGTGTGGCGGATAGTAAATGTCTATGTATTGGGTGAGTGATGGTTCCATGGCTATGGAGCATTTTTAAAGCACTGCCTAACAGGATTGTTAAAATACACTAACTAGAGATTAAATCTAATGCTTATTTTATTAAAAGGCAAATTAAATAAATTGAATACAAATTTAAAAGTAGTTAACTCAAAGTACATCATATGATACACTGTAGTGAACAATTATAAGTGTAGGTGATATGACAGTTGGAGCACTATATATAAGAACTTATCCTCCTGACTTCAAGCTCATTTACTTAAAAAAAAAGACTCTTTCCAGCCCAGGTTTGATAATGCTTGTTATTCCCTACGGTGCCTGACAGCCATTAACAACGGATTATCTTTATATGAAATTCCCTAGGAAGTGCAGCGTCAACCAAAATGTGTTTCGTTGCATGAGATAAAAGTATGTGCAGTGTGTAATCTTAGTTAAGTGCATTTCACTCCCCACTCCCTCGTGAGACGTGTGCGAGTGAGCAGCCCCTGCTTCACTTGAATTTGAAAATACATGAATTTGATGTGTGTTATCCGGTCTGCTGGAAAGGGAGATGAATTTTATCCCCTTCGCAATGAAAAATAACTGAGTAAAAGAGGGGGTGTGTGGCGTTATATCCCACACTGAGAAATTACACCATGGTGCATTTGTCGTGATGGTATATTCCTATGCTGATGTATGCGATGCAGTGTTGTGGAGTTTCTGTGTAATTTAACTTACCTTGTAACATCTGCATCAAAGGTAAAATGGCAACAATTCGTTGTTATTATCACATCTTTGTTAAACACAACACAACCAAAATCACTGCATAATAATTTATTCACATATTTGTTTTCACATACTATATATTTATATAATTATTGCTGCAATTGTGGCGCCTTTCAGGTATTCACTTCCAGTATTCCCATAATGATATTCTATGTTCATATCTCTTTATATTTTTCATCTTCATGCATGCTGAGTATTACATTTCACAGGAGCAGGATGCAAATAAATAAAACGGTCTCTTCTTAAAGTTACATGTCATAGTCTATCCATTCTATTTATGCTTCAGTAACATGCCTTTTTCAAAGTCCATGAAGGGGAAAACACTTCTCGGAACATATAGTCTCCATTAGGGTGTAGGCATAACAAAGAGCACATTATTAATACATATTTTTAAAGCTGGCAATCTATGATTAATCGTCATAACCACCCAAACCCTCTTGTTCTCCCACCCATGTAAAAGCCTACCTATACCGCATAAGGAAAAGGCTAAGTTGTAATTATTACATTTCATCTATGTACAGTAACTTTGAAATATGGCACCAAATCTGCTTGTGAAAAAAAGCTTGAGGTTACACGTAAAATATTAGTGACTACAATACTTTTCCAGTTCAACTGATAAAGTCAGTATTTTCATTCATAAGCTCTCAACTGCAATCACTTTTTTTTTCTTTTCTTTTCTTTTCTTTTTTTTTTTTTTTTGCAAGCCAAAGTGGAAAGACTGGCACGCTTATTCTTCACTGCTCTGAAAGTAAGCAGCTTTAATCTGCAGGCATGGGGAGCATCGTGGTGCATTAGCACAGTGTTGGAAAATATGTCTCATCTTTAAAGCACCTTGCGTCTCAGTTTGAGAAAAGCTTCCTGGGCGATGTCAGTCATTATTTTTAATAAACATCTAATGCAATAAAGACTGTAAAGACTAGTGAGAATTTTTTGGAAAAAAGAAAAAGAAAGTCAGACAAGAAATAACTGCTTTTCATTTTATGCTGATCATTGTAGTGCTGATCGTTTTTGTGTTTGTCTTTGTATATGCTTAAAAAAAGGTGCTCGTTTGTCCACTAAGTGACTTTGCTAAAACACTGTGGACAGTGACAAAAAACATTTTTATCGTTTTCTCAGTAGCTCAGATTAGTTAAGCATTCAATTTTCTGACTCTAGTCAGACTGGCTTTTTTCCCCCCACACACACATGCGTATGCATGCACACGCATAAGCACTTGCATATGCACACAAAATTGGAAAACAAGGGATTATCTCTGACCTACAGCAAAGGCAAATAATTAAGACTGTCAGATAATTCAACCTCAGATATCTTTACAGTATTTTCATATTGTTTGTAATTGCACACTTTTTTCTGGGGGGGTTCTATAAAGGCACCTAGAGTTCACTAGGCAGAGCAGAACTCCCGTAACGTACGTTTCAGTCTCAGTTTACAGCAACAGCGTTGCATTATTAGAAAGGTGAATCTCCTCTCTTCAAGTGTCAAAAACTCTACTTGGTGAATTAATGTTTTGTCGTGACTGCACAGAGTCCGTCTGTGCTCCTGAATAATAATGCAGTGGTGAGTTTGTGCCCTACTGATCGGGGGTCCTTGGCCAGGGAAAAACTCTCCTCCAAAATGTGAAAGGTCCTCGAGCCCCCAGGCAGAGAAGCCTCTGTCAGACGTAGGCTGACTCACTGGACTGGGTCCTGCCCAGGTTGGGGGCCTGGGACAGGTGTGAAACATCCTTCTTGCGCACCTCACAGATGGACTTCCTTCTGGCCTGCACACCTCGCATGGCCGTCTTTATTTTCCTCCAGCCAAGGTGGTTGAGCTCAGCCAGGTTGAGCAGCACACAAATGCCACTCACTGCAAACATAAAGACCAGAAACACAGTCTTTTCTGTGGGACGCGACACATAACACTCCACCTCCTTCACACACGGGTAGCGGTCACACTCGAACATCCCCGGCACATTGAAGCCATACAGGAAGTACTGGCCGGCCAAGAAGCCAATCTCCAGGGCGTTGCGGAACACCACCTGGATGACATAAAAACGGGAGATGCCTTCTTGCCGCCGGACTTTAGAACTCTTATGTGTTGGAGGGAGTCCTCGGGGTCCATTTGGGATCTCCTTGACCTCCAGGCAGTCATGGTCTTCCTTACTGCTGTCGGGATGCACCAGGATGCCGTTGATGTTGCGAGAGTGAAGCTTGCGAGCGTGATGGTCGTGATGGCGACCGTGGTGGCCGTGACCGTGGTGATCCATGTAGGGATGCAGGAGTGAGTAGCTTCGATCACGAGCCTTAGCAGACTGGTGAACAGAATATGTGATGAAGCACAGGCTCGGCGTGCACACCAAGATGATCTGAAACACCCAGTAACGGATGTGTGAGATCGGAAAGGCCTTGTCGTAACAGGCCTGGTTGCAGCCGGGCTGCATGGTGTTACAGATGAACATGATTTGTTCATCTTCATACACCTTCTCGCCCACTATGCCAACTATCAGGATACGAAAAATCACCACCACTGTCAGCAGGATCCTGCAGAGAGAAAGAAGGACAAGAGAAGGGTTGGAAGGGAGGAGGGCGAAAAGGAGAAAGGAAAACATGAGTTAATGAGGCGCAAATGCACAGTGATTCAGGGACTGTGAGGATGCAGCCTTTTATTTTGTTTTGTATAATCTAACTCGTAATTTAATAGTGATTTGTTTTATGTGTGCCTTTTATTAGCTTTTATGAGAAATATGACAAACAGTAAAAAAAACAATATTTTCAAATGGATTCATCCTGGAGACTGCATCAGATGTGTGTGTTTACGGATGTTTGTACGTGCTATCACAAAGCTGCTGTGACAAACAATACTGTGGGAAGGTGTAGTTGTGCAGGAGATAGCATGCACACATCAGGTCACTGATCATGAAAAACCAACAGGGAGAGAGGGTTGTCACAAGAGGAAGGTGGTTTTAAACTCGTCTTCACTGGCTGGCATCGAAGAATACTCTTGACAAATACTGCTGACTTGAGTCTTGATATATACAGTATTTGCATAATGATTGCAAATGTATCAATCTTATTTTTCCATTAAAAAACAACTTTTATTTTCAAATCAGACTTTTATGATATCACTGTACAAAAACCAGAAACTGTACTGGGGGCCATAGTTGCAGAGCAGTAATCGGTGTATTTATTTGATGAGTTGACATACTAGAAAAGTGAGGCGCCTGTGAACCAAATATCTTTACAGTCTCTCAAGAAGAGGTAATTATCCAAAACTTTAGTCTTAAAGCTGGGAGAACCTCCCACTGAGCATCATTAGTGCTTCGCTGCAGTTACAGAGCGCTGCGAAGGACCAACGGATCTGGAGAGCAGCGCTGCTGCTTTTCAAAGCGTCGATGAGACTGGCGTGCTGTACTGTTATCTCCTGGTGTCGATCCAGCATGGGCACTGCGGAGGAGGACTGGGGCTTTCGGGCTGCATTGTCAGCTCTTTCTAATGAACGAGGAAAGCCTGCATATCATGGGGCTCCCTGGTATTTATACCTCAATGCAGTGGATGTGCATGATCCCACTGTGGAGGAGCCAATTACCTGGGATACTCTTGTTTCTATGCACAAGAGACCGAGGTGAGGCAGCCCAAAGGTGCAGGAAATAGATGGGACCCGTTCCCCGGAAGGTTACAATAAGTGAGGTGAAAGACAGCCACGTAGGACAAGAGGTTATTTGAGGTAAAGTGGCTCTCTTGCATTTTTAACGAGCGCACAGAATTTCTCTTGTTTTCACCCTTAAATCAACTGGTAGTTTATCTTTTAATGAGAACTCAAAATAACCACACCAACCTGGTCTGGCCTGTTACCACAGCAACCTGCAAATTAGTGGAAAGTGAGGATCTGCAAACAAGTGCAGGGATGTGGAAGATACACAAAGACACACAGGTATTGCGAGTAAGTTTGCCTTAAATTTTGAGAATAGCCTGGTTAGTTTAACTTATGTATCCCTGGGGAAATGAAAAGACAGCTTGTTTGAACAGAGTGGACGGTGGGTGAAGGTAAAAGCCGGAGCAGAGGAACATGTGTTTGCGTGAAGCCGACTTTAAGTAGAGCAGCGCGCTGCTGCGGGACTGTTTCTGCCCCACCTGCGAATGCATGGCTGTGTGTGCTTTTTGTGTGAGAAAGAAAGACATGAGGACTCGGAGACAAAAGGGGAGAGTCAGCCATGTGTGTGACTTGTGCAAAATGGCAAACATGTCCAGCCGCCTGTGCTTGGAGCAGCTGCGAGTGTATACGCCACATTGACTTCCAGCGTGTTAGAAATTACAACGGAGTGAACCTCCGTACCTTTAGACGTCCAAATTAAGTGTGTAATTTACATAAAGATATTTAATCAAGATGTGATGCACTGCAGTGAGCTCGATGTGCATCTGCCGCTATTGCTGATTTGACAGCAGTGGATTTGACCGAAGAGTCCATATTGATGGTTCTCTGCTCTACAAGGAGTCATTTGATGTAAACTGCTCACTCAGATGGAAATCTGTGCTTGACATTGCTCATTTATATGCAAATATTTGTTTAAATAATACAGGAAGTGGATGACTGACTCATGTGTAGCGTCTCTATGAGAATCGGCTGCATACATCATGACTGCATTCACTCTGTGCTCCTAATCAAGAACCACTTGTCATCCCAAACATTGGAATGCTATTAACTCAATTCTAAAGTCTCACCAGTCCACAGCTCTTCAAGGAGGCACAAGTACAAAGATCAGCCAGTTTTTGCCCCCACTGTATTCACTAATTTAATGTTTTCATGTTTCCTTCAGTAACTACGTTGTCTCTATGCAACTGGGAACAAACTCTATTCCTTGATCAAATCAACAAACCTTACTGATCAATAAAGTCGCTCTTTTATCTTGTTTTCTTTCCCCAGGAGATTCTGAATATAGTTTATTGAGTTTATCTCTTTGTAAATTGTCCTTATATTAAACTAAATTATTTTAGAGTGTACAAATCTTGAGTGATAAGCAGCTGAAATACTGAAGGATCAGTTCAAATAATGTTGTTTATCCCTAATAGACAATTTCTGTGAGCCTCCAGCTCATACACACCATCCTACACTGCACATCTTCTTCACTATCTTCAGTTTTTAAAAGTTAAAAGTTATAACCTTAATATTACAAAGTGAATATGGATTTCATGTTTATCTTTATGCATTTGAGCATCATCTCTTTCTGGATTTGTAACTCCCAGTCTCGAGCTTTGAACAGATATTAAGGGTGTCAATCCCATTTCCACATGCCTTCAATGTGTCTCATACAATTTGTATTTGTGTTTGAAAATCGATATGTGAAGCATAATGTGACCGGCTGACTCCACAGCTTGAACACACATTGCATAGATTCATTTTTCAATTATCCAGTGACCAGAGGCAACCTGAAAATAAAGCCTGTGAGCTGATTTTATGACGGTCTGAGCCGCTCTGAACAGATTGAATCCAACAAAAACAGCTGATGAAGGCTTCTTGGTGCTGCACAGCGCTGCAAAGGATACAGCTTTAGTGATTGCGGTTATCTCAGTGCAGCTTTGTTGACCTCAACAGTGAGGACTTCCAGACGCACTTATGGACTTTCAACAAAGAGTGCTTTGGTATTTGCTTGTTCAGTTACTACTTTTTTGTTATTAAAATAAAACAAACATCCCAAGACATTGCCTGTGTTGAAGACTGTGGAGTGCGTATTTGTGCACGCTTGTGTATGTGTGTACACGACTGCTGGGTAACAGGATAATCAGCACGGGGCAGATTGCTGCATTAGCAGAAAGCAGCACACGGAGGTTATCTGCAAACATCAGTGTTTTAAGTCCTGCAGAGTAACTGGCCAATACTGTAAGTCAGAGCAGATTCAGCCCAGAAGACCAAACCTGCAGAATATTCAATAACAGTCATAAATGATAAATAAGATATGCTTAATTCTTTGTACATCAACCCTAAGGGGGAAGAATACGTAAATAAGCTCACTTGTGTGGTTGCTTCAAAATGAAAGCATAATGAAGACTCAGGCTTTATGATACATTCAAACAAGCTCCTTAGATTGCTGCTAAATTATTTCTCCTCTCAGTCCGCCGCTCATCACCTCATTTAGCCGTGTGGCTTCCAGGGGAGATGCTTCCGGCTGAAAATAATCATTATATTTTGGGCGACCTTGCAAATTCCTGAGATTTCTGAAGTGATTTAATAAGATGTGGACGAGAAATAATCCATCTGTGTCCCTTGATTTGATTCAAACATGACACTTCTTTGTCAGTTTTCATATTCCTGTGCTGGATTAAGGACATCTGGCTTTTACAGAAAGAGCAAAGACCACTTGCACCTCAAGGACATGCTGACATTTGAGTCAAGGGAGGAACAATGAGCTGAGCGAGTAAAGATAAGGAGGTGGTACTTCGCTGCAGCGTAAACCCTTCAATATGATCTGTAGGGAGCAGATTGACCTGTAAGATTGTGTGTCACAGAGCTGCTCTTCAACTGGTGTGTCGGCTGGACATGCAAGCTCCGTCTCTCCCAAAGGCCTCCACACACACAAATACACATGCATACGTTCATTCATACAGCAGCTGCTGCCGCCAGCCTCCGGGGAGAGCAGTGGCTCGGAGCACAAGAGCAGATGCATCAGGAAACAAACACACACACTCGTACACGCGCACACACAGACACACACACACACGTGCTCGCACACACAGCTCATGAATATGAAAAATCTTGCGTTACTTTATACGAGTCAAGTGTAGCCAGCACATGAGGTTGTCTTTCTGCAGATGTAGGTGTGTACACAGGTTTCTGAAGGACCGGATGAGTGCAGAATTATCTGTGGAGAGACTCTGGATAAAAATATTCTCCCCGCCCATACGCTCGCAATAATAAGCTCCACTGATTACTGATGGCAGTACATAATGAATAAAGACCTTAGCAGGCTAAGAAATTAGGCGGCTTAATCATCAAGAGTGCAGACATTTCTTTTTCTCGCGCCCCCCCATCGCTTCTCTCCTCTCAGACTGTTTCAATGGCTTAACTTCTTGCCCACATACGACGCAGACTTGCATGACTGCCTGAGGTGCCACCAAGAATTAGTGTGACAAATGCATTAAGATGAGAGCAAGTTGTGTCCCTGTTGTGACGAAGTGGATCGCGCACTCGGGAGTGGAAGTGACAGATAAATACTCACAATAGTACGATTAAGTTATATTTTTGGGTACTTTATAGTTGTTTTTTTTTAAGTAAGTAATTCACACACTAATCACATTATTTGTAAGTCACTGCCAAGTGCAGCCACAATTTTAATTAATATGGAATCCTTTTGACCTGTTTTTTTGTGTTGGCAATATCTTTATTTTACGACATCTTTTGAGCTTTTAAGTGACTAAACTGCAGGCATTGTAACAACAGTTATACCCGGGTATACATTTTCAATTTGTATCCCACCTCTGCACTCATGACAGTTTCCATGATGGATTTTAAAGAGCATGTCAAATGTAAATGATTTGAAAACCGTGTGTGTGGTTTTACCACGAGTGCTTTTCTTCACTGTTAGTGCCACAGCGCAGTGTCGCCACATGTTAAAATATAATTATGTCCCATGATCATTCAACATCTCTGAGCGAAATGGCCTCCAGCTGTTTTTTTCAGGATAAGAGGAGGAAACAGAGGACGTTAATTGGAGGTGACTCTCCAGGTATTAGTGCCGATTACATCCTAAGCCGACAGACATCAATAATATCTTTGCATGGGAATGTTCAATGAAAATGAATAGTGTTGCTTGGAAGACATTTATTTTAAAACAGCCTAACCATGCAGGATGATGATGCCCAGCATCACAGATGCGGATTTCCTTGGTCCCATTTGTCTTTACGTCATCTAAAATTACCCTTTCATCTCAGTTCAGGATGAGGAAGGTACTCATTATGCAGATGTCTTTCTATCTAAGCTCACTTGAAAGCTAAAAAACTTGATATGAATGATATCAGCAGTTCAGTTTGAATACCACGCTGGACATTTTGCTGATTGCATCAAAATATGGAATGAATCACATTGAGGCTTTCCACTGTTTGGATGAATGTTAAGCTCAATATATTAGCTACATAGAAATAAATTCAGAGGTGGGTTTTATTCAGGAGCATATAAAAAAAAAAAAAAAAACATAAAAGAATGCAGAAATGTTCTTTGTTATCAGCAAACATTGTGTTTGAAATCTACTGAGCTTTTAATCAAGAGTCAGCTTCCACACAGATGAAATTATTTCACCTTGCACTTACAAGCAGATCATAAAGAGAGTTGATATTATTCTCAACTACCATCAGTTCATTAGTTTTATGTTTTCTTGATGTGTTTAGGTTTTTTGTAATTTTATTTGCTCAGCAGATCAAATGTTTGTGGCGGAGGACACGGGTGAGCCTCGCCGTGCATAAACAAGTCACCCTGCAAAGGGAGTTGAACAGATTTTAATTATTTTGCTCGGCGTTGTTTAGTTTATACTCCCACTTTGTTTAGAAAGTTCCCATCTCTGTAATACATTGCAAACCGCAGGGGCCTTTTGTTTAGGTGTAGCTGCAGAGTAATTGATCTGCGGCTTGTGGCTGCATCGCATTCTGCTCTACTGAGGACATGTACTGAATTTGCAGAAAATTATGTCCGGTCCTTGAGCATATATATCTAAATAAATCAATAGATGGATTATGTAAATGACTGTAGTCATTTTTCACATTTTAATATATTCAGAGGAACTGGAAGGAGTGACATGGCTTCACCTCGTCAGTCACTGGGCTGACCGGGCATCATCACCCCACTCGGCCGGCTCTTCAACAACACAATCAAAGACCAGGGTTTTCAAGGATGTCGGAGTACACCTCCTCATATGAGGGACAAGACGCTCATGATTAGACCAAAATAAACGTACATCATCATTTAATGTACAGTAGAGATAACAAGTCTCAGACAAATCAGCAGGTTTTGGTAAAATGTTTGTTAAAGTTGTAAAGCTTGACCAAAGGTGATGTCGCTTCCATCCCAGCTTGTTGTTGCAGACTGGGTTAAAGTCTTTCTCCTCCATGTGGTAACATCAGATAATTGTCTTTTCATATCCATGTAAAGTAGAGCGGGCAGCTCTCAGGAATGATGCTCTCGTTCTAAACTATTAGATTGCTCTTTTCGAGAAGGAAATTTTGGTTTGTATCAGAGTGCCCAAAGACTTTTACAAAAAAAAAAAAAGATTTTGTTTTTAATAGCTGTTTGAATCAGGGCGATTAAAAAAAATGAAAACATAAACAGAGGAATGCTTGTAGGCCAGCGAGGTTGCCCCTGATATAAAGGTTTGCAACATGTTACACTCATTTTATTATTGTATTCACCTCTGTTATACTTACATTATATCCAGTCCTACAGGTGCATGTTTCATAGAAAATAACACATTTTAAATTTCACTCATTCCTTTGTCACCTTGATCAAGACCCAACGCTCCCTCCCCTCATTGAAGTCATCAGAAAACAGAAAGCCACTGAGTTTTATCTCTTTATAGTACATTATCAATCTGAACTACGATCAAGGGACAGCACTAACGACTGATTTCCTGTGATACACACGACATGTTTGTTATACGACGTGAGTGTGTAAGACGCATTAAATTACTTCTGTCTGTAAAGGCCACCGAACTCAGCAGCTCCATTGCTGCTACAGTCGAGCCTATAATCGAGGTTAGTAAACAAAACCTTTTCTGCATGCAAACATAATTGCGGTATTTCATCACCCCTTAGCTCGGTTTGACTTTTTCAAAGCTAATTGCTGATCGTGTTCGCCGGCGAGCCGCTGAGTGTATCTCTGAGCAGGAAGCGTTTGATGCTTGTGTCTGGGAATTATGATCAATGAGAACAGCGAGGGTGAATTAAAACCGACACCTTTCAAGCTGTTTAACCCAAACTACGGGCTGAGAGTTGCTAAAACGGTCTAATATTATGGTAAAACATTTTGAAGTACAACACGCATGTGAGTTCATTAGGAGTCAATCGGTCCTTTTTTAATGGATCAACTGATCTTTACAAAGGTTTTTGTTTAACGTCTTTGTGACCCATATGTCTGTAGCCTATCAATGTTTTTTTCCCTAATAGTGTATTTAATTATATACTATATAAAAAAAAAAAAGTTTCTACATTCAATGAATATTTGTAACCTTTATGTACGTTGTTGTATGCTCATGTTATTGTTAGTGTGTTTCATTTATAATAGTCATATAATTCTATTGCAAATTCAGTTCCTATAATTCATAAATGGGCAACTTCTTTTCACAAAAGTGACTGGAAATTTAAATCTCCTCTGGGATCATTGGATCTTTTTCCGTATCAATCTCTTTATTGATAAGGTGTGCTTTTGCTGCATAAATTACAACATGAAAAAAATATGTTGGTTCACCAAGAAACTAACAAAGTGTACAGGTGAATATTTCTGCAGAGCGGCCACACGAGGATTTCTTCCATCATGGTTTATTTTTGATGCAAAACTTGTTTCTATCATATTTCTAATCCTAATTCACAGTCTGCTCAGGCGAACACAATACAAACACTTCCTCACAGCTCACAGTTTCCTGGATAAAGTCAACGATAGCGCCCAGTTATTTAAAAGCAGATTCTGCTTTAAATTACTGGATCGTTGGATCGGAACACTTGTTGAAGTAAATATATATTACATGATATATGCCGATTGATTTTGTTGCAGCGCCAAGCTGTGTGGATCAGATGTGGATATGTGTTTGTAAATGCAGAGACGAGCAGCTGATTGGTGGAGTAGATACCTGTTTCTGCAGAGGCTTATATAATGAGATAATGCACCATGATGCAGGGTTACTGCAAACACCGGCATTCTGCTTATGTCTGTTTTTTGATTTTCTGTGCTTGATTGCATTTTTTTGTTCTTTCAGACTCCGAAGAGCTAGTAAAGCATTTTTTTTTCTTTATGTATTACAGTCAGTTGATTTAAAATCAGATTTTTATTTCGGTGTTAACATTCTCCTTTATTATTTTTTAACAAATCTTCTAAATCAGTGGTTTTCAAAGTGTCAGGCGATGAAAGAGGCTGAATCACATTGCACCCTTCAACTTTCAGGCTCTCCCACACAAAGTCGCAGTATTTTCTTTTTGTTTACATTTTCAAATACTGTCACCATTCAGTAATTGTTTCTGTACGTTGATTTAATTTCACCCCACGTGTGAAGTCGTGGAAATTTAAGCTTATTGCAGGAAAATGTTACTTGCCCGCCGAGGCTCCTCCACACACCACTGATGTGTTGTTGGAATGATTAATGTCCTGTGGTGGGTGAACGCTGAGCTCAGCTTTACTGGCAAAATCCTCCTGTCAAATACTATAATCAATAGCATTCAACATCAGGGACTGCTGCACAAATAAACTAATGACAAGTCTAGATGTGCAGAAAAACGGTTTAATTTGGGAGACAATCTCGCTCCTTGCTGCAGGATGATGGATTACTAATCCTCTCAAAAGGGTGAGATATCGACGCCATTGTTTGGCTTTGCAACACAATCTTCTGTGGCAGTATAGATTTTATCTGGGAAGATGACTATTAACGGTACATGGAGTATATTTAAATCTGCTATTAGTCAAAATGACGCCCTCAATTTCAGCGGAGCATTCTTACATCTTGAATTATTTGAGAGGAACTAGGATGCCCTTCTCAAAGTAGGGTACTGTCTTCCTGTGGATATCCTGACCCATTTAGAGGAAAGTGGGGAGAGTGAGTCCATGAAAACAAGTGAACAACTTCGGGGCAGAGACGCAGACATGCCTTCTTTAGACAAACAAGAATGAGCTTCGTCAAACCTCTCATTGCAGTCTGTTGAACTGAAGCTTTTTTTTTTTTCCTCTTTACCTTACAAATCACAGCAAGGAGCCACAGGGTAGTCTATACATCCGTTCATAGAAAGCTGGTCAAGTCTACATACATTTTTAATGAATGTCTTGACATCAGCTAAAACTTGGAACAACAGCCACATAACATTTATTAAGATTTTATACTCATGTCGTGAGTGATAGATGATGAATAATTTACCTCTGGGAAAAACAAGTGATCGGTCAATGGACACACATCAATAAAATAACAGCGATGCTCAGTTTTGTAAACTCTCTTGAAGGTGTTTTACATAAAATATGAAAGATAAAAATACACTGAGTGTGTTCGCTGCTGCCACAACTGAGAGCTGCAGCCTCTTATTAAATGTTCTGTTTATTCAGCCAAAGCTGCGTTGCCGTGTTTGCAGAGATGGTAAATTTTGCATGTAATTTAGCTCAGAATGGCTTCACCGTCCTCCTGTACAGGAGCTGCATTATTACTTTCGAATGAAAATGAAATTAAAAAAAAAAAAAAAAAAAAGGATCTAAGGTCTCTGGTGTATTTTTAGCACGTCTCATCAATACGGAGGCTGCATATCGAGCCGTATGCAGGCTGTTTCCTCAGCAGCAGGTCACTCAGCAGCTCCAGAGGAAGGAGCTCTGACACAGATTCTCAGTACTACACCTCTGCAGTGGGAAAACTTTTCCTCCTTCCTCTGCCCTCACCCTCCTCCTCCTCCTCCTCCTCCTCCTCCTCCTCCTCCTCCCCTCCTTTGTACCCTCTCTGTTCTGCCTCTGCAGTTCACATCATCTCATCTCTTCCCATCCGACAACCTTTATTATTTTACTGTCCTGAGATCACTCCGGGCCTCCATTATCGCTGCCTTTCTTTTTTTCTTTTTTTTTGCTCTACTTGTCTTTGGCACTGTCCTCGCTACAGCATTGCAGTCTAGAAGTAAGATGCATCACCGCGCTTCCTTTCTCTCTTCTTTCCTACCTGCAAGGTAGCACAAACCCAA
Source organism: Lipophrys pholis (assembly GCF_963383615.2). Taxonomy (NCBI): domain Eukaryota; kingdom Metazoa; phylum Chordata; class Actinopteri; order Blenniiformes; family Blenniidae; genus Lipophrys; species Lipophrys pholis. Next base: position 9,158,710 of record NC_137634.1, on the reverse strand, counting down.
AGGCAAAATCTTCTCATGGTAGAATGCACGTTTCTTTCTCACAAAAGCACACCTGTGGTCCTCGAGAAACCTCTGAGCACCACAAGTGATCCAGAAAAACCACGTTTGAATCTGTCATGTGTGGATAGATGTGAGTACGTTTAATATTTTCATTAGCATAACATTTAAAGTGTTTCACTACCTAAACATTGGATTTTACACATGAACGATAACTATAGATGACGCTGGCTGCAGAGAAGTGTCCTTGACTTGTTTGCAGTGTTACATGAACAAATCTGAGCTTTGGCAGATCAGCAATATACCGGCGGTGCTGTGTCTCACTAGAATAAAAAGTGCCTTTGCATTAGGTGGTGCATTGTGAAGGTGTTCAAATGCTGCATCCATAATCACAAATTCTAAAAAGGGGGAAAAAAACTAAAGTCAATGAAAAACATTAGTTTTCACTTCTTCATTGTGAAAACTATTTGTGCATGATTATATGGCTAAGCGCTCGTTTCTGTGTGGCAGTTTCATATAAGCTGCAGACGTGTGGACATTTTTATTAATGACAAAACTGTATTCACCGATTTGTAGTCAAAAGTACAAGTTGATTTCATGTGAGCAAAATTAAAATACACAGCTACAAACATTGTCAAGGCTGCTAATGGTGTTTTCTTCTTTACAAATCGAGCAGGAAAACATTTCATTTTGACGACAACCATCAAACATATTAATATGCGAAGAATGAACGACCTGCGTACACCGTTTTAAATCTTCTGCTGAAATCCTGTGTAATACTCTTACATAAAAATAGTGGTGGATTTGTCATGAGGCTCCCTCTGTCCATCAAAAACCAAAATGTTTATTTAACAGACTCAGTGAGACAGGTTGAGATACTTTATAGGCCATATAGGCCAGTTATCTAATGCTGAAAGCCCCCGGGTCGTCAATATACTGTCAGTTCAGCTTGCGTGAAAAAAAGGGGCTAATGCAGCCTTGACAATGATTTTCTTTTTCTTTTCTTTTTTTTTTTTTTTACTGTGTGATCAAAATTACAAGTCATTGGTTATCCATGCACACAACGCACATTGAACAGTTAGAAGTCAGGCTTATGAAATCACAATACACAAAAATTAATCTGTGAATGAGTCAGAATATGCAAGGCACCTGTGGTTAGTCGGAGGCACAGAAGCAACTCTCAATTTGTCTGTCTTTCTCAAATACCATAATTAAGCTAACCTATGCCACTGTGTAGAGCCGATCCGTCTCTATTTTTACCAGCTGCTCTGTATTCCTGGGTTTATTATCTATCCTATGCCAGGACATAGGTTAGCTTAAAGCCTACAATTAAGGAACAGCTTAATTGTAGCTGGATAAGACAGTCTAGACATCCGATAACACTGACGGTGTCTCGTGGCGAAACTAAGTCCTTATGACGGCACTCAAAAAGATGACTGACATGCAACCATGTTCCAAAGTTTTGATGCAGGGGAGACTTCAGCCATAGGGAGACATCACTGTTCTGTACTTTGGAACTGCATCCTTTAGACTGCAAGCGCACACATGCAAACTCTCGGAAAGTGAACGACACACAGGCTGAACATCCTATTGTGATGCCATCTAGCAGGCGCTGCATGCTCTGGGCTTCACCTTGTGAAGTGCAGGACTTCACAATGCACAATAGTGCAACACTACATCACAGTTGGTTGTGTTCACAAGGGCAGCGGACCACACCTGACCACACCCAACGGTACTGTTGGGTGTGGTCAGTGGGGCGACAGACTCGAACCTTTCAACCCATAGAGGTCAGTGCAACAATTTTGACTCCAGACATAATTTAGTGCGGAGTTGCTCATTAACAATCTACGAGGCACCTTTCCAGCACAAAACTGTGCCAGTGGTGAACAATTCTCCAACTTGCTGGTACATCCAGAAACATCACTCTAATCATTTAGATGTTAAGTGTCACTGATTTCCTGACCATGCAGACACATGCTTAGGATTAGGAATCAAGTTATCTTTAGTAGCTATTACTTTGAAAGGTCTAATGACTGAAAATGCCTGTCTGAAGGTAAATAGCCATGATCCAGACCACCACTAAATGATATAGTATCATTGTCCAATACTGCTTTATGATTCTGCATTAGACTCCCTGCGAACAAGCTACCCTAAGAGGGGTCGAATCAGACTGCAGAGGGTTAAAAAAAAGATTCAAGGACCTACCAGCAAAATACTCACAAATACTGTACAAAGTGATTCCAAACACAGTGTTTCTTGGCTTACATAGCATAGACAAGCAGAGTGGAAGGAGGGAACCCCATTGGAAAGCGGCTAATGTTACAGCTAATACTCTAGGGTCAGCTACAGTGCCTTGTAGGACAAACACAGTCTGGGGAAAGCCAAACACAAAGGGATCATTTACAAAGCATTCCGCTGATCTCAACACACTTTCACCTAGCTGGGGATTTTGTGGGAACTAATTTCTGTATCAAAGATTATTGCTTTTATTAATTCACGTTCTCATAAAACAATCTGGTGTCATGTCATTTTAAAGGTTTTGACACAGCGGTATTTATCTACCAGACTTTAGACAAAAGCTGATGCATAATGAGCTATTCTACATTGATCATTGTTTTTTCTTTTTGTTTGTTTTTCTTAGCACATCATAGATATCCCAGGAACACTTTTTAATGTTCAGCCAGTGAATTGCATGATCAACAAATGGTTCAAATTAAGCAGATCAGAAGAAAGCGTCAAATCATCAGGGTATGCATTACGACTTCTGAAAGAGGTAGCAGACAAATTGAGAGTTGCTTATGTGCCTCTTGAGAATCAGTAGGTGTCTTCAATCACACAGAGATTAATTTTCAGCATTGCTTTGCGCCCTGTACCCACAGGGTGTCACTGATTCAGCTGCCAGGACTGGATTTTAAAGCTGCATTAAGTGATTTTTTTGACCACTAGGGGGCGGAAAGACTCCAAACCACGTTCACAACAGTTAGCATCTAGCTTATCAAGTCGTTATGGCTAACACGTTAGCAAACAGTTGCCTACTCACATATCCAGCAGAAACAGAGCAACACGGACATCCCTTTGGTCTCCTTTTTCTGGCCACCTGTTGAATGTAATTCCAATATTCACTGGCGTTTTAGCCCTCGTTTGGTCTTCCAGCTCGTGAAAAAGTACCTGGCACTGTATAGCCACTTAAAGGTCCGACCATCTTCACTGGTCCCTTCGGCTTGTTGAAATTATGAGCCGGACAGGTAGCGTACAGGTAGGCTGTTTTGGGCCTCTGTGGCTGGGAGCAGCTGCCCGCGTTCATTTAAGGGCCAACAGTGTTCTGGTTTAGTCCCTCAGGAAACCAAAACAACAAGCTAACACTGGCCGAAAGCTGCGTAGAGCTTCAAGGTGGGATGTTGATTCTCAATGGTAGTAACAATACTACCAATCCCATAGAAGGAAGGGAGTCAGCCGTACAAAAATATTGCTTAATGCATCTTTAAATCAAGTCAACATGCAGGTTTTCATTCCACCTGAGAACTAGACCAGGTGATTTCACTGTTAAATGTGCTTTCAACCACCGGGGGAAGAGCGGTCTGAAATGACATGGTGTAGTATTTGGTTGGAAGGAAAATCTCCATCACACATGGTTTCAGATCCTTGATCAATAGAGGTTTTGGTATAATGCGGCTCACATCATCTCTGTATCTCTGCAGCACTGCTGATTTGGTGAGTACTGCCTTGCAGCAGGCAGTAAATGTGTGAGCCAATTTTCACTCCTTCAACTAAAGCACGGGGCAGAAAATACACACACGCTCACACATTCATAAAAAACCACTGGAGCACACACAAGGTCATAGGTTGTGCCCTTGTTTCAGGCTACCTGTCATTTGGGTTAATGAGCATAGCAGCGCAATCACATTCACTGTCTTCGTGTTTCTTCTTTCTGAAAAGCAATTTTGATATTATAGGGCCGTACATCCACGTTTCAAGCTCCAAAGCATGTTGACTCTTCTTTTTCAACACGAGCACCCTGGCATGACGTTCGGATTGTGTTCAATGACTGGAAAATCCCACTTTTGCATTGAATTAATCACACAGAGATGATGTGGAGCTCATATTTCACACAGATTTTACAGCATGTCTCCATGGCATGTCTCCACTGCTGATCAAACTAAAAGCTCATCTGTTCAACTCTCTGCCTCATTCTCACGCAAAATATGAGAATGTATCTCAGAAGACTTTCACCCCTATTTGTCTGTCAATGACAGCAAATTGAACTGACGTCTTCATATCACTCTTTCCCAGATCAGTCATTTACTCCCCTTTGATTCTACCTTCTACACCTGCTTGTTTGCCATCCTTTCATCTTCTGCACCTCTGCTCTCCTCTCACTCCTACTCCCCTCTCCTCCTTCTGTCCTATTGGTCTGTCACCAGCAGCATCAAGTATAATCTATCAATAGCATAGCTTTTATGTGCTATCAACACAAGAACCTCTCTGAATTAACCTTAATACTTAGTGAAGCCTGCTAATGATTATGTGCAATTAATTTATCCCTTAACTAATGTTGAGTGTGGCTGATAAGAGTGAGGAGAGCAGGGGAAAGGAAAAGGACAGAGGAGGGCAGTGAAGAGGCTATGGGGGACTGGAGAACAGAGGAGAGCACTGGGACAAGCCTTGAGGAGGAGGAGGAGGAGGAGGAGGGTGTCTCTCTGAAGGGATGCCATCAACTACTCCACACACAAAAACAACATGGAATGTGCATAAAGACACACACAGAAATTGGGATAAACAAAAACCTTGAGTACAAAACTAAAAAAAAAAAAAAAAAAGAACCTTTGGTCACAAAACAAAAGTGTCTTACCTCCCAATCATGGTAGAGTGCTGCTGGACAGCCGCTTCCAGCAGCCTCTCTAAAATGGTCCATTCTCCCATGGTGATGGAAAGGTGGCAGAGCGGTCAGAAGAAACGGGATTCGAGGAGTGAACTCCTCTTTCTGCAGCGGGCTCTTTCTTCTTCCTCGTCCCTGGACCAGCAGGGATACCCCCGACCCACCCTCCGTCTCCCTTTTGACCTCTACACGTTGACCCGGTCTCTTCTTAAGTGTGTCCAAGTGTATGTGAGTGTGTTTTGTTGGGCCCGTCCTGCTGTGCTTCTTCCCCTCCTGCTGGAGGAGAGGTGCTGAGCTGATTGCTTCCCCCCCTCCTCTCTCCCCCTCAGCCCCTCAGTCCCCCCCTCCTCCCCCCCTCCTCTCCTGTGCGGTGATGCTTGTCCTCCCCTCCTGCCGCACAACTCCACTCTGCGCTACAGCATATGCTATAGCTCACTGTGTGACAGCCATGATCACCCTTTCTTTTCCACTTGCCTCTTTCGTCCCACCTTGCTTTCTTCTCCTCTTCCCCCTCTGTCCCCGTCTTCGTCCTCCACCCTATCCCCAGGGCACTCCTTGTACTTCAGCTGCACTCCCTGCCATCGGTGCCGCTCTGTGCTCGTCCTTGCATTGTGTAGGATCTTTGCCTTTGCTGCACCCTTGCTGCTCTAACCTAAACACACACACACCACATATAGCTTATCCTCCTTGGTTCACCTCAGCAAACAGCACTGTAAACACACACACTTGCACTCGATGACAGCTCTGAATCCCACACTCCCACTTCCTACTGAGGACTACAGATCCACACCAGCACACAAGGCTTCTGCCTGCTGAATGTCATTTCATGACTGGAGGAATGGTCGCTCCCTCAGCTCCGAGCGCTACAAGGACCCATAAAAGCCTGCATACACACACACATACACCCTCACTCAGAGCCGCACACGCAAACACGCTGCCACCCAGCCCCTCAGTAATAAATCAGCTGCCTTGCTGCATCTAGTGAGGCTGAACCAAGGCAGTGTGCTGCAGACCTGCTGTCCTGTGTTGTCCCCCTGGCTAATTTCAGCACAGCCCGATGCCCAGAGTCATGTCTGCCGCAGAAAGCTGGGACGAAAAGCTGTCCTGGGAAGCCTATTTCTGGGTTCCATCATCTTGCATCTCCCTCTCTCACCCTCCTCGCCTCCTCCTGCTCTCCTCCAACCTCCACCCTCTTCCTCCTTCCCCTCTTTTTTCTTTCTTGTTTGTGTTCAGATCTCAGTCCTGCCAAGCACCTCTGTCTCAGTGCTCAGTCCCCATCTCTGCTCTTTGCTCTCCTCTCTGTCTCTGTGTCTCTCGCTCGTTCATCGCTCTCTCTGTCACACTGTGTGAGCCTGCAACACCCCTCCTCCTCCTCCTCCTTCTCCTCCTCCTCCTCCTCCTCCTCCTCCTCCTCTCATAGATCTGCTCTCTCTCATCTCTCTCCCACCCTCCTTCCCTTCTTTGCTGCCTCCTCTGGTAAATGTGCTTGGATTGCTACCCTGATCGCTGCTTCACTTATGCTTGCAAGAATGCCTCCCACCGTACTGCTGTGTCTGTTCCTGCCTGATGTTGTAAAGAAAAGACGGATTCCAGATCTAGCCGTGCCTCCTGCCTCTGTCTTCCCTGCGATCCTTTGTTCCAGTCTGGAAGCCCCAGCTGTGTTTCCCCATACACTTCAAATGCTTTCTTCCTCTTTTTTTTTTTCTCACTCTGACACACATCATCTAGCTTGAGTTTCCAGGAGGAGGATTACAGGAGAACTGTCGCGGGGCTCCACCCCATCCCCCATCTATCTCCTCCCTTTCTCCATCCTACTGTATTGTGGATGACAACACACCTATTTTACCCTGAGCCAACCCCTTATGGCCTTACTGTATTTCCTCTCCTCATCTTTTCTTTCTGTTCCTCATTCTATCCATCCCCCCCTTTTCTGTTACAGCCCCATGCTCTATCTCTCGCTCTCTCTCCCTCTCAGGAGAGATGAGCACCGTATTGTACTTTGCAGTGACATTGAAAGCTGCATTCATTAGATTTATTATAAGGTGATGTGAAAATGTGACGATCTCCCTGCATTATACCAGCCTACACAGGCAGGTGTACAGTATGCCATGAATGGAACACACCACCACACCTATGTAGTAGACAAATACACTGTACAACTTCGCCCCCAAACCATAAAATATAGATTTAAAACCAGTGAAAATGCAAAACTGCAGGTTTTTTTTATTTTTTATTTTGAGATGTGAGTCATAGTGAGGTTTCCCCATCTAGAAGAATGAGTCAAGTTGTGAAGACGTAAATGATGCAGTGGCATGACATGAAACCAGCACACCAGAGTGAAGTCATAGCTTGAGGTGACAAGTTCAATTCATTTGTGCCGTGCTTCCTGTTAGTTACGCTCCTCTGATTTTGGGTGACATCTTTTTCCATTTGACGGCTCATTTGTGGCAGAATAGGGTGCGTGCCTGTCGGTCTGCTTTAGAGAATTTCACATTCTCCACACCCAACACAACAACCTCTACAGTACACGACGCATCAATATATCTATTATGCAGGCATACACAGATGTGAAATGTTTCTATATGTGCAGGTGGGAGGAAAAGAGGAGGAGAGAGCAGGAGAGACAGAGAGCGGGGTTTTTTTGTTTGTTCAGCATCTTCAGCGGGGGGGACTTGGGGTCTTTCCCTCACCAAGGACATATGGCGTACGAGCGCTGTAGAGTAGGGAGGGGGTATGCGGGGGTTGAGTGAGATGGCTTCACTTTAACAAGGCTTGGATCGCAAACGGAGCAGCTGAAGCACTGGCATCAGCCGGCCAGCTCTCCGAGAAACAGACTTCGGAGCATGAATGGCACATGAATGAGAAAAAGGGGGCGCAGGTGTGCTTTTTTCTTTAGTGACCTAGAACAGCGAGCTTAAACAAGCATAAATACACATACTGTACTCGCACATGCATAACGCACCACTGTTTACTTACATCACTGATAATACAAATGAGATTCATATTAGGGAAAGTATTGTGGCTCTTGTCCTGCCACATCTGGTTTTTCCAAGAGAAACTGAAACACATGTGTTTCTTCTGCAGTACAAAGAAAATAAATGGGTAAAACCTAGCGTGCTCATGTTGTGTAAATTGAATTGTGTTTAATCCAACAAATTAAGATTATTTCAACAAAACTGTAAATGACAGTATTTTCACACTACACACATCTCTCTTGGAGATAGTCAATATTTAAGCCAATGTAGTTTTTAAATGAGTTGTGCAAAAATAAAACTATCCCAACAATATAGACACTTGATAAAATATGCAAATCGGATGTAATTATTAATAAATGAGCATATGATTAGGATGACTTTGGTATTGAAATGAGTGCACGTAGAAAAAGAAGCTCCAGGGTTTGCTCAGTAGGAGGTTTCTTCTGCTTAAATATGGCCCAGTGTTCTCAAGATTTTTTCCATGAAGCCACTGTTTGCCTTTAATAAAGGCTGCAGAAAAAGTCTTTGTTGATTTTGCAGCTTTTAATCACAATATGTGCATTCCACAGACTAAGCAGGGCTTTACCTTTGAGTTGGCCACAGAATTACTTCTATGTGTACTTTTTATTGCAATCTCTACATTCTGTGTCTTTTTAATATATATGCAATTTTTGAGGGCTGACTACTGAAACACATATGAGATTATAAAATGCCAACATTTTTGTAAGCACAAAAGCAGGAGACCATTTCCCAGGTCTGCTCCGTGGCTTATCAAAGCTTCACTCCTCATGTGGTCACGTGGCCCATTTCCTCATTTCCTTTCCTTTTCTGGAAGGAAATGAGGAAGTAAAGCCCTTCATACCTTATTTTTGTATCCTATTACCATCTTATATGATTTTATTATTTAAAACTAACACGAACCAAATGCTTCTAATTACATTTCACAAATTTGTGGCTGCACCGGCGAAGCCACAGTCAGCACTCTTTCCACACAGGAAAACAATTCCCGGTTTGATTCCAGGCTGGTGGCCTTTTCTGTGTAAACTTTGCATGTTTCTTTTTTTTTTTTTTTTTTTTTTTTTTTTTTTAAATACACTGGTTTGCTCCAATAGGTGAAAATGCGCATGTCAGGCAGGTTCGTGTGTGCGTGTGTATATGTGTGCATGTGCGTGTGCATGTATGTTTTCCCTGTGATGGACTGGTGTGTTCAGGGTGTAACCTTCACCCGTTGTGGGTTTGACTCTTGCGCACCACAACAGCTGAAAAACTGGTCTCGGAGATAGATTGATGATCTCATACCTTTGTAAAACAGTATTCTATGAAGTATTTTTAGTCAGCTGTTGTTTCGTTCTGATCATTAAAATAACTGCAGCTCTTTGGTATGTCAGTGACTGCTTGCATGTTTTGAATCGGTAACAATACTGTGCAGTTAGTTTTTGTTTTATGCAAGATATTATAAAAAATGACTTGAAAATTGTGAATTATAATTTTTTACAGAATTTATCCAAATCATCAAGTTAAGTGCAAAACATTAATTAAAGAACTGTTGTACATCAGTCTCTGGGTGGGTAAGTAAATAAGTCACCTTGTGTGGTGCCTCAGGGCTGAGGCGCTCAGGACAGCAGCTGTTGGAGGATCTGGAGGTCACGAGCCATCAACATGAGCAGCAGTGCATCTTGTAAACATCATGGCATAATCCCATTTTCAGAGTGTGTCATATTAAAGCCAACAAGTTAGACTTCCACTTTCACACCTACACGCTGCTACCCACAACTGTGATTTCTATTTGTTCACAAAAACAACTACTGCCAGTTGGCTCTGTGTTGAACCATTGTCTGCAAAAAGCAGTATATAAATAGTAAATATGAAGAGCTTGCATGTGTGAACACTGGGGTGAAGTCTCCAACTTGTCTTCCCTGAACAAAAAAGTATGTCGTTCTTCCAAAAACAACAAAATTACCCAGAGGCCTGTGGCAAAACCTGACCTCTGCACTCCAAAAGTGCTGGACTTTTTTTTTTTTGAGGAGGTCATCTGAAAAATGGTCCAGGTGTTACCCAGAAACTAGGAGCCGAAGGTGGTCTCCAACAGACAGAAATTATAAAGCACTGAAATGAAGCAAACAACAAGTGGTAGATCTGGGCAGGACATGTGTAACTCACAAACGTTAAAAAATAATTAGGTTTGAGGTTTTGATGAGTGCAAATGCAATGGGAAAAAACCCTATACTTACACCATTTGGCATAAACTTTCTGTATCGGTAAAGACTTATGACAGCTGGAATTTCATGAAAGAGGAGGATGTGTTCTAAACAATGTCTCCCACCCCCCCTCCATGATGACTTGGTCAGCAACAGGAACACCTTCAGCAACAGACCAATACCACCAAAGTCAATACAGAGCTCCACAGGAAATCCTTCCTTCCTGTGGCCAGAAGACTCTACAAGTCATCCTTGCAAATAGTGTTTGTGTGTGGGTTTTAATCAATTTCATTCTTTCCATGCCTATATTAGTCCCTTTGCAGGTCCACCATATTAGACACAGTTAAGCCTTGTACATATTAATCAATATTATTACTTATTTATTGTCTTATTTGATAAGTTAACTTTTTTATACATATATTTATTGTGTTCTGTTCTGTGTGGTGCAACGCTGGAGAAGAATTTCCCTGTGGGATTTTGTATTTCTATTAAAAAAAAACTGTAGAATCTTGGTTGTGATGTTTGTGCGCCCCCTTGAGGGTTTTTAAAACATCAATCCTTTTAAACAACCGGCTCCGTGTGTTTTCGTCTTCAGGTTTGTGTTTGTAGATAATATTTAGATAAAAGTCGATCACAATTCAAAACGATCGTAATAAAGGTGTCAGTGCATGTTTCTGCCGCTCAGCCGCTGTCGTTTTTGGCCTGTTTATGTTCTCCGCCGGTAGGAGGCGGCATTAGAAATAAACCCGCCGTGCACAGCACTGTTTACTCTCATGAAGAAGCAGCCCGGGTGGCTCTCTGGTGTACATGTCACAGAACTAATTGAGGGCGATGCTAACTTGTAACCAGCAGTTCGAGAGAGTTATCCCAAAGTATCTCGAAGCTTAGGGTAGCAGCTGTCGAGCACAACATATCACGGGGCTGCCCGTTAACGAGGGTCCTACGAACCGGTGAAACGTTACGGATCCCGGCTGGTTAGCTGGCATTAGCTGGAGAGCTCCCGTAAAGTATCGTCATGTCTGCGGCCGGAGACTTCGGGAACCCTCTGAGGAAATTCAAACTGGTCTTTCTCGGGGAGCAGAGTGGTAAGTCTCACACTAAAAATCCAAAAGATGCTGGGTCTGAATTGAAGCTGAGATTGGAGTTTGACCACTTGAGGAGTGCCTGCCGTCGTCAAGCACTTAGCTCGCCGATGCTAGCCGCATATCGTTCAACTTGGCTGGGGAGTAGTTAGCATTGCGACACGTAACTTGGTCACCAGCTTCTTGTCCAGACTGGACACACACGTATGATTAGATTTTTTTATGGGCTGTGCACGTCAAACTTCCGATCTCTGCTTACGTGTGTGTGGCATACAAACAACAGAGCAAATATGAAGTTCGAAGTGAACCGAGTGTTTACCATTGAAGAACCAGAATAATTGACCCTCTGTATGAATTCCTGTAGTAATTTGTGGATACAGGCTGCAGCTACCAAAAGGCAATTCTTTCAGATCTTATATAAACGTATTGAATTTGATGCAGTGCGCAGAAGATTGCCACCATCTCCGTTTGAGGATTTCTACTCCGGCAGTTTGGAGCTACCTAAAGTTACCCAGCAGCATTCCTGCAATCTTCACGCTTGTTTTAGGTTTCCAGCTTCACTTCTCTCTGATGAGAGGAGGTTCAGGCGGTTTGTCAAGTGTAGGCCTGTACCTGACAATGTGTGTGGCTTCAAAGTGAAGGTGTGGAGTGAATAACAATATCAGCCAGGCGTTCTGAGCTCTCACACAAAGGCAAGAATGTGAGTTGGATCTGTAATATCATACATACTCCTGATTAGTTGCATTTTTTTTACTCCTTAAATACTGTTGATTGGAATGGAGAGACAGAGTTTCAGTATGATATTGGTCATTGATGTATTTGCCAATCCCACACAGTATTTGCGCTGTCATGGTGTGCAAATAACACCTATTGTCCCAACTGATGATTTTATGAAGACGGCTTTCAGTCATCCATATTAAATCTATACAAAACTAATGTGAAACTTTTTACAGCATCTCCAGAGCTGATGTGTTGTGAAAGAATAAAGCTAAAGTAATAAACAACTAAAGAATGATGAAGCAACGCTAATCTTTTCTTTTAAATTGTACTCCTTGTAATACAGCACTTTGTTTCAACAATAGTTGTGTGAAAGCACTTTATAAATAAAGATGCATCAACACAAATATCTCAAAGGTATACATTTGTCTTTTGTATAGATTTATCACAATTGTCAAATCTCTGAGCTTAACCTCATAGAACAAAGGATGTTGTTGTTGCATGGCACAATAAGATCAATCTTTGTAGTTAACAATACATTTTTTAGTGTGGAGCCATATCTTAAAGTCTGAAATAACTTTCAAAAACAGTTTGTTGATTGTGTTTGTGGTCTCTGAGTAAAAGAACAGTGAAAGAAAAATGTATAAAAACTACTGATTTATTTCTATAGGCGTTGTATCCTATGATCGACAAGACAGACTTTGTGATTGTAAGATCAGCTGTGGCTCCCTGTAACCGGCAGTGTTGGCTTCGGCCGCGTCACCACTCCTGGATGCACGTTGTAACTGATCATGTAACTTGAGCTGAAAAAAACAGTCTGAGGCAAGCGAGAACTTTGCGGGTGCTGAGCGCGAGTAGGAGAGTCCTCCTGTGCACTCGTGACAAACGCATGTTTTACGATTGCACATCAACATGACTGAAAGATTATTTATAACTATTTCAGAACGACTTTGTTTCAAGATTCTAGTATAGTTTATACATTATTTATTTTCAAAATCAATGTGTGCTAAAAATCCCCAGAGCAGGTCAGTTCCTGACAAAATAAATCAAAGCAACAATCTCTAGAAATAGAATGAGGAAGTCGGTTTCCAGCACTACTTGTCTCTCATTTTTCCTGAACAGTCGGACTCCTGAGTGACATTCATTGACCATAACACCCTAAACTTCTCCCTCTCAACCTGTGGCTGTTGAACAGTTCAGATTTCACTTCATGTTGGTCTCTCAAACTCTTGAGACAGTAATGTATCCTCTTACGCTGTACGAACACATCATTTCCCCATAACCAAGTATTACTCAGGCCGGCTTAGATGTAAGCATGTTTACCTCATCGGTGATTCATCTGTAAGTGTGACAGCTTGTAAGGTTCAAAGGTCCTCCAACACGACACACATTTCATCACAGCAAGCTGAGACTCGGCTCTCTGGGATAAATACGATAATAACAGATCGGCAAATGCTGATTATTCCCAGTGCTGCAATTAGTGGTAACTTTGTTAGTTTATTAACCACATTAGCCAAATAAACTCAAATATATTCATTTGCATCATCTGTGAAGTTGTTTCCCAAGAAGAACTGTCAAACAGCTCCTGGCTACATGTTCAGGAATATGACAATCCTGTCTGACTTCATTGTTCTCGCTTATCCAAAACACAGGTCCTCAATTTATATGTTGCAATAAAATTCAATTTTGCAGATGGGAAAACAGTGAATAATGCAGAGTAGAATTTGGAGGTTCATCAATAAATGAATGCCTTCTTAGTTTCCGTCCTCCTCAAAGTCAAATTACTCTGACAAAACTGTGGCGAAAGTGTGAATGTTGCACTCTGAACAAGATGAACAAACCCCCTTCCCCTTTTCAGGCACGTCAACTGGATGTGTGTATGTGTGCATGTTTGTATGCGTGTGTAGTCAAATGTGGATCATCTTATTTTGTACAAAATATGTCCATGATTGTGCACTTGAATTGTTGCATGCCTGAAATGAATTGATAAAGTAACTAAATAAATAACTATATTTATGTGTGTTTCAGTGGGAAAGACTTCGCTCATCACCAGGTTCATGTATGACAGCTTCGACAACACTTACCAAGTGAGTTTCCTTTTAATTCGTCATTATTCTCGTATTTTCATTCCTGTTTTCTGAAGATGTTGATGTTTGACTGATTGTTTTCCATTTGCAGGCCACAATAGGAATAGATTTCCTGTCAAAGACCATGTACCTTGAAGACAGAACAGTAAGTTTGTGTTTATCACCACCAGTAAATCAGCCCTGTTTGTTGCTCCTGTCTCTTTCCGACCGTAATGTTGTGGTACAAAAGAGGACGACTAACTTCTGACAGGATCGCGCCTTTGTTCCTTTCAACACTTGAGTTACGTTGTTTGTGAACACGCAGCTTTTATGCTGCCTCGAACTGTAATCGGGATACTTGTGTCCACGCGGGCCGTCCTCCCTTTCTCTGTTTCCTCACAACACAAGTTTTCTTCCTCTCTTTCCTGCCCCTCCATCTACTCTCATCACTCTTTTGAAATGAAACACCTTACTTGATCAAGAGGATGGCTGATGACAAGTGAAGGGTGATTATTTCTTCCCCCCCCCAGGCCCAGACAGCTTGTTCTCTCTGGAGATCATTCACTACATGCATGCACGACTCTCTCTCCTCTCTCTCATTAGTCTGACTTTATTTAGTTTCCTTTTCCGTTCACTTTTTTTGTCACTTTGACTTACCTCATTTGTCTTTTTTTTGTTTTTGTTTTTCTCGTTTTATATTCATCCCTTCTGTTTATTATTTTTTATGTTTTTCTCCTATTTTTTCCTTTTATTCTTTGTATCATCCCCGTCCCCCTTCCCGCCCTGCAGATCAGGTTGCAGCTGTGGGACACAGCGGGGCAGGAGCGATTTCGTAGCCTCATCCCAAGTTACATCAGAGACTCTGCTGCTGCGGTCGTAGTGTACGACATCACAAGTAAGTGGATAACGGCGCCGCTGGGATGTTTCCCTTCACCATCGTGTGATCCGTACCTCAGGATGTATAGAAACAAAAGAGTGAAAAGTTACTAACATCGAAGTGATGGGGATGGTTCATAACGACTTGTTTTAAAAGCCGAGCAAATAAACACTTTAATTGTTTTCATAAAGGAAGTTGTTTATATCTGGCCGGCTGAAGATGTGCCTGACATGTTTTCACAGCTGAAGCGTCTCATCTCCTGAATACTGATGTTTTCCTCCTGCTTGTCTCTTTGTCCGTCTTTCAGATGTCAACTCTTTCCAGCAAACCACAAAATGGATCGACGACGTGAGAACGGAACGAGGAAGTGATGTCATCATCATGTTGGTGGGAAACAAGACAGACCTTGCTGACAAAAGGTAACCCCCCCCCCCTCCTGAAGGGGCCTCTGAATTAAGAGCATACCAATGAAGTCATTGATTGTTACTGCTGGTCAGTCGGTGCAAAGTTCCTCCGCAGCACAGATCAGTCAATACCTGACTGACTTGTTTTATTTGGAAATTCTGCTGTTTCATGCATTTTCTTCCTCTTACATGGACTTATTTCATTTCTCGCTGTGCATCTTCCCATTTTTTTTTTTTTAACTCCCCCTTATCTACCACAGGCAAGTATCTATTGAAGAGGGTGAGCGGAAAGCCAAAGAACTAAATGTAATGTTTATTGAGACTAGTGCGAAAGCGGGCTACAACGTGAAGCAGGTAAGAGTGTGTGTGAGTCGTGCTCCGTCGTCCTGCCGCAGATGCTGCTACCTGAGCTCCAGTGCCAAAGGTCCCCGTCTGAAATCGGAGGCCGATAAGTTATTATCGCTGGTTTTCAATGTGTGGGGCGGCATAAAAGTTTAGGGATCAAGGCCCGTTAAGGGGAGAAACCATGATCGAAAGACACAGATATTAGAAGTGAATACATTTTTCAAGCAAGTATTATTGCAACTTGGTAATCATGAAGGTAACAGCCACTGATTATAGGGTCTAACAGGCAATTAAAATGAAAGAGTTTTTCTTATTGTCGATGTAATTAAACAGCCAGTAATGATAACGTATCATTGTGTCTGGAAGTTGGGAGGGAGATCGAAGAGCTCCGTGTCCCACGCTGTGAAAACCCCCGAATTAAGATAGAATACAACCTTTTACTATTTACATATTGGCTACTTCAATTTCTTTGTCCAAATTTCAAAGAAATCTAATTGGAAATACGGTTTCACTTTCTTGCTTTACAAAAACACTGTAAAGACCCGAGCTGTATTGTGAAAATGAATTTGCATTAATGGCATAATTCAGAATATTGTATCAGTTTTGTTAAAGGGCTGCAGGTTAATGCAACATCCATGTTAAACGTTGGGCACCTCAGCTTTAGTAATACCTTGAAACATGACGTCATTTTAAAAATCCATTGAACTTAATGCAAATTAAAATGGACAGCGGACATCAGACGCAGCTGTAACAGCATTTCCCTCATCTAATACTCAGTAAACTTGAGGAGAATAATTAGCTTACTGGGCTGGAAGAGGCCGTCTCATGCAGCTGCTCTGCCTCGTTCTGTTCTCAGGGAAAAATCTTAAGAGTTGCTTTTGCAGCAAGAAAGTGATAATGTATGTTTCCCAGAATCGTGGCCCTTTCAGTTCGCTGATTGACTTGAATAAAGACCAGCTGAGGCCGGTCAGTCTCAGTCAGGTGGAGGCTTTTGGTGGTGAGCGCTGGTGGCAGTAGCTACAGGAAGGAAGGGGCACGACTTGTGAAAACACTTCAACATAATCAGTCTCTTCTTTTTGTTTGTTTTCTCCCCCCCCCCTTGTCTTCATGTCGATGTCTGTGGCGGTGTGTGTCTGTGTGTGTGTGTGTGTGTGTGTGTGTGTGTGTGTGTGTGTGTGTGTGTGTGTGTGTGTGTGTGTGTGTGTGTGTGTGTGTGTGTGTGTGTTTGTGTGTGTGTATGTGTTTGTGTTTGTGTTTGTGTGTTTGTGTTGTTGGCGGTGACTTTTGGCTCATCACAGGCAGATAACCACAGAGGAGGGAGAGCAAAGAGCGAAAGAGATGAATGTTCTGTTTATTGAAACAAGTGCAAAGACAGGCTACAATGTCAAACAGGTAGAGAGTGTGCACCTTGGTGTGTGTGTGTGTGTTCATAGTGCTCATGCGATCTTCTGATTGTTTTCTATGCCACACACGCATGCGTGCATAATGGTGTGCTTTAAACATCAGCTTCCTCTGGTCATGAATTGATTTGCTTTACAAGCTCTCTCCCACCTCTTAACAGATTGTTATTGGCCTATTTGTTGGTTATAAAGCTTAAGTGAGGGGGTCAGAGTTTGCAAACAACCTACATTCCACTAATTACTACAGAAATAGCCTTATTACAGCCGTAATTTGCACGTTATCATGTCTCGCTCAGTCAGATGCTTTTTAATGGGAAGTGAACATATTCAGCATCATCATTTTTCTGAAATCCCATGAAG
This sequence comes from Lipophrys pholis, assembly GCF_963383615.2. Classification (NCBI taxonomy): domain Eukaryota; kingdom Metazoa; phylum Chordata; class Actinopteri; order Blenniiformes; family Blenniidae; genus Lipophrys; species Lipophrys pholis. Next base: position 9,141,413 of record NC_137634.1, on the reverse strand, counting down.
ATCCATCAATCGCTTAAAAGTTCTCTGAGATCTATCATTGTACGATATCAGTGAATCACAACTACATCCTCTTCTCAAGCCACTTGCTCGGCACAGAAATACGGCCCTGCTGCAGCTCCAGCACAGGCTGCTCTATTCATTTTATTAGAAAAGCTGCGATAGGCCTATTTCTCTGCGTGAGCTTCAAGTGGACCTTCTGCTGAATCACACAATAGGAGGATAGAAAGCACGCTGGCTTGGTTTCACTTTGTGTTTTCATCACGCTCCGAGTCTTAGTCCACTTCTGACAGAATACATCTGCCTCTCTTTCCCTGCAGCTTTTCCGCCGCGTGGCAGCCGCCCTCCCTGGCATGGACACCACACAGGACAAGAGCAGAGAGGACAGTATCCTTTGTGGGCTTGTCAGATGTGTCAGAAATCAACCAGGAGCTCCTGCTTCTCTTACATCACGTCCCGGCCATGTGGAAAATTCATCTGCCACAGTGGGATATCTCACTATTGCTGTCGCTTCAGATTTATTTCACCTGTATTGCTGCATTGTGGCTCCAGTCAACGGATCCTGTTCCCTGAATAATCTTAAAAGGAGCTTTCCAGTTCAGTATGACCTCGGCCTTAAAGATGATGGATAGTTTTGTGGTGTTCTTGTATGCATGTTTATAGGTATCCTGACCAGTCCTTTGTCTTTCTGCGAGGTTCCTTAACTCTTCCAACCTTCAGTGATCGACATTAAGCTGGAGAAGCCACCAGAGCAGCCCGTCAGCGAAGGAGCCTGTTCCTGCTAATGTTCCGGCCTTGTCACTTGGCTTCTCCTGAAATCCGTTTGGTTTTCCTGTATATTTCCCCCTCACTACCCCCGCTTCTGCCCAGGGCCTGCCAGAGAACACTACATCTATTTTATTCTCGTCATTGTGGAACAACTGCTCTGATAGTCATAAATCACTTTAATTGAATATTTGCACTGTAACACACGTACACAGCGAGTATTTACAGCGCAGCCTTCTGTAGGGCTCTCTAGTCGTTTGTTTCAGGCATCAAGACGGTGGTACAAGAGTGATGAGTCACTTTGGGAGGAGTTGGTATCCGACGATACCATATTTATCAACCAAACTGAATGATGTTTGAAAGTGACAATATCTTTTGAAAACTCCTGTATTGCTTTAAGCTTAATAAGCACAATGTTGCTATTGTATGCATTTATCAGTCAACTTAATTTGTGATGCAGTTCCAAGTGAGTAGGAAGGATTGATTACATGAGCTATGTTAAAAGTGGTCCGTTTTAAAATTATTATTTTTTTAAATATCCGGGAAAAGTTGCATCGTTGTGTTAAAATGAATCAGCAACGCTCTTGTTGACACGTTAACACCCTGGAAGTGTTCATCTTAAACTAATTTTAAAGGTTGAGTTGCCCTGAACCAGCAGTCACTATTGTCTCACTGTGCACCGTTAAAAAGACAAGTCAGGATATTACAACCACACGATACCAAACCAGCACAGACACACGACTGCACTGTCCACGTCACCGTCCTTCCATCTCCTCCATGTCTGTTTAAAGATGGTTTTATTTTTAACTTAGCTTCCATTTTCTTTTTTTCTTTTTTTTAATTATTTGATAGATCTTTAATTATTTTTTTCCCTTAAAGGCTGCAGATATCATAGATTACAGCTATTTGACGGTAGTATTTGAGGAGGATTTTTACATGAAACCAACCAGAAACATTAGATATGGAGATACAAACCTTTTCGAGGGTAAATTGTATGTAGAGGGCTTCCTTGGTTTTGGGTTTATCTAGTTAAGTTTGCGATCATCTTGATAAACACTTTAAAGACTTTTTATTTTGCTTGTTTTTATTTTTGGCATTGATCTTTTGTTAGTGATCATTCTACATGTGTATTTAATCCACAATGACTTGTAATATTTATTTCTATTGGATCCATGTTTCTTTTATATGGCTGTTAATATCATCACACTTGGTATGGAGTTTTGAATCGCTAATGAAAATATGCATCCATCTGGACCACCTTTAACAGAATCAGTAGAGAGTGTCTGCTGTTTCCACTCAGTGGGAGTTTGATCATATTGATAATATTGTGCAATTTCTGTGTGAACTTATTGAGGAGAGTTTGATTTGTATAGTGTAGTAGTCCTTAACGTTTCTGTCTGGAATGGTTTTAAAAATGAAAGAATAAAAGTACATTTGTCACCGCTGCCTGAAATGACCAAGATGTTTTTGAAAACTGAGAAGTTAAACTGAATAGGAAGTACAATATGCTGACACAAATGTCATATTGCAAATGTCAAAGAAAGAAATGTATGGAGAGAACCAACTCCACTACCTCAAACTGCAATTATCGTGTACAGGAGTTGTTGGAAAATGTTCTGAAATATTACTGATGCCGTACTTATTGAACTGAAATCACAAGCAAAGTACAGTTAAACAGCTGCATACATTCAGTCCACTAAAGCTCCATTGAATAAATACAGTCAAAGCATGTTTCAAAAACAATAGCGTAGCCTCTATGAAAATCACAACATGATATTTAGTTGTCGAAATGTAGACATAACTCATGATGCAGTCGGAATAGTAAAACAAAATGTTATGCAAAAAATAGAATAAAAAAAATCTAAATCTGAGTTCCCATACACCGAAGAATGCGATTTAATTGCTTGACGTTCTAGTATACTGTCACTACAGGTCACGTGTTAAATTTACTACTTCAATGCAGAGCGTTCATAAGAATCTCGCGAGAAATGTAACTAAATCTCGCGGGAGTTTCCCAACCGGCGGTCACCATGGAAACCACCTCAAACAACGCCCGCTGCAGCGCTGACGTTTCTGTCTTCAATGTTCAAAAATGGGCAGCGATTACTACAAGACGCTGGAAATAAACAGACACGCGACGGATGCCGATATAAAAAAGGCGTAAGTCGGTCAGTGCTGAAGCAGATGTTTGTGTAATGTTGTGTACATTGTCACCGTTTGCTCGTTTCTCTTGGAAGATATCGACGTCTCGCCTTGAAGTTTCACCCGAGCAGCAACAACGAGCCCGGAAGCTCGGAGACGTTCAGTCAGCTGGGGGAAGCATATGAGGTTCTCAGTGATCGTAAGTCAAAACCTCAAACTTAATAATTGGTGACAATAAATTGCGTTTAAAGACGTTTCACTCGGGCTCAATCAATTAGGTTCAAATTAGAAAACCATCTCAAGTGAAGGGAATCTTTTTCTAAATATGTAAGATCTTCTTCATTACGACAGACACTTAAGACACTTACTGCTCTTCCATATATATATATATATATATATATATATAAATATATATATATATATATATATATATATATATATATATATATATATATATATATATATATATATATATATATATATCCTTGTTGAGAAAAAACATTCAGCCAATTAAACAGATTGTGCAAAATTCTTTATTCTTTATTAAAAAGGCAGGCCATTCTCAAGAGTATTTTGTCAGTATTTCCTGGTGCTGTGTCTCTAGAATATAATCGTCTTTATTCATGACAGCTCGGAAAAAAGCGACCTACGACAGGTTTGGTGAGGAGGGCCTGAAGGGCGGCATCCCGCTGGAGTATGCCAGCGGTGGAGCTTGGTCCTCAAAATATGCTTACCACGCCAATCCAGAGAAAACATTCAGGCAGTTTTTCGGTGGCAACAACCCATTTGCTGGTAAGAAAACACAATCATTGACGACAGGCTGACTGTGACTCTTCAGATCAAACCAGCTGCATGGATTCAATTGTTTTCTTTCCTAGACTTCTACACTAATGATGTGCCGATGCAGCTTGGTGGGCTGCAGCCAGGAGTGGTGAAAACACAGGATGCCCCCATAGAGAGAGACCTTCACCTGTCCCTGGATGATCTATTCCATGGCTGCACCAAGAAAATCAAGATATCTCGCAGGGTTCGAGCTCCCATGTGGGACGTTCACGTTCGACTGTTTGCTCATAGGCTGGCATTCAATATGTTATAACATCCAATATGATGTAAATATAGTCTTTATTCAGATATGTTCACTGCTCTATGTATTTGTCAGGTTATGAATGAAGATGGACACACTTCCGGTATCAAAGACAAGATCCTGTCCATAGAGGTAAAGCCTGGATGGAGGGAAGGCACTCGAGTGATTTTCTCCAAGGACGGAGATCAGGTGAGGGAACCATTTAAGCAATGTTTGAATAATTCAATCTATCTGTCTAATTGTTTGCTTTTTATTTTTATTTGGTGCAACAACGTGTGTTATGACCACTTTAGTCCTGTAGAGCTGTCCGTGGTGCTGAATTAGCTCACTGTGGTCTCTGATTTCTGAAAATGCATAAAAGTCACAATCAGCTCTCAATGTTTCTTTATGAATTGAGTGATGCAAACTTAGTTAATGGATTATCTTGATTCATTCTGTTTTTGGAATCACAAGTAAAGACAAAAAATTATTTGAGTTTGTGCTTATGTAAATGGGAACTTGTGATCACTGGCAAAGTATTTATTTGATCCAGTGTAACTTACCTAAGAGGAAAGGTGGGAACAAAGCTTTTTTTTTTTAATTCTACTGGATTTTGCCTGCAGGGACCGAACAGCATCCCCGCAGATATTGTGTTTATAGTCCGAGAGAAAGATCATCACCTGTTCAGACGAAAACACAATGACCTGATCTGCACATTGAAGATTTCTCTGGAGATGGTGAGTCACGGGTGTATTCATACACTGGTCACATTTATATTAGTGTGTTTGGTTTATTAAACACTGATTTCCTCTCTAACAGGCTTTGACTGACTTCTCCGTGGATGTGCAGACACTAGATGGCAGGCTTCTCTGTGTGCCCATCAATGAAATTGTGCAGTAAGTGTTCTTATGTTGAAACTAATGTTATGCTCAAAAAGCAGACGTAGGTGTGTAGTTTTATAAAAGCTTTTAATGTGTCATTAATCTCAAATCAACAAAGATTAGGAGAAGAAAATGGGATGATCAGAAATTCAAACACTTTTTTTGATCAATGCTACACAGAAACTGGGGGAGTGTTTGTTTTATTTTTTTCATTTTCATTTTCTGCATCTGTTTTCTCTTTCTTATCTGTTTGTCACAACATATCAGCCCGGCATTCGAAAAAGTGCTGACTGGAGAGGGAATGCCATTCTTTCAAGATTCTTCCCAGAGAGGAAACCTCATCATTTCTTTCGACATCCAGTTTCCAGAAAAGCTCTCTGCTGAGAGTAAACGCCTGATCAAGAAAGCTTTGTCATTAAAGTAACGATACACGTGTTGCTCCTCTAAAGCTGATTTCTTATGCCCACATTTCATCCATGAGAGGGAGAGAGAGAGAGGCACCGGTACAAACTGTATTACTTTGGACTTAAATATGCACTGGAAGTCAAGAGCAATGAAGTTGCAAAGCCTTGTGACAGACGGTAACAGTTACATCACTGTTGTGTGGCTGTGATTGGCTGCCATCATGGCTCGTTTGAGCTGCTCATATGTCACGAACATCACGACGTTCCAGGAGCCCAGGCGTAAAAAAGAGGGCATGAATCTGAAGGGAGAGAAAACAGAGGAACAACAAGCTTCAATCATTTCTAGATGTTTATGGAATGTTAGTCTGACATTTTGTTTTTCTGCATTGACCATGCAGTCATGGTTTACCCTTTATAAAAGGCACGTGGTCCCTCTTTGGTCATCATGGCAGCAGCACAGTTCAGGACGCTGCAGTACCGTCCACCGGCAGAGTTCATGTATCTCGTCTTGACGACATCCACAGGAGAGGCGATGACGGTTGTGCATAGCCCTGCACCAAAGGCCGACACAAAGTGGCATGGCAGGTTATCTGTGGAGGAGAGGATGGAAGTTCAAACGCCGCGATCACAACCGCCGTGTTTCACAATCTCAAGTCAAATGGAGCTAAAGCCACTTACCCGTGAGTGGAGTGGACACCAGGAGCATATCCTTAATAAAGTCATACGTCACCAGCTCGGTGCAGTTCACTATGGCGTTACGTGTGATGTTTGGAGCTGTACCTGCATGACAGGTTTATATCAGACTTCCTGAACATAATGAGAGAATCACCCAGATGACAACTGTTAAGCCCAAGATACCTTTCCAGAGACCACGAACACCTTCTTCCTTAGCAATGGTCTTGTAAGCATCAATGGTGCTACGGTAGCGTCTGGAGAGGCCAGGGGACCTCGTCTGTGCCTGGAAGCGGACTTTCACCACGTCTGTGGGCTGAGCAAGGGCAACGGCCATGGCTCCAGTGGTTCCTCCAGCCAGCAGCCGACTGCCGATGCCGGCGTCTGCAGAAGTGAAGGGGAGTGGTGGAGGGTTTTCTCAACAAGATTAGAAAACATTGGTAGATACTCACGGTCAGAGCCTTTAGTGTAGAACTGTTTTACAGAGTCGTAGAGACCAATGCGGACAGAAGCGAAGCTCATCTGCCTCTGGAGTCCTGCCGCCAGTCCACTGTAAAGACTGCGAGCTCCTTCTGTGCGTACCATGGTAGTGATGGTGCCAAACACGCCGCGGTACTTGACTGCAGGGCTTTTTCCTGGAGCTGCCGAGCCTCTGGCCTCTCCCTGGATCTGTGTAGAATGGAAATGAAAACTCAGTGAAGGGGAATAATAAAACTATAATAAATCTCATAAACTTTTGCTGCAGGCCAGCGCTTTTCAAAGTTTATGCCGAGCCCCGCTGCGGTGTGTCGGGGTGCAGGAGAGGGGGGGGTGGGGGGGGGGGGGGGGGGGGGGGGGGGGGGAACACAGTTCATTGCTTTTCCCAGGGGGATTTTTTTTCATTCACCTTTTTGAAAATGAGTTATGTGAAACAATTCAGAGAATAAATCCATTAAATCCTACACAATTTATGGATCCCAACAGCTTTTAGCAACAATATCCTCTTACAAGTCTGGAAGTGAAAACAAAGATTAAGACTTGGTTTGAGAGAAAGGAAGCTGACAATGAATTTAAAGCTCTGTGAGGGACACTCACAATAAAACTGTTGGTGCATTCACTATATCTCAATTGTCACTAACAAGCACATTAAACTAACTGCACATAAGCTTCTTTTTATTTTGTTTGTCTTCACCTGCAGCCGCACTTTGGCTGTGTCCAGGGGGAACGTGAGCAGATCGGCGATGCAGGCTGCCGTTCCTGCACCCACAAACTTTACAGCTGCAGATGGAGGCACGTCTGCTGGTCCAAATCCAACCATTTTCCAAAAATCCTTTTAAGATCGATGCAAGAAGTGAACAGGCTTGTTTTATTTGGACAGGGCAAAAAGATCCTTGGAATCTGAAATAGAAAAAAAATTAATAAATAAAAACTTAACCACTCTATCTAAATTAAATGGAGCCTCCAGCTGGTGGATATCTTATGTTTATATAACTTGTTATTAAGCGAAAACATCCCATTGAGTCAGAAGTTTGATTATCCTAGATGTTCAGTACATTCTGTACTGTCAGACTTTGTTCATTTATTTTGACTATTAGAACATGTGTCACATCTAATTACACATATTAACAATTCCAAACAAGTGAAACGCTTACCTTTGTTGAAGCAGTCAGTGATCAGGATTCTCTAAAGGCGTCTCTTTGGCTGAATTTTGTCCCAGCTATAAATAGCATCCCTTGTTTTTCCATAGAAGATTTTTTTAAAGTGTTGAGCCTTAAGATCATACTCCAAATCCTGAAAATCAGATTTTGATTAATTATTATTATATACAATCCCCCCCAAAAAACTATATAATTCAAAAAGGTGTACTTGTACCAAAGTTTGATTTGTTATTGATAAAGTTCTGGGTAAAATTTCTCTCCAAGCAACAAAATCCCAAATGAATCGTTCGCTCTCAGGAGATGAATGAAGACGATGCAGTGCTGTGGAGAGGAGAGGCGCCTTTTTAAATACGACCATGATGCTGTTACATCACAGCACATGTGTTCCTGAAGGGGCCGCACCCAAACCATATCTCCGCCGCTGCCGGTTGGTCAAATGGGTCGACTATAAATCTGCCTGTGCCACAAACGTCTTAGTCTTGTATTTGTCTGTTGTGTCACGGCAAATCTATTTGAAGTTCAGATTCATTCTCTTCACTTCATATTGAACTTTCTTCTTTACATGGTATCTTCAGATGTACAAACACAAAACATTCATTTCTTTGTTTTTTTTTGTTTTTTTTTTATATATTTTGAAAGCTGTATTTATAGAATTGCCTTTCCTAAATAGCTCAAAGTCGCTTGTTTGCAGTTCCGTTGGGTGTTGTTGAGCTTTCAGAATGATTGCTGAGTCATGATGAAAACACAAGAACATGTCGTACACAGCGCGCCAAATTAGAGCCATATGTTGGGACCGGTAATCACCTCACCGCAGCATTTTGTAAAGACACGCTCCAGGTTTTTCCTGCATTTATCAGTGAGGTGGGCCCCACTGAAACAACCAACATCATACTGAAAAACACATCTTTGGTCAAATATGGAGAAAAAAAATTGTTGTAATCTATAAGATAATGTTACTGGAAAGGATGTGATGACGCGCATGAGTACATGTTGTCCTGCATGGTTAATTGTATGTGGTGGTGTGCCTGTGTATCTTTCTGAGCCCTGTTGTTAAACTACAGCAACCGGAGCAGGTTTTACTTCAAATACTGTGAGGCTTTCAAAACGTGACTGTGTTCAACCCTAATAACCAAATACAAGATGTGAAGTTGAATTTAAAGCTAGAATACGTAACACCACTCCCCCTGAACCCACGACAATCAAGTTTATATCAACACCTTCCCTACAACTCCAGTGATAAGATGCATCTGTTTATTTCAATTATGTGACATACAAAAGAGTACTTTGAGAGCTAAGCAACCAACATAAGAAACAATGGAAATGACAGCTGAAAATAATAATGAACATTTATTTATTAATAAAATAAAACAAAAGCAAAATAATGATTCATTGGCCAGCAATAAATCAGCCAGTCACCTTAAACGTTACATCTCCCACGACTATACAAAACTCAGATCGTGTAAACAATGGACGGAATGGAAAGGTTGGACAAAAATTCACATTCACATCAAAGGACATCATCCCTCCATCCATCCATCCATCCATCCATCCATCCATCCATCCATCCATCCATCCATCAGTCTCCTATACTGCCTTATCCAGCTCAGGACTTCAATGTTATCATCACCAGGGAACCAGGGGAAGCTTTGCACGCTGATAATACAAAAGATACAGTAAAGTACATGATTGACTTTTGCTTATGTAGAAAGTTACACTTACTAACACCCATTACCTTATTACTTCATTGTTGTAAAGTTTGCTATCCACTATGCTTGCCGATCAAGATTAGAGTCTGTTTGTGAATAAGAGGAAAACTTTAACTCTTCTACCTAAACATTCAGTGTCTGTCTTTTCCATCTGAAGGAGCTCATTGCATTTCTTGATGCTCCATCCTGATAATGTGATGATACCTCAAGATTGAAGTTGCGACAAGTCTTTACAGCAAATGTTTAAGCTCTTAGAGCTCACAGAGTCCTCCTCTGTGCCATACTAGCTTTGTGACGAGAGGCGCCATGTTGACTTCAGGTCTCTCTGGAGCGTCTAAACTTGCACAATGGATTTCCAGTCGCCACCACTGTGCTGCTGGTTAGGCTGTTGAATCTGTGCGATCCTGACGTCTTGCTGTCAGAATGGTGACTCCCAATACTGTTGAGCTCTTGTCATCCCTCTTTTAATTTGTTCATATGATACAAACATGACAATGTTCCAGGATCCCAGTCGTAGAAAAGAAGGCATGAACCTAAAAAGAGTATAAGAGAGAAACGAAGTTGAACAAGTGTTCGAAGGTGTGGATTTCATCATCGTGTAGATGTGACACAGTGTCTAGTTACCCTTTATAGAAAGCTGTGGGTCCTTCATTTCTCAGCATCGTGAGAGTGCAGTTGAGAGCGCTGTTGTACTGACCAGTCCCTGAATTCATGAACCGTGTTTTAACCACATCCACAGGAGAAGCCACAACTGTGGTGCAGAATCCAGCACCGAAAGCGGCTGTGAAGTGGCATGGCAGGTTATCTGTGTGTGTGTGTGTGTGTGTGTGGGGGGGGGGGGGGGGGGGGGGGGGGACAGGAGTCGAGTCAAATCCTGCAAGAGTAAATTACATTTCGCCATTTTCATCATTTTGACGTCTGCATCTTTATCTCACCTGACATTAAGTCGTACTTTAGGATGAGTTCTTTAATCATGTCATAGGTCACCAGCTCTGCACAGTTCACTATTGCGTTACGAGTGATATTTGGTATGCAGCCTGGGAAAAAAGCAACAGATTTAAAAATGAGAAAAGAGCAATTGGATTCCCTCCGAATTTGCCACAAACAAAAGGCAGAGCGCGTACCTTTCCAGAGGCCTCGTACGCCCTCGTCTCGAGCAATCGTCTTGTAGGCGTCCAAAGTGCTGTTGTACCTGCGTCCACCGTCAGCGAGCCGGACCTGGGCCTGGAAACGCACCTTCACCACGTCGGTCGGTTGTGCCAAAGCAACGGCCATTGCTCCTGTCGTGCAGCCCGCCATGAGTCGGCTGACAATCCCAGCACCTGCGCAGCACATAGGGTTGTTAGTCACAGTGAAGTCGTCCGACAGAAAATGACCTTGTTCATTCACTGTGAGGGACATGGAACTCACTCTCGGTGCCTCGAGAGTAGAACTGCTTCATGGAGTCGTAGAGACCGATACGGACTGAAGCGAAGCTCATCTGCCTCTGAAGTCCTGCCACCAGCCCGTTGTAGAGACTCCTGGGCCCCTCTGTGCGCACCATGGTCGTGATGGTACCAAACACTCCCCGGTACTTGACTGCATTTCCTCCTTCAGCTTTCTGGGACTCTCCTTGAATCTGGCAAAGAGCACGTCAAGAATTTCTAGCAGCTGAATAATATTAATTTGATCAAATCTGGATTTAAAGTGCAAACAAAAAATATATATATAGATAAAGTTTAGAACATTGCATCTTACCTGCAGTCTGACTTTTGCTGTGTCCAGTGGAAAGGTGATGAGATCAGCAATGCAGCCCGCGGTGCCGGCTCCGAAGAATTTAACAGCAGCAGAGGGCACGACGTCTTTGGGTTTCATGCCAACCATTTCTATGATCGGACTGATTACATAAACGGAAAGATATGCTCTTAATGCAATTTGCTCAGAATATAACTCTCCACAGCAAACACGTTAGAAGAGATTTCTCAGCCTCAGACAGACACACATGGAACGCACTCTACGTTTTTTTTTTTTTTCTCACACTTACTAATGCTTGACCCCAGTCAAGCCTTGGTGTGGAGGTCACACAATGCACACAGGAGATATTTCAAGTGTGTTAAAGTGCTGTGCATACCTGTCAGTGCAGTGACGAAGGTTTCCTCAAAAAGTAAAACCGTTCTCCAGAGGAAGTGCTGTCGTGGAAATACTTTGGGCCATAAACCGACCAGCAAGTGTGCAAATGCTCTGTGGGAAAACAAGCATGTTTCATTTTATTTGTGAGGAGATGACAGGGTGGATTTATTATCAGGAGCAAGTAGCACATTGTTCTGATCGTGTACAGCAGAACATCTATTCATTGTAAAAAATGTATTTGTATTTTTCACATTGTAAACTGTTTCTATTGAGTGAATCAGGATATTAAAAAACACCAATAAAAAAAGGTTTCTAATTTCAGAAAGGTTTCCATCATGTTGATTCATAAATTTACCTTCTTTATTTTCCAAGAATGTTATAATCCAGTGAAAGGTTTAATAAAAATCCATTGAGTGATTAGTCCCTTTTGCGTCCTCGTCTCATGCTGTTGGCTCACTGTCTGACTTGGGAAGAAGCCTCTGAATATATACTCTCTCCTGCACATGACTGCAGGGCAGTCGAACAACTTTGGCACAGCTGTTATGTGAATGTTTACCAGCTATGATGTACAGTCGGATACATGAGCACTTGTTGATCTGTTCCTTCTGGTGTTATTATGATAGCGTGTTTGTAGGCTCTACAAAAGCACAGACCATTCTTAATATTTCTCCAAACCAAGCATTGTGAGGTTGTTCTTTTGTTCTGAATGTATTTCAACATCATCATGAACTTTTTTTTCTAACCATAACTTGTTTATGTAAAATATTTCTGTTTCAACGTGCTCGGGTTCCGTCTCAGCTCTCTGCAGTGACATTGTGTTTTCTCATTGGCTGATAAATGCAGCCAATCACGTGAAGAGGCCTGTCTGGATTCTCTGCATGTTCATGTGGGGCATTCAACTTTCCTGAAAGGAGTTCCTCTGTTGGGTAACATCCCTCTCGTCCCTCCCCATCTACATCAAAGGGCTTTTGGAATTCCCTCGCCCCGCCTCCCTGCCTGTCGTAAAAGTAACAACATGTTCCCGGCTCTGGAACCGCCACGCTTTCTCAGCCAATCCATACATTGAGCATGGTGGGAGGGGGCACACAGACTCGGAACACGATCAGTCAGGCTGGAGGCCGAGTGGAAAAAGTTTGAGAGGGGAGACGCTTTGTGCATGAAGTGTTGGGCTCCTGTGTGAACACGCCTCTTGAAGCATGTGATTTTCCACCGCCGTTCTCTGTCAGGGTCCCAAGAAGCCTCGTGTTGAGTCACACTGTTGACTGTGCAAAAACACCTTCATATTTCACCTGCAATTATCTGTCAGAGTGCAGCTAAAAACTACTTTTAAAATAAATCACATGTTCATGTCGCGTATGCGCTTGAATTATTTCATTTTCCACCTAATACGTTTATGTATGTGTGTGAATGCATTTATTTTTCTACAAAACAATTGCTTTTCCAAAAGTAAAATATAAATGATGATTTACTGACATCTAACATGGATCGATGGATGTGTCTACCGCTGAAGGGGCTGTGCAGAAGTAAGCAGGAGCCCCTCTTACCACCTGCTTTCCTCTTTAAAAAAAACTGTTCCCTGAGAACACTGTGTCAGTAACCTTTAAGCACTCACTCAGACGTGTAAACAACTCAGTGGACCAGCCTCAACCAGCTGGCACTGACCTCCCCCAGACACCTCCTGAAAATGACACTGAGCTGGCAAAGTGTGTGACGTCACACCGCAGTGCCCTGCTGAATACCACGAACCTTTAAACAGTGCTGTGAAGCAGATCATCTCCATTACACTATTCATAAAGAAAAAAAGGAAAACTTGCACTATAAATAGAGTCAGCCTCTGCGTCACCAAAAGGTTATTGGAGCACAGTGCAAGGCCCTACATGTTAGGGTTTTTTTTTTATGGACATGGGGCAGGAAGGCCACACTGATCCAACAAGATATTTATAATGTGTGGGGAAAAAGTGAAAAATGGGCACTGGAACTGAAAAGTAAGTCTTCTCAGGATGTTGTACAAAAGTTTGGGAATTAATTCTGGCTGACTAAAACTTCCCAGGCAGCCCCACTGCTCAGTGATCAGGCCATTGTTGTTTTTCCGATTTTAGTCATTCGCTTTTCATCTGTTCTGTCCTTTTGCGTGGATTTCATAAGTCTCTGAAATCTCTCCACCGAACAGCAGTGGATCAGCCAGATCAAAGAATATTTAGGACTGCAGTTTCCCGAAAACAACAACAAAACAACCCAAAGATAAACTCTTATCCCTAGAATTTTCCTCTTCATATTGTCGATAATTGCCTAAAAAAATGTAAACGGTGATATGCTTTCTTTGCATGACAAATGACAAAGGACTTCCTGCTTTCACTTATCTTGGCCATGTATACTATACAGATTCTAAATTTGAAGTTTGTACATAACCATTGCCATGAAGCATTAACTTCTGAGCTGCACAGTAATACAGTCGTCAGTACAATCATATCACAGTGGAAAAATGCAGAGTAAAAAAAACCCAAACAACATGTTTGTGCTGTTAGACTTTGGAGTGTGTTTCTGTGATGGAACTTGTCCGAGGTGCAGCCTGATCCCCACTGTGGTCGACTGAGATTGACCCAGGTCAGTGTGACCCAGAAGATTCAATATAGAGAGTGGATGGATGGAGTCAACTTCCTGTAAGGTATGTGACCCTGCCTCAGCTGCATGTGTAAAGAACAAGCTGCTGCCATCTTGTGTTTTACAAATGTATAGTGAACAAGATATACCACTGGTCTGAAGTAAGCTGAAACATGTAAACCAAAGCAGAAATCAAATATCTAAGAACCTCATCTTGAGGTAGGAACAGTTTCTTTTTCTCACTTGTTTGTGATAGCATTGAATTCTTTACTTCTCCAAGTCAAATCTCATTTCTAATGTGTCATGTCTCTCCAGTTGTTGATGAAAAATGTTTTCGCTGTAAATTGTACGGTGACTGGGTTTGTCTTGCTCAGGAACAATTCAATATACGGACAGATGGGGAATCGAACATGAAACATGATTGATATGTTCACAAATGATGAAACAAATCGAGATGAACATAAATAAACAAAATTTCCGAATGTATGTCCTGCCATGTTAAACTATTGTCAATAACGTATGAGTCTCCTCCAACATGTGAACGTTTATTCTCATTCAGGGTGAGCCTTGCATTTGCCCTCCTGTCGTAAATACTAGTTGCCGGTAGGTGGCAGTAATGCTTCCACGTGCATTCACCAACACACGATCTCAGACAAACGTCGAGGAAGAAATGGAGCGCCTCTAATTGCAGCCGCAAACACAGCAGCAGAAGAAGACTGCTAGCCATTAGCTTGTTAGCCAAACGCAATTTCCCCAAATGTCTGTCTAACATTCGTCGCAGGAGTGGAAACGAATCATATGCAGCGGAGTGGAGAGACCGGGGCGTTAAACCGAGCCGAGTTCTGACGACATGGAGAAGCAGCTGCATTTGAACCTGTTAGCCTCCAGACCCCCCATGGCAGGTGGATTTCAATCCAGCTCCAAAATGAAAATGGGGTAAGTTAGCGTCTCACTGGCAATGTAACGTCTGCAACGGGAGGCTTCTTAAACATGTTTATTGACATCTAGTTCAACGAAAGTTGATTTAATGCTCCTGAAAGTGAAATCGTGACTTCACAGTAGAAGTGGGTGCGATAGCCAGGCTACGTTAGCTGCACACAGTTTGGCCCATCAGTCAGTGCTGTGCTTCACAACACTGGTTCACCTGGTCACACCAGTTTAAAATCATCTTAATCCGCAGTATTCTAAGGTATTGCATCTCTGCATAACTGTTGTGGTTTGCAGGGTTTGTGTCATCTCCAGTGTCCTTCTGCACAGTATTTACATTGGAGACTTTGGCTCATCCAAAATCTGTTTTCTCCTTGTTAAAGTCGTTTTAATCACAAACAACAACAACATTACTCACAGGTTTGTGTAATTGTGAAGTAAGACAGAAGTAAAGTCAACACAGCAGGGGAACATCACACCAGAGTTTAGTTTCAGATACAAAGAGAAATAAATGCCTAAGTGAACAACACAGATAAACAAAAATATCCTGCTTCTGTTTTGGGATTACAGCTCTTATCTTCCAGCCCATTTTCCAAAGTTCATTCATTTAAAAATTCCTCCTAACTACTGCAGCGTGTGACCACAAACTTTGCCCTTTCTAATAGATACACAGGGAAGAGAGTTTTTTTTGTGTGTGAATTGCAGGATAATGTTTCTCACGTCTTCTAACAGAATGACACCGGACCTGGAAAGTTTACGTTTTGCCTTTTGTTTCTACACAGACCTGGACGAAAGAGAGATTTCTCCCCCCTGCCCTGGAGTCAGTATTTCGAAACGATGGAGGATGTCGAAGTGGAAAATGAAAATGGCAAAGATATATCCTTGAATTGTTGTCTGTCTTTACGAGTTTCAACATGTACAACCAGAAATAATAAAGATGGCCCTTTTTACTTTACATACATAGTTTTATCAACGATTGACCAATAATTTCAACTTTTATATTTAACGTTAATGAACCGGTTTAAACAGTGTATTTGCTTGGCTGCACCTATTTTAGTTGTGGTTTTCCTTGACTGCCTTGAACATTTTCAGAATTTACTGCAGTGGCTCCCATGGTCCAGTGCTGCTCCTGCTCCATGGAGGAGGTCATTCTGCACTTTCCTGGGCAGTGTTTACTGTAAGTATTATAATTAGAGCTAATTTTCTCACTTGTGTAGTGTGAAGTACTGTTACTTTATTGCAAAGGATTTCCTGCAGACCAATTAACATGTTTTTTCATATTTGTTTTTGGAGGCGGTTATTTACAACAGGATCAACTGCAGGGTCGTGGCTATGGACCTTCGAGCTCATGGTAAATATAGGAAGCTGCATGCTTGCAAGTGTTTTGATTAAATCGCTACATAAGAAATGACGGGATATCTCTCTGACGTATTTGGCAGTTCATTCTTCACACAATCATGTATTTGAAACAGAATTACGGCAAATTGGTGTCTCTCTTTTCACCTGCAGGCGACACCAAAGTGAAAAATCCTGAAGATCTCTCTGCAGACACGATGGCCAAGTAAGTTGTATGTACATTGTAGAAATAAAAAATGATTGAACAACTGCTCGTAGTTTTGCGTCATATAATGGTGATGATCATACTGGCCTTTAAGGACAGCAGATATTAGAAGTTGTGACGCTTATTTAGATACAGCATATCTCAGCATCTTATTTTTTATAAAAGAATAAAGGTCTTTAAAGTCTCTAGTGGGTATTAACATGTGGATTGCTCACTGGACACTGGAAAAACAAAAGGTCATTTCTTACTGGATTATCAACCTGAACGCAATGATACTTCCACATGATAAAATTGTGTCAATTTTTTTTTATAAGGGATATTGGAAAAGTGGTGGAGGCTCTCTATGGCGAGAACCCTCCTCCCATCATGATTATTGGACACAGCATGGGCGGAGCCATTGCTGTTCACACAGCCACAGCTAATCATGTACCGTCCCTGCTCGGTCTCTGTGTCATCGACGTGGTTGAGGGTAAGTTCTGAAGTAAAGTGCATGACGTTTGTTTTTATATTTGCATTTGTTTCCCTTTGTAAGCTTGGAATATTTAAGGTCGTGGTTAAATTCCATCACTGTGTTTCACAATCATTGATAATGTCGTTCAGGTACAGCAATGGATGCTTTGAACAGTATGCAGAATTTCCTAAGAAGTCGGCCAAAGACATTTAAATCTCTGGAGAATGCCATTGAGTGGAGGTGAGCATCACATGGGAATTTGATACGTGTCTTTACTCGAATATGACCGAGCTTTGTTGAGTTAACCTGCTGCCGGAGTTCTTTTCACTTGACTGTCTCCCTTCTGAGATCTGGGATTTCTATCCTCACACACTTTATTACCATCAATCTCTTTTTGTACACAATCTCCTCCAACTTGTTTCTCATCTTTATTTCCAGTGTAAAAAGTGGGCAGATCCGAAACATCGAGTCTGCGCGAGTGTCAATGGGAGGTCAGGTGAAAAAGTATGTCTGCACGGTTTCCTGTCCTTAAGTAAAGTCCTCTGTGTGTTTGACTCTTTCAACGAGAGTTTTTCCTTGTTCCGCCCTGACGTGCACAGATGCGAGGAGTCCACCAGCGGTTCAGGGGTCTCCAACAGCATTGGAGAAGGTATTATTGAAGAGGAGGAGGATGAAGAGGCCGAGGAAGAATCCAACAAGAAAAGGATGAAGGAAGACGAACAAGAGGTTCCGCCTCCTCATCTACCCTGCTGATGTCTTTGAGCTGGCAAGAGATTGCGCTGTTGCTCTAATCTTCTCACGTCTTCCATCTACAGATTAAAAAAGAGAGCATCTTCACCTGGCGAGTTGAGCTGTCAAAGACGGAAAAATACTGGGAGGGCTGGTTCAGAGGACTGTCTGCCCTCTTCCTCACCAGCCCGGTGCCAAAACTGCTCCTGCTCGCAGGTTCGACCTCAAACTTCCCCACAAAGAGTTTGCATTGCTTTTAGGTAGTTGCAGTAATCGCAAGTCCGTGGCAGTCCTACTTGTATTGATCAACGCAAATGATAAACATTTTCTCAGCGATTGACTGCACAATTTCACCAGTGACTTGTTCCATCTGCAGGAGTGGACAGGCTCGACAAAGACCTTACTATTGGACAGATGCAAGGTCAGTCAAGCCAAATTTTCATTCCAAGTCCCCCCCCGCAAAAAAAGTTTAACATAAACAACATATCACATGTTGAAAAGTGAAAACTTTTTTTTACCAGTCACACATGGATTTCTCCTGGTTATTATCTTCATAAAAAGGTTTTTAAGGGAATTGTAACACGAAAGAATTAATTTGTGACGTATGTTTTCTTCCGTGCATAACTAACAAACTGTCTTTGCTTATTGTTTCTTCTTCTTTTCAACACATTTTTACTCCGTTTCCCATCTTTTTTTTGGAATTGTAACTCAAAGAAAATGTTTTGTGTTTCCGTGCCCAGGGAAGTTTCAGATGCAGGTTCTCCCTCAGTGCGGCCACGCTGTTCATGAGGACGCTCCTGATAAAGTAAGCACTTCTCATCCGACTTGATGTATTGTTCTTCAGTGTCACTATGCGAGTCTTCCTGCACTCCTAAACCTTGTGAGCGGTGGTAGATGTTACACACACACAAGCAAAAGAATTCAACCCTACACGTGGTTTTGTTTGTTTGCACGGGAGAGTGCCATCAACGCGTGTGTTTTTAATCGGATCGTGTGTGATCTGCAGGTAGCAGACGCTCTAGCAACATTTATGGTCCGGCACAAATTCACTGAGTTTAAAGAGGGATACCTGTGGTGAGTGGACTTTTATTGATCTCCAGTATGAATAACAGTACTTGTGTGGAATTCTGGAGGTTTAAAGGGAAACTTGTAAAATAGCATCTCATAACATTTGATATTCATTTGCAAAGGGATGGACTAATAATCCTACTACTCTTCTTTATTTTATTTATTTTTTTAATCTTCCCACAGCTAATTCCCTCTCAGAATCAAGCCAGCAGCTGTAGAAGAAATCTTTCAAGATTCATCAACATTATTGTTAAATTTAACAACTCATTGTTATTGTTACCTTCTCATGTTGCTTTTGTTATGTAGATATTTGCCTTTTAGTTTTGCCTTATTTTTCTTGAAATTCATCTTTTCTTTTTTTTCTTTCTTTCTTTTTGTCTGAAAAAATGATTCTTTTCTTATTTAAATATTTCGGAGTGATTGCGTCAATGTTATTGAGTGTTTTCAATGTTTGAATTCCGGTGACAATTAAAGATGGATGCCGCCAATAACGATCTCCAAGCATTTAAAGCTGCTTCGTCTCCTTCAAAGATTACAGAAGTACTTTAAAAATGACAACTTGTTGGCTCATATTAAAAAAAAAACGGTTTATGGTGTGGGCAATAAATGTGTTAATTGATGTTTTTTTTATTTTAGTATGTAAACATTTCCATTCTGAATAATTTTCTGACAATAAATTCAAACCTTTTTGGGAGAGGTGCGTCACAGAAAAAGGCTCCAGCATTTATTTTTATCTTGTAACTATAATTCAGCATGATATGCCATTTTGTTTGTTGTTTTCTTTAAAAACAACTACAATCTCAAAATATCACAGTTTGTGTTAAACATTTCTCGCCCTAGATGTGACTATTTCAGCTACACGTGAGCAGTTACTAAAACTTCATCTCACCTGCATGTGCCTGATTTACTCAAAGGAATTAAAAAAAACAAAACAAAAGTGAGTTTTAATTGTCCCTCCATGGATTAACACTTTCGACGAGACGTGTCATGTAAACAGGTCAATTATTAATGAAGTGTAATTGATGTCCTGAAGGACCGAAACCTCTGAGATCATTCTGTTTTTCTGTAAACAATGCTGTCGTGTAATGAGAAGGAGCTTTAATAGCATCTTTTACACAAAGACTGAACGTGACAAATTCAGATAGATTAAATTTAACTCTACATTAGTTACGAAACTTGAGTATAACAACACAAGCAAATGCTTTCTTTCTTTGCACCGTTTCTCAGTCAATGGCTGCAATTCACAGAACTTCAGCCCGAATAACTGTCATCCACAGCTGTGCAGTGTTGGTGGGTTCAGGCGCAGCGACCACCTCTCTCCTGTCACCGTCAGGCTTGTTGACTAACGATGAACACTGAACAATGTAACGGGACTAAGTCAATCAAGGATTTCCTTCCCATCCCAAAGTTGATGGTTTTGATTCCACATATTGCTTAATTTTCTTATGTTTTTGGGCAAGAAACTGAACCCCAAATTGCTCCTAATGGAGGTAAAGCGTTTTGTATGGCGGCTCCTGCCAACAGTTCAAAGCACCATGGGACAGCTGAAGCAGTGAAAACTAAGAAAAAAGACGATATACTTTATCAGTTCCATTGGGGAGCTACATATTTCTCTATTTACTCCATCTAATTCATAGTTAACCTTGGCTACACCTACTCGCAGTGGTGGGCTGACTCAGTGATGTGACCGGCGAGCAACTAGGGGTCAAGGGTCATGCTCGTATTAGTTGTCCTTTAGAGTTCCCACCTTCTGTAACTTTACCCTCCTTAGGGTTGCCAGGGGCAACAGCCGATCCCAGCTAACTATGGACGACCCTGGACAGGTCACACTGAGACACAGTCACATTCACACCTACAGGCAATTTAGAATCAGCAATTAACCTTAAATATATGTTTTTGGGGTGTGTGAGCAAACCGGAGTAAAGCTAATGCTAATGGAGGTACACTACATGAAAGAAAACTTATTTTTATGTGTCTGTGTTTTTTCGTTTTGTTTTGAGGAAATATTTTAAAGATATAAAAATATTTTCTCTTAAAGCGTCACACAAAATACACTTTATCTGTTGTTGGATTCAGGCCTGCTTGTGACTTAACCCAGCCCGGATAACCTCAGTCCTAATGATCTTTTAATATTTTACATAAAATAGCTATCACACACCTCAAAGCCAATAAACAACATCAACTAAGCAGAAGGTGCTGCACAGTGCCGGTCTGTGGTGAGTTTGTGTTTTTCCCCCATTAATGCATTTTCAAGGTAATCAGTCAAAAGACGTGTGTTTGAGGATCATTGTGGACTTTAAATTGCCTGCAGGTGAGAATGTGAGTGTCTGTGTTTGAACTGTGACGGAGTGGTGACCTGTCCAGCTTCCACTCCGCCTTCTCTCATAACCAGCCGGGATCAGCTCGAGGCCCCGGTGACCCTAAGTTGGATGAAGCTGTAAAGATGAATGATAAAAGTTCTCAAAGTGATATTAAACTGCTCTAACTTTTGCAGCTTGGCTCAACAATTGTGCCTCCTTTAAAAAAAAAAAAAAAAAAAAAAAAAAAGTACATGGAAACACAAATTAAGTGATGCAACTGAGTTTTGACTGGTCGGGGCACTAAAGTGAACGATGATGTCAAGACTAAGATCCCTGATAAAAGGGCGTGATGTGCTGAAGGTTAGTTCTCTCCACAGACCGCTCTCTTGAAACGTCATTTGGCAAATGAAGCCAGGTTGAGCCAGTGATTTGTAAGTAGTAGATGTGTTCTGCTTGATTAGATGATTCTTCATGTTACCTTGTGGAGCTTTGTTTGAGCATCTTGTTCCTCTCATTTCTTTCCCAGATGTTTGACTAAATCCTGTACAAACCTCACAGCAGGACTGTATCATTATTTTGTTGTGGGCTCAGTCTCATGCGTCTGTGTGCGTTATGTCTCTTACGGAGACGTCGGTCATGAATGTGACAACAGAAATACAGGTAATACCTAATGACCCGGTCAAGGCTGTGCTGTCTTTGCTGCCCTGCTTCTTCTTTCTCTATGTAAACGCTGTCATGATGTTCGCCCTGTTGAGAAAGCCTGTCCTGCTGGAGTCATCCCGATACGTCCTGTTTGGCCACTTGCTCTTGACTGACTCTCTCCAGCTGGCGGCGACCATGATGCTGTACATCTTGGCTTTGACCATGGTCAGGATGATCAGCTACGTGTGTGTCACAGTCTTACTGACGGCGACCGTCTCTCTTCAGATGTCGCCCCTCATCCTTGCTCTGATGTCTTTGGAGAGATATGTCGCCATTTGTTTTCCGCTGAGACATCCCAGCGTGGCCACGCCCAGGGCGACGGGCATCGCCATCACAGTTATGTGGGTGCTGGCCTCCCTGGAATCGGTCACACGGCTTTTCCTCTTCATCAGTTTGGAGAACAAAGCTTCTGTTTTCAACACGGTCTGCAGCAAACACAGTGTTTTCCGTCTACAAATATACCTGAGCTTGGAGAGGGTTTTCACCATCGTGCTTTTTGTGTTTGTGAGTGTAATTATCATCTATACCTACATTGCAATTTTAGTTACTGTGAAGTCGGCCTCTTCCACCGTCTGCAACACTAAAGCGCATAAGACGGTGCTGCTGCATCTGTTTCAGTTGTGCCTGTGCCTGACCTCCACTCTGTTTGGCTTGATCAGCTCCAGCAACCAGCGCAAGTCTGAGCAGGCTCCACACGTTCAATACGTCCTCTTTATAGGTCTACTCGTTTTTCCAAAGTTTTTGAGTCCTCTCGTATACGGCCTCAGAGATCCAACCTTCAGCCGTGTGTTCAAGTACTATTTCACTTTTGGCTTTAAATCCACCGTTCATCCCTTTTCTAAACCTGATATCTCAAACACAGTGATTATTGTGGAATGACTCTGTGGGTCTTTATTGACTTTAACAATAAGGTGAATGAAATTGCTCCCTGTGAATTATGTTAGTGTATGATATCCATTGACGGGTTAAATAATACAAGATTCTGATTTAATGATAAAAATGAAATCTGAACCTGATGCTGGTTTCATTTTGTAGTGCCAGATGATTGCAGACAGTGTCTAATTTTCAAAAGGCTGCAACTTATTCATGTTAAAGTGAAATCTGAGTGGAAAAATTACCTTTAAAAAAAACTGAAAGTTCTTCTCATGATGGTTTTCTAAACTCAGGTTTTATTGTTATCTTGGGTCTGTCTGGAGCCAAAGACAAATGTGTATATTTGATGTTGCAGCAGAGCAGAGTAGTTGGTTATTAAACAAACATCACATGTTGCTCCTGAAGTTGGTGTATATGTTTTATATTAACAGATATCTCATGATAAACTCTCCCAAATGAAGATGAATTGTCTTAGATTTCTGTAATTACATGATTTTAAATCGAGCATATGATTCTGCAAAATACTAACTTATTCATGTTTCTAAATATAAAGGTGTTTTTCAGAACATGATATCAGAAGTATGGAATGACAAAGACAATTTTTTACGTGACTAAACAGTAACTATTTTCTGTCATAATACATGAAGTTATTATGACAAGTTGCCGTCTAGTTTGTTTTTGACACTTATAATTTGATTAAATATTACTCAGAAAATATATGTTAAGGAGAAAAAGGCTTGTACTTAATTGATGACTAAATAATTTAAAAGTCATTGTGTTTTTCTATATCAAGATTCCTAAATATTTGTTTTTCATCTTTGTGCTAAAACTAAGTGTAGGGGAGAATGGAGTTAGTTTTCACGTTCATTATATCTTACCCACTAGAGGGCGCTGTTAGAAACCAAACAGTGAAATGTTCCGTCAGAAGTAACCTGCACCAATGGTTCAGCAGTGAGGCAAATGCATCTTTTTTCAGTTGGTTGGTCTTTACTTGCTCTGTCATGACGATGAAATTATGTCAAAGTAACGTTTTTAAAGAAGGTTCCCTTTTTTTTTTTTTTTCTTTACTTTTCTCTGAAATAACACCGGGACAACCATCCCCACGATCGAGTGGCTTTTACATTTTGCACAAGGTGGATTTGGTATTTAATATTCTTAAGATATAAGAAGGAAATTATGCTTATTTGTTTGTGCTTCCAACACAAATTGAAAAGGTTTATATGTATTTTTTAATTGAAAGTTGATGCCACACCGCATCTTCCCCTATAGCTACATATATGGAGTTGTCAAAGCTGACTTGTATGTTTCAGACACTTTGTTGAAATAAAGCTGGACTATATGGTCCCTGAATGGTGCAGGTGTTTAGCGGTGCTCAAACAATGAATTACTGAATATTCTGATCATTTCACAAAAAATATTCTCTCTGTAACAAAAAAGAAAACAGGTAAAACAAACTAAGTTTTGACGTTGGCTCAGAAATGTTCTCATGAGATTGAAAAAGTTATAACTGGTCATTGTGTTTGTCCATTGTTTGTAAAATCTCTTGTGACACACGTCATGATAAATGTGCAAAAAGTAATTGGGTTACAGTACGAATTGAGTGATTTGAGCTCCAGATTTAAGAGTGTGTCCCTGTGGCCAGCAGATGTCACCTTTGGTTTGGAAATGATTTTACAAAGAGCGACTCAAACTGAAGCCCATTAATTTAAAGTCTGTGTTTGTATTTCAAGCTCATAAATGTAGATATTGGGAACAGTCTGCATGTTTGCGATATTTAAATTGGTTTAAGATAATGTCCTAAACAGCAACAGATGCTATTATCAACAGATTCCCCAACAGCACTTTTTTTTTTTTTTTTTTTTTTTTTCCCACCGAGCAGATGACCACTTGTGTAGATGGCAGGAATAAAACATTCTGTAGGGAGAGGGAACAATTTATGTGGGTAAACAAGAAGGGAGGTGGTGACTCCCAGAATAAAAGGAGCATGTGAGCGGGAGGTGGACTAATTTAACCGATCTTTACTCCAGCACAAGCTTGAAGCCCCCTCAGTCCCTCTCTGGCCTTCATGAAAGACACTTAAAGGGCTGAAAAACATTCCGGAGCGTGAGAGTACCTGGTGACGGAGAGAGGCTTTGGCTGAGAGGGAAGGGCTGTTATCATCATCACAAAACACATCACAGAATCACTTCACATCCTCCACCAGGAAATTGATTCCGTTGCTTTGCTTTATTAAATGCAGATATGTTCTTCAGGACTTGTTTTCACTCCACAAAGGGAGCAGGTCAACCTTTTGAGACCGCTCTGGTATTTCTGCACCTCCAGAAAAGAGATGAACAGACAGAAAACTTCTTGTTTGTTAATAAGCACGATAGGATGGAAAGAAAACTGTTTTACTTTCCCTTACATAAATGTTTGCAAGTTGTAAATCTTCTGGAATTATTTGTAAGAAATTATCAAGAAAGAAAGCAAAATATCAAAGCATTGGCATAGGGATATCAGACCAACAGCAGAATAATTGATGGGAAAGTCTGTTTCTAAATTATGAAGCCCTGTGAGATGTTTCATCAGGGAAATTCATGATGTCAAAATAAATAAATAAATAAAAAACTAATGGAACTACACCCTTTTTCAGCATTTTCATTGCCTCAAACAAAGCTTTCATGTGTTTGTCCAACTCACAGTGCAGACATTTCAAAGTAGTTTCAAAGAGATACTGTTATGCTCACACGTACATGGATGTGCACCAACAATTGCACTGTAATATAACAGATGAATGGGATGGTGAGAGAGTAATTGTATCCCCTGTGACTCAAATTAAAGCACTGACCTGGTTAGCTATCTGTCAGCAGGAAGAATGGAGGGGGGTGAGTTTTGTGCTTCGCCTCCAACTTTCACTTCATCCCACCCACATTCATTTTGCAAAGATTGCCACTATTATCTTAAATTTAAGTGACAGCAGCCACGTCTGACATTTATGTTGGTTTTTCAAATCGTTGGTGTTCAGCCATTGTTTTGAATTCAAGACCATGATTTTATTCATGTATTTATTTTCAAGGATCATTCATGAGAACATGTATGTTACCCTGATCAATTTCTAATGGTCAGCCATGGAGAACCTCCAGGCCCATTTGTGCACTGTGCGGTTCCCCAGCTGAGAACAGGAAGGACCTGCAGCTGGAGGTGAGGGTGGCACAGCACATCATAAACAGACCACATGGAGACATCCACTCTTGACATCACCTATTCTCTCTGCTGGCCTCTGGTAAAATATATGACTCCTTGGATAAAGAGACAAAGCACACACAGACATGCACTCACAGCAACAGGCTATACAATGAATATGCAAGGCTTTTAAAGAGGATTGTGGAAATAGTAAAACTGAACTGGATGAAGACAAAACTAATGCTACTATTCATTCTGGAGTTTACTCTACTATGGCATGCCACCTACAGGCCACATACCACAATTTAATGGGACTTCATTCATCTATTCATTGCGCCCATCCATGCAAACATCTATTATCTACTGTACCTGACTTTCCCAGACTGGGCTTAGAGAAGCTACTTTAATAGTTGAAGCCATTTTATATGAATTATTGCAGTTCAATTATGTCAGTTTGCATGAAAATGATGTCAAGTTGTTTTTTTTATTTGAGCATTCGAAAAACATTTCAGTTTGTCAATAAATTAGAAGAAAATACAGGTTACGTGTTTACATGATGTCTTAATTTATTCTGCATGATTACCAACTTTTTTTTTTGTATTGGGAAGCCTTTAGTGATTTAAAATCCTCGATTAGAGGAAAAAACAGACAGAACAGACTGAATTCATACTGTTTTTTGACAAGAGACAGATTAATTAATCGGGAATGCCGGGATTTAAAAAAAACAAGAAAAAAACACCAAAGTGATTTGAGGAATCAATACTTGTCGGGTTATCAACAGAGATGACGTAATGTGTATAGGAATAGGCTCTTCCTCCAGAGGGAGGTTCCATTAGAGCCACGATTAATGGCCGTTCAGTGGTACTGCCAGGTGAGCTCCGGGCCCCCCCGCTCGGCGTGGTGCAGATGGTACAGTCCACATGCAGTCGAGAGTTGTTGCTGAGGAGCTTCCACTGCTCGCCACATACCGTTAAATTGGCATGCGTCCTACGCGCTGGTCCTGGAGCAGGAGGCTGCACAGCTTTTCAAAATGTTACCGCTTTCCCACCGGACTTACCTCGGGCTGCGGGGCTCGGTCGCCTTATTCTACGTTTTGAGCATCATCCCAGGTGAGTCTTCAATCTTTGCACGGTAGTTCCGACGGTTCTTCGTGCCGCACACAGAAGTTTTTGAGAGCGAGCCGACTGTCCTCGCGCATCCTGCAGGAATCTGCTTGAGCCGTTTCGGACGATTCAGCCGCCTCCGGGCGCTTTGCGCGTGGGATGATTTGAAGTTACGAGTTTATTGGATGACCTTTTAAAATGCCAAAAAATAACTTGCCTGCAAGTTGACTTGCCCGCCTCGGAGTAAGTCTCAGTCGGCGACCCGAGGCTGCCATAGAAACGCTCTTTACAAAGCTCAGGCTTATATAGACCGCTAAACTACCTGTATTGGGGTCATTGCAGATTCATTGGCAACCCTGTATTATCTCCAGAAAAAAACAATCCCGATGCAGCTCCTTGGAAGACCATGTTAATGTGGTTCCCAGGTCAGGATGAGGGTCATCCACCATCCACCACGCGCCTGCAGTGCAGCCGGACCTCATTATGGTTTAATCAACCAACTCCACCCTGAAACAAACCAACTTTGTGCCCAGTAATATATCTCAAGCTATCTTCCTCCTTATCTGCTCTCCAAAAGCACAAATAAATGAATTAATTCATTCATTCTGAGGATATGATGTTAACAGAGAGCTCCTCTTCAGGGAAGGACGTTTTTAAAAAAAAAAAAAAAAAAAAAAAAGAGAGAAACCTTATTTTCAACCAGATAAAACATTGAAAAAAAATATTGAATGTAGTTTGCATATATGACTACCTGCTTGTGCCACTTTAAGTCGTGGAATAAAACATTTTATTGTCTTTAAACCTAATGGACAGGAATGCATTCACAGCCAAGCTTAACCCTTTTAGTGCTGGAGTGAATGGGGCCAGATAAATTGCTTCGAGGGGCTGCACAGTTGTAGAATGTGTGTGTGTGTGTGTGTGTGTGTGTGTGTGTGTGTGTGTGTGTGTGTGTGTGTGTGTGTGTGTGTGTGTGTGTGTGTGTGTGTGTGTGTGTGTGTGTGTGTGTGTGTGTGTGTGTGTGTGTGTGTGTGTGTGTGTGTGTGTGTGTGTGTGTGTGTGTGTGTGTGTGTGTGTGTGTGTGTGTGTGTGTGTGTGTGTGTGTGTGTGTGTGTGTGTGTGTGTGTGTGTGTGTGCTACAGGTATTGCAGTTTAGACATTGGACACTTCAAATTATGTGAGTGCATGTGACTGTCTGTTTCTCTGTGATGGACTGACTATAACCCTTTCAGGGTAGTTCTGTACTCTGGATGTCTGTCCATCCAATGCAGTTTCTCCTTTTCATGCCTGAACTGGGCAGCATTCTGTGTAACACAGTCAAGCCAAAAGTGTCACATTAGTAGCTTAAGTTATTGTCTAATGAACTCCACACCAGCCGCCATCATTATTGTGAGGGTCCGCTCCTGTAATTAACCACATGGATCGGTGGAGAATGGGAGAAAAAGATCCCCAGGCTTGTGGCTTTCCCTCAACTCTTCTGATTAACCCTTAGTTAGTGCTGGATTTTCTTTTTAAATGGTTAAATGACACTTCTACGTCACGCAATGACATGAGGTTCATTGCGTTTTTCACTTTTGGCACTGGACACATAAAACTGATGTAAGCTACAATATATAAATGTTCAAACATTAGCCCAACACATCCAGAAAGTCAAATTTATCAGAATCGAAATACTCAAAATAAAATTATAAATATGGCTTAAACTTTATTTGACATTTCAGCGAGGTGACCCAAAATTGTTGTTTGCCGTCATTACCAAGTTTCTTCTTTAACAGTGTGGGCTAAATTAAAGGGAAAGGGCAGGTGCCCGTTAATGTTCCAATTTAATTCTGCTTTACATCCCAATGAGGGGTTCGACCTTGTGCAGTTTCTGAATGCAAAATAGTTTCCCACATGCCTAAGGATAATGATGTGTAGGCCTTTTTAAAGAGGGGAAATATTCATAACAGCTGTAGTGTTTCTAGCCAAATATATCATATTGTTAAAGCTGCAATAACTATATTTGTGGGAGGGCTATGACTTGTATAAAGCACAGTTGTTTGCCATCAATAGTCTTTCTGTGGTGTGGAAAATACCCCTGGGGAGATTGTTGGAATATTAAGACAATTTCAAAGTAAAGTAGCCACTGCAACTAGAGAGTTTTGTATGTATTTAGTGTCAGACAATGTAGTCATTTAGATGAACCATATGTTTGGTGTTAAATTGTGAACATTCTTTTCTTTTTACTAATCAACAGGGATGAAACATTGAAAGACTGTCTGTTTTATCACAATGAATAAAAAATATTTTATTTTCATGCGCCATTCATTCACAGTCGGGAATCATTTGTGCGCCGTTGAAACCCCAGTGAACATTGGATAGCGTCATACTGGTTGGCAACCGAGAGGTTAGGCTTGGAGAAAAGGAAATATACGGTGGACGACAGGTCTGCACGGAGAAACAAACAAAAAGACATCACCCACCTTTCCACAGAAAACATTATTAAAGATTTTGTCCAAAATCACAATGTGTGGGAAGAAATTACAACCCATCTGTTATAGATAAGACTCCAAAACTAAACACACACCAGTGGGAACGATGATGAGCTCAATGGGAACCTTATTTCGGACAGTCTGACCACCAATAGCAAAATTAGTTACAGATATCTTTTTTTCAAAGTAATCTTTTTACTATCTAATCACCTTGTTGGAGCTTCTTCACAGTAAAGACTTCCTGTTCTTTCCCTGATGGAAAGCTTTTGTTATCAAACAGCAGCCTGTGTCGAGGAAGCAAACGTAGGTGTGATTTTAGATATGGTGTGACTATTCCAGATGGTCAATAAAATTTGGTTATTTTCAATACTCTTTAAAGTTTTATTCAACTTTTTATTTATTGGGACAAAATGTGACATGACAGATTTTCCATATTTCAGAATTGCAAGTACTATTGTGATTGATATTTAATGTTGGCGAACTGCTCACATACTGTCTCATCCAGTAGGTATTAAGGGGCTGATACTGAACTGAATAGAAACAAACTATTAATCCCGGGGCTGATTCTTAAATTGCTAACATCCATAGTGCCATGTTTTGAAAACATGCCCCCTGTTATCCCTGCAGATAAACGTTTGTTGGACTTTCTCAAATAAAACTGCTGTATATTCAGTCCAATGTGACTGATCTAGGATTTATAACGTTTTGACTTTAGCTTTATTTATTTATTTTTCTCTCAAAGGTAACAGTGGAACTTCATGCAGTTGCCCCTTAAATGTAAATTTTCTCACCCACCTTACGTGCTCACGTAAGAGGCAAATTAATCAGTTCGGCAAACAACCGCTCCACAGTGCTTATGCAGCTCAAACTTCATGTGGACATTCCTCAATGACGAGTTAGCTCAGCAACTCTGTAATTTATTAAAAAGTGAGAGACAACAAGATCGGCTCTCAAAGTGTTTCCCAGGCTTTTTCTGGCCTGCAGGTCTGCACCGCCGGCTCTGCCACTTTCACTGTAAAGTCATCACCACTTTTCTTCTGATAACCACTTTTAACAAGACACGCTGCCCTCTAGCAAGATACACATATTAATACACTTACTGCCACATAAGTGGTGCATGTGAAGGTAATATTGACTAAAGTGAGAAGGAGCAGCAGAGTGTCCCCGGGGAGCAACGTGTCCTTGATGCCAGGATATCTCATCTGTTTTCTACTCTGTCAGTGAGACACATTGTGTTGAGTTTGCAGAGCAAACTGAGAGTGTCTACAGAAGCTGCTCTTTTTTTTTCTTTTGAGGATATAAGGATCGCAAAGAACTTAAAAGGGTATTTCTATTTCTTTTGTTTCTAAGAGTATGAGCAGAAGAATGAAGGAATTGCTATTGCTATGTCAAGATGGGCTGTACATAAGATCAGAAAGACTTTGCCCTTATTCTCCTCACTTTTTTTTTTTTTATTCCGAGTTGGAGAAAAACGAGGGCACGCTTATGTAAGGTTGTCGTCACGTCGCCAATAAAAATTTAATACAGTCGCTATACCTCTTCCATTACATATTCAGTACAAGGAAAATGCTGCTTTTTCCTCTCACTATGCGGCTACTCCTACCAATCTAATCCTATCATTCAGAAAGTCAAAGACTCGGCTCTGTACTCCAGGAAAAGGTTAGTGTACAGTAGTTGTTGATGTAGATATGGTATTTCACAGATTTCATCCAAAAACATAGCTGTAAATGGTTGAATAGTTTCTTTTATGTTTACACTCGGATAATATAAATCATCTGCTACATCTGTGTTTCCATTTATGTGGAAATCCAAACCAGTTGTAATTTGTTTATAGTTTTTCTTTTGTTCCATTTAATCAAAAGTATTTGCTCCGCATTGCCCTCTATAACCTTGCCCTGGGGCATTAGTGGTGACACACAGCGCATTTGCAATCAGGCCCTTTTTTTTTATTTGAGCGTGTTCTTTTTTTCTTTTTCTGCCTCCTCGTTTCACCTGACTCAATCTTCTGCTTTGAGCGTCCGCGGAGACTTACTAATCAACTTGAGCAACTCTACCAAAGCTTGGGGGTTCCCTTTTCTGCTCACAACACATGACTACTCCTGTGAACTGTGGGTAGCGTTAAACATGGGATAAATCTGAGTGCAAATGTCTGTTTGCATAAATCCCTCCTGCTCAGATTGTGTTTTCAGAGCTAAATCTGAAACAGTTGTTGGTTGCTGTGATTATTTCTCCTGCCTGGCTGGCCTTCAAGAGATCCTGTCCTGATGTGTTTCCAATTGAGGAAATCCTCAGACGCTGTGTGAAAATCTGTCTCAAAGTTTATGTGAAGTTCATACTCAATTAAACCGGAGCTCTCAGTATTGACTTTTTACTGCGTTGTGGATTTTAACAGTTTTGGTTCATCTACATTCACCAAACTATACCGAGTTGCCTTCCCATGCGTGAGCCGCACAAGCGTCAGTGTTATACAGACTATTCAGACAAAAGATTGGTCGGACAGATAGGGTACAATTCACAGATGCATCTCCGCTACCCTACAGCTCTTTTCCATGTCCTTGGTGCTAATAATAGTTATCTCTAGATCACTACCATAATCCTAATAAATGACCTGGGTGTTTTTGGTTTCTGTGTAATTATGTTGGGCAGGTTGCTTTTGACTGAATCACAGCCATGCTGCTATTCAGTAAACTGCCCCTTGTGTGTTAATTTGTCTTGGGTCTGTATTTTATGTGTAGTCCCGTGTTTTTATATTACAGTTCAAAGGCACACTATTAAATTGACATACCTGTGACAACACTACTACTTATTTTGTCTTGTCGATGCCATACTAACTCACATTGATATTCAGGAAAACTTATGAGAATGCAATGGAAGTCCGTTCAAATTTTCTTCCAGTGACGGTTATGAGAAAAATAATATAATTTGTACTTCATACTTTTGCGGACTGGGAAATTTCCTTCTGCAGTGCCAATATTTGAGGACATGGCATTTTTAGCGGGAGATTGGTCAGAGACAGAGCTGTTTTTGGCCAAACAACAATAGAATATTTGGAGTCAGTTGCCAAGCAGCGCAGCAGGTTTTGATTTATGATGCCTTCCTGCTGCCGGCTTGTTGCAATTAGTGATCTAGTCGAAGGCTTTTGCAGCCTGAGCGGTGTTGGATTTTGTTTTCAAATCAGTGACGATATTCCTGGGTTCTCTGCGTGCCAGGATCCTGGAGAAACGTTCCCCTCTCCGCCGTGCTTCAGACGTGACTTTGCTCTCGCCGCTTCTCACTCTCAGCCTCCTTTTCTTCTCTTAGCGATGATGTCATCTTCATGTTAGCATATCTCTTCCCTTCGTTTCTCTTTCTCCTCCTCTGCCGGTCGCAGTCTGTTCTGTTCGCATCTCTTTGACCTTCCTCAGCATGACATTGAGCTTTTGCTTTCAAGACATGCCACATGCCTGACAAGTGCAGGTGACAAGAGTGCATGGGTTGGATATATTTGGACAAAAGACACACCGACAGGCTGCTTTTAATTCCTGAATTCAGGTCAGGAGAAGGAAGGCTGTAGAGATGAAGCAAATTCATCAATGGGAACACTGAGTCATATCACTAGCTTTATACTATTTGTTGAAGAGCCCAGTGCCTGCTGTGCTGGTATCAAGTTTTGATTACAGTTTAATACCCACAGATGTCAGATGGTACCAGACTTGGACGGATATGAAATAGATTTTAAGCACTGACGTCATCGGTATCTCCAGAAATACCCTTCTTTCACTGATGCTGGTGGAGTATTCTCCATTTCTCACCCGGTATCAGATAGATGACTTTGATAGTCCTGTCAGGCTTTGTCAGACATGTAATGTGCAGCACAGCCTCCATCCCACCGAGTCGACTAAAGAAATGTATTCTCTTTCAACCCCAGCGGTTCATCTCGTGTCATCATTAAGGGCTGCAGCAGCGTCTTCTTCCTGGATAGTTCTGCTTGAGAATTACGTTTCTGAGAAGAACTATCACGAGATCACAAATTCCTCTGACTTTAGATGCTTTTTTAAAACTTGCTGTAAAAGAGAATGTGTTTTTGTTCTTTAATTACAAAATAAACATGATAATCTTAACAGTGGACCTGCAACAAAAGCCAAAACAAATTCGATGGTTTGAATGAAAAACAAAAACAACTATTTTTAAATTGCAGTCCACATATGTAGATATATGGTATACTAGTTCTATCTTTGAATATTGATCAAAGTCTAGTTGCTGTTTCACACCACCTGAATTATAATTTGCCGTATTTTCCTACAATGAAAACACTTGTTAATTGCAGTCCTAACTTGAAACACAGTGTCTGCCTGTTTCGCTCAATCAAACGAATTAAGTCATATATTATTTTTTTTGATGATTGGATTCCTCTATCTTAATTGTTTGAGCTCAAATGTCCCCTCACATTAAAATTCATGCACTCGCCTCCTTGCAAAGCTTCTGTAATAATGCCCTTTTCATTTGCTAAGAGTGGTTCCTTCATTTCTCAGCATTAAGTAAATGATCCTCCAAATAAGTGGATTTCAAAGCGTGCGAGGATGAAGGACCCCCGTTGCAGAACTTGAACCACATTGCTCCCTGCAACAGCACGTCGCCCCCAACTCTCACGCTTCACTTGCTTTGTCTCACGCTGAGTAGTAATTTCTGGTTGAACGCCAGGCTGGTCGATGTTTTTCACATTATCGGATGCTATTGTTTAAGGACTGTAGATCCAAATGCGATATAAAGCTTCGCTTTTGAGTTTAAGCAGCTGGCAAATCTTTATAATCTACAACTTTGTCCTCATTTGAATAATTTTTGCACCTTCAGGAAATTCTGCCCACCCCACACTTTGAAAATGACTGTTTTTTTTGTCATTAAGGTGTCAAAATTATTAGTACTGTTTTTTAGCCTGTTGGCGGATGAACCTGGTGTGATGAACGATGCTGTGCTGTGTGTGTGTTTGGCAGGTGTGTGGGGCAGTCAGGTGGTGGTGCCCCAGAGGGTGAGTGCCGTCCTGGGCAAGAATGTGACATTAGAGTGCAGGGTGGAGGTTGGCACAAACCTCACTCTCACTCAGAGCTCCTGGGAGCGCCGGCTGCCCACGGGCTCCGTCACGGTGGCCGTCTACAACCCAGAGCTGGGCACCTCCATCCCTCCAGAATACATCCAGCGCCTGCATTTCCGCGCCCCCTCCTCTCACGACGCCACCATCATTCTGGAAAACGTGGGCTTTGCCGACGTTGGCCTCTATACCTGTAAGGTCGCTACGTTTCCTTTGGGAAACACTCAAGCCTCGACCACGGTCAATGTGCTCGGTAAGTCCTATTCCATTCACTTTAATTCTGCACCTGTAACTTCATGTATGAATGAAATGGTCAGACAAATAAAACTTGAATATTCATGATGTAGATGAAATGTGAGTATGGAATTTATGGTTTTGTTCGACTATAAAAATGTTTATGATATCAAGTGAGATATATATATATATATCACTTGATATAATGTTGTTTTATATATATATATATATATATATATATATAAAACAACATTGTTGATGAAACAATATTTATAATTTGCCTAAATTTGACCAAAAAAAACAATTGTGGTCAAACTGAGGTAGTTTTCAACTTCTCTAGTGTTGCAGTTGTATGAATAGGTACGGTAACATTTTAGCGCTGTACACTTTCTACAGTGCATCAGTTGGATGAAGTAGAAATGTACAAATCAAGTGAAGGGTGAAAGGAATGCTTCACAAAGCACAAATCCAGTCAGTGTTTTTCACAAGTCTTCCCATAAAGCCGCTTGTTTAATTTGTGAGAAATGGAGGGTTTGCATTGCTGTCCTTTCAACTAGTGTAGAAGGGATTAGTCTTTTAGTTTTCTTTTGGATCACAGGTTGTCACTGCTGGCTTACAAACGCAGCTTGTATATACTCGCTCAGTCTGTTTTCACAGCGCACATCACAAGGCTGGCTAGAGCAGCTAATGACGGGTTGGACTGAGTTGTAGTGGAATGACAGAAGTGAAGAGATTGCGGTTAACGATGCATGAAAAACAAATACAGTGTCAACAATTCTCACACTGCAGTTAACCCAGTAGAATAACATCAGAACCACCTCGGTTTCTAA
Organism: Lipophrys pholis; assembly: GCF_963383615.2. NCBI lineage: Eukaryota > Metazoa > Chordata > Actinopteri > Blenniiformes > Blenniidae > Lipophrys > Lipophrys pholis. The sequence goes on along the minus strand of NC_137634.1, from coordinate 9,105,963 downwards.
CGTGGCACGCCATTATTTCCCTCTTCCCGTTTCTCTCCGTCTCTCTTAAATCACAGTGGAGCCCAAGGTGTACGTGTCTGCTGGTTCCACGGCCTTGATCGATGGCGGCAATGAAACGGTGGTGGCCACCTGCATCGCCGAGCGGGCCCGGCCTCCCGCAGAGGTGTCCTGGGAGTCCAACCTCTTTGGCCAGTCAGAGGTGCAGCTATTCGACGAAGTCAACGGCACGACCAGCACGCAAGTCCGCTACATCTGGCAGCCCACTCGCCACGTCCAGGGCCACGCGCTGACCTGTGTGGTCCGCCACCCGGCCCTGCAGAACGACTTCAGGATCCCATACAGGCTCAACGTACAATGTGGGTCCCTCATTTACAACATGGAGGTTTTCTCTCTTTCATATCGGGGAAACATGCAAAAAACAATTTTTATGAAAAATGGAGCTGGATAGAACTGAATACATGTTGGGTCAGAATAAGCTCGGTGACCTAAATTGAGAAGAGAAGTTTGGAAAAAAAAATTTTTCCTCCATGTCCAAGATCAGGCCATTTCTGCACTTTCTTCCTTACTCGACAGTTCCTAAAATATTTAAACGCTAAATTCAGTAGAAAGTGCAAGTTGATAGTTTTTAGAAGTATTTTAGTTGCTGCAGCAGTTTGACATTTTTCAATTTATACACTCTACAGTTTCACGTTAACTTATTTAAAACGGGTCTTAATTACACTTAGAATAGATTTCTTCTAAACATGTGGTAAAGAAATGCAGAGGAAAGGCCTTACAGCTCATAATTCAGCTTTATTTGTGATTGCATCTCCCTTTTCTCCTAAACTGTCAAAAGTAAAAGTGTTTTCTCTCCACCGAGCTCCACGAACATGTCGCTGTGTACCAGCTGCAAACAGACTCACGAAGGAGAGAAATTAAACACTTTGAAAGTGTGTTTTTTTTTTTTTTTTGTTTGTTTGACAGAAGTGTTTGTTTTTGGCTGACTTGCTGTTTTGTGAGAGATGTGCAGTAACAAAAGATGTTCTAGTTTTCCAATAAATAGCCCATCAGGGGAATAAATGTACAGAAAACTTTTTTCATAGGACAAAGCACTCGACTGTGCAGTTTATGTAGTTCGAAATGAAACTAATGCCAACCAATGGAGGAATGACATTTTTACAGGTGACCCCATCAGCTGGTGATTTGTTTTTGAATTATGAAAACTCTTGTAGAGATTGATAGTTTGATTATATAGATTAACCAAACTCTTAATGCTGTGAGAACAGTACAATTTATAAATTTGTTGTATTAAAAAAAAAAAAAAAAAAAAAAACATACATTATACTGTGGCTTGACAAAGTGTTTTCCAGTGGCTCAATGAACAAATTACTGCAGAATTTCTCAGTTATTTAGAGTTTCTGGCTAGTTTGTTGTCATATTTCAACCTTTTTTTTTTTGTTTTTCTTTCCATAGTTCCTCCTGATATCACAGTCGTTGGGTATGACGGTGACTGGTACGTGGGCCGGGAAAACGTACAAATGGCATGCAAAGCTAACGCAAACCCACCGGCTCACCACTTCAGATGGATCAGGTCTGTGACTGAAACGGCAATGGAAAATTGTACCTGTGATTTCAGTAAAATGCACAATTGGGCATCCCCAGAAAAAAAGTGCAACAGAGCATTAACTTTTTCTCACATTTAGTCATTGTTTATCTCACATTCCCAATGAAAACTTGCATAAGTTTGACTAAAACAGGATATTTATGTCTAAATGTTTGTGCCGTTTGTGTTTTCCCAGACTGGACGGTGAAATGCCGGAGGGGGTGGAGATAATAAACAGCACTCTGCTCTTCCTGCGTCCCCTCCAGCGGAATGACTCTGGAGTTTACAGGTGTGAGGTTGCCAATGACATCAACCTCCGTAGCCGAGATGTGCGCATTCTCATACAAGGTGAGCGAAGCATGCGCACGCGGAAACACCGCTGACTCCTATTGCCTTCCCTTAGGAAGCGTTGGGCGTGCATGCGCGTCATAGAGGGTATCGCAGCCTGGGACAATGTCCTTCAAGCTGAAATGTGACACTGGATCACTCTCACCAATTCTGCACATACTGACAGTCTGTCAGACAATCACCCCACGGTGCAGAGTGTTAGATTTAGTCCTAATTGCATGCTGATTAGCCCAGATCAACACTTGATCTCCGCATGTTTTAGAGGGGGGGTTCCTGTGCCAAACAGCTGCAAATAGTTAGAGCCTCTTCAGACCGAAGTGCACCGCCTCTGCTCTGTCCTGCTGGCTTGGCCTCCAAGTACGCCGTGTCCCTCCGTGTATGATGAGCATGTTCCTCTGGTTTTCACAAAATCCGTCTTGTCTGTGGAAGCTCTCTCCCTGAATGAAGTCCTGATTATGATGTGAATTTCTTTTTCATCTCGCTCTCCTCGTCTTTCTATGTTCCCTTTATTTCTGCATGTGTCATGCAGTAAGGAGCAAAAGCCTGCAGCCTGACTGTGAGATGATGTCCCAGATTCATAAAACATTAACTAGTTCTTTTCAACTGCTATTTATTATTTATCATCCATATTTCATTTTCCTTTGAGAGGACCTGTATGGGTGTGCACTAGCCTACGCATGTCAGTGTACTCTTTTTGTTGTGCTTTTTGTGTGTGTGTGTTCATGTCAGTTGACTGCGTGTGTGTGGAGTTGTACACTTTAAATACTTGGGAACCGCAAACCTCTGGAGTTCCAGTCTCTGATCTCTCAGATGTGAATCTTTGCATCACGTCTAGCTTAGTAGCAGGCTAAAAGTGGCACAGCTCATTTTTGCAGCAGCAGTAAAGTTCTGAGATTATTTCCATTACTATAGCTGATGATTGCTGCCGTTGGCTCTTCTGTTTGTGGCCATAAGGATTATTTTAGTTCATTTCAGGATATGACGAATGTGCTTCTAAAATAATGTCTTAAATGGATATTCTTACACAGGCAGAGTGTATCAACGTGGTTATACCCTTTTAAATCTGAAGCGCAGTTAGTGTTTCTATTTATTATGATTTATAGTTAGATTTCCACTCCTATAAGACTTTCTATAATAACTCTAAAAATGTTGTCATAAGTTTTTTAATTATTTTCAGACTAAAATAAAAAAATCAGAACGCAATGGCAAGATGAAGAGAACTGCGTTCAGGCCTATTTAAAAAAAAAAAGTCATTTTTCTAAAATTCGAATTTACATACTTTGCACAAAAATCACGTTCAATGTGTTTAGACCAGAGGACAAGATACTTTTTTTCAGTAGTTTTTAATGAGTAGCTTTTTTTTCTTCTACCCAGGTCTGAATCCTGGTTGCAGACAGTTTCACTGACTTGTAAAAGGAAGCAACTGAATCTAACGCCTTAAATTTTAACATACCAGCGTCTACTCAGACAGTTTTAACTGAGAAATAAATCACTCAACCCAATTAATTGATGATCAGAGCAGTTGAGAGTTGATCATTTATCAATCAACTAGGTGATTACTGTTGTTTTGGAGCTGGTAATTTAATGACAACAGATTGATTTTGATCAAGGTTAAAGAAAGCATAAAATACGTATTGTTACTAGAAAAGACAGAGGGTGAAAATGTCATATGTAATTACATGGACCTGTTGCGGTCATTGCAAGCGAGTATATGACAAGTTTGCTACTACTATGTTTACTAGTCGCGATCATTTGATCCATCAGGGATCGGTGCCTCCTTTTTAAATATATAGTGCTCTTTCTCTTGAATACTTGTCAAACTGTGTTTGCCCCTTATCCAATATATATGTTGTTTATGTTCCCTGTATCAAAGTCTACATTTCGTTTTACGTGCTAGTCCTTGTTTAGCAGAAGTTCTTCAGAAACGGACCCTTTGACTGCAAATATCATAGTAGATGTTTTTGTCAGCCTGTCCCTTCTTAGTGAAATGCTGATGTAGTTGGCATTGACATCTCTGCTTCTCTGTCTGTCCATCTCTCCCTTTCACCCTCTTCCCCTCCCACCCTCCTTCCCTCCATTAGATCCTCCCACCATGCCTTCCACCATTACCGCTCCTGTCCTTACTGGCTCTTCCTCCTCCACCTTTGTTGATGAGAAGGGCCTTGTCCTTCTGAGCTCCCCCACACTCGAAGCCCTACCTGAAAGTAATCTCGGTTCCATTGTGGGTGGGGCCGTGGGAGGGGCCTTGTTCCTGCTACTACTGTTGTCTCTGGTTGGCGTGTTGTACCTGCGGAAGCAGCAGACGTTTCACGGGAACTACTACACCAAGCAGTACCTGGGCCCCAATGATCTGCAGAAGGCCCCCACGCAGCACGAGCTCCACCCCACCAAAGCCGGCTCCAGCTCCCACCATCGGGACCACGACCGAGAGGAGTGGGGCGACCGTCAGCTCAAACAGGAGCGAGATCGCCGTAACCATAGTGACTATAATGGAGAGGAGTATCCTGTTAATGGGTACACAAGAGCAATGAGGGAGAGCGGCCGCCATCAGCAGAATCACCATCACGAACACACTCAGTATTCTAGTCCGCAGCAGCCCAGAAGTGCCCGGTATCCTCACTCGCCTAAACCTCGGGGAAACAGCACTCCCTACATGGCAGACGAGCGCTACGATAGCGGGCCCGAGGGCGATTACGTGTCCCACACCGATGGCTCAGTCATCTCACGTAGGGAGTGGTATGTTTGACAAGCTTCCCAGTGTCTGCAGGAGCAGGACAGCAGAAGGAATTGGAAGGTTGTGTTCATTAAATTAGGAAGAAACACTTATTTTGTCTGTAAACGCACACACACACACACACACACACACACACACACACACACACACACACACACACACACGCTACTTCTTATCTATGCTGTAGATCTCTTGTATTGTTCAAGCGTCCTGGTAGACACTTGAGTTACGAACTTTCTGACGTGGACAGACTTTGAACTGTACATTCGGATAGTTACCATCTCTGCGTCCGCAGTGGGGGACCCGTCACAAGCGTCTGTCAAGACTAATGAAGGATGTGATGTATGTATTGTCTCTGCCTTACGACATGAACTGCCACTAATAGTTTAGCGTTACTTGTGTTTGTTTTGTTTTTGAGTGGAGGCCCTGAGGGCTTTGAGATCACACATGATTACTAGAAGAGTTTTTTGGGTTGTTTTGGACAAAGCTCTGCATCGTTTGGGTCCAATTTGGACTCATGCATGTCGAGTCCAATGGCTTATCCCACTTAGTTTAATGGCATCTTCAGCATTCGCTGACATTCAAGACAGCAATGGAGCGCTGAAGATAAAACCATGAAATTCAGATAGTCTACTTCCTTAAACTCAGTAAGACACAGCCGAGCCATAATATACTTAATTTATTTAAAAGGGGATTTGTCTTGCTGGCAAATTAGGATTCCTTTGTGACTAATGACCTCCACACACTCTTGATCCTAAAATGTATTGCACTGCCACTTCCAGGACTTTGTAAGTGATGGTCGACTCTCAAGCTGGTTTTGTTTTTTTTTTTGCTGTTTTTCTTGTACTGAAATGACTACTATTATTTAAATGAAGGGGAAGAATTGTGAGTTTGGGGACTCTGACAACTAAATATCTTGGCGATAACCTTAGGGGCTTCTCTCTTGCATGTCGTTATGTTTGTCTCTTATTCCAGAGAGAGAGAGAGAGAGAGAGAGAGAGCAGGAGGTGACCGGGGGCAAGTTAACGGCGTTTGTCACACGGGTTGATGGAGAAAAACCCTACAAAAATGTCCAAGCTAAAACGAGAAGGTTTAAGATTTTTCAGTTTGGCTCTCCATCATTTGTGGGATTTACAGGTTTTAATATCCCCATCAGCTTGTCACATTTCAACGTGTCTGACAATGGATATTTTTGAAAATTTGCACTCTGGCACGCCACCAGATCTCCTCCAAAGTTCTCGAGTGGTATGAGCAGGGGCATTGTTTGTAGCAGGCCGGTGTGTGGTGGCCATCTTGCACTGGCCTCTTGGTTACAAAGTCTTTAGTTGCACAAAGAAATCTTTCAGGAGCCAGTGCGGTCTACTGATCCATCAACATCGTGTTGCTGCGTCCTCTAATGTTCACCCCTTTTTAATTGGTAATAACAGTGGGGTATGTATTAGGTAGACTCAACAGTTTTCTGTAGTATTTTCTCAATCTCACCTGTGATGTTTCAGCACTTTGACTCGATTTTGCATCGGCAGCAGAGGGACAGGCGGTATTTGATCAAACTTTTTTTCACTCATATAGTGGGCTTTAAAATCTCGGTGCTTTTTTTTTTTTTTTTTCGGAAAGAAATTTGACGCTGGACTTGTAGTTGAATTTTGTTTTCATTCATAGGTTATCGGTTATTTTCAACATGGTATACCATACCAAGTACTGTGAACTGTGGAGAACCTGACATTGATGTTCGTGTCGGTGGGCTGTGAAGCCACAGTGTTCCAGACTGCATGGAGGATAACCAACAGCTTCTTTCATGTACATTAGTTGTGAATACATGCCCAGTTTAGTCGTATGATCACCTATCTATTTGCTGCCAGATGCCAAATATTTGTTTAACTTGTATGTATTAAAAAAAAAAAAGAAAAGAAAAAAACACGGTGTTTCACATCTGTATTCCTGACTAGGTAACAGCCAATCATTTAGCTTATATAAATGACTAACGTATCACTGTTGTATACAGGGTCTTGTAGCCTGAAATAGAAGTGAAAAGGTGCTTTAATATTCCATTAACGGTTGAATGGGGAATTAATTTCTATTTTCATGGGTCCTCCACCAATTACATGTCGGGGTGTGAATCGTGTGCATTGAATAGGCTGCGCTGTACCTCGTGAAATTTGAGAATGAGCCACAGCAGCTTGAAGCCTGAACTGAAGTTTATGTCGTCACACTTGCCGTACAGTAGCAGTAACTTATCGCCACAGACCGAAGATGCTCATTTCAACGACTTCGAGCGACGGCGAGAAAATTTACATCTTCACATAAAATGCAAATGGAATAAATGCATCCAAGTTGTCGCATCGGAGAACCGCCCCGTCAGTCACGGTCGAGGTAATTGTTTAGTCTGTGGAGCAAAAAGCATTTAAACATTACAACTCATCTCCCACCTGAAACCCACACGACCCACCGGGACGTTCTCTGCTGCGGTTACTTGGTAGAAAGCTCTTCTATTAAACAGGTTGGGCACAGTTATTGCTTTTCAATTTCTGCGTCGATATTCCATTCAAATGAAATGTGCATGTAGCGATTTGTTTAGCGGCAGAGCCTGATTTTGACTTATTGATTGAAAGTATTGATTTAGGGTTCAGAGTGCCGTTGACGTCTCTCGTTCGGCCTCTCTGGTCTCCTCCACATAGACGCAGTACAGAACAGGAAGCACGGCAGCCTAGACCCTCCCTGTGGTTGCCTCTATGCACTAAGACGGAAATTGCTCTAATCAATACATTATATTTTGCTTGGCTCATCAGTTTGCAGCCCCGCACCTGGATTAATGAAATTCTTTGTACTGCGATATTGTGTATCGAGAAGAGTCATTAATATCCTCACCTTTTTTTAAAAAACAAAACAAAAGTTCTTCAATTTTGGTTGAGATGTGCGTACAACTAGTGCCTTAGATACCTAGAAGAAATGTATGCATTTCCTTATTGTTTACTAATAGATGGCATGCAACAACCTGGTTTGTTGCTCTGTGACGGTCTTTCTTTTTATTTCCACTGTGTCAGGAGGAATTCTTGGTGCCATATCCACTTCTCTTCCCCACATGCCATGATGGTTAATGACCCAGTAATTTCCAAACCTAGTGGCATTAAACACACAAGGCAAAGCTTGAACGAATTTCTGGATGTAATAAGTGTGTTGCATCTTCTCTACTTCACGGGTATGTCAGGGTTTTTTTTGGTTTGTTTTTCTGTAGAATCAATGTTGTATCAAAGACTGAGGAATTACCTTCAGTCTCACATTGTCAATGAAAAGCACCTTGTGGTCATGTTTGTCTTTGTATATACAGAACAAAATGTAAGTTTCTGCAGGAAATGGGGAAATATATATATGATGATGACCGCAGTGGAGTATTGTCAATCTTTTTGAGATACTTTAGCTCAATAAAGCACCTTAGCACCTGTGAGTTATTTTCTCTGGAGGGTTTTTTTTTTTTTTTTTTTATTATTTCCCAGCTTGCCGTTACTGACTGCTCAGTCTCTGCCTCTTTGTTCATCCATAAATGACATCATCTTTAGCTCCCCAACGCGTAATGCTGCATAACTCCCTCCACACACACACACACACCCACAAACCAGTATGCGTATGTGGGACGCCAGGCATGATGTAATCCAAAATCATTTTTCCTCACTTTCTATTTTTTTTCTACCATTCCTACTCCAGTAACAAAATGTTATCTCCCTCATTACTGTATAGCTTTTGCCGCTTGTTTGATTTACTGTAACACTGAACTGTTTGTCTCCGCTGGTATTTCCATGGGCAGGGGGGAGACCCGGTACCTCCTGAGCCCTCTGTGCACTCCTCACTGCTCTGCTTTGTTTGAGGACAGAATGGCCCTCGCTCTCCCCCTACAGCCCCTCGTCTTTGTGAATCCGCCACCTTCCCCACCCCCGTGTCTTTCTCCCACTGTCTACCAGCTGGTAAAATTAAACGCTGAGTGTTTCTGACTGGCCCAAAGTCCCCACTCTCCAGCCCATTGACTGTCCCCATGGCAACAAGCTCATCTGGAGCTGCTGATGGAGGCTGTCTTCCTATACAGGCTCTACCTGGCCACAGAGCGGAGGCAGAGGGACTGGGTGGAAGGGGGGCCTGCGTGGAGCCGGGAGGTTAACCGAGCTGCTGTGAAAGACGCAGCAGAAAGCGAGAATTAGCCGGTTGAACCGTAAACGGCCCGTTTGTAGCCCGGCGCACCAGTGGAGAGCTCGTCTGGCTACGAGGTCACGTCATGCCAATGTGACCTTGACATCGCAAGGCGCGCTCTCCAGGTCCCCTCTAAAATTCTCAGATCGGCCGACCTCCATCCTCTTCAGATCTTATCGTGATCGGAAGCAGTTGCCATTCTGACCTTGAATGTTCCGTTAGACAACGCGCCGGGAATTTGCTGTCAGTCAGCGGAGCCTGCATTTTGGTTTGTTACACTTGCAACGGAGATGAGATTTCTGCCATGTTTTCAGTCGCAACACAACAGTTTCCAAGGATACTTTTCACAACACACAAAGGACTGAGCAAACGTCTGAGCCAGCGCACGGGGAGAAGCGGCAAGATTTTTTTATTATCTCCGCAGCAGAAGTGGGGATCAAATTGTCACAACCGCAAATAGTGAAAGAGTTTACAAAGCTTCCTTCCCCCTCCCGCTATTACACCAGTTTCTACTCCCTGTGGGGTCGGGTTGTCTCGGCAATAACATGACCCCTGAGCTTTAAGGATGAAGCACGAGGGGGTGGAGGGCTTGTCTTGCCATCACTTGCTCCTTCACTCGCGCTCAGGCCAAGAAGTGTGCTCTGTTTAATTCGTAATAAGCGTCTGCGAGGTTGACCTCACTGAGCATCGGCATGCACTTACCCCATCATCAGAGCGCTGAGGTCTGCGTGATAAAGCACCAGAGTAGAAAAGACCTGAAAGGGACAGAAAAAGCCCGGAGCCCGATGTGGAGACTTTTGATCCACCACTAGCACGAGTAATCCTACGCGCTCCCTCCAGAATAGATGGCATTTAAAACAATGAGATGTCCATGTGGGAGGGAAAATGTCAAAACACAAAATGCACACTTATGCTGAAGAATCTTTTTAGTTAGATTCACTCTCAAAACATTCGCCACACTCCTTTAACTTTTATCTGTTAAATCTGTCCAAGTCTGAAACTCATGAAGTTTCTCCATAAATCACTGGTTGGAAGCAGTTTTTGAATCTCTTATGACAGTATAAAAGTCTATGAAAATGTCAGTCGTTGGACATTAAAGCAGCTTGCTTGCTTGATGAACTGCCTTTCTGAAGGTATTTTGATTAACAAGAGAACCTTGTCATAACTCAGCAGCCATCAAATGTAATCGAACAGTAGTTAGCTGTGAGTGGGCTGCGTGAAAAGAGAAGAGAGAAGCGGGGGGGAGGGGGAAAGAAAAAGAGGATAAAGTGGTTGCTTTCAGGGTCGGGCTTGGAAATCCCAGCTTGTTCAATCTGCATCATAATTGAACTGTTATTTACAATTCTCATCTAGGCCCTTTATTGATTTTCTTTTTTTTTTTCTTCTTTTTTTTTTTTACTCCCCCCACCTCAACGGCTAAATCAAATGAAATTGACCAGTGCACACTTTGCCTCCGCTGTCACCTTTTGTCCTTCAGTTCCTTCAGCGCCCCACATTTCACAGTTTTTCACATTTCTGCTGATTGGCCAAAGCCTCGCTGCTCTGTGGGTTTAATACATCTTAATCACGATTAATCCTAATCCCCTCAGTGGACAGCATGAAGCCTATTGCAAGCATATGGCCCAACAAGGCTAATTTAGCACACACTGCAATAACATGCACAAAGACAAAAGGAACGAGGATGTCGAGCCTTGGTACGCAGAGATATTCGAATGTGAAGTGAATAATGAAGATCTTCTAACTGAGCTGTGTTAAACTACAACGTCACCTGTCATAGCAACTATATTCACTCGTCTTTTTTTTTTTTTTTCTTTACTTGCAACTGTCTGCATACTGTCAGAGATTGATGACAGAAAAAACAAAGCAACAGGAGCATTCATTTTGAGATGGAGGAGATTTTATTTTTTATCATACAAGAGTAATAGGTGTGATTAGCGAATGTATGAAAGCTGTTGAGTTGTTGGAGGGGAAAGAAAGCAAAAAGTACATATCTGTTCTTAAACCATGACGCCACTACTTGTCTTGGCTATTAATAATTTAGAAATCTTACTATGGCAACAGCATTACAGCATGCACTCTTTCTGTAATTGTTTGACTTGTGGGTTTTTTTCGTCACTTTATGTGCTGAGGAGGTTCAAAGTGTTCGATCAAGACCCCCGTCCCAGAGCTCCAACCATACGGATGCATTATGTCATATCCAGGAGCAATTTATGGTTGAATATCTGACTTTCTAATGTTTTTGACCTTTTATAAAAGACAAACTATTGTGCAAACAATGCTGGTTAGACAGACGTGGTGAGGTGAGACCTATTAAACAACCAATATTTGCACTAAGGACAGTATAAGGCCATCTCCAAATTCTTTGTTTTAATGAAGATGCCACAGATGATGGTGAAAGAAAACAGGGAGCATACACCTATGAGCACGTCAGTCATTTAATAAACTGTGTATGAATGACATTTCATCTAACATCACCTTTGTCCAAATCTCTGCAGTGTCATTTTTAAATCTATTGACTGTTTACCTTCATTTCTATTTCAGGCAATTGTTGGAATACAAATAACTCCATACAAAAATATTAGGTCAGCTGTTTTAACTTAATCTACTATTAGTGCCAAAGTTTTTCGTGGTGTTAATTTTCTTGCATTCTACCAATTTTTTTTTTTCACAATTTACACAAACATGCCAGTCAGTGCTGGAAAGATTATTTGGTTCACAACTAAATGCTTGATTTAGTTCATTATCATCCAATTTGGATCTTTAACCCCCCCCCCCCCCCCCCCTTTGCAATATTCGATATGATACATTTTAACTTTAGAGCACATTTCAGAACTCTCAAACATTCTTCAAACTCCTTTTTTCTTTCGTTTTCAAGTAATCTGAAAGATCGTCCTTGAGCACACAATGTTCGTGATGACTTGTAGAGCAGAACTTGTACTCTTCAGAACAAAATGTGCTCTGGGTAACCAGAAAAAAAACTACACATTGCAAAGAAGTTCAAAAATAGTCACACTCTCTGAAATATATGATTTCAGCGTGAGAAATGACTGCAGCCGACCTCGTGTTTGCCGAGACGCTGCTTGAAATCACCAAACTTTACTTACGGTATATTCATCAGCTTTTACACAGTTGAGTCTCATTTATAGTGGTTCACAGTATATTGATGAAGACACTTAGGACAAGTATGAAATGCACATTTACGTGTACACGTGTGTTGCATGTAAGGGAGATGTAGTGGAAAAGGCTTGGATAAATTAACACTCTGAATTTCTCACGTGCCGTTTCTGGGAGCAGTGCAGCTGTCATCACTGCCGAGGTGTTTCCTCATGTCAGAGGCTGACCTGCTGTTGTTGCTCGCGTCTCTTTATATGAACTCATTTGTCTTGACACACAAAACCTGAACTAAACGTGAGCGTTTGATCCGTCTCATTCTGAACCCTGTCATCTGTCTCTAGTGAATCCCCTCGCTGACGTCAGTTTGTCTACTGGATGCTTTCTCTCCCGCTTCCTTCCAGACCAGTCTCGAGCGGAGAGGTCCAACTCCATCACCGTGGCGGGGGCCGTGATGGGCGCAGTCCTCGCCCTCTTCCTCATCACTGTCTTCACCATCGTCATCCTCACCGCTCGCAAAACCCCACCAACTGCCTTCACTGACAAAGTGTAAGTCGGGCAAATAATTCATGCTGCGGCACACACTTGGCTGGTTAATTAATGACATGATAGCTGGTGAGGTGACCGAGGCTCACCGGTGGGTTCAGGGAGCTCCTCCTTCCTCCTGTGGAGAGAGCGGCGGCGGCGCTCGCCCCGGAGCCGGGAGGCCTGCAGGACAAGGTTGAGGGGAGGCAGATAATTGCTGTCTTGGCAGCGAGCCCTTGTCCCTATTTTGTTCAGTCTCTTCAAATAGTGCACCCGTGCTCATGTTAATGTTGGATCAAAGAAGAAGAACTCTGAGGTTAAATTGTTTAGAAAAGAGCTGCGTTGCTCTCCACTGACGTAAAATGCGGTTTGTTGCTGTGTTTTTATCTTAAAGCTCACGAAGCAAAGGTGCACTTTCGGTGTCAATAGGAAATGATGAGCCCACTGCCTCTTACATAACAATCATCGGTGAGGTGAGCGTGAACCATATTTGCAAGGTTGCAGAGTGAGCGCCTCATCCATCCCTGTCAGCGAGCTCGTCCCACTCACCTCAAGCATGTCTCAAGAAAGACATCCTGCACAGACAAGGATGGAACACATGGAAAAGTCAGGACATAACCAGAAAAGCTCCCTGATGAACTCACTTTATGTCAACTGCAGATTTGACAGATGTTTTTTTGGGGGGGGGGGGGGGGAGAAGAAGAAGACACTCTGTTCTGAGCAATTTTATTGCATCTCTTCACTTTCCAAAAAAGTAGCTAATGTATTCTTTTCTGATTTTAGATTATCACATCATGGGGCACTTAATAAAGTACAGGGAAATGGAAAAATCCAACACTTTTTTTTTTTGGTTTGGTTTTTGCAGGTGTGACCTTTCAAAATAAGTCTTGAAAGCTGAATTCTATTTATATGGAATGAAAATCTGTTGGAAGATCTAAAACTGATCAAAATGACATTGCATTCCTAAACTCATGGTTTAAAGAAAAATCGAGATAGGTTAATATGCATTTCTTTAAAAAGCTTTCACATTCCTGTTCTCTCATCTTAATCACTGTTACTAGTGTCCGTCAAACGTGTCTTTGGAAGGAAAAGGGAGCGGTGAGGTAATTTGTAATTACTCTCCCTCACAATAGGGGGCAGTGCTGAGCACACAGCGTTGTTCGTTTACTTAATAGTGTCAATGTGTTTTAGTTCAGGTGCCACGAAGCAGGAGCCTTTTACTGAATTATGTTCATTTTGAAAATAATCCCATTTACATTAACTTCAAAAAAAAATAAAAATATTGTGAAGACTTTTGCTTGTTGCCCTTTGTACAACTTCTGCAGCCATCGCTGTGCCTGCGTTTCAGGCTAATTATTGAAAACCACTCATTAACCACTCCAGTGAAAAAAGGAAATGTTTACACCAAAAATAATTCTCCATTGGAAGTATTTGCCGTGCCTGCCTCAGAGTTGAGTTTCAAACATCCCGCTGTCTGACCCAGTGTAGCGTTAAATTTACGACTGAATGCCCGCTCCAACCGAGCGCGGCCCTGCATCACCACGCTGACACTACAGGACGCTCGATCTAACCGTGCGCCCGTCCGGTCAATGCCACGACAAACTTAGCATCTTAAGTGTGACCGTGGCTGGAAGTCCCAGTGGACTGCAGGGACGGTGTGGCGGGGGGGGACGCAGGCCTCACCGCCCCCACACCTTCATCACGCTCCAGTGTAGGACAGCAGGTCACAGAGAGCCCTGACGATAATCTCTCACTGCTTCCCATCCCAAATATGAAAGAGGAGAACAGCATCAAGTGACACACTGTGTTGGAAAATCAATGCCCTTCATGACATCTTTTTTTATGAATGGCCAAGGTCGGCAGCAGGGTTCGGTTTAGTAGTGGACAGGGACTTCAATAAATGGGGATATGACTCAGCGTATTACAGGGTTTAGAGGGGCAGCTGTCGGAAATCTTCAGATTTACTATCACGAATGAAAGTCCATCACTTTTATTCCTATGTTGTTGGATATCTGAAACTCTATTGATTTAGGCTTTATGCCATTAGTATCACTCTGCTCTCTGCTTAAAATGGACACTTGAGGATTGTATTTCCATAAAACTTGCAAAAGATGAACTTGCAAAATGACTGTTTTACAAATCAGCCTCAGATCTGATTTTTATTCAGTCGAGTCGTTCAGGTTACCAAAACATTTGATCCTGCATTGTCCATCTTTTGCCGCTCGCTCACTTTATCAACTCCAGCCGGTCTTCAAATCTCTGGTGAATGTATTATCTTAAGCCCCCATAGAAAACCACCTGAATACTATTTTAATGTTCCGCTTCTCATTTTAACCCCCTTGAAAACAAATGGAAAGCGCTGACACACACTGCATTACCACAATGCGCCACAGTAGCGCTCTGCCAAAGACCGTTTAAACGTTTTGAGGATAAAGTTTCAAAGCTTTAAACAGGATGGGATTTGTGAAGAAAAGCAGTGTTTCTTTATGAAATAAAGAAAGAGATGGGTACAAAATTCCTATGTTATTTCACTAGAAGACAGTTATTTTAGAGCTGAATGTTGCAGCTGATTTCAGTGACCTAACTGACAGAAATCCACTTTCAAAAGTCTCAAATTATTACTCCAACGATTCCTTGTCATTTCCACAATCACATCAGTTCAATCTTATCAACCAAAGTGAGCTTTTTTTCTGTGACGCTCGGTACGTGTTGTTCGTGATCCGAGAAGTGAGTCGCGTTCCGTCTGTCTGAATATTTTCACTCATCATTCCACTTTTTACCTGCTGCCTCCTCTGAGCAGAGGCGAGACAATATCGTGACGTTTATAAATGTTTCAAAAACCGCCCGATTTCCCATCTGGTGTCTCGAAGCCGCTGACTCAGACTCTTGACTTTGCACCCACTATAAACTGTCACTCTGACTCCTCTGTTAGGTGTCTGTCTGCTCTTGAAAACCTCTCTTCATTGCATTTTCCTCTTTCTCTGAAGCATTGACCTTCCTCCGACACACAAGCCGCCCCCTCCCTACTCCGAGAGAGCTCCTGCAGTTCCTCTGGGAGTCCACGCATCACAAGTGGCCTGGCTGTGTCAGGTGAACCCCCTCTCTTTATTCTCATGCTTTTTTCTTTTTTTTTTCTTTTTTCTTTTTGTCTCCTAACAGCTGGTTTCAAATCATTAAGTATGCGAGCCATCCTGCCTTTACACCATGCTACATGGCCACTTTGTTCGCTAATGATGAGTCACAGCAGGCGGTTATAACAACCTGCTGACTACCTTGATCACATTTTATGGAGCAGAAGGCCTAATGGTGGTGCTCGCTTAACATGTAAGATAGTTTAATTTTTCATTATTGTTCTCAGCTTAAGCTTTCATAAGCATGTCATTGTTTTAGCTTCACACACGAGGAGTCTTCAGGGCGGGGAAAAAAAAAAGAAAAAGCTTCTGTATTACTTCTCACACTTGAATGATATTAATAATAGAATAACACAAGAGCATGAATCTGTCATGGCGATGATGGCGGCTTTCTTTCTTGATCATCATCTGCAGACCCGCAGAGCGGAGCGCAGGTACGAGCTCGCCGATAGGCCGGAGCTCGCCGACGGGCCGGACCCTCCCGCCGAGAGGTCAGGAGCACGCAGCCCCCCCCAGCAGGCCTCCCGCCTGGAGTGGGTGTGTCACCAGAGCGGGACAGACAGGGTGTACATCAACCACCGCGAACACTACGTGTGACACATGCCCTAAACACAGTCCACCAATCACACTGGCAGTCGGTCCGCCCCGGCGGGCGCCGAGCACACAGGACCTCCACTGCTTCACTGAGCCATCAATCCAGCGGAGGAAACAGGTGGCAGCTTTAGAAGAAGGGACTATTTATTTGTGAGCAGTTTTTACACACCTTCACCACCACAAACAACATTTTGAGAAGCATTTTGTGAGCTTCTGACACCACATTCACGTCCCTACAATGAATATATACTGTAGTTGGCAGCTAGTAGACTGGAAACCACAGGAAATGAGTAGATTGCCCAAAATGTCAAACTATTTAAAAAAAATTGTGATTAGTTTTTGACATCACAACGATTGTTCCCTGGTGCCTGTGAGTGGAAAGACACTACAGACACTGTAAACAAGAAATTCTTTCTTTCGTAAATTTTGAACATAAAGGTGAAACCTTGAGACTTTTCTCAAGCTGTAAAAGATATAAATTTTTACTTTATGCTGCATTCATCATGGGATAGTTACCAGTTGAGAAGGTCCTTTTTCCCAGTGAACCAACAAACAACATGGCCGCTGTACTGCTGCTGTCAGAAGAGACTAAATACACTGCCTGGCCCCCCCAAAAAAGTCGCCACCTGGATTTAACTAACCAAATAGGTACAATCCACCTATTCGATAATTACTGCATTGGTGATTATCTTTCAGCTGGCAACAAGTTATTTAACCCCAGCTGATGCAATGAGTAACGTCTGATTTCTTAAACAATCACGGTGAAAGACACATCCTGTGGTTGTGGAAAAGATGTTAGTCTGTTTAAGAAGGGTCAAATCATGGGCGTGCATCAACCAGAGAAAACATCGAAAGTGATTGCAGAAACTACTAAAATTGGGTCAAGAACTGTCCAACGCATTATTCAAAACTGGAAGGATTGTCGGAACCATCGTCTTCCAGGAAGAAATGTGGTCGGAAACAAATCCTGGATGATCGTGATCGGCGATCACTTAAACGTTTGGCCAAATCCAATCGAAGAAAAACCAGAGTAGAACTCTGGAGGATGTTTTGATGGTGAAAGCGAGATCGTTTCCACACACACACACAATGTGAAGAGAACTCTTGTGACATTGCAGAAGCTTATCGAAACAATGCCAGAGCGGATGCTGTATTCAAAGCTAAAGGCAGTCCAAGGGAATATTAGAGTGTGTGACCTTTTGGTTTGGTGGCGACTTTATTTTTGGCCAGGCGGTGTAGCTTGTTATAACATCAACATCCACCAAGAGGACATAAAAAATTAATTCTGGGCTGCATTTGTGCACAGCTTTGTTTTCTGCCTTGAGCACACCTTAACGATTGATACTTTGCTATAGAGCTCAATCGTCCTATGCAACAAGAAGTAGAGTGTTGTCTTTTATGATAATGAGTATAGCAACAATGAGATGACAAATAAATATGCAGACTCGGCATATTTCATAACTTCCACTAACAACCACTGAAGCGGCGTCAGACCAGCGTCTTGGTGCGCTACAAAACCTCCCACGTTCCCAGCGGAAAGCTTCATCGCAGATCTGTTTTTCACTACTGGGAAGTGGGAGCTTGTCCAGCTCCCGGAGGCTCATGAACGCTCCATCACTCTGAAAATCTTTACTTTGATTTGGATCTTAACGCCAAAACTAATCTAAATAAGTTAGAAAATGTATGTTTGGTAGATGACTTCTTTGTGTTTCTTGGTAATTGATGGATGTAACGTCTGCTAGTGAACATGCATTTGTGGGGTTAGCAGCAGGTTGCCGGACACACTTTAAACAGGAAATAAACCAACGTTGTACCAGTTTATAATTTGTCAGCCATGATACATTGTCAAATCAAACACACAGTCTGCTAAAAATGATCTCATTTCTGCGCTGGGGTTTATATTTTTATGTTATTTCAAAAAGCTTTTTTTTTTTCTTAAAAATGCGCCTGTTTTTATTTTTTCTTGACGTGAGGCTCAGTGACTCACTAAAATCCATACACTCTCATATCAGTGTAAAGATCAGTGAATCTGTTCTCAGTCAGACTTCCTGGGTCCAGTGAGATTACTGCAAATGCACCAGCAGCAGACAGACATAGCAGGATTTTTTTTTAAGGTAGTTCTGTCCTAGTTCTGCAGCAAAACGTGTACATTTGTTACTATGTAGAGTCGTAACCTTGTACTAAACCATGAGGCGTCTTTAACATGCCCTTTATAAATACTGTACAAAAATGGTCACGTTTTCTCTCTCGGCTTAGTTCAGATAGATTACACCAGGGGTTCTCGCGTGGCAGGCAACAGAGAGCTTCAAGGAGGCTGCAGAACTGTGGGGGGTCAAGGGAATGCCTTTCTCCATCAGGAGTATTTCCTTTTAATTTTTGAGAATAAATCATGGTTAGAAAAGGGAATAAGTATAAGGGAAATGACTTAATATAACATAAACTTTAATGTCTGTAATTATCGTGCTGATGGATCTTTGCCGAAGTTAACACGGTATGTTTTATCATATGAAAAATATAAACAAACCCGGCATTCAACCATAAATTACCTATCAGTGGTAGAGTTTGGGGTGCTGTTATGTGGTTTAAGTTGTGTGAGGGGTGGCTCAGTCACCCACGCATTGAAAACTCCAGAAATAGACAGTTAACATGCCTGTAAAATGTATTACAGTGAGGTTTCCTGTAAAGATGAAAATTAACTGTTTTTAAGTGCCATATTGACATTTTTTTGGGTGAGCTCGTGTTCACCTTCCTCCAGTGTGACTAGGCCAGTCTGTTCTCGTTGGATATGTGAATTAAAGTGCATTTTGTCGTGAAATGTGGTCTGGGTCAGAAACAAACACACACACGCTATAAAGAAGAGCCTTAATGAAAGACTCCTGTGAAGTGCTATGTAAAGTCAGACAGCTCTACAGAACATGCGGGTGTTCGATGACCTTTTTAAAGTAAACGCTGTAAGAAATGGAAGCTCTGAGTCATTTTGTTGGGAAACAAAAAGGAAAAGGGACTCGAGTATTTGAGAGGGAGTCTGAATTGATGCACGCATTGGGTATTTTATTTATTTATTTTTTGAGGTAAAGGATAAAAAAATCATCTCAAGGTCACAGTCATATTGCATTCATCACGATTCCCCACAAGTAAGTGAAAAGACGTTTTTATTAAAAGACATTAAGAGGAGATGACAAGGTGCTCCTGTTTGAAAAGCCTGAGCTCACTCTGCAATGATGGTGTCAGTGTTAAACAGAAATCATTGATTTGTTCAGTTCAGTCCCTGCTCAGGCTCTCAGGCTCTTTGAATGAGGGGAGGAGGCGCTGTCCAAGAGCAGCACCTTGCGGTCACATGTGGCAGTGCAGTCTCTTGTGGATTGTGTGTCTGCATCTCAAGAGAAAAACTTTGGAAAAGTCCCTTTTTCCCACTATTTATTTCAGGCTGTGAAACTTCCATTCATATGAGCTCTATAAGACATAAAATAATCCAAGTCTTTGGGTGTTTCATTCTTTATAATGTCAGTTTTATTCGTTAAGAGCAATAAAGCAGCCTATAAATAGCCACAAATATGTTTGTATCGAAATACTTTCCCCATTCATCTGTTATGAGTGTGAAAATAACTGTCTGTCTGTCACAGAGAATTAATTTGTCACTAAAGTTATTTTAACAGGTTTGAGCAGCTTCATATAGTCACTCACTGTCCTCCTGTCATTACACAACAATAACACAACTTGAAATATGCACTGTAAAAAAGAACAGCAGCTCCTGTTATATCAAGGTTAACACATGTAACATAGAAACATGATTAAGATGCAGTTTGGGGTCACAGAGTGCAAAACAATCTCCTCATCATGTGTAGTAAATAACTTTATTGGGGCGCTAAATTACAACAGGAAATAACAATTAAAAAAAATATATAAATACCAATAGAAAGAAACCTAAAACAAAAGACAAAAAAAATGACAACTATAGCAAATGATGCCTAAATTTAGGCACGTTAACTTTTTATTGGCCATGACAAATGATCAACATTAAGAGGTGTAAATAGGCAGAAAATAATGATTTTAGATTGTTATTTAATATGTTTCCTCTATGACATTACCATGAAGCCACATATTTTGTGTTTTAGTGTGTTATGTAAATGGGGGGGGGTCAATGCAGCTCTAAACAACCAACAAAACAGGCGTGACAAAATAAATACTATACTTCAAGCTCATTAAGACATTATGAGTGCAGCTCCATTGTAAGTTGAACACAGGTTAAACACTGCATCTGAAGAACTGCTCACAATTTAGTGGCTCAGGTTTGGCAGCATAACGAAAGAAACACTCAGTGAAAAGATAACTTCTGTATGGCTGCATGTGCTCCCGATTCACCGGGTCCTACTGCTGATGTCACAGGACTGGACGAGAGTGAGGTGCATGTGAAATATGCAGCAGGTAAAAGTAGAAACTAAGTCCGATTAATTTTTGCAGCACAATTCAAAACAGTGACATTGGAAGCTCTATATATTCTTCTTCTAGTATTACAATAAAATGTAATTTCTAAAAAAAAAAAAACAACATGCATGAAGACATCAGTAAACAGACTGATTGGTTCAGATTACGTCGACATGGCAATTAGATTATTACACTGCATCATAAAAAAGTCAGTCAAACAATGACGGTCCTTGATGATATGATCGTGATTTTGTCTTTTTGACTACAGCAGTATATCTTTATGGAACTCTCTAAATGACGAGAGAGAATGAAGAGTTTTGGTATGAAGACGGCTTCCTGACGCACGTCCTTTATGTATATCTGGATGTTTCTGAGTGGTTACTACTTTCTCCGTTCATTCATGCTCATAACGTTTGTTCTTCAAGTCGTTCTTCAAGTCGAACAGTAACTTCCATACAAAGCATCTGACAACGGCAATAAATATTTTACAAACCACATAAGATACATACAGATCACAGTCACAGCCACTGATGTATTGTCACAGTAATTTGTTTCTTGCTCTCAAAATGATGACGCAGGTGATGTTCTTAATAAGATACTGAACTAAGTGATTAGACGTCGTGGGAGGAGCGTTTACTGTAAATACGGCCGTGAATAATGAAGGTTCTCATTTATGAATTAAAAGTGTTGTGATTTTCTTTAGCAATTAGTCCAAATGTATTTAAAGTGGCCGATGAGAGTGAAGATTCTCAGACTGTAATCATTAAAGAGCTGTAAGAACTTTACAGAGTATTGTTTTGTTAATGCCTGATTAAACGCGATGGAAACAGAGCAGAAGTCTCATAAAAGTTGAAAAGAGTGTCTGCTAAGAAAGCTTTTTCTAATATGGCAACGGAGCTCGTGCTGATTAATGTTAAGTGATTTGCATGTTGTTTTCACTCTGTACAGCCAACAATGAGTGATGCTAAATAATGGAAGCAGCAATAATGCTCCAGTGTTTGGTTATGAATAATTCTGCAGTTGGAGGGAACACAGTGCTCACAAGTAAAAATAGACCTGTTACCAAAGGAGAAAAGAAAAAGCGGTAATATTCGATGCCGTTCCAACGGTGTGAACTGATTGTATTAATCACTGCCCGCGGAGAGCAACTCGGTAAATAAAATTCCCCTCCTCGTGTGCCTCCCCTCCCTCTCTTTGAGTGAATGGCAGCTTTGTTTCAGCTGTCAGGATCAATTCAATCTTGCTCCCATAAACGAGCATCGCGGTGGAGACATGGAAATGAGCTGCCCCTCCAGCGGCCCCACAGAGGATGTCCCGTTACAACAGTTTCCAAAATTCCTAAATTCCTAATTCCTGGCCGCTTCCATTGTACAACCAGCGCAGTTACTTTGACTTGGCTTTTGGTTTCGGGGCAGGTGCGGCTACCACTGCAGGCTTCGGGGCCGGAGCAGGGGCAGGGGGGGGTCTCACAGACTCGTACAGATTCTTGCACCTGTAACCAAACAAGAGGATCACGACACATATTTTGACATCAGCAGCTCAGGGAGAGGTGTGAAATGAAGAGCGGGTTACTTACATATTCCTGATTTTTCTCACGAAAGCTCTGACCGCTCGTACGAGCCTTCTTATCCGCACCTGTCGGTGATAACAAGAGCAGTCAAAGAGTTGTTCCACTGAGAAGTTTGAGTCTCGTTCTCCAGCGGCACGCCAGTGAATCACTGTTAAAGCTTGAACGATCAAAAATTAGAACGAAGCTCACCTGCTGCTTCTTGTACAGCAGAGGGAGGGAGAAAACGGCAATCACAGCTGTGAGGCAGAGGAAATAGAGGTGATTGATGGTATTTCAGGACAAACTGTTTGTAAAACTCATTTAAATGCATGCTGCTCCAACTATTTATCAAACTGCCGAGTCTCTTTGGGACCCGTACTTAGCAGTAGATGGCTGGAGTTTTGAAGCACGGGACTTTTAAGAAAAGATTGTTTGTGGAGCGGGCCTTCAGTGGGGGACGCCGAAGAGCTTCAAGAGGGATCTACTTTATGCCCGTGACGCACGATTGTCTTTAGATGCGTGATCCTAATCGGGGTTTCACCACTGAGGTGGCACGTCATGAAAGATTCATGAATTCTTTTTTGGGAAAGAGTCTCAACGGTAGGCGCTGACAGCCCAGCATCCTGCCGGCAGGGAGAATTAGCTCGGTGCTGAGGTGTCGGGAACAACAGGCACCTGAAAGTAACTCACCAGTGATCACCAGAGTCAGCCCGGTGGTTAGGACGCCAACGTAGCTCAGTAGATACAGAAGTAAAGCGAACTGAAAGAAGAAGCACACAAATAAATAAGGCTGATGAAGCTATGGGACGCCGCCAACATAAACATATGAAATAAATCGCTTTTACTGATACACGTTTTACCACATCTGTTGCTACTTGAGTTACACTCGGACCTTTATGGAGTCCATTACACTGTCAATGAAAAAGAGACGTTTGAACTCTGTGACAGCGAATGCGATGAGCAGCACCACCTCCTCCACCAGCATCACCGTCTCCTTATCAGTCAAGGAGTTGTCATAATCCAGATAGGACCTGAGGATGAAGTCACAAACGAACACAGACCTTTGATTGCATGGACTCTGAATTACGCACACATCCACAGATGGTGTGAGTGTTGCCTCACTGAAAGGGGTGAACGCCCGGGTTCCAGCGCAGCAGCTCCAGCAGTTTGTAGTACAGGCGGAGGGCGAAGGTGACACTCATGGCACCGAGGCAGATGTGGGAGAGCACAGTGATGGCGCTAAGCTGAAAGAGGCTGGCAAGGCCGATCACCAGGCCTGTGAACACCACGGCAGTCTTCTTTATGCTCCGCCAGTACACAAGCTCCACTACTGCAAAACAGGCCACACAATGACGAGAAACAAGTCAGCGGAGTGATGAAATCAATCTGTGACTTTAAGGAAAATGGAGCATGGTTACTGTGCATTGACTGAGGCCTTCATCAAGCACTTTGAGGGTTTTTTAATTTTCAACACTACTTTACTTGCCTGTGACAGTGTTTTTAACCGTCACCTCTTAATAATTCTTTGTTGAGATGCAGAAGAAGGATCGATGTAAATTAGATTAGCATGTCAAGATGAAACTGACACCATAAGGTGAGAAAAGTCCTATAACTAACTCACAGGGGGAAAAAAACAGTTTTTAATCACTCTTGGGCGTCCTTCAGTGTGGTTTATGAAAAACAAGAACCAGTCTCGTGGAAAATCATGTATGATGATCTTTATCATCGCAGGTGAGTATCAAAAGGTTCCAAAAGGCAAAGCTGCCGCAACAAACTTGTGAAAAATGCTATTTTGTTTTAAAATCAATCCAAACATACGGACAACATGATGCACTCGGACATAATAACTGAATGTGGCCTCACTGTTTCTGAATCACAATAAAAATGCATGAGATCTTTCTGTGCTTGTCAGAGATCACATGAGCAGTAACAGCTCCAGCCCTCTGACCCTGAATTGGATAAAACTGGAAGACTGATGGATGTATCAGTGCAATGAGTGACTGGGGACCCGTCTGTCCCACAGAGTTTATTTGAATAAGCCTGAACTATAAGTCGTCCAAATTTGGAGAAAAAAAAAGCAAGTACAGAACTTTAGACAGATGTTCAGTTGCAGATCGAAGAAATTTATTTTCAGTCATCTTCAAATATGTTTCATTTAATTTTTTGGAAAATGTGGCAAATATTATCAATAATAATTCCATAACTCCTGAGAGTTTTCTCTGTGTATCAACCAGCCTGCAGGTGCTAAAGGAAAATGGGAAACACATCAGTGAAGCACCTCATGATGCATTAGTTACAATAATGTGCATGAATGTTAATATATTGTGATCCTGTTAGAGTTTCAGGTATTTGAAAGAGGCTGGAGGAAGGACGACGAGGCAACAAGATAACAAGCAATAATTTGAAGTGACAAGACCTTAAATAATCAATTTCTCTCATATTTGCATGGACAATTCAATTAGAGTTTCTGTTAATGTAAAGAGCACATACACTAACTAATTAAAAAATAATAACTTTCATTAGGTTAAAAGTCTTCAACCACTTTCCATGAACTTTCTGATTTCAGGTTTAACTTCAAGGTAATTAACAGAATAAAGGGCTTTTTTTCCTGAAAAACACATTAGCCTCCCTTAGCCAACAAAACATTTCACACACACATGCAAACACCCAAACACGCACACACACACACACACACAATCACTAACTAGCACAAAGAGAGATACTCATATTTAAGCCTTTACACAAGTAATCTCCCAATAAAGTCTTACTCATAACCCAGCGCGTAATCTAATCCAAAATAACATAAATGGATTTTGAATTATCGCAAACAGAATAAATCTGACAAGAAAACACTCATCACCATATTTGAGAATTCAAGAGTCACACAAACAACAAAACAACAGTCAATCAGCAAAAGCTCCTGATTTAGCTGAGTGTGTCCATCTGTCCACCCAGTGAAAGATCTGCTGGACTCAGGAGTTGACTTGCCATCCTGTCAGTATTCACACCAGCCCACTGACAGGGGGAATAACAAACCCCTGTGCTTCTCCTCCACCTGACAGCTGAGCTCTGCCCGGCCCCTTCTGTTTACTCAAAGCTGCCACCATTTGTTTCCTTACGTTTGTTGGCCATTTCTGCGGTGATCCTGCTTGCTCCCCTCTCTTCCTTGCGCTCCCACTGTTGGCTCGCACGCCCGGGCTTTTTTTGGCCACCCCGGCTCCGTCAGCAATATAAGGCCTGGCTGGCCTAATTTTATCCTGTATTGGATACACCCTGCTTGAATTCACACACACACACACACACACACACACACACACACACACACACACACACACACACACACACACACACACACACGCACACTCAAAATTGGGAACCTGAGACATCAGCATGTTCATGTCCCCGAGCTTTCAGAGGCTCTTCAGCTTCCTCCACCAGTTGGCAGTGAACCTGCACACAGAGATCTTCACATGCAAACAGGTTAGCGGGGATTCGCTTTATCTGTCCAATTCATCACCAATTAAGAATCATAAGAAGTTCAATCATGTCAGAGTGTGCCTCTCTGCTGTGTACTGTAGTAGTAATAATAACGCACTAACACATTTCTAATGAAGCTTCATTATAATTACATAGACCAACAGTAAAAGAACAAGAGCTTCATTTAGGACACTTTGGAAGCATCACAATGATGGATAATTTCCTCATTAGGTTTAAGAACCTAGCATCTCATATTTCTCTGCTGGTATCTCTAAAGACATTTTGGAGCCAACGCACCTCGTCATCAAAACACATTATACTCAACACACTCCAAGGAAACGTTTGTAGGTCCTCTCGAAAACAGTGAAAATTATCTTTAGTAACATTGTCATAGTGTGATAATGTTTTTTTATGGATTTGTTTATAGCACATCTCCCCAGCAGGTCAAGTTTGTGCAATCTGCAGAATCGATTATAGTGTACATCACACAAACTACCAAATTACCATTTGTAAACATGCAAGTCCACATGTTGCTATTTCAAAATAAAAAAAAAATAAAAAATTTGCAGGTGTATTAATGCTGCACACACAAGCTCAGACACCTTCTTCTCAGTGTGTGCATGCGTTTGTGATGAATAGCTGGTACAATATTGTGAGTTATTACAAATCAGAGCTCATCCATTCTTTCCTGTGTGGTCGGAGCACTTCGGCCGGCAGAGCGTCCACACCTAAATCAAAGTCTAAGGAGAATTACAGAGAGTGGTCATGTCAGCAGGGCTGACTGCACAGAGCTAAGCTGTGGTTCAGGGGGAATGATGCCAAATACAACAGCTGTAAAACATGTTGTGATGCATAATCATTCAAAATGGAGAAAAAAGACCATGCACATTCAAGATACACTGTTAAAGAATATATATTTGTGACTATTTATCACCACTGAAAAATACAAATGTATTATTATTATCATTATTATTATTATTATTATTATTATTATTATTATTAGATACATTAGAAACACTACCATCATGTTTACTATAAAATGATTTAAGAAAAATCAGTATAAAGGGATAATCATAAATCTTCTTCTCTCTGTCTTCTGCTATTACACACTTTGTGCTAAATGGCCGACGCTCATGTAATCCGCAAACCCATAATCCAAGCCGATCAAAGGTTGAGATTACTGACGGCGTGGGAGGGGCAGAGCCGCAGATAGGCGGACAGTAAGAGAGGCTGAGCTCAGACATGACAGTGACAGTGCTCGCGGGGCAGGGATTGGTGCACACAAATAGCCGGCCAATCACAGCAGATGCAGGGAAAATAACAAGGCGAAAGGAGAGCTGGGGAAAGAGGGAAGAGCTATGAAAAAGCGAGGGAGAAGGTGAAATCACAGCAGCACAGAGACGAAGACTGGACCAGAGGGAGAGAGGAAGAATGAGCAGACGAAGGAACGCTGATCAGTGAAGTCTCCAGAGAGGGAGAGCCGAGGAGAGGAAGGAGATGAGAAGGGAGAGGGGGGAAGGCAGCCAGCGCAGAGAACATCCATCAGCTCAGGCAGCCATGCTCTAAGCCCTGGAGCAGCAGGGCTACGCAGACACTGCACAGGCCCATCATCAGGCCCACGCCTCAGCCCTCCGTCCCAGCCGCAAACACCAGGGCAGGGACAAAAGAAGATTCTCCAGGCATCAGTCGCACGTCAGAGCCATGAGGACGGCCAGGAAGGGGAACGTGGAGATGCCTGCATTCGTGCGGCAGCTGGTGAAAGAGACCGAGAAGAGGGTCAGCTCCTTCTTCAAGGGGGGCCGTGGGGGAGCGGCAGAAGGAGAGCCACCAGGGAAGTGTGAGAAGGAGGAGGTCATCCCCAGCCCCTACCTGGACCGGCCAGTGCTGGACAAACTAACAGAGGAGGGCTGTGCCCGCTGGGGTCTCACCTATGCCCTGGGAAGTATGCAGGGATGGAGGGCCAACATGGAGGACTTCCACAACTGCGTGCCACAGCTGGGTGGAGAGTTAGCTGACTGGAGCTTGTTTGCCGTGTTTGACGGACATGCAGGCAGCAACGTGGCACAGTACTGCTCTCAGCACCTCCTGGGTCATATCCTGGCTACAGGTGATTAGAAATGCAAAGTAAACTGAATGTTTAGAAAAGCCAAAGAAGCTGGTAATTCACTGACTGTCCTTTATTGCTCAGTTGTGTTTAAATCTTTGTACCTAATACAAGGCATCGATAACACCAACCGAACGTCATGTCTTTGCAGCACCTGTTTTGATAAACGACTGTGTTCTGACTTTGTTTTTTGTGATGACAGGTGGAATGGGACCAGAGGACGACCCAGGGAAGGTAAAAGCAGCCATCACAGAAGGTTTCTTCCAAACAGACAGGCACCTGCACTCAGTGGCTCGTCGAGAAGGCTGGGAGAGGGGCGGCACCACCGTGGTGGCCACACTCATCTCGCCCTACTACATCTACTTTGCCAACTGTGGGGACTCCAGGGCCATGCTGTGCCGGTCTGGGCAGGTTTGCTTCTCCACCGAAGACCACAAACCTTACAGCCCCCTGGAGAAGGAGCGAATCGAGAGTGCAGGCGGCTCCGTGTCCTTCCAACGGATCAACGGCTCCCTGGCAGTGTCCCGCGCCCTGGGCGACTTCAGCTACAAGGGGGCAGAGAACCGCACCCCGAGCCAGCAGATGGTGTCACCAGAGCCGGAGGTGTTCGTAGTGGAGCGCTCACCAGCAGATGAGTTCCTGGTGCTCGCCTGCGATGGCGTGTGGGACACCATCAGCAACGAAGATCTGTGCGCCTTCATCCACAACCGGCTGCAAGTCTGCACTGACCTGAGAGACGTCTGCAACCAAGTTATTGACCTCTGTCTCTACAAGGTCAGAACTCGCTAGGTTTCCGTACAACAAGTCCTTTTAACGGAACAAAAAACACCTTTTCAGGGTGAAACTCAGTTACATCATTTTTAATGCTCTTTCATGCTTGATCTGAAACAGCCAGAGTTTCAGAGTTTAAATAAAATAAGCACACGTTTTTAAAGGTATTGCAGTTTCTCCAATACAAACATGTAATCAACATCATTCATTCTTATATGTTTAACCTTACCCTCGATATCTTAAGGATTTACTTTTATTAAGAATAACAAATGTGGTGTGGATAATCAAATCAACAAGAGCTTGAGAATCAACCTGTGGATGTTTAGTGTGTATATAAGCTGGTATCTGCAGCTGAAAACTACACTATAGGAGGTAGGATGATGATTCAGAACAATCAACTCAAGGGAACAAGCTCAATATTATTGATACTAATATTGTACTGTGGCTAGTTTCAAAGGCACACACAAATTAACTAGATAATCAAATTATCCTTACATGTTTACAAACTTAAAAAAATAGAGTATGTTATTACATTATATTACACTATGTTATTACACTATACAGCTGGTGATACTTACCTTTAAGTGAATTTTTCTAAACCACAGTAGCTCTGGTGGTCACTGCAACAAATATCATGGATAAGCGTTGAGAGGTTAGCTGCTGCTGCAGCTGTTTGGGTCTGACAGATCACCTTAAAATAGGCTGCTGAGATGTCAGAACGAGTTATGTGGGATTATTCTGGGGTCCGATGGGGACTCATTTATGCCACTGTCACACAGAACAGGGTGAAAACAGAATTCTGGACCGTAACATCACCATTAAACTTATCTTAGTTTGTGGGAATAATTGCTACCGTAGAGACATCCCCATTAATGCTATTGAGGCTATACACAACAGTACAGATACTTTTTCACTATAAATTGGGAACTATGGAAGAAATGTCAACAATGCTTATGTTTTGTCAGCCATTACTAAAATGTAGAGAATCCCTATTATTACACTCATAGGAACTCAGGTCTATTATCTATCTTGTGTTTTTTTTTAGAAACACATAAACACAAACACATGCACGTATGGTGCCACTGAGTTATGTAACTGAGATTCATCTTGGATGTGCACAATGACCTCAAAATGTCAGGGCTCCTTCCACACTCCATTTAACGTGTTCATGCTTCGCTGTGTCAGTGTGACATTGAGAGGCAAACCTTGAGGTGAAAAGGATCTCTTTCTAAAACTAGGCTCACGGGATTAAATAATGTTTCATATGTTGACATTTGTAAGGTCAGCCATCATTACTCACCCTTGCTGACGCTGCTTCACTCCACAGGGCAGCTTGGACAACATCAGCATCATCCTGCTGTGCTTCCCTGGAGCCCCCCAGCTGTCCGCAGAGGCATTACACCAAGAGGCCGAACTGGAGGACCTGCTGGAGTCCAAAGTGGCAGGTGAGTGAGCTGAGCAAAGATGATGTGCATGTAAGAACTTTCGCATAAGTTCATTATGAAATATCTTTTTCTTCATTTTCTTCCAACTACTTGTTTATTGCTGTTGAAATGAATAATTATTATCCACTAAATATAACTAAGGAACACTAAGTGGCCTGTGGATACAATTTGAATATAGTGAAGAACCCTTAATGTCCAAAGTTTGACAGATGACATGATTATTTACACTAAATCTCCTCATTATAAATAAAAGATTGTAAATGCACATTTATCTATGGCTGAAAATAGTTGAAAATAATGTGCTTTTGTTTTCCTTGTTTACTGAACTCTCCAATGCCCAGACTGGTGTCAGACTACCATCTGTGGTTGTGGATCATTTTTGAAAATGTATCCGTTATCAATATCAAAGCTTTCTCTTTGAGGTGCATGTAGAAAAAAATCTCAGAATGTGCTCGTATGAGTGCCTCTTTCTTCCACCATCTAACAGAGATTTATGATGAGCTGTGTGCCAGAGGAGAGGAGCCTGACCTGCTCTCTGTCCTCACTGTCCTCGCATCCACTGTCATCCCCGGTTTGCCTCCGGGTGGAGGGATACAGAGCAAGTAGGTGACCACAAATGACTCTTCTTGTGTTACTCTGTGTGTGTGTATAACAGTCTGTGTATATATACTGAGTGTGTTGTTCAATGACACCATGTTACTTCTGTGTACAACAGGAGAAACTGTATTATTTCTGCTTACTACCAACAACGGGAAATTCACATGCCTACAGAACCTGATGTGAGTATCAACTCTACTGTTGTCCCATTTTAATCATTGAAATACATATTAAACTTTCGCCTATGCTAATTACATTCACTGATATTTCCTTATCGTGTGTGTGTGTGTTTGTGTGTGTCCAGGACTTGGGAGGTTCCTAGAGGACCAAATGAACTTTGTGTCCAGAGAACCACGAAGGAGCTGAAATCAATGTGAATATTTCCTCATTAAAACAAAAAGGGAGATGATGAACAGACCAAAGTGTTTGTTTACATCATATCAAAAAGCAGCAACTTGTCATAAGAAATGCAATGCAAAAACAGATCTAATAATACCTGATACTTTATATTTGTACAAGAAGGATATTTTGTAAAAAAGCCTACTCAGAGACTCTGACCCAGCAACAAACCTCTGCCTCTTATTCAGTGAACAGAAAGTACAGATTCAAGTAACACTCTGTCAACCTGAATAACAACCAACTGTGAAATTGTACATCTTTGTTGGATAAATCATTAGTACATGTAGGAGTAATGTTTTAAGAATAGATCTAAAGACGTAATTATTTAAGGAGTTGATGTTTGCCTTTTCTTCTTCAGGAAGGAAATATGTGTTGAAACATTATTAATGCCAGCCAAAAGCTCGCATGCAGCCAACATATATCCAGCTGTGTCGGTGTGAATACTCTTGCAGTTTATGGGAATGCACAAATTCACCCCATTCTTTCCTCAATGCTGGAAGTGACGGGCAAACAAACGATCCAGGATTTATTTCAGAACACATCAAGAAAAAAATACATTTCACCATTAAATACAATGATTGAAGATCCAATAGAAGAAGTGTTTAACTTTGCATATTTTTAACCATTCATAAGATAAGACCTCCTTAGTGGAGTATTGTTTGATATTGAATAGGAAATCGATACGTACCAGAAAACCAATGAATCTGATTTTACATGGATAGGCTCTATATTCCTACATTATCTTGTGTCTGTGAAATGTATTTTTTCCATGAACTGGGTATTATGTACTGTGCTGCCTTATTCATCTTTTATATAGTTGTAAAAACAAAGCGTCAGAACGGGTCGGTGTCTGAATGGAGTCTTTTATCTGCGTCGTTACATCATTTAAGTAAGCTATTTTCTGTGTATAAGAATATTGATTGTTTCAAACAAATAAAGAATATTTGATTGATGAATGGTCTGTTTTGAAATCATTAACACTGATGGAAATAAGCCACTGCATGAGACGAAAACGGGTGAGACTAGCTCTCGGAAGACCTCTAGTCAGGAAGCTTTTTCTAATACCATCTTTTCACATTAATGACACAAAAATACACAAAATAGATTCAAATTAGGGTGTTTTTTTTGCATAGAAAAGAGTCTTGTCTAGTCGGCCATGGGAAGACTAAATCCTTCTCCATCCTCTGTTGATGTGATCCTTCGAATATTTGCAAAGCACTTGTTGACTTAAGTGGGTCCTCGACGAGCCACGTTTGATTAGATGTTCTCTTTCAAAAACCCTGGATGTCTTTCATGATGATGATGATGATGATGAATTTCAATGACATGGAATGATGAAGCAAGACGACTATCTTGCGAGCAATCAACAAATTAAAACATCTCTTCCATGGTGCTTGTAAGCTCCTGTGATGTTCTGGAGAAGCTGTTCACATACAAATCACGATTTATATGTTTCCTATATGCAGGTACTTATCTTGATGGACACTGTAGCTACGGTGTCTGTACATTCTCTAATACAGACGACCACCTTGCATACGGCCATATGTTGAACAGCTTGGGAGACATGTGCGAGACTCTTAAATCAGCAGTCCTTTTGAAGTGGTCCTTCACTGCTTGTTTCCTCTGATTGCTTTGGTATGAGTCAATCACTTCAAGACATCAGACCCCTCTCTAAGCTGATGCTGAATTCTTTTAATCGTCTTTTTACTCTCTTTCTCCTCACCACACAAAATATGCTAAAAGTTCACCGTGGTCTGAAATGGTTTGGACCAAACATTTTCAACACAAGGATTTTGTATACTCGTAGTGACGGTGACAGTTATCATTGCTTTTGTCTGATCGCTTCCTAAAGAGTAGCTTAAGAAAAAGAGATTCAATATACAGAATCCAAAGCAATGTACACAGCATGGGAACAACTAAAATTCTGAAGTTATCTATCCACGCTGGTTTCCTGTAAGCGGTTATTCATAATTCCCAAGGCCCCCACACCACCAGAGAATCCATTTTGGTGGCTGTAACTTTGCCGTGGGCCCTGGTGTGCCGTTTCGCTCAGCTGCTTCTGCAGCAGTGCCAGAGACACTTTGTTAGAGACCATGAACTCATTGACAGAGATCATCTCTCCTGACAGACGTCGCCCTACGCACACTTCAGCCACCGTCCCGGCATCTGTCTCACTGTCACATACTGTCTCCACTGAGCCGTCTCTGTAATGGTGTCTGCCCGCAGGGCGTTGCGAGGAGATGGGCTGCACCGCGTTGCGCTTCATGCGTTTTGGCCTGAGGCGTGCAGGTATACGTCTTTGGCTGTGACTTTTCTTCTGCAGGCAGGGGCAGCAAAGCCACCAGCAGCTACATGTAGAGCAGGAACAAAGCTTATACTGGCCTGAGCAGACCAGTTTGCCCAAGATCCAGTTGAGAGTTTGCTTGATGATTATGGAAATGACATTGAAAAGCGAGTAGATACAACATACTCCCATCAAAATGAAAAGGCAGTTTCCAAGTCGGTAGGCTTCCTGGGATTCATACTGCTGTCTTTGGCTGCTCACCAGGTCGCCAAAACCAATGGTGCTAAAAGCTACAAAGCAAAAGTAGAGGGAGTCCACATAGCTCCAGTTCTCCATGGAGCTGTACAGGGTGGAGGCACTGCATGCAATTACAACCGACGCGAGTCCCAGGATTAAC
The DNA here is from genome assembly GCF_963383615.2 of Lipophrys pholis. Lineage (NCBI taxonomy): Eukaryota > Metazoa > Chordata > Actinopteri > Blenniiformes > Blenniidae > Lipophrys > Lipophrys pholis. Next base: position 9,072,314 of record NC_137634.1, on the reverse strand, counting down.
ATCACGTAATAGACTGAAGGTTTCCAGCCTTCCAGGCTGTCCTCCTCGCCAGGCGACCCCTCTCTGCTCGACACCACCCGAACTCCAGCGCACCTCAGCCGACGCTCGTGACACCAGCGCATGATGTACGCCAACATTGTGATGATCCTCTCCAGGAAAAGGTTAAAGAAGAGGATGGTGGCGGCACAGCCAATAAGACCATAAAAGATCAGGAATATTTTTCCTGCTATTGTCGCTGGCGTAGTCATGCCAAATCCTGAAGAGGACAAAACACAAATTTAAAGGTTAAGTAGCATGCTTTGTGGTTTTCTTAATCAGATTGTAACTCATAAGTAATGTGTAAATTCAGAAGAAGGATCATAAATTAAAAATTTTTTTTTTTAAAAGTACGTCCAAAACAGATTTAAAAGTGAACACTTACCAATAGTGGAGACCACTGTGCCCACAAAGTAAAATGCTCCAGAAAAGTCCCATCGTGGCCTGAGTGCGTCCACTCTGATCCCAGCTCCGTTTGCCTCCTCGTACTGCCGCAGCAGAGTGTGCAGGGCGCCGAGGTTCACCTTGTATCGCCTGGTGAAATTGTCCAACTGCTGTTTCCAGAGAAGACGGGCACGGAGCTCAAAGGGATGCTCCAAAGCTGAGAAGATGGCCGCCCCACACAATAGGTATAGGAGGATGAGGCCGGCCAGCAGGAAGAACCGAGCGTTGTCTTCATTCATGGGTGCTCTTGGGCAGCAGCAGCCACCTGTAGCCCTCCTGTGAGCCATGAGCACAGCAGTAGCAGAGACACACCACTGCAACAACATCCACCGCTTCTGCCAGTACTGCACAGTCACACGCTCTCTTCATGTGAAAAAGGCATCACCCACTGTTCAAAATACATACATAGAACTTTTGGTACACCAAAGTGGTATTCTGGCTCTACAATGATTACAGGATTGACGGACATCTCTGAGAGGAAAAAATCTGCTTTGATGACACTGTTGAAAAACCGTCCATCTGAAGAGAAAACACAAAGAAAATCAATATAAATATCTTGCCTGCTACACTGCATACATATTTTGCTCTTAAGAAAAAACCCTTCACTGAAACACCTTACAAGTGGAAACGAGTGCATTTTAAAATATTTGACCAATGAAAAACAAATGATGTGTAATTCACCTAATATTAAATACAGGAAATAAAAGAAAGTGAATACTTAAAGTAAAGGAAACCATAGTACCTGGTCAGCATCCACTCTTCGTCACTCGTCGTCCATGCAAACTGGGAGTCTGTCAGATATTTCATCTCTCATACGCTGACATCATGTGCCTCCCCACTCCCTCCTCCTCTGAGCACACCCTGATTGGCGCAGCCAGTTAACAGTAAGATCCTCCTTTCGGAGCCTTTAACACACCTTAAATGAACTTTACCATAAAGATCTGATGCTGCCAACACAATACAACCGACCACGTATTTATTTTACATAATAAAACCCATAATTAATTGCTTTCAACCACGGAGCCCTGCCTACATTAATTGAGACCAAATATACGATTAAGTAAATTCATGTTAAGCAGGAGAGCGCTTTACCACTGAAGTGATGTGATGCAATGAGTCAATTGAACAGATGTGAGCAGATAATTAGTCTCTGTCTGTGTTTTTTACCAGTCAGGTAAAGCTTCCAGACCCACTGAGAAGGCTTTTTGTTGTTGCTGCAGACTGTGTGGGAGGATTTGTTGAGCACTGCTATCAGTAGCTCTGTCTGCTCTCCCTTTAATCTTGTCTGGTGCTGCAGGTAAGGGCAGGGGTTCCCTCTGCCTGATGGCTGAATGGCAGCAGCAGGCAGGTGTGTCAGACAGACAGCACTTCTGCCTTGTCGTGCAGAAAAGGGGCAAAAAGTAGTTAGTTACAATAGTTACAATATTCTTGATGATAATAGTGAGGATTTAAATTATGTAAAACAAAAGAATGATTATATGATATTAGTAATATTAGTAAAGCTCTCCTCCTTTCCAAATCTTCTGAACGCTCACTCACTTATCCACAAGGGGAAACTGTTGGTTTAGATGAACCATTTCTGTAGTTTTATCGAAATATAAGAATGCCTGTGCACAAGCTCATTGAAATAAAAACAATCATTAGACAGAAATGTATATTACAAAAATATTGTTGCCCGATACCCAGTGCCGCCACTTTTGATGATATAAGTTACTTTATGATATTGGACAAATCGTTTTTTGATTGGTCAGTCCATACTGGTCACTTTGTTTTGAAGTGAAATCAGCAGAGTCATAAAGTTTTGGAGCAATTATAGTGGTATCATTTTAGTATTAAAAAAAGGTACTCAAAAATACAGCACAGCCGTATTGTTTTTAAATTATCACCCATCCATCCACCCATCCATCCATCCATCCATCCATCCATCCATCCATCCATCCATCCATCCATCCAGCCAGCCAGCCATCCATCCATCCATCCATCCATCCATCCATCCAGCCAGCCATCCATCCATCCATCCATCCATCCATCCATCCATCCAGCCATCCAGCCAGCCAGCCATCCATCAAAAACACAGAGAGACAGACAGCCACACTCACAAATATGTCAATTCATAAGCCAGCATGTTAAATCATAGTCGTGACATTCCTCTCCTCCCAGGAAATGATAATGATCAAAGGGAAAAACAAATAAACCAATGAAATGCTAAAACTGACGTCTTAGCACCATTTTAATGACACACCTTGACATTTCAGTCGATCATCACAAGCCAGGGGGGATGGTGACATTTTTCATTTGTAATTGGTTGAGCCGTGTGTATACAGGTCCTCCATAGACAGCTGGGTCACACATCTCCAGCTGAGGCTACACCCTGACTCCACCACACTGTAGGTTGACCTAATCAGTACAACCCTGGATTTAGTATAGAATGTCAAATCAAGTTATTATTTCACGTTTCCAGAATATGTAGGTAACCACATTCTTTCCACTCCAAAACACCGACGATTTGGATGATTACTGCATCCTGATTAATTCCCTCAATTCTTCACGGCACAACAATTTCATGAGCCAGTTTCTGTGCAGTCATTCGTTCTAAGTGGTGGAGGAAGGGATGAGAGTGAATTTCCGCGTGTGTTTTCAGGAGGGATTCACGTCAGTGGCAACATGTTGGCTAGTACATTGATCAGGTTGTCCAGACCCCACAGGTAGCCATCTTCCCGATTTCCCTCAGCCCATGGGGTCCGGTGGTCCAAGGTAAGGTGCAGTGGCAAAGTCATCGTCTTCCCGAAGTCAATCATCCAGACTCCCGTTTTTCCTGTGTCGTCGTGCACAAAGAGCAAGGAGCTTCCCACAACCTGTAGGGACGGTGCTGTTAGTAAAATAACAAAAACCACACTCACAACTTGGATCAATACAAAATCATTCAATCAAACAAGCTGACCTCATGTGTCCTGAAGAATTTGGACTCTTCCAAGACTTGCCGCAACTGTTTGAGCCTGGTCAGATAACCCCACTGAAGGGAGACATACCATGTTTTAGACAAAACAAACAAATGCGAGTAAATGAGGATGACACTCACCAAAATGTTCGTTTTGGACTCAACAAAGTCAAAAAATGCTTCCACCACTTGTTCTCTGCTCTTAGTCCTTTTGAAGTTTGTGTGACATTCTCCATTTGATTTCTGCAGAGGAAAGTAACGTTGGCAGGATTTCAGTGAGACAAATGTTAGATAACAAATAGCTGCAAAACGCATACAGTTCCCTTCAATAACTCATGATCTTCAGTATAACACTCTCTATATGAAACTGGATCCTTTAGGTGTTTGAGTGCTTACCCTAAATCCTTCAATACGAAACCCCAGAGTTGTCGTGGAGCTCAGCGTCTCCCTCCACTGCATGTACCTAGTTTTCAGCACGGCCTGCTGGGCTCTCTCTTGGACTGTTGGAGCCTCCGGATCCACTGCCACCATCTTTTCATACATGTCGTGACGAGGCTGAGGTCGTTCACAGGCCATAAGCAGCTCTTCCTCGAGGTATGTGCTGTGCCACATACAAGGACAGTGCCTTTTTCAGTCCTGCACAAAAAGCGGCATTACATCTGCATGAATAAGAAAAAACCACCACATTAGAAATTACCGGCTTCCCATCTTGCAGTCCATGATGGCAGGTGCATTAAAATTGATCAGCAAGTTATCCATCATGTTGTAATCGTGCTCGCCATGCTGCACAACCCCGTAGTAGGCTGGAACAAAAGGTCTCAGAGAGTCCTCCATCAGCCTCAGGTAGCATTGCTGCTCGCCTTCACAAAACCTCTTCAGCAGCATGCCATAGTCCCCAATATGGAAGCTCCCTGTGGAGACAATCAGGAAAGGAAACGGTGTAAGCAATGTCTTGAAAATCTTGAACATTTAACCACAATTTCACTTCAAAAAAGTAATTGAGGGAGACTGGATGAAACAAACCTGCATGCCCCACCACTTGCAGCCATTGTTGAGGTTTCTTGGGAGTCATAGAGAAAAGATATGAAGTCGCTCGGGTTCTGGTTTATTCCATTAACAGTTCTGTTCAGAGAGAGCTAAAAAAATTAAAATAAAAAGCTTAATCAGTATTTCTTTAACAAGCCCACAACGGGTCACACTCCAGCACTGCTCGTGTTTATGAAATGTCTTTTCCGATCAGCAGCGAGAAGCTCAGACTTCAGACTCGGTCAGTCAGCAGGGGTGAAAATCATCTCCATGGAAACGACTTGTCCCCAAGACCGAGAGAAGGCAAGCAGAGGTCAGCTTGATCAAACATTTACAAGAAGCTTTTGTTTTCTACTCAGAACTCTTAATGGACTTTTATACAGACAGAGGAAGACTGAAAACACTTGATTCATTGTCCCACGGTCAAAGTGTCTCTTGGGTCTTTCGTGTCGTAAAACTATTACAAATGCACACTGCGGCTATTTACTTACAGCCAGAAACCTAAAGCCCAAAAAATGCATTGTCTTTATTAAGTAAGTGAGGTTGAAACAATGATCTATTCATTCCTACACGTAAACATCCAATAGAATAAGGATAATAATTGGTGTACAACATAAACCAGGGATGGGCAACTAATTTCCCCAAAGGGTCACATGATGCTCTTTATAAAAAGCAGGGTTTTATTTACAATATTTTTTTCTTGGTAATCATGGTTCTATTTTTGAAATTTCTTACTAAAGTTCAGGAAAAAAGTAAATAAAAACAATATGTTTTTTTTTTTTTTATTACCCATGTTTCTTTCCACTGTGAAACACAGATTTTGCAAAGTAACAAATACAATATTGTTATACTGGTCAATAACATGAACATTTTTACAATTTGAGATGTAATAAAACCAATAATAGCTGGACAGTATCACATGAATGATATACAGTAATTTTCATTTGATTCAGGATTTCTCAGTGACACTCAGAGGACCATATATAGCCCCCTGGTCCTATGATGTCTACGTTTGCCATAAACACTCAATGCATACATGCAATAACAAACACAGTAGTGTGAGACTTATGTATATGGATGCATATGACAAAATGAATTTGGATGTCTGGTTTGAAAAGCGCTGAACGTGCGACTCCAAAGTTTATTTTACAGAAATCTTTCAAGTTCAGGGTCTCCAAATGCTTACTTTTGTCTGGCAGAGAGACACCTTAACTAAAGGACACCATGATCTATATATATACATATTTTTTATTTTTTTCAAAAGTATGCTCGTAAAACATTGCCCACAATAAGCTAGGATTACTAGCTAGTTACATACTTTGATTTAGAAGAAGAAGCATGAAAGATTATCATCAAAAGCTGGAAAAGCACAACTTTAAGCCGATAAGTCTTGGTCTGCAACTGGCCCACCAGAGGTTCCAAGATGGCCTGCCAAACCAATAAGCAAATTGTAAAAAATTCAAAGAAAGCATTGATTTTTGGACTTTGGATTGTGTTTTGGGGGCATTTCATTGTATTTGCACCAGAACATATTGTTAACATTGGCTTTAGGTTGAGATTGTAGTCATTTTTGTTAGTAAAAGTTATAAAGGCATTTAAAAAAGACATCTACATAATGAATACTCTGCATCACTCCAAAGAAATGTAAAGGTTATTGTGGGAATATTTTACCAGTTGGGTCCATCAGGATGAAATTGGGCAGCATGTGTTTGACACCACTGCTCATTACAGTTACAATAAATATTGAGAAAAATGTTTCGTTTTAGATATATTTATTTATGTGTGATATGCACTGGCACAGAGTCTTTCTTCAGCATAGTGAACGTGTTCTTGTTTTTTTGTTTTTTTTATTGCTGTTGCTGGTGTTTCCACAGTGTCCGCTCGGGGCCGATGGAGGGCAGCGACACGCCGGAGCCCCCCGGAGCCTCCACACCAGGCCACAACGAAGAAGAAGCGGCGGAGGCAGAGGCGAGAGAAGAAGAAGAATTTAACGGTTCCCGGTTCTTGAACCGCTCCTGTCTCCAAGGTGCCGCCCCAGAAAGAGTGTGCGGGAGCCTGAAGGGCAGCACGAGACGATCGGTTAACGGTCCGTCCGCTTCGGCACGGTAAGACGGAGCGAACCGGGGACCAGCTACATGTCGAGGACCGACGATTCAACTGAAGGTAACGTTATTAACCTCTTGTCTCATGTCGGTTTACACACAACAACAATGAGAGTCTCGCTAACGGATAACCTGGTTAACGAGCTGCGACTCAAATAATAGTAATACAATTTATAAAAACTGCGTTGAATAGCGAAAGTGTCGCTGCTAGCTAACCTGAGCTAACGATAATGTTCACTGTCGCGAGCTGAGCTGCTGGTTAAGGTGGTAGTTAAATTCCACCAACCAGCCGTGTCGGTGCTGCAAAACAACTCAAACCTAAATACAACTCACTGGACTAAAAGTATCTTCACCTGCAGTAGATCGTTGGGTTGAGCACGAGATTTCAAGTGAAGTCAAGCGCATAATGTAACAGCGACACGCTCCGTTTGGAAAACTTACCTCCCGAAACGTGATTATCGGTCACCGGTGAGTTACTGTCGCACTAAATGAGCCATCCAAGTGATCCAACACAACTTTTTCAATAAAATTGATGACACCTTTAGAAAGGCACCCTGCTCGGTACCGCCCCCCGAGGTATGTATGTGTAACTACAGGCTGTGTGGAGCCAGGTGACTCTGGCCTGACCTGCATAACAATGTAATGACACTTTTTCACATGGCTCTATTAACACATATATCTGGCTTCATAGAGGTGAGCCCCCCCCCCCCCCCCCCCCACACACAGAGCTCTGATCCTTCATAAATGTACTGCCGGTACTGCATTTCTCCACCGTAACAAATCCTCCTTTACACACTTTTTCAAATAACTTCTGGTTGAAATGACAGTTCTGTCAAAACTCCTCTATATCTACAGACTCTTCTCAGTTTGCATCAGCTGTTAAACAATTTATAGTCGGTTAACCCAGGACCGATCGCAGAGCTTGAGGTGGTAACTCTTCAGTGACATTGTATTTTCAGCGTTCTATGTGATGTTTGTTATAACAGCTGTACAGAACATTTTCAGTTGTTGGTTCCTGTAACTTCTAGTTCTTTATTTATTTATTTTGCCTCCCACACAGTCCCAGAGTGATGGACGAGGGCTCTGATGTGATGGAGGACATTGTATTTCGAGGAGTGGAGTTTTCTGTGAAGATAGAGGTGGACAAGGGCTTGCTGATCGTTGAGATTTCGGACTCGGTGTCGGCCGATCAGTGGAGGGGTGAATTTGATCCTGCATGTAGGTGGTCCACATTTATCAGAGAGTGTGTGTGTGTGTGTGTGTGTGTGTGTGTGTGTGTGTGTGTGTGTGTGTGTGTGTGTGTGTGTGTGTGTGTGTGTGTGTGTGTGTGATTGCAGGCAAAAATGTAGTCCCTCTGTTTCCCCTCCACTTTCTCAGACATTGAAGACCTCACTCGCAAAACTGGCAACTTCAAGCAGTTCCCAATATTCTGCAGCATGTTGGAATCCGCTGTTAGGAAGGTGAGTTAAAGGCGATCGCCGACTCTGGACGAATGCAGCAAGAGTCAGTTGAAAGATTTGAACAGACAGATTTGCCTCAGGCTGCATGTGAGCGGAGGAAGAGTCTCATTTATTCCAGTTCTGTGTTTCCACTCTAGTGAAAAATGTACAGTTATACTCGGCTGCGGGTTCTTTTTTTTTTTTTTTTTTTTTTTTTAATCCTTCTCCTTTTAATGACTGTGTAGTAACAGTATTCAAAGGGAGAGAGTCTGCCAAGCACTATAAGAGAAAGTGGCAGTTAGTAGTTGTTAATAATGCCTTCAAAATAAATAACTTAAAAGTAGCATGTGGATCACAAAAATGTAAAAAGAAGAACAAATATGCCACAGATAAACACAGATCATATTAAAAAAAATATATATACATACATACATATATATATATATATATATATATATATATATATATGTGTGTGTGTAAAAAATACCACCGCTATACAAGTATTTGTTTATTTTATTTACACTTCTGCCTTGTAATTCAGTGGACCTTTCTCTCTAGACGAGTGATTCAGTCACACTCGACCTCCTAACGTACGCTGACCTGGAGCTGCTCCGGAACAGAAAAGCCGGCGTGGTCAGTCGTCCTCTTGGGAATCAACAATCATCTGCCTTCACTGCCAAACGATACCTGATCCTCATTTACACGGTGGAGTTTGACAGGTTTGTGCTTCACCCGTTATCCTGGTCTTGCATTCATTCTTCAATTTGTGTTGAAGGCGCTTGTTTGGTTTGGTTAGGATCCACTATCCTCTACCTCTGCCGTACGTGGGGAAGCCCGACCCCGCTGCCCTGCAGAAGGAGATCCGAGCCCTCCGAGCCGAACTCAGCAGTCTCACCTCCCACGGAGCGAGCAAGTCTGCAGATCGAGAGTTACAGCAGCTTCGGGCAGAGTAGGTTGCATTTATGGATTCAGGTTTTGATCAGGATAGATGGACGTGTTACATCTTTGGTGTTTCCTCCGGCGTTGAAGGCTGGTTCTGGTGAAGGAGGAGAAGGAGGCCATGTCAAAGGTTCTGGAGCAGCTGCAGGTGGCGGGAAGCGGCTCCACACTGGGACGAGAGGAGTGGAGGATCAGAGACGTGGTGAGGACGCTGGAGGAGCAGCTCGTCAAGGAGAGGGCCAAAAATCAACGCTCCACAAGCAAGAGATGCCTGGAGCAGCGACTTCTCATCGAGCAGGTTAAAGTCTTCTGGAGGTCGTTTCTGGGAATTCTTTGTTTTCCTGAAGGTTTGAACGTTTCCTCCTCGTTTCCTTTTTAGTTGGAGGAGCTGAAAGCATCAGAATGTGGTCTTCGCGTTCGCGTCAAGAGTCTCACCACTGAATTGGCGATTCTACGGAGAGGGTTAGACAATCTAAGCGTGTACTATATCTTTACTTTCTTTCTCCTTCCATTCACTTACACTCATATTGGACAGAACATTTGAGTCCGGCTTTGCTGCTGAGCACATCTGTCCTTTATCCGCCTGTAGAAGAGTGACTCCGGTCTCTGGCCGCATCGGCTCGCGAGTCGACGGCGAAATCTTTCGCTCTCTCTCACGCGAGAGACGGTCTGGATACGGGATGGTCAGAGCTCGTTCGGGGTCGAGAGACCGGACCGAGGATGGAGGGCAAAGGTCAATGGAAAGAGGAAGAAGAGCAGACTCGGGACCACGAGCTCGCATCCCCAGGCCGTCACCTTCTCCCACGGGTACTGCCCTTGGCCTCACATCGTCTGTCGCCCATCAGTCTCAGGTGTGCCGTGATATTTCAGCGTTGGTTCATCCTGTCTTCCAGGGTCCCGGGGGCCACGCTTTGACCCAACTGCGTATATCCAGGACCGGCAGCGCAGACTGAAAGAAGCTGAACTGAAGAAGTTGGTTCCACATTTTTCTTTTGCTCGCTACAGTGCAGATATAAGCGGTGTAATCAGACCAACATCCCCCCTCCTCCCTGTACCTTTGCGTCAGACAGAGGAAGGTGCGGAGGGACCTGCTGACGTCACCCATCCTCCCGGAGAGAGGCCGCTCGCGCTCCAGAGAGGCTTATCCTCAGATGGTTCGCTCCGGCAGCAGAGGCAGGAGCTTGTCTATCGAGCGGCGAGGGAGCAGGAACTCCTCTGAAAGCTCTTTAGTCGACATGGATGAAATGGCCAAAACTCTGACCAGGTGATTGGATTACCTAGAAGAAGTAGCAGCAAATGTTTGACAGCTTATTTTTTTTTTAAATCTATTTTTCCTGCATTCACAGAGGGAGAAAACAGGTTTATAACGGACCCAGTGTGGTGAGTAATTAGTGTGTGTGTGTGTGTGTGTGTGTGTGTGTGTGTGTGTGTGTGTGTGTGTGTGTGTGTGTGTGTGTGTGTGTGTGTGTGTGTGTGTGTGTGTGTGTGTGCGTGAAGCCATCAGTCCACTGATTCCTGGTGAAGATGTAAAGAAAATCACAATGATGTCAAATTTTATGAACCTTATTACGAGGACAACTGTGGTTGTAAAATTGCCCCCCCAAAAAATGTTTGTACCTTTTCTCTTTTTCTTTTTTTCCCAAAGAAAACTGAAATATTTGATAGGTTTTTATTAAGCCGAACTCCTGGGAATCACTGTAATGATATGGACACAAAGCTCCATTTCTCTGCTTTCTGTTTGTATTTTCTAGATATCATATATTTTTCTAGTTCTGAAAGTATGCAGCTGAGCATTCGCGTCTCAGTTTTTACATAAATACAAGAGTATTTCAAGCAGCAAGACAGTATAAACCAGACTCACACTGGACATGTTTCACCCGTGGAAAGGAGTACATGTTAAAGTTAAACTGTGACGGCTGTGCTTATAATATAGTAGGAATCTTAGATTTCACTCATTTGTTGACTTTTGGAAGATAAAAATAAATATATATATTATTAAATATTATATTATTAATATTATATTTTCTATTTGTCTGTCTTCAGTCTCGAGGAGGGCTTTTGAGCAGGAAGCCCTTATGCAGCACTCCAACACAAAGGATTAAAGGCAAAGGTGACTTTTAAATTTTTTTATTTATTACTATTATCACAGATAATTACGGGTGCATTATAAAGATATCTATGGTATCGTCCGGAGTATTGAATGCACCTGAATATGAGAGACAGAGATTGATTGATTATCTCTGTTGATAAAGTATTTTATCAGTTATTTGCTGATTGTGATTCTGAGGAGGAAGATTTCTCAGCCACAGAATCAAGCAGCACAAGACGAGGTCACGAAGAGCAGAAATATCACTTTTTGAGAAGCAGAGGAGCTCACAACAGCTTGCGGAAGTAGAATCTGGTGGCATGAAGCCCGTTATCCCCAAAAAATCTATAGATTCGCCGTTCAGTGTGTGAAAAAAGTATTGACTTATGGTCTGGAAATTACGGTAATCATGATTTTTTTTAATATATTTTTTTCCCCCATCATCCGCCCCAGAGAGCTCTATAGAAAGAGGAGCGGAGCTGTCGGAGATCGACGCGAGGCTGCAGGCCCTCCAGGAGTACATGAGAGACTTGGATACGGGACACTGACCTGGTGCTCCAGCCTCATCACCACAGAGCTCAATCTTTTCTCTAACTCTGGGGAAACGACTTCAGGAAACTACAGCCATCACTGTGAAGGTCATGGGACTACCTTTTGTGGACTAAAATGAATATTATTTTTAATATTCAAAGTTTTTGTTAACTTAAGATGTGACTGTCTTTTTTTTTTTTTTTTTTTTACACGTGCATTCATTTAAATCTAATCTGAAAGTAGCTCAACTTTCAGGCTTTTTTGTTTTGATCCTGTTTTTACTTTCACTTTTAAAGATGTTTTTTACAGACACCGTGGCTTTTGATTTTAGATTTTCACAATTCCGAGAATTTTATTTCATGTCTGACATTAAATGTGCATCAAATTAATTTGTAAATTCATGTGAGATTAAATAGGTAATAAAATCAAAATCACCTAAATGTCCCTAGAAGCTGCGATGGCATCTTACAAAACTGCCTGATAAGAAAACAGAATTCTGTGATAGACGGTTGCTTCTTCTGTCCACCGCATGCCGACACCTCTTTCCAGCTCCCATTCATGAAAAGACAGACGGTTATAGTTTACATGTCACCATAAATCGGGAGTTCAACCTTTTCCTTAAGCTCCTTTCCTCGACTTGATCCACATCGTGCACCGACACTTCCCAACTCCATGTGAAGTGTTAACAGGGACACGTGTTCTGCGAGTGTTTGGTGCTGTTCCCACACATCAACAATAACTACGTCTCCAGTGGGTCCGGGTTGCAGGAGCCGACATCCTATCACTCTTGTCTCCGCGTGCTGATTCAGGATCGGCTTAAAGGACAGAAGCTAAAACGGCTCGACTCCGGACGGGATGAACCACAAAGCTGCTCGATACCAGAGGAATAAGGATTTGCCTTAACTGTAAATCATGCAAAGCTGCACATGAAAATGAGGATGATGATGAGAATAGGTCCCTTTTGATACTGAACACAAATAAACATGGTTTGACTTTGGATATCTGTACATTACAGCCACACTGAACTCACTGAGCAAGTGTACGAGAACTTTCTGTGATAACTGCCAAATCTTCTGTTTCTGTTCCCTTTTCCTATGCAATGCCTTTTATTACCTCTTAAAAATATTTGATAAGAAATGTAACGCGTGCAGACTATTTATTTTTTGTTTTGAGTCGTGTGCTTTCCTATTGTGAGCTGATGTGGAGCCCCAGGGAACGGCGGAGGATGTTCAAGCATTGCGGCTGGCTTGGTTTCAATAATTCAACTTGTGGGCACAGAGCCTTCCTCCTGGGAAAAAAACACTCCGTATGTGAACAGCTGCAGAGTTCTGTGGGATTCACGGGAGAAGTAAAATATAAACCTTGTGTTGTTTCTGCTTTGTACAAAGGTGGACAAAGGGTTAAGAAGATGTTAGAATATTTTATTCTTATAGCACAAAGTGAAGAATTTAAAAAATGGATTAGAAAACATTCTTACATCACACAAGTCTAAAATTAAAAACAAAGAACTTGTAAACAACATTTTGGAACTTGTAAAGACAAAGTGTATTTGAACAGCTGATTATACATTAATGTAAAAAAAAAAAAAAAAAGTACATTCACTTCACTGGCGATGTGGCGATGAGCTAAGGCCCCGATAATGTGATGAAGAGCACAACTTTGCTCAGAGCTGCCCGGGCTGAGTCACAGTGCTCGTGGTCGTCTGCATCACTTCCTGCCTGCGACTGTTCAGGATGGCCTGGATGCTGAGCGTGAGCTACGGAGGGAGAGGATGGAACAAGTGACGATGCCGTTCAGGCAAACCTGCAGATACAGCGAACGCACGCCGACACGTGAGAACGACTTACAGTTTGTTGCTGTGTGAGAGCGTCCCGGTAAATGCCCTGGAGATGCTTCAGCCGCTTCTCGTCGAAATGCTTCCAGGTCACAGCTCTGGTGCTGACCTCGGCCTCAGATAAGTGAGGATACTGCTGCCGCTGTCGCAGAAATAGAGTAAACATCTCATCTCGGTTTCATAGTAGTTTGTTTTTAGCCTTAGATGACCTCCAGGTGACACTTTGGTTGAACTTAAATGTATTTTTAATGTCTTTCTTTAAAACCCGAGAGCTCAAGGTCACTCACCGCATGCACCACGTAGTCCTGTATGGTGTGAGACTTGATATTCTGCAGTTCTGTGAAGGTCGCTGACACATACTGTCTGGTTTTGTGTAGCATGTCCTACAAAGACATTCACATATAATGTTTTTAAACCCGAACCTGAACCCCTGCAGGTCTATAAAAAGGTTTTGCAGTTCCCATCCTGATTCATACCAGAAGCTCTTCGTTGGTCTTCATTTGCAGGGTGTTGCCAGAGCCGCTCGGAACGCTGGGCGTGTTTGACTTTAAAGAAACACACGGCAGTCACATAGAGTACACTCGGAAAACAAAGCAGAGAGCCTGAAGTTTTACGTAGCTAAAATATAACAAAGTAATTAAGTAGTTTTTTTTACCTCGGCTTCATACTCGGCCCACGCTGCTTTGCGTTCTGCCTCGGTGAGTTCTTCCTCTTGTTTGTGGTCCAGCAAAGACTCGTGCTCGTGGTAGGACACTATCTGGTCTTTACAGGTTTGTAAGAGATCCCTCAGGAGGAAATCCTAAGAAGCAGACACAAAATGGTATTCACTACGACCTTTAACCTTTTTCATATTCATCCTTGACACATTGAAAGGGAATCCTGGCAACGGAGCAGAAACACCACCTTTGGCAAAACCGAAGTGGGCCTTCTGCTTCGGCTGAAGCTCGGGTTGTCGAGCAGGTCTGGCTCGAATCGATAAAGTTCGGTCAGTTCGGAAAGAGTGAAGTGTCTCTCGATCTGCTGCTGATCAACCACCCTGGAGGACAGAGACTGCTTGGTGACCTGGCGATCATAGATCTTCTCCTCCATGGTGCCCTGGAGATAAGAATGAGTTTTTCATGTATTTTCATCTGGAAGAGGAACTCTGGCAAATTTCAGGTGACGTCCAGTATCGTCAAGAAACACCAGGTGACTGAAGCCCGCTGAGATTACCTGCGCCAGGAAGCGGTACACATACACATGTTTCAGCTGGCCGAAGCGGTACACCCGGTAAATGCTCTGTATGTCGTACGAGGGATTCCACGAGGCATCGAAGATGACGACTCTGTTGGCCGCCACCAGGTTGATACCGAGCGAGCCCGCTCTCGTTGAGATGAGGAACAATCGGCCGCTGCAGTGAAGACAGTTTGAATATTGTTAGAAGAGATGCGGGACGACAGTCAGAGGTGATCGTCAAACGTTCACAGACCGAGTATTGGTGGCATTATTGAACTCCTCTGTCCACTTCTTCCTGAACACGGCGCTGGTGGAACCGTCAAGACGGTAGTAATCCATATTCCTTATCCAGCTGCCCGCTGTTCCAAACAGAAGAGCACAAAAATATATGAATATCAAGTACCATTAAAAAAACAAAAGACTGAATGGATCCCGTTAACAGAACAATACCGTTGAATAGCGACGGGTCACTGGCTCGGTTAAAATCTCCAAGGAAGTTTTCGATGAGGTTCAGTGAGATCAGAGACTGACTGAAGACGAGTCTGACGGTGAGAAAACACATTGGATTCCACGTCAATCTCAAACGCCATCAGTTTGTCTGGTAAAGCGTGCGACACAGAAAAGAAACATACACTTTATCCCCAACGTCTTTGGCCATTCTGAGGATCTCAAACAGAAGCACCATCTTCCCCGAGTGCTCCAAGACCTTCCCGTCGCTTTCAGACAGGAAACTCTTGTGCCATTCCTCATTGGGAGTCGTGCTGGTGGTTGCTCTCCCACCTGAACGGAATCACAAGACAGAATAAACTGTAGTTGCACATGGTCGTGCTGCAGGCTGCAGAGTTAGTGGCTGTCAATACCTTCGGCTGACGAGGCTTCTTTGCTTTCATTCTCCTTCAGTGCACTAAAAAGAAAAACAAAAGAAAAATGTAGTTGATGAGAAGAAATTGTACACATCCAAAGTTATGAACCAAACCGTTTAAATAAAGTATTGAAACTCCACTCACTTCATCTCATTAATAAAACTCCCAGGAGTGTGATATTACATGTCCTGTATTGTAAAATGGTTTAAATGGTTTGCGAGAAAATGCTTACGTCATTAAATATTCACAAGAAAACATCCGATTGGTTCCAGATGTACTCTGCAGTACAATCATTTTCAAACCAGTATTAAAGCTCTGAGCTAGTTCTGGAAAATGTTTTCGATGATCTCTCAGTCGAGATACTTTAAAACATGTCTTCAGGTTTACAGGGAAGTTTTAATGCTGTGTTCTTACTGTGCATTATTCCGTCACTCGAGCTTAAAGCCTTTGCTTTGTACTGTGTGTGCTCATATTTATCCTTGGCTAAAGAACTGCTCTACAAAGTTATGGTATAATGTGGAACCAATAGAAGTACAGGAAGACGATTATAAGTACAAATAAAGAGTGAGAAGAGCAGAATGGTGGTACAACTTACCTTTTCGCCAACGTGGTGTCCACATTTCTCAAGTGAACTCCTGCTTTACCTTGTTTCTTATTTTTCAACGGTGGCAAAGACAGAAAAACATGCCTATTAATACATATTTTATGCCAGATAATCAAGAAATCAACACGCATTTTGCACCTTTGGGGTTTTTACCTTGTTTTCTCTGTTGATGTGGCTCAGGTGGACGCACCACGGATGAGTCCACACTCGGCTGAGGACCTGAAAGTCTTTGAACAGGTTTGCTCCAGCTCTCATCTTTGTTGCGACTGCAGAGTTTAACCCTGGAAAAGAAGAGACGCCCCAACATCAAATTCAAAACGAGCTGCTGTTTTTCATGAAACAATAAAGCGTCTTTGGACATATTGTAAGTTTGGGCTTGTGTACGATCCATTCTTGTATCTCTACATCGTACAACAGACAGATTCTTACCAGAAATGTGGTCTAAGTAGTAGCGGTACAACTTAAACTGAAGTGTTGTCACCCTCACTGCCAGCACGTATTCGTATTTGGGAGGAAGAAACTGGGTCAACTCTGCATAATCTCTTCTCTAAGGAGGAAGAAAAAAAAAAAAGTATTATATGTTATATAGTTACAGTCCAGATCCCATGCAACCAGCAGTATTTCTTTACCTGCACACATCCGGCCAGCATTGCATGAAGGACATGCGCTCGCTTCTTCATGACTCGAACGTCCTTCAGAGTGGAGTCGGCACACTGGCCGTTCTGCATCGGGTTAATGAAACGGTTCCTGAATTCTTTGAGTGAGCCCAGAAGATTCCTCTTGATGAAGTTCACCATGCAGTGGTCTGTGGGAAGAAAGGTGTAACATTTCTGGTGAAAAGTTCAGAACTGCATCTCTTACAGTTTTGCTCATGGATTATGTGACACAACGCTTCAAGTACACTTTGATTCCACTGCTGTATTTGATGAAAACTTACATTCAACCAGGTTATTTTGCAGCGGCGTGCCAGTCAGCACCACTCTCCTTTGGGTCTTGATGGCATTCATGGCTTTGGAGATATTGGACGCTTCATTGCGCAGAATGTGTCCTTCATCACAAACCACAAGGTCTGGACCTGAAAGCACAAAGGCAGTTGTTTGAAAGAGCGAGAGAACGACACATGAAACTTCACTTCCCAATGTTTCATCCATATACCTGGGTCCACCAGCAATCTCTTCATTTCTTTCTTCCACTCATCACCATTGATATTGTTGGCCAGTGACAGGGTGCGGTACATCTCGTAACCCATGATCATGACTCCTCCGGCTCTTTGCCAGCTCTGCAGAGCTCTGAGGCGATTTGGGAGAGTCTTCTTTGTAGCCAGTTCAGTAACCTGGAACACATTTTGGGTGATGTGGCTATACTTACATAAAACACCAAATCCATTCCACAGTGTCCCCATTTTCAGTTATATACACACCAGAACTTTTTCTTCTCCCATGTTGCCTTGCCATTTCTCAAACTCAGTGATCCAGTTGAGGATAGTATTGAGCGGACAAACAACCAGGGCGGTTCTGAAACGGAGGTTTGTTGACCGCAGCACCGTGTGGAGAAACGCCACCACCTATAAAACAGGACAGCTTTAAATAGGAAGACACATCGCATGCGTGCCAAAAAGTACAGCTCACTAAGTATACTGCAGCGTATTCCCAAAGTTACGAGAGAAAAATGATGATTTGTTGCGATTAAGGATCATGTGGATACGTGTTTATGTCTACCTGCAGTGTCTTTCCGAGGCCCATGCAGTGTGCTACGATACAGCCTGATCCAGGGGAAGAGTTGGCCTTCTTTACAGACTCACAACAGCTGTCCCAGATAAACTGGACTCCTGGTTAAAAATAAGATGGACATTATAAATAAAATTACACGTCTGTTGAAGAATAACAAAGTCAAGAATGTGTTTTCACAGGCATTTCTTGCAGATCTTTTACAGATTTATGCATTCAAACAATTGGAGGCTTAAAATGTATCTTTACACTGGTACACATAAAAAAACAAGACCAACCCACCGTCCACCTGGTGTGGCTTCAGTCTCTTCACCAGGTCCGCATGCACTTGAACAAGGGGGGCCTTGGTCGCCTCGTCTTGATCCAGCACCAACTTAACTGTGATGGGACAAACCACTTGGGACAGCTCATCGGCCTCGACACTGACCTGGAGAACGAACCAGGAGTCAGTCCTCGACAGGAATCTACATGTTGCACTCCAGGTAATATTCATTCTATTCACCACATTAAAGTGTATTTATTCCAGTACCTGTCTCCTGTCCTCCATCTGCTGTTCCCTATCTGCCAAGCGTTTGCGTCTCTCCTCCTCCTCTCGCAGGGCTTCCTGGGTTTCTGCACGAAGGTTTACATCGTCGATGATTTTACGAATCTTCTTGCGTCCTTTAGGGGTGCCTTTATTGTCACTGAAACTCTCCTTCAATTCTTCATCATCACTCTGATCAGACACAAAACGATCCAATGTTAAGAATGACAAAAACGCCAAAGCTGTCTCGACTTTCCACACATCAAGTAATGAATAAAAGTCCAAGTCAGAT
Organism: Lipophrys pholis; assembly: GCF_963383615.2. NCBI lineage: Eukaryota > Metazoa > Chordata > Actinopteri > Blenniiformes > Blenniidae > Lipophrys > Lipophrys pholis. The sequence continues at coordinate 9,053,715 of NC_137634.1, read as the reverse complement.
AAACAGATGTACCTTCTCACTGGAGTCTGACAACCAAATGCAGGGCACTTGTTTCTTCGACTCCTGACTGGAGGAGGCATTTTTCTTCCTCGAGGTTGATTTGAGCCTGTTAAAAGAAGTCAAGTCCACATAAGCCATACCTACAGAGAATACTTTTTGTTTCAAAGGTAAATGTGCAATTCTTGAATCGATATCAGCAGAAAATGTCAAAAGTTGGAAGAGATATTTTCAGATAGTATTTATCTGGCAATTATTGGGCACACCAGATACTAAGAATAACATTTGCAAGCAGTATTTTGAATTGAAGCAATTAAACATTATTTGTTCCGACAAAGATTTCATGAAATCCATTAGTAAATCTAGATAAGCAATGGCAGCAGTACCTTTCTGCTCCCTCTTCACCGGCCTCCTCCTCCTCCGAATGGCTCAGTTCCTCCTCCATCCAATCTTCCTCCGACTCAGCACATTTTTCACCAAGCTCGCCATCAGCTTCACAGAAATCAGAATCAGCGATTAGAGGTAGATCTTACCCATTCCAACAGATACATTTAATTCTGTGGAAGCACATACAGCTCAGCTGTTCTTCACTGGCTCTTCTTTTCCTCTTCAGCTTTCCCACTTCGTTCTCTGGTACAGACTTGTCGCTTGAGGCTTCCTCATCCAAGGTGAGTTTAAGACTGAGGAGAGGATGCCTGGCAGGCCTGGTGCTGGCATCATCGGGAGCGACGTCCGATGACGACGAAGCAAGGTCGTTGTCTGGAGCACAGACATCTAGTATCGTTCTGCTCCTTTTATATGGAGGGTAAACACGGCTCCCCCCGCCAGCAAAGCTTTGTCACGTCACCCTCATTATTCAATGTTCTCAAAGCTGAGCAATTAAAAGAAACAACAAAAAAAACTGTCTTACCATTGTCACCTTCATGATCTTTCTCTTGATTCACCTCTGTGGCGTCCTCCGACTCAGTTTCAGGGTCCTGCGTTTCATCGTCCGAAGAGAGTTCGTCATCCGAGGAGGAGTTGGCTTTAATTTGGGCCAACAGTATTTTCTTAGCGATTCTTTCAAAAGTAGAAAAAAAGGAAAAGGCACCTGAAGATCATTTAATGATCAGTAACATCATCTTCACTTCGATATTGTTACGCTTTAAGGTGAAAATAACACAACACGTTCCTGAAGTAAAGCTAAGGTGCCAGTACTTCGTGTGGTCGTTAAACTGACTGCAAAGCTTTAATAAGTGTTTTTTTGGGGGCGAGCAATTGTTGAACTGATTTAAAATGGTTCGACTCAAACCACTGAAATAAAGTGGACACCATATATTTAAAACATTACAACAGAAGAAAAGATAAAAATGAGACAGAGGCCTTTTAAAGAGTCAGTATTTATTACAAGAAACAATTCTTCACAGAAAAATCAGAAAGACATTTTCTCCTCTGGGGGAGCTTTCCTTTGGGAAACAGGGAGCGACTTTCTTTTTTTTTTTTTTTTTTTTGTTGTTTCTCCTGCAATGACTCTTGTGTTGCTTGAGCCATACGTCATCTGTTTTTACCAACTACACTTCTGAAAAACTCCTCTCCTTGAACTGTGACGGCTTGATTAACAAGCCTTAAACGTTTTGTCTTGAAAAGGCAACAAAAAACAAATGGGACACAAAAGCAGCAAATTACTCATGAAAACGGTACATTTTCACTCGGAAATAAATGTTGCCTCAAATGTTTTGCTCCCTCAAACTACGTCAGAGCAGGCATTGAACATAAAAGCAGTCCTTTGTTCGAAAATGATTTTAACATTTTGGGTTCTGAGCAATCGATATGTACAGTTAGATAAACCCTGCCTACATCTACCCATGCAACACTGTAACAAGTCAAGATATCCAAGAGCTTACAATCGACATTTAAAATGGGTCAGACTTTATTTAGTCTACTACACCCCACATTTGCCTTTCTTTATCCACAGCTCTCCTGAAGTGGTTCCACCAACATGAAATCTGATGTCTACTGAGACTTCTTCAATAAAAAATATATATTACAGTATGGAATTGGCAGTCTATAGCAGCAGAAGCTTCAATCTGACTTGATATGTTTCAACTTGGACAAAAAGATGAAACAGAAAAACACAGTAACACTGAAGATATTGTCACATTGTTTTGCTGGTCCCCACATGCAGCATGAATTCAAAGAATCTTTAACAGTCCGTTCTGAATTTCAGCCGACTCTCTAAAGAGTAAGTGTTACATTTCTGCTGACCATTTCTTTACAGCTAAAGGGAGAAAAAAGTGAGTTGATGCACATGGAAGGCTACAAAATCCCAGATTTAAGTGACTGTTGCCTAACAGCTCTGCATTCACTGCTGTACTGTCAGAAAATCCAACCTGAAAAGAAACACGAGAAACAAACATGGATGTCATCAAAGCCGTAAAGTGAATTTGGTCCCTTTCTTTGCATTTAAACAGTTGTCTCACAACCCACTCTCAATTCTCAATCGCACAATGTCCCCCTGACCCCCCCAAAAAAATCTGGAAGCACTGACCCAGACGAACTGTGTCCGCATGGCTTCAGAATAAGCTGCAGCTCAGTTTGCTATTAGATGGGTTCAAGTGTCTGCAAGGTTAAGTATGATATAAAAAGAAAATTATTAGTTATAATGGTCAGCAGTAATGTATATGTGTAATTTGTAATGTCTGTATTTAACAGAAGATAGTAAAAATCATTTAAGTCAAAAAGCTGTGAATCCTTTGATCCAATCAGGACGCGGAAAGTTCTGAGCTTTGATTAAGTGAGTACAACAATCAGAGTCGTTTCTCTGTTGTTCACCGTTTACAACCAGGTAAGAAAACCCGTTTGACTTTCTTGACTTCTGTTACCATCAATCAGACCCCCATCCTGGTGAGATCAGTAATACTACTTTAATGAAACACCAATATAATAGTGAGCTCTCAACGTCTTCATTAATCACATCATTGTAATGTCATTTGAAACGTTATCAATAAATGGTCATGGGAGAGGATTTGTTGCTCTTTGACAGCCATTGTGAATTCAGAATCTGAATGACCTTATTAATCCCTGGGGGAAACACTTAGAATAGTCAGAGATGTTTTAGAAAGTCCATTAATTAAATGCAACTAAATGCAGTTTCATAACTTTGTTCTATAACTGCAAAAAAGCTAATGTAAGGACTTAATAATAGCTATAGTGTAATCATATGTCTAAAACAGGCATAAAAGTATAAAATGTTTGATTTTTTGCTGCTTATTGTTGTATCAAGGTGTTTGATCAATTTGTACTGACAGAAAAACTCAAAGCTCGTGCAGTGGCTCCCACTGCCCATCTCCAAATTGCCACTGAAAAAGCTGCAGTCGCACTCCTCGATTTCCAATTCGCCCATTAGAGTAAATCCAAATGCTGGTGGACGGGACACACCCACTCACCAACGCACAAAAGCAGGAGCCTCCCATGTCAAAGGTTTGCCATGAAAACTGAACAACTTTGGATTCCAGATATCTAATACGATGCCTGCGGAGAAATTATTTTTGTGCATTCACCTAACATTCACGGTTAATTCTCAACCAAACGTTCGGGAAACTGTTGGAGGGCTTCTAGGCTCTGCTTTGGGATCTATAGTGGTAACTTGTCAGCAGCGTGACTCAAGCTGCAAACTCATCAACACAAACTACGAGGCCATCACTGGATTTAAGAGACGTGAAAATGTACTTTTCACATCCTCAGAGGAGGCAGAGCGAGGATCCACCCCACGTTACTGGTGACCCCAGAGTGCATCTGGAACCACTGGTCTACTATCCACCAGAGTTATCATAGCAGCTGCTATACTTTATACAGCACAGTAAATATATTTGAGTGATGTGATGGACTCTAAAAGTTATCACAAAACAACAAAAATCAGCCTGGTGAAATATAATATGTATGCATGATGCAGTTGTACCACAAATAAAATAGATTAAAATACACAAAAAACATTAAACTAGTTCTGTTGCAGCATGGGAGCAAAAAGAAAAGTAAAATCAAAATAGATTTATGTTGATATACACTACCAGTCAAATGTTTTGACACACCTTCTTGATCTGTGTTTACAATGTAGATTCACACCGAACGCAGCAAAACTATGAATGAACACATATGGAATTATGTAGTCAACAAAAAGTTTATAATAACTCAAAACATGCTTTATAGTTTAGATTCTTTTAAATAGCCAGCCTTCACTTTATTGCTTTGCACTCTCTCACTGCTGTTAACTCTTTTTTTTGTTTACTACTTAATTCCATGTGTTCATTCGTAGTTTTGCTGCCTTCAGTAAGAATCTACGATGTAAATAGTCATGAAAATAAAGAAAAAACAGAATGAGACAGACTTTTGACTGGTAGTGTAGATTATAGAAAAATATAAATTTATCTGCAATGGTAGTCTTGGCAATAATATATTTGGCAAACACTATCTGGGTCCACATTTGAAATGTCTACCTTCGGCTCTTGCCATTAGTGAGGTCAATATGTGAGATGCATGATGTTCGCTTGCAGACTTTATTCCACACGAGGCTTTCAAGTGAACTAGATTTGAATGAATAAAACAAGAGGACATATCAGGCTAAATGAGCATTATGTTATAATAAAGTCTCGATACTGGAGGTCCTTGGTGATCTAAACATTGATACTCAGTTGCCGATTTGCAGAATTTCAGCCTCAGCATTTTTAAAGGTTTACCTTGTGAAAGTTCCAGGTCTTGAATTTTTACAACACCACATGAGCCTGTTTGTCAGCCTAACGTTTCATCTAAATCATGTTTACTACACCTGACTAGTTATCAAATGTATTTTGTGACATGAACTTGAGGGGTCCTGCTAAAGAAAAGCATCTTAAGCAGAAGAAAAAAACCAAGTGTAAAGTTCCTCTCTAGAGCAGTGTTTATCATAACGGATATTTCAGTCCGAATCCAATTTTTCTGCGACTTCTTTATAGATCAGGAGGAAGTTGTAACAACACAACTGATATAACAAAAGAGCAGAAAATCAAATAATCTGAAGCATAAATGTATGTGCATGCTTACAAATTTGCAAGCACGCGAGTATAGCTTAGCAATAAATTATCATTTTAAATAATTGTGTACAAATTCTTACTTATCCCTTGATAAGCAAATGTGTGCATAAATCCACCTGGCAGGTTTCAAGCTTTTCACTTTAACTGTATATAACACTCTGTTGGTCCTGCTCAGTGTTGAACCACATATGGTTGTGCATTCAGTAAAAACATTTTGTATATATGCTTCTATCACTGAAAGCAAACCTGTACTGTAAGGACAGGTCGACTCTTAAGGCAAAGTATGTGGCACACATTGTCCATATTAATTGACACTGTACTGGCATGTCTTTATGGTTGCAGTGAGTGCACTGCAGTGTTTTCCATTTTCTACACAACAAATAGAACATGAGTTGTAAATATAATAGTCTATCAAAAGTCATCTTTACATATAAACCAGTGCTCTGAATAAAACAGGCAAGCCGAGCTTGTTTGTCATCATACATAAAGCTTGCCTCAGCATTCTCGATTCTGAGAGCGAACCCCTACAAATTATACTTAATAGCGGTGGCTTGACTGCAGTTGCGTTTAGGTCTCGTCTGAATGAACCGCGGCCGAGTGTGTCTGTGGTCAGGATTTGTGTTTGCAGACTTTCGTCCACACTGAGGGTGTTTCACAAATTGTACACCCAGGCTTTTGGAACCATACCTATTTTCTGGATCATCATCATCTTCTGCTGCCCAGGAGGGCCCAGTTTGCTCTTCCTCTCCTGCACACACACACGCACGCACGCACGCACAATAAAAAATGTTTTAATAGAAAAATACACATTAATATCACTGAATGCATGATGAGTAAACTGAAAACAATTACCATCTAAAATAAGCTATAATACTCATCAGCATACTGCATCGACAAAATAGAAATGGGAGGAAAAGGAAAAACACAAGCATATGATATATCCTGGACACATTCATTGGCACCCTTCAATAATATTTGGCAACCATGCTTTTCAAAGAGAGGCTACATCGAGGGACAGAGCATCACAAAGGGTTATTTCTTACAAATTTCACCGCTTTGGTACTTGTTTTTTTCAAATGCATCCTACACATATTCCAAAAATCTCTGTGGGCTACAAGATGCCCGTTGGCCCCAAATCAACAGGATGGCTTTGTCTTCATGGGCTTCAATTGTTGATCTATGAACAAACGTGCACTGGATTCCATTAGAGTTTTACCCTGGTTTCATCTCAGCACCAAGCATTACAAACACTTATGTTAGAAAGTATTTGTTGTGTTAATCTTGCCTTTTGGGACATTTTTCTTGCAGTGCTGCCGTCCTTCCCTTTCGCTGAAAGAACCCTACTTCGTTTAGTCTGCGGCGTATGGTGCGGGCTGATGTCACCACTCCACATTTCTTCAGCGCAGTCTGAATCTCTTTAGATGTCTGGTTCGGTGCCTTTTCCACAATGTCCACCAACAAACGCAGATATTTCCCTTTGAGTTTCTTCTGATCTTCAAGTCCTGAAAGGATCTCAACAGTTTTCTAACTGTGACACTTAAGACCTTTTAAAACAAGAACTTCAACGCTGTGACTGCACAGTAACTTTTGGAAGTATCATGTTTTACTGATCATAACATTTCTGTTCAAAAAGCTCTTTTACCTTTTGAGATTAAAGTAGATAGTGAAACCAATCAGCTGTGGTTAATTCAGATCACATGAAAAATAGTCAAGGACAACATGTGTCATTTCATTCAAATGTACCATGGGTGCCAATGAATAGTTCCAGGATATGCTTAGATCTATTACTAATACTTGAAAGTCTTCATTTTTATCATTTAAATTGTGCCACATTTATAAGAAACACGTAATTATACAGAGTAATTTGACAGCATATCCATCACTGTTAAAAAAAAAATAATAAAAAACTAATTATTGGAGGGAATCTCAATGCAAACATCAGTCAGGACATTGCAAACATTACAGCTGGGAAGCAAACTCTAACCTCCATGAAGACGGCTGCCCACACAGAGTAATGAAATAACCAGCCAGCAATCCTGAACCCATCCCTGTTAAAAGCTTGTGGAATCAGCTTGGGCACATTGTCCGTGCCAGTGAGATCAACACAACCACATTGTCTGACTTGCAATGAACGATGGTGGAAGAAAGCAGTGCCATCCTACAGCAGTGTGTGAGCAGGCTGAGGACCGCCATGAGAACCTGCCAGGCTGTTGTGGCTGCGTGTGGTTCTTCCATACACTACCGAGGCCTCAGTCTGACACATGAATAACTTGTTGAGTTTCTAATAGGTCTCATTTCTTCAGACTTCAATCATTCAATCTCGTTAAACAAGGGTCAACATCAAAGCAAAGTTTCGACGAACTCTTCAAGGGTGCAAAATTGCATGTTTTCTACAAATGTGGCACAAGTTAATTAGGAAATTATCAGACTTTCTAAGGGTATAACATTTATTGCAAAGAAGGAATTTCACAACATAGAAATAATCTAACACACACAAATTTATTCACAGTTTCGTATTGGTCCGATTACAAGACCCCCCCCTTTTTGTTTTTACAAGGCTCAAATTTGGAAAAAAAAATGTTTGCAGACCAAATATTGTTTTGGAAAAATCTTTTTTTTTAGAACAAGATGACTGATTCACATTGCATGTTTACTTGTTTGTGGGATGCAAACTCTATAAGATAATGTTCATTGACATTATAAAAACAGGACGAAGAAGAGCAGATAGCTCTTTCTCCTTGGACCCCAAATATAAGATGACCTCATTTTTTCCACAACTATTTCCCAGAAAAAACCTTGTCTTATATTCGAACTAATACAGTACTTAATAGTTTAGTTGATGGAAAAACACAGTTCTTAGTTTTCATACTTAGGCTGAGGAGGATTCTTGGACAAAGTAAAGAATAACAATTCACTAGAGAACTCAATGAGGTAATTTTGTGATGATAAATATAAAACTCACCGGACGATTGGTGGAATGCTGCTCCTCCGAGTAAGGACAAATCTGTAATTGGCTTCATCTTCTGATCACTTGCATTACTCCCAGAATCATCACCATCATGCTCATCTTCACTTGACGAAGATGATGACTGAATAACTTCGGGACACGATTTAGCCTTAGATTTTCCAGCCTGCATCCTTGTCTGCCTTCTGACGCCATCTTTCTCCTCGGCTTGGACAAGGTGTGGCTTCCCTGCCGATCTCAGTGTATTCAAGTGTTTTCTTTTCTTCTCCGAGTGCTGATTGTCACTCGATGAATCTGACCCATGGTCCAACATCTTTCGTTTCCTAAGCATCTTCTCCGGGGAGAGTGGGCTGTTCTTAGTGAGCCAAAAAAGACATTTCTTGGCCACCTTAGTTGTGGATGCTTTGCCGCCGCCACCATCATCGTCATCGTCATCATCATCGTCGTCGTCGTCATCATCATCGTCGTCGTCATCATCACTCTGAGCTTCATCTGAGCTTTGTGCCATAGCAGCTCGCTCAAGCAGAGCAACAGGCACTTCATCAGAGTCCGAGTCATCCCTCGGCCTGCTTGGACTTTGTTCTTCACTGGTTTGGGGCGCCACTGTGTTTGGGTTCTCCTCAGGATCCGAGTCACTGTCACTCTCTCCTGCTGAAAGAGATGTTTTGGTCTTAACATCACTTGGCCGACGCAAAGGAGTCGTCTTCACACGGGGAGATCGTCGATTGCCTTGCTCCTCCTCTGGATAAAGTGACATAGTTGGGTTGTCGTTACTCATTTGGTCATCAACTGGAGTGCAGAGATCCTCCGTTACTTCATCTTGTGATACAGGTTCTTCCTTTAACTTATCTTTCTTGAGACTGTCATTCTCTGCCTTTGAGGAAAATGAGCATGGCCCCTGCTCCATGGCTACCGGTGTAAGCTGTACTACTAGTGTTTTTGTCATGTCAACGCCACCTTCAGGAGGCTTCAGGTCAATCTTGCTTGCTGTCTTACTGCCTTCATGCAAATCTGAATCCGTGGCTTTACCAGGGCAGTTATGTGAACTTCTTCCAGCAATAAAGCCCTTGGAGTCAGAATCATTATCTTCTAAATGTTCAGCTGCCAATTTCTGCAAGTGACTCAGGCATCTCTCATCCGACACATCCAGCTCCATGTCAGCTTCTGTTTCCAGCAGAACACAATCATCACTAAGCAACTTCTCCCAATTGCTCAGAGCGTCCAAGTCATTGAATTCTTCCTTAAGGCTGTCCTCGAGTGCGGAAATAGATTTCCGCAAGCCTTTAAATACCCCCAAAAATGAGGTCAGATACAGTTTACGAACACCTGGTGTTTGCTTTTTTGTGGTCACAGTGTGAACGAAATTTACAAATTCTTGGTTTAAGGCGTTCATCGAGTCCACTAGATGTTTGGCCTTTTTGGTAATGTCCTTGGAAACCTGCAATGTATTGTAGTTGAACACCACATTGCCATCCATGCCAGTGTGATCCCATTTGTCCAAGCAAATGTTGTGTGGGGAGTGAGGCAACATGTGGTAAAGTTCCGATTTTCCTTGATCTACTCGATTCCTCCTGCGGTGATGATGCAACAGACGCTCAATGTTCTCGAGGACATTGTCGCAGGCCACCACCAAGTCGCAGAGAGGTTCTGGACTGCACACATAGCAGTACCACTTGCTCTCCAAAATGCCAGAAAGCTCCTTTCTTCCCAAGTTTCTTAGAATACACTTTTTGCAGAAAGCATTACTACAGTAGTCACAACAGATTAAGTTGCCTCCTTCAGCACACCACCTGCATGGGAAAAAATAAATAAATGAGACCATCTTATTAAAGACCGAAAACAATACTCAGGTTTGAGCGGCAATGTGAAATGTAATAACTCTCACCTGCACTGCTCATCCATGCCATCAGAATCCTTACTGATGTCATCACTGAGGTAATACTTGTAGCAAGACTGAAAAAAAAACCCATTAAATTAAGTACTTGAGACATATTTTATTAACAGAACAAAGCTGTACACAGTACACACTCCATCAGAAACACATTTGAATCGTAATATCTTTATAATATTCTAAATGTTTTGTTTGTCTGACATTTTTCAAATACAGTGTACGTTTTAAGCATATTCACATGTATATGGTATTATAATTGAAAAGTAACTTAAGTACATACTAATTCCAATTTGCAGTAGTATTCCTCTGCAAATTATTAGAATTTCTTGAGTTTATAGAGGATAGAAAAAAAATGATCAGCTTAAACAGCACACGGGCAATGTGAGGAATAAACACAAATGAAAAAGATCGCATTCATACATCTCACATCACAGTATTTTTATTATAGTAGTGTTATATAGTAGTAAAGTAATTTGCATTATACCTTTGAGTTCATATTAAGATTTAAAAATGAAGGAAAACACCAACTCAAAACACTAAGCAACCTTTAGCTTGTCAACAAATGAGCTCCTTCCCACAACGTAATAAAGCTCCTTAAAAGCTAAAATGGTTGAATACTAAATGTGATGCCATAGATCACATATCAATAGGTAGACTCACCTTGCAAATGAGGACTTTCAGAACTGGATGTCGATGGATTGAATCTCTTTGGAAGTGGTTGACTTGTCGACCACAAGCAGTGCAACTCACAATTCCCACATGTTCAACTCCTGGAAAACAACAGCTTCATTATGAGCAACACATTTATCGAAGCCATTGTTTGATAGATTGCTCGCCTCACTAAGCCACTTGTTAAAGTTACTCTACCAGAAAAAAAATCTTTACAACATACTTCCCATAAAAGGTATCACTTCTGCACAGAGAATAAACGGATACAGCAAAACAAGACCATTAACACTCATTTCCACAAGTTTACCAAACCGCAGTTGCCTAAATCAACCACAACAAAGTCGATATGGTTACAAGCAAACTGGAATTTGTAACCATCAAACTGTGTTTATGTTTCGCTACCTGGTACCATCTTCGGAAACCTGCCGCATGGTTTCATGCGAGAGGAAATAAATTTGTAAAAATAAATAAATAAATAAACAAATCACATTTGCCCGATTCAGCCCGAAAAAAAGCCAGACTTTCTCTAAGAAAGAGTGTTCAAGACACCAGATAATATTTAAATGTTGTGAAACTGATCGTTAATCGTTTTTCCAGTGCGAATCGAGATCTCAGCAAGATCGAGTGTACAAATTGATTTGTGACACAATGCCTCTGGAATCTTCGGGAGTTTCGGTGATCGCAAGATGTCAACAAACCCGGGGAGGTTATGCAAAATTTAAATACTGGAAATACATGTTTGTATGATTGTAATGACGAATTTCCTTCAGAAAGGTATTGACCATGTATTAGAGAATGTACATCAACAACTAAAACTGGCTCCTAAATATTTCATTATTCCCACGTGGATTCTGGTACAGTAACTTCAAAATACAAACGCTTGATGTATGCTATGCAAAACTGAAGACAGGAACTTAAAGTTTGAGTACCAACAAGCTCTGACAAAACTATCAGCAAGGTGCAGTTAGATACAACATCGAGTCATGGAACACAGTGACTTTTCGGCTTGTTTTGATCACTAGAGTGGTTTTTCAGTCAAGCAATCAATGGATCGAAACAGAGGCAAATGTTTAATTGGTTGTTTGGTAACTCCGAAAATTATAAAATTGAAATCAACTAGGGTTTGAATTTCCAGAAGAAAATGCAAGTGTGACCGGTGAAGGCTGAATAAAGCTGATCTCCGTTGATCGCAGCGTCTCCATGGCGTCTCCGGTACTGAGATCAAATCAGATCACAGGAGATCAACGTCTGTTGCCATGGAGATGCCGAGATCAACGCAACTTTATGGATGCAAACTGCCACTAAACCCAAAAGAAGAAGAAGTAGGTGATTTTGGATCATTGTGTGAATGATACAGAAACTCACCTCTACGTCTCCTTGACAACTCATTCCGCAGTGAGTTTGATTTCCGACTTCGAAATTCTGGACCTCTGAAATCGTCTCTTCCATTGTCAACTGGCTCAGGCCTTACCAGCACAGTACCTGTGTTAAAGACAGCATCACGTTAAAAGAAATGCTGGGGACAAACCATTATAGACATTGTAGAAAGGACACTTTGCCTGTGATACCACCACAAACTTTCAGCAGCTACAGTTTGTATTCTTAAACAGCTCAATAATGAGCCATGTGGCAGAAAGGCTTACAACAGGCTCAACAAACAATTGCATTTGTATCAAAGTATCAGTGCAGAAATTTCAGGCCTACCTTTAGGCAGTCTTACAACATTCCCATTTGTAGTGATTGGCAAATCCACGTCCTCGCTTGCATTTGAGTCACCAGATTCATCCAGTCCAGAGTGCTTTATGACAACTGATGGTTTTCTGTGACATAAGTGAGTGATTAGCTACATTTTTAACAGGCTATTGGGACAGTGAAAACAGAGCAACAAATATTCAAAAGTTTTGCATTATATTTCAAATACACTGCAGGCATCATAGTTCAGCAATTTTCAACTTCTTGGATGTCAAACTTGTACTATTTCATGCTTTCTAAATGTTGCACCATTCTGACTCAATATTGGGAAAAAAAAATGAGAATTTACCTTCTTGAAAATCTGGGGCCCAAACCTCCCTGAAAAACAAGAAAGTGTTGTCTTTATACAATTGTACTGGTGGTAAACACTGTTTGATTTGGGCTCAGACTGTTTCACAAACTGCTTAAAAGCAGATACTCATGTTGATTATTCATATCCATATATGACAGAGGACGAGGGAGCAAAATGAATGGGAATGGAGAAGAGCTGAGCGTTGTTAAATTATTGTAGATGGAAAAGAAAAGCACCAAAAAGATTGCAGTGTTTTTACATTTGAAAAACCAATGTTGAATACTTTCATCAGCATTCCAGGCTCATAAAGTCTGTTCTTGACTCATTTGTTTGAAAATGTGTTTATTATGTACCATCCACTATCATTGTGCTTAATATTGCTCCATAAAACGTATCCACTTACTTGTAACTGCATGATAAGCTCTTAATTTCAACTTGTTTGTCTTCAATAATAATAGCATATCTGGTGTAAATGTCTGAAACTAGACCAGGTTTTGAGCTTTGGCCTGTGGTGATAGCAGGACATGTAAGTACCACTTAGATGGATCATCCCTCTGAAATACAGATATGTTTACATATGTTCAGATACCTCTGCCGCAGCGTGATCCATCACGTTACCCAGAGAACAGCTCGTGTTTGGCAGACCTGTGAATGGAAATTTACATAGAAACATTTGTTAGGATTTGGGGGAATAAAATTCCATTGATTCATGATTAATCAACCACTTTACCATCATTATCCTCAGAGGTTGTAGCGCCATTGCTTTCTTCAACACCGGATTGAGCCAAGTACTCGTAAAGCTTGTTGACGAGAACATTTAACTTGCTAGGAGCCGGGCTGCATGTGAAAAAAACAACAACACACAAGATGTAAGCAGAATTGAGTTAGTAAAGATAGATGGTCTCAGGAAATAGTAAATGGTACCAAGCGAGACTAGACTGACTACATTACAGTACAGGGATTGGAGGTTATATGTAGACGATATAATGCCTCGTATCAGATTGTATTCCAGGAAATGTTGCGCACAAAAACAACTGTTAATGGCAAAGTAATTCGTTATTTTATGATAATAATTATATATGTAAATATAGTGCAAGCATTTTTTTATAAGTAGACAATTGAAGTGGCACAACAGAAAGTAACACAAATACAATGTAACTGGCAGTGTAATGAAAGACGTTATAGGGGGAAAAACAAGTTACTATTAAGTTATGTAACGAGTAACGTACGCTACTACTTTGGCTAATGTACACCAGCAACGTCATCAACCCAATTTAGCATTATTCGCCTCATAGCTTTGTGTAAATACAATATAGTCATTGCCTGATGACGTGAGTGAACTTAAATACCAGCTTTAAGCGCCACCTTTGTGTCTCTCAGGTTAGCTTAGCTGTTAGCTGATACAGCTTAATAGCTGCTAGGCTAGTTTGTTTGTAACTGTTAAAAAAAAAGAAAACGTTTAGACGAGCAGACTTTACCTCAACGTCGCTGCAGACATATCGCGAAATACGCGAGGTCCAAATAACTGAGGTCGTTTTTGCTTCCTACGGTCTCATCTTAGCACAAATTTCGTAAAAACGACGGGAAAAATGGCGCTCAAATGCTACAGATGCTAAAGTCAAAAACACAACGCGCTTGGTACAGAGACGAGCCCTGGTGCTGTAGCGCCCCCTGCTCCCCCGGAGGACACACACACACACACGCGCACGCGCGCGCACACACACAAACACGCACGCGCAAACAAACTCACGGTTTTTCTATTTCTTTACAACTATTTAGAAATAACATTTATTCCGTCTGATGCCACGCAAAATACATTTGGTTTAGGAGTAACGAAAGCTTGCATACTTTTTTAATATCAAAATAGATGTTTTTCTCCGATTCATTAAGATCATCATTTCAGAGTTAATTTCATGAAAATTGTAAGTTTTTCTTTTTGTGTTTTAATGATCAGTGAAAGAATGATGATTGGGAAAATGCCTAATGGCTCATTGTAGAAACAAAAATCTAATCATTATAGTAATGATGTAATAGTAATTGTAAAATAAATTTCGGAAAACTGAACCATTTAAGAAGTGCATTTATAGGGCCGCATGGTGGGGAAGTTGCTGGTGCAGTCACCTCACAACAAGAAGATTTGGGTTCAAATGCCAGCCAGGCCTTTCTGCATGGAGTTTGCATGTTCTTTCCGTGTGCGTGTAGGTTTTCGCTGGGTGTTTCCTCCCACAGTCCAAAAACATGTGACCCTAAATTCCCCCTTGGTGTGAACGTGAGTGTGTGGTTACTTGTCCCTCTGTGTTTGTCCTGTGATTGACTGTTGGCCTGTCCAGGTTGTATCCTGCCCTCTCTCATAGTTGGATGGGATAAAGCACACTCTGGAGTAACCAGAGGAAAAACACATACATGGGGAGAACATGCAAACTCTTCACAGAAAATTAATGTTGACCGTTCAAAATAAATAAAAAAAAGTTTCACCCTCTTCACAAAGTGAAATGTATACCTTATCTAAGGAAAGATGAGAATATAAATACACGAACCAAACGGTAAAAGTTGAGGTCACTTCGTGCTGTAAGCATTAAAGACGGTCTCAAGTGGCAACCTTCTAACTTATTACTTTTGGGGATATATTTAACAATATATTGATAACCATATAGAAACCCAAGTCATTTAACAGAATAAGTAAAAAAAAAAAAAAAAAAACAGCTAAATCCAGTTTATTTATAGAAACCAGGAAAAAGCTCTAATAACTGTCTAATAACAGAAATGAACTGTTGATTTAAACAGAGTATTCGAAGTAAAAATGTGCAATGAATAGTGTGTTTTTTAAATTTCTCCAAACATAATTTTCCCATCAACACCTCACACTCATAGATCTTTGAATTTCTTCCACACATATCAAAGAACACACGCATATATATATATTCTTTTAATTTATGTTCCAAATTCCTGTTTTTAAATCGTGAGTTGAATTTTGGCGTGTTTCATCCACCACACCGTCACCGCCCGCCGTGACGTCAGCGGCAGGGCGGGGCTAACATTCCTGCTTCGGACTACTTTTGTCTCTACGTGGAGAAAGCAGGACTCCAGACTGGACACACTGTCTGGAATTTCAGGCGCACCGACAGTGAGTACCAATTTCCTGGCAACTTATTTACACCAACATGTACTTACAGCTGGAGTTTTTGTTTATAAAGACAAAAAAAAAAAGAGAATTCCCTTTATGTTGGTCGTTCCTCTCCGTGCTGACCGTTATCCTCCGCTCGCAGCAGTGAAACAGGGAGAATTTCCTGCTTTAAAACTTGCCTGTCTGCCGCTAGCCTGTTAGCTTTAGCCACATCTTTACTGGAGCCAAAGCATCCAGCTCCGGATGAGTCCTGAAGTACTCAAGAGAGAGGACTCCACCTCGCTTTAAACTTTGAGAACCAGTACCCACTCATAGATATGTAACTTGAGCTGAATTAACTTTTACGAGTGCTTTTTAAGGTTATTCAGTGTCCGTCAGACAGACTCCCGCTCCACCTCTGCTGACCTGCTGAAAGCGTGTTGGTGCACCTGGACTGTTTTATAAAATCATCCACTGAAAGGGCGGATGAAAAGACTCACTTCACACTTCACGCACGAGCTGGCGCACAGGGGTGATTAAAAAAAGTCCGTGCGCGTGATCCCAGTGTTTGCTGTTCTGGTGACAACGTGTGTTTATTCTTGTTGACATGCTATACGATGCTGGTAAATGTGTTACTTTCTATTTATTTGATGTGCCACTCCCTCACTGTGTCACGTTTCTTTTGAAGTCTTTCTTTAAGTAGGCTGGTTGAGTCTACAGATTATTTAACACCAAAAGCCAGGCTGCTTTTTTTGTTGTTGTTGTTTGTTTTTGGTTTGGTTTTGCTATGCAGTGAATGCTCCAGCAGTTTGAACTGTGTTCTGTGTAAACTTGTTTACTGCACTGAGTGATCGAGCAGGTTTTTTGTTTTTTTCCAGGAGAACATCTGGGGTCGCACTGAATCCACATCTGGGATCCCAATCGTGGATGTCTGTTAAAAGAGAAACTGTCTCTCTGGTGATAACTGGAATACCCACATGTTCAAAAATCCATAAATATTGAGACTGGGAACACGTAGAGTGTTGTGAATACAGTTGTTGAGCAGTGATGATTCACAATCTGGTTTTGCTTGTATGGCAGTGTTTGGGTGGACGAAAGAGGCATTTACATTTCTGTGTGAGGGAAGAAAAGACACTGTATGTCATCTTTAAAGTGCCTGTCAATAATGGGACCTAGTGTGGGGTTATTGCCCATAAAAACAAAAAGGTAGTTGAGTGGTATGTGTTGCAGTAGCTGGAGTGAAAGCAAAGTCCTTCTTTTCCACGCTGTGGGAAATGTATGAAAACCTCCCGTGGGTGTTTGAAATGCAGACATCAGGTGCACCGTGTTATCTCTGAAGACAAACCAGACAGTCAGGAAGAACGGTGGTGTGGAGTTCGGTTTTATTTCCACCTTGGCTCACACCTGCGTGAATGAACAGGTTGCCCTACTTTATAAACTTTCAGGATTTTAAACTGCTGCCTTCACTCGTTCCACACGGTAGGGAAAGTGACCGGGTTGCTGCTTTTATGTGCTGAATATTTCAGCTGTCTCTCGCTGACTGTTTTCTTCATAGTTGATTTTTTTTTTTTTTTTTTCCTGTGAAGCTACGAACAATTAATAAGATTAACAAATGAGATTTTATTGGATCGACACAGCAAAACTAATTGGTCATCATCTGTTTTGGGGTTTGTTTGGGTTTTTTGTTTTTTTTGGCTCTTAAAGTTCCCCAGGTGAGTGCTCGCATGGGAGTAGGTGTGGTGTTTCACAATTACTCTACCATGTCATGTTTAATTATGTGTCATATAAGTTGAGTGGTTTGCAGTGTCTTTGTTCAGTGTTGTGTATTTACGGTTGCTTACCGGGAGAGCTACAGCCCAGCTGATTCAACAGCACATCTGTACCCTGTCCAATCACATTCTTTGGTGTCGCTCTTGTGTAGATTTCTGCGTCAGGCGTTTTCACCTGGTCTGTCATTTAAAACGGCTCCACACCTTCTTTTGGTGATAACCGTGGAGAACAGTTTTCTTTAAAGATAAGCTCGCCCAAGGACTTTCACTTAAACATTTCCTTGATGATTTACAACCCGCCTTCGCCCCGTAAGCTTTATAAGACCACTAAAAAGCAGCCCGGGGTGTTTTGACGTCACAGATGTGTAAATGCCACTTGCATGACATTTGCTGTCGCCACGTCCCACTTACCTGTCACGACTGAGGTGCTTATCTCACCCACACAGTCTGAAGAGGAAGTGAAGGGCTGGAGCTGCAGACTGTTTGCTGTTTTGTGACTCAGTTGGCTTCACCACTGCAGGCGCTTCGGGACTGAAAATGTCCGTGTTCCTGCACAGCGTGTTGGGTGTGTGCACATGAACTTGACCACACTTGGGAAGGGTGCCCAGGCTATTTGTGTGCCTCACATTTCCCATGTAGCCGTGGATGAGGCATTGGCGGGGCGGGGCCGGGTGTGCGAGCTCTGCCGTTTAACTCCGCCATCTGGATGCAGCCCTCCACTTTAAATGGACGGATGTTTTTGGCTCGACAATTAAAATTGGGAGAGAAACAAATATTTGTGTGAGAAACGTCATGGTTTAAAATAAACGGGGAGAACTGAGAGCTTCTTCACTTTTACTGTTGCCTACTGGAGAACTGGGATTAACCCCCCCACCCCACCCCCCCCACCCCCCACCCCCAAAAAAATTGCAAATGTTTGTCATTCATCAATTGTATTTATTTAATTATTTACTTATTTTATTGTTTTCCTGACGTATTTAGTTGTCACTCTAAATGAGCTGGATGTCCGCAGCTCAGTATTGATGGATGAACTTTTCAGAGGTATCGAAATACTTTTAGTCAAATTTCCATCTCAGAAGCTGCTACAGGATTTGTTTTGAGAGTGCAGGATTTTTCTCCTCTCTGCACACACACACACACACACACACACACACACACACACACACACACACGCGTCCAGCTGTCAAAGAGAGCAACTGTCTTTGGAGCCTGACACTCCGAAGTCATTTTCCTGGAGCAACACAACAGGATTTATTGCCATGCTTTGCGGCGTTGAATACAAACCCTCCATTCTCCTGAACCACCGCTGATACGTCTCGCATTTGTCCGCTGCCATCTGTGCCCTCGCTCCATGTACTTAACCCCTCTCCTATTTCCACTCTTGCCTCTGTCGAGGGTGTGACAAGCGCTGGCAAATGAGGTAATGTTTGTCGGGCCATTATTGTGGCGGGGCCAACTTCAGCAGCCACATTTTCACATCCTTTCGGGAGAAAAGTTAAATATAGCCCCAGTGGCATCGTCATTTTCCTAATCGTTTAGTCAGGGGCTTGGGGCTTGCCCCGATTTGGCGGTACTTTGCTGAAGGCAAACATTTTGTGCTCTCTGATACATGGCGAGGTATTTAAAACAATCCCAATGTATACTCTGACTGTTTGAAGTGACAAATCCCTCACCGTTGTAAGAATAGCTTAATGGGAACTGAGCCACAGCTCATTTTTAGTAAACACTGTTATTACAGACAATTCATAAAAGTGGCCTTATTATTAACTTCAAAAATCAATTACTAGTGTCGCCTGAAAATATATTTTCAGTATTTGATTTTGTAATAAACATGTTTTTAGCCTAAATGCATAAAACTTTAATTTAATGAAAATGGTACATAAAATTTCTTTAATATATTTTTAACAGCTGTTCGGAAACATTAGAGACAAAATGCAGAACTCTTTGCGTGGTAGTTGGATTTATTTGAAATATCTGTTAGGTTTTTATATGAAGTCTGCATCTTTGCTCTCAAGTTTATTTCATCAGTTTAATTTGTCTATTACACTTAAAAATAAATTAAACCCTTTGATGTCCATTTCATTTAAATTAATATCTGCTCTCCACCTATTTTTATTTTTTATACGATGTCTGAACATTAAAGATGACACTAGGAAAATGGCACCAACTGATTTTTGTGTAGAGTTTACATGTTCTACACGTGTCTTTGTTTGTACTTTGCCGTCGTCTCACAGTTCAAAGGTTTGCTTGTATATAAATCAAAATTCATATGTGTATTCACCCTTTGCTGGACTGCTGGCCTTTCCAGGGTGTTTCCCTGCCTTTTGTCTAATGGGAGTTGTCTTTAGATTAATGAATAACTTCATAGTACAAACTTTTTTTCGGAGACTTTTTTTTTTTTTTTTTTTTTTAAATCTTCTCAACAATAACATTTGAATCTCCTCCGACCTACAGAGAAAGGCTGAGGTGACAGATTACAGTGAAGTCGAGAGACTTCGGTGAGAGTCAGTGCACCGTCAGCTCTGCTCGCTCAACCACAAGTCTCTTTTATCGCCGCAGTCGCAGAGAAAACTGGAGGAGCTGGTTCACCGGCTTTTCACCGACAACTGCAGAGTCAGACTGCAGCCCGGGCTGAGACTGCTGCTTTGGAAAAACACAGTTGGCATTGTGTTGGGCGATGGAGCCTTTGGTACAGTCCTGGCTTGCAGACATTTATTTTAAGATAAGCCAACTGCTGTAGTGGTGGCTGTGCGAGTGGGAGAGTTTGTAGTTAAGATACTGTATTCATGAAGTCCCCCAATGTGGAGGTAATACTTGAAGTACCAGAGCTGGATGAGCTCCTTTTTCGCCGGTGATTAATATCCAGCCACAACGTCTGCAGGACAGCCAGCCGAGCAGAGTCAGTGTTTACAAGGATACTGAACAAGGTCACCTTTTAATAATAGGAAGTTAATGCTTCAGGTCAAGTACCACTTCATTTCTTTCCTCTTCGGGTTCATTTTAGCAGGTCCACATGAACACTCAGACACTCTATTACTGATAAATCCAAATATAGACTGTTTCATTGTGGAAACCATGTCCATCACTTCTCACTCGTATTCTGTAAAAATCAACACCAAGTCAGGAGAAGGGAACAATTTTCTGTCTGGAAAAATCGATGATTCTTACTTGGCCACTGTGAAAAACCTCCGTTGTTTTTTTTTTTTGAACACTTGTGTTTAAGAGGAATGTCATATTACTGGTTTCGCCTCAGCAAGCGAGGCAGCCCACTCCGCTCACCTCCCGGCAAGTGAAGCCCGATCTGCTCAGGCCTCATGCATTCCTCTGCCACTGCACACCCCGGAGGAGGAACTGGGGGAAATTCCTCTTTTTTTCGGAGGGTTGCTTTTTGCCTCCACAGAGATTGGGAACACAGTGGGTTTTTTGTCAAGCAAAAATATTTCCTAACTGGCTGCTTGATGCCGTATTTCATGACTGGGGCATTTGAACCTTCAAGTAAATCTCACTCTCTCTATCTCTTTTTTTGTGCTAATAAAAAAATACAAATATATAAAGACAATTAACACTGTATCCATATATGGTCATTTCCCCATTCCTTCCTGTTCGTTGCTTATTAATATGGGAAAACTGTTGACAAACTGGATGCTTGAATAATTGCGCTAAACAATGGGATAGGTGTTGGTCGGGTACAACTTCTGGAATATGGGCTTCTGGAAAAGCCCTAATGCAGACATGTCCATGTACCTAATTGACTGCTCTGTAAAGGGTTAAAAAGCCTGAGGAAGATTTAAATGTTTGTTGTAGAATTACTGCAGTGTCGTAAATTAAATTGTGAAGAATCCTTAAAAAACAAGGGTGAAGTTTGAACATCTCTGGCGGGTTTGTTACAGTGTGGCCTTGTTACCGTACAATGGAAATAACAGGAAATGACTTTGATTAGGGGAGAGAAATGTGCTCGAGAAGGAAAAGAGCTGAAGAGAGGAGTGGAAGTGAGTCTTTGAGTGGGGATCTGAGAGGTAACGGTTGCACGAGGGGCTGTTTTAAGAGGATTGGGGTACATTTGATTTATTTAGAGGGGAAAATACTCTTCTCTGTTTGCAAAGTTTCAGAAAGCCTGTGTGCCGAGTCTTTCCAGATGAGATGGAAGGTTTTAGAGGTTTTTAAGATGCCGATGGAGATGTTATTTTAAATCTTTTTCTTCTCTCTCTCTGCAGTCGCACGTTTCTCTGACTGACCACCTCAGGTCACTCACAGGAAAATGTCTGGGAAAATATCAAAGGAAGAGCACGATGAGTTAACGGAGATGTTTGAGAAGATTGGTGAGTAAAATCTACCTTATTATACCGTGTTCATTTTGAGTTGATGATTTAAAGTACTGAATCCATGGTGTCTCTGGTTATTCTTTCTGTGGTTTTGCAGACCTGGATGGCGACGGCCATATCTGTCATTTTGAACTCCAGAAGCTCCTTAATGACTGTGGCCACCACGTACCGGGATACAAGATTCGAGAGATTATCGAGACACTCGATCTCAACAACGACAATAAGATCTGCTTTAACGAGTTTTTGGGGGTAGGTTAACCTGAGCTCGTAGTCTCAGGTTTCATCAGTTTTTCACTTTCTGTTCGGAGCTTTTCTTTCGATGAATCGGGTCTTTGTGTCGCAAAAAGCAACTCTGCCTTTCTTACTGAGACCCCTTATGCATAGCCGCCTTCAGCAGCTGCACACACCACGCAAAGGCTTCTACAAACACGTGTGTGTGTGTGTGTGTGTGTGTGTGTGTGTGTGTGTGTGTGTGTGTGTGTGTGTGTGTGTGTGTGTGTGTGTGTGTGTGTGTGTGTGTGTGTGTGTGTGTGTGTGTGTGTGTGTGTGTGTGTGTGTGTGTGTGTGTGTGTGTGTGTGTGTGTGTGTGTGTGTGTGTGTGTGTGTGTGTGTGTGCTATGCTGCGTCATCAAACTTGCCTTCCCTTGAGCTGACTCACAGTCACTCACAGAGGTGACTACCACTTCAAGCATGCTTTAAAAGTAAATGGTTGACCACAGCAATGCTCTATTTGCCTCTTTTGATTATTGTGAATATGACCAAAATAAATTTACAGGCACACCCAGGTACTCGTTCCATTTCAGTGGCTGAAGTCGAATTTCACTGTGGCCTCGTAGTTGACCCATTTTGAATGTCAGTAAACCATGCAGGTACCTCTCATTATGTCCTTGGGCTGCTGGCACCAGATAATCTGATAAATGAGTGTAGATTGAGGCCGTTTTTCTTGTTAAATTCTTCCATCAGGGTGCAATTTGCCCCATTCGGGGATCTTGTTTTGGCAAGGCATGGTTCACATCAGCACAAGCTTCTTGTGAATAGCACAGTCAAAAGGTTTAAAGGGCTTTAAAGCTCAAGAGTCTCGACACTTCATTGATTGAACTCCAGCTAGCTTTTTCTTTTTTCTTTTTTCTTTTTTTTAACCTGCTGTGATATTTTGAGTTTAAGATCGACTCGTAAAGTGCGAAGCTAAACGCTTCAACGTTGCATCTCTAACCTCCAACATTTAATATTATCCTAGATTGTCCAGGACCTAAAGGGGAAGGCAATAGCGAAGACTTTCCGCAAGGCCATCAACAAAAAGGACGGAATCCGAGCTGTTGGGGGGATGTCGGAGCAGTCGAGTGAAGGCACGCAGCACTCGTTCTCTGGTACGTCATGGATGTTGTTTACTTTGTCTTTCCAGCTGCTGCTCATTTTTTATTGTGACTATGAAGTTGATGAGCTGTTTGCGGCTCTCGCAGTTTATTTCCAAATGCTTCCCTCACCAGCGGAGGAAGCCGCTGTGCGCTCGGTGATGCTGTCCTATTAAACTGTGTATGTCGACCTTTACAGAGGAGGAACGATTTGCCTTCGTGAACTGGATCAACAAGGCTCTGGAAAAAGACCCCGACTGTCAACATGTCCTGCCTATGGATCCCAACACAGACTGCCTCTTCAAATCGGTTGCTGATGGTATTGTACTCTGGTGAGTTGCTCCTTCTGGTTGTTTCCCTGCTGCACTTCAAACACAAGCATGGCATGATTTTACAGATTGATATAGTTAACATTGAACAACTACCTACACAAAGTTATTTAAACGGCAGCACTCGTCGTAAGAGCTGATATTTGGTAATTCCGTTCCGTGATGTGATAAAATGTATTACATAGTCATCACTAAGTCTTCAATTGCTAATTGGCAGTGAATAAATTCATATTTTTACCACAAACTTATAAAAAGAGATGGAGTCATCCAATTAGTTATTCCATTGATATATTATATATATATATATATATATATATTCAGAGAAGAACTTAGAAAAGTTGAATAAAGTTATTCAGAATGTGAAGAAATACCTAATGTGGTTTTGAAACTGATCAATGGAAACCATCAGCATGTTGAGTTTCCGTGTCTCGCTCTATCATTTTGTGATCTAATCAGAGTGTTCTCTGTTTGCAAAGCAAAATGATCAACCTGTCGGTACCAGACACCATCGACGAAAGGACCATAAATAAGAAAAAACTGACACCATTTACAAAACAGGTCAGTCAAAACTATTTGAGTATTTTCGGAACTTCTTTTCAATGATATGTTGTGCGTTTGTGTCATTACAAGGTTTTCTGCACTAGTTTCATCCCTTGATTTGTACGCAACAGGAAAACCTGAACCTGGCCCTGAACTCTGCCTCTGCCATCGGTTGCCATGTGGTTAACATCGGTGCATCGGACCTGAGAGACGGAAAGCCCCACCTGGTTCTGGGCCTGCTGTGGCAAATCATCAAGATCGGCCTGTTTGCCGACATCGAGCTCAGCAGAAATGAAGGTACCGGGTGTATTTGACTCCCGTCGCTATAGTTCAACCGGTCTGTGTTCAAACAGTTTGACTGATGATAATTACCTCGACAGCGCTGGCGGCACTGCTGAGGGACGGGGAAACTCTGGAGGACCTGATGAAGCTCTCCCCAGAAGAGCTTCTGTTACGCTGGGCGAACTTTCACCTAGAAAATGCCGGCCAACCGAAGATCAGCAACTTCAGCAGTGACATCAAAGTACTTACATGAATTTCAATTACTCGATGTGTAGTTGTTATCTGACAGTTTGGTATTTCTCAGCAAAGCAGATGAATTAATCTTCAAAAATTTAAGGGGACATCCATTTTCTTTTTTCAACGAGAGAAGTTCAGATTAATGTTATCACTTCCAGAAGTATGATACAGTATTTCATCCTTAATTATATTGCTTGACCCACTTCATACTGACCAGACAGCTTTTATACAATTATAGAAATTAAATGTCTGCCGGTGTTTTTCTTTAAATTTATTTTTAACCTTAACTATGCTTATTACAACATGTTTTTGCTCCATAGTGTGTTATTTTGTGTGTCAAACATTTAATTTATAGGAGTAATCTTGTGTTTTTAGCTGAAATAATGAAGGTTAGATCAGTTGCAAGTTGTAGTTATGGCCAGGTTTAGAGTAAGTTTGCAGGAAATCATTGGAAGGCCATGCAATGTAAATAAAAAGCAGAATAACGTGTTGTGTGTGTCCCTATCACCCAGAGTAGAGCTGTCCTAATTATCCTAAAGTGGATCTCTTATTGATTTTTGATTCATTTTCCAGGACTCGAAGGCGTATTTCCACCTCCTGAATCAGATTGCACCGAAAGGCAAAGAAGAGGACGAGCCGTGCATAGACATCAACATGGCGGGCATCAATGTAAGCACTTTGACAGGCAGCGCTCACAGCTGAGCATCTTCACCACACGGGAACAGCTGCTGCACGGAGCCTTTCGCCCCAGCATGTGTGTGATCTGTGTCTTGTGCTCAGGAGAGAGACGACATGAAGAGGGCCGAGGCCATGCTGCAGCAGGCCGACAGGCTCGGCTGTCGGCAGTTTGTCACCCCGGCCGACGTCGTCAGCGGAAACCCCAAACTCAACCTTGCATTTGTTGCCAATCTGTTCAACAAATACCCAGCGCTGACCAAGCCCGAGAACGAGGACATTGACTGGGGACTCCTGGAAGGTGAGTATTTTAAAAGCCAAATGTGTTAAAAGAGCTTTTCACTTAAATATAAATGACCATTTGGCCGACTCTCCTGCAGGCTGATATAAATGAGTTGGTTTTTTTTATCATCATGTCGTACAGTTCTATGTGCATTTCTCGATAAGACCGCTGAATCCCACGATCCTTTGCTATCTAGGGGAGACGAGAGAAGAGAGGACGTTCCGAAACTGGATGAACTCCCTTGGAGTGAACCCACACGTGAATCATCTCTACGGGTGTGTATCTCTAACATCCTTGTGTACTGTTGAGAAGTATTTGTAGCTGGTAGGCTCTTGCTTTTTGCTTTTATATATTGCATCACATGTCCCCCTTTTTTTTTTTTTTTTTTTAATTTCTGTCCTTTTTGTTCTTCTAGAGACATGCAAGATGCCTTGGTCATCCTTCAACTCTATGAAAAGATAAAAGTGCCTGTTGACTGGAAATGCAAGGTCAACAAGCCCCCCTACCCGAAGCTGGGGGCCCACATGAAGAAGGTTGATGAAAGTTTTTTTTGTTGTTGGCCAAGTAAATGTTTTGCACTACACCCACTGTGTCGTATTGTCCACCCAGCTGGAGAACTGTAACTACGCAGTGGACCTCGGAAAAGACACCAAGTTCTCCCTTGTTGGCATCGGCGGGCAGGACCTGAACGATGGCAACCCCACCCTGACCCTGGCGCTGGTGTGGCAGCTGATGAGGAGGTGAGACATCGCCCGAGAGGATGAAGCTAAAGCAAAATATAAATTCTGCCTTCTCTTTCAATCAGAGAAAAAAAAATACAACTAAAGTATTTTCATAACAGACAAATGTGAATGTCCTATGTTAGCTTTGCTTTGTGAGGTTCAGAGTATGTGCCTGTATTGTCTGGTTTGTGCTCTTTTGGAGTAGCAAACAATGTGCAAGTAAAACGGAAAAGAAATGTGTGATGTGGGGGTTTTCAGTTTATTAAATGTGTTCTCTGTGTTGCGCTTTTTCAGATACACATTGAATGTACTGGAGGATTTGGGTGATGGGACAAAAGTGAATGACCCCGTCATTGTGAACTGGGTAAACAAATCATTGGCAGATGCTGGAAAATCATCCAAGATTTCGAGTTTTAAGGTAAAGCAGGCTTTATATTTGTTTATTGTTTTTCCTTGCAAGTGTGAAAATATCCGCATGCCAGCGTTGACTCACATGACCCAGTTGAGTGACGAGAGCTCAGGCTTTAGTTAGATGCAAATTCTCACCTTAGACCAGGTTTGCATGAACCGACATCAGCTTTTCAAAGATTTCCTTCAATCTGCAGCGTTCGACATGATGAGGAGGTCGGGGGTCACATTAGGGATTTTCCTTTGGAAGCTCTCAGAAGGCTAAAATGAGTACGAAAACATAAAAGCTTAACTATCAACAGAATTGAACTTTTTAACCTGATTTGAGAAAAATACAGTCTTATGTGGGCTGTGGCCGCACATCTCATCGAGATTTCCCCGTTTGTAAACCAGACCATAAGAGGAAGTTCAGACCTGGCCTTTTGAGTTTCCCCTGAAGCTGTTGCTGCTTCTGTGAGGTGTGTGTTACCTGTGTGTGTGTGTGTGTGTGTGTGTGTGTGTTACCTGTGTGCTCTGTGGACAACAGGACAAAGAGATCAGCAGCAGTCTCGCAGTGCTGGAACTGATCGACGCCATCCAGCCCGGCAGCATCAACTACGACCTGATAAAAACAGGCAGCCTGTCTGAAGACGAGAAGCTTGAAAACGCCCAGTAAGAATCTCTTTTTGCAAAAAGACAAATCACAGCAACCATTTTCTTATATATTCTGTGGACACTCATGAAAACTGTAAAAAAAATAAATAAATCAAATTAAAACAATCTCTGTTGTGTCTAGATACGCCATCTCGATGGCGAGAAAGATTGGGGCTCGTGTCTACGCTCTGCCGGAGGACCTGGTGGAGGTCAAGCCCAAAATGGTGATGACGGTCTTCGCCTGCTTGATGGGTCGAGGGATGAATCGATGCTAAGCGTCCGGCACCGATCATTTTTAAACTTACATTACCCGGAAGCAATTAGCAATTTGAAACATTCCCCCACAGTTAAAGACATGAAGGGTTTTTTTTGGTAACGACTCAAAATCATACATTTGCATGTCTCCCTGTTTCTTGTGATTAACAATCTGAAGGATAATGTGCTGTCCTCTTGCTTCAAATAAGGGTACAGTTGTAAAATTTGTTTGGTTGTCACTTAACGTATGCGGACGTCTTAATGTATAAGAATGCTGTTTTTTTTGTTTTGTTTTGTTTTTTTTAAGAAATATGCGTATTTCCAGCAGCAAGGTTGTTTACATATTTTTACTCAAACTGATAAAGTAAATTATAGCCTTGAATAAGCAACACACATTCCCGAATACCATGCTCATGAAGAAACGCTTGAAGGGTCCGAGAAGGAGGAAGAAAGTGAGACGGCAATGTTTCGGTGGAGCCGCACATTTGAAAAAAAAAAAAAAAAAAAACACCCAAACAATTCCTCTCACTTCATGAAGTTACAGCATGCCTTAATAACTGCCACAATAAATGCTGACATATCTTTATACAGGAGCCATAAGGTCAGAATATAAGAATGACCAGCCTGATGTGCGATCTGTCCTCATTTTTTATTTTTTTTTCTTGGGATTATTATGCTACTTAAATGCTGTTTTGGAGGGTGTCTCGTCTTTGTTGTAGTGGATGTCTGTTTAGTTTGTTTTGGGTTTTTTTTTGTCTATTACTTTGGATGAGGAGCTGGCTGACTCGACTCTCCTGGCTTGTGCTGTGCCTTCCTGTCTCTGAGAGTACTTCAAGGTTTAGCTGTTTTTCTTTTGTATCCAACAGTACCAAATAATCTAAACAAAACATAATTCCAGCCTCATGATATTCTATGACAATGGCCAAATTGTATTTGGTCTCATGTTTATGTCTGCTTTACATGTAACAATAAATATAAGTTTGTAAACGGCTCATATGTTTCATTTTTGTAGTATAGTGTGTAATTTCTGTAGATATGTTTGGTTTTGATGATATCACTGACGTTATGTCCACATAACCTGGGGTTTTCTCCCACTGTCGAAAAACATGCACTTGAACTTAATCAATGCAAAATTACTTTCATATCTAAGAGTAAAACTGACCAGTTATATACCAATAATGAGTGATTAAAATACTAGACAAAAATAGCGTTTAGATCATTTCACTTTATCTACAGGTGCAGCTAAAAATAAGCGCGTCGCTGTCAGTTATTTCTAGAATCATAACCGACTAAAATGTTTTGATGTTTTTTTTTCCATTTTGGTCAATCTTATTGGCTTCAGTTAAAAT
The DNA here is from genome assembly GCF_963383615.2 of Lipophrys pholis. Lineage (NCBI taxonomy): Eukaryota > Metazoa > Chordata > Actinopteri > Blenniiformes > Blenniidae > Lipophrys > Lipophrys pholis. The sequence goes on along the minus strand of NC_137634.1, from coordinate 9,024,845 downwards.
GTAAAATACAGAAAAAAAATGTCTCATAAAACAGAATATTTTTAGATATAGTTTTAATTCACAAAACTCATGAGCAGAACTAAAAGAGTCTTAAGATAAATAACACAGATAAAGTGAGGGCGTTTATAGATACATAATACTCAACTCTGCTGCTCTTCCCACAAATGCATGTTCCTTAAGGAAAAGTTAAATGGTTTACATCAAAGATTCAACTTACTAATACACAAAATTACTCCAGATAAGTTTATTAAAAAAATACTTCTTTCGCCTCAGTCGTTTTAAATAATGTAAAAATGTTCTCTATCAATGAATTAAAGGTGGTATTTTGGTCTTTTTCGGGCAGCTTTTGGAGTCCAGGTGGTATGAGGACTTAACTTACAGTATGAAGTGAGCAATAGCGATGCATGCAGTTAGATCAAAATAAACAGGATTTAGGTGTTGAGGTCTCATCCACTCTTCATCAGAAGGGAAAACAATGAAATACGAATACTTTAATGTAACTGCATGCTATTTTTGGCACTTTTCCAAGTATGTCATTTTACTGAACAACTATACTTACTTGTAATCAGGAACAATTTAAGAAATGAGCATTCATTTTCAGTTGAATCTTTTGAGTATAATCGCTTTGAGGCGCACCTTCAAATGTAGACAGTGTAATTTAAAATGTCCTATATTAGAAAAGTCGTCTGTATTGAATTAAAGTGTTTTTTGTTATTTTTTTCAATTATCAATCATGCCATGAGAGTTTTTTCATTATGTGTAGATGAAGAAATAAAATCTTCTGTACGATCACTTTTAGGCTCAAAAGAGTTTTGTCTCGGATTTTTTCCTACTTCTCTTTCCTCTTATCTCATTTACGGTTGACTACCCTGGTGCATTTATGTTCTTCCCTTTTCTTCATCATAAAACTCCCTCCAGGCTGTAATAAAGCCAACAGTTATTGCTTCCTGGGTTTTTCTTCACTTCATTTTGATGAATGGTTTGGATAGCTGCTCTTAAATGGACTTTAAAGTGGATTTTAATGACAAAATGCTGTTGAAACTATGAAAAAAAAACAAGAACTGTAAACAGAGTGAGATACTGGTGAGAATCTGGGTTTCTTTAATTAAAACCGATCTCTGTCAACATGTTTAATCCTTTCACAGTGTCACCAGTCTCTTGTTAACCGGCAGGGTTTTCTCCGCACTCCATCAACGATAGTGTTACAACAGGGGAAAAAGAAGCGACAGCTTGTTTTTTTGTTTTTACTGTTCACTGGCCTGAATCTCAGGTAGACAAAAAGTCTTGTGGGATTCTCCTCAAGGAGTTTTTTGGGAGCATGAATACAGCGGAGTGTGTCTGGCTGTGACAGTGAGCCGGACGCTGAGCAGGATGTCTCCTGTGGCCTTATCATCTGAGGTTTCAAGCTCCATTTGCATCAGAGAGTCTGGATTTGTACAAATGGCCTCCTCGTTTTCATTAATAAGACACGTTTAACAACAATAGCCAATCCACATTTTAAGTGCAAATTCTAATCCGTCTCAATGACTTTAGAGGCGAGGATATATCATCAAAATTAAAAAATTAAAAAATCTATATATTGTTAGTGAGTGATAATGAATATAGAGTGTAATGATAAGCCACAGTGGAGTCATACTTCTGAAGTAAAATCATCCGAACCTTCGACATGACCTCATTTTTATTTGTAGACTGTGATTTCACCTGAAACACAGCAATCAAAGGCCGTTTGAAATGTAAACATCTGTGACCACAAGTCCAAGAGAGCAGAAACGGAGCAGAGACAGAGCAGAGACAGAGCAGAGACAGCGCGGGAACAGAGCAGAGACAGAGCAGAGACAGAGTGGAGACAGAGCAGAAACAGAGCAGAGACAGAGCAGAGACAGAGCTTAAAGTGAACAGAAAGGAGCAAAATACGTCCCACTTTTTTTTTTACGCCATTTACTTTTCTTCATATGAAAATTTCCTTAAAAATAATAATAGATAAAAAACTTTACATCTCCTTCAATTTGATAAAAAAAAAATAAAAAAATAGCTTTCTCAAGGCAAAATAAAAACTTTTTTTTTCATTATTTTATTTTACCTTTTGCTTAAAAATCACAAAAAAAGAGAAGAGGGAGAAAAATACCACCTGGGCTTTTTAATAAAATTATTTTACTACTAGTACTGCTAGTGCAGCATTTTATTTGTTTGTGCTTGTTTCTATTCTATTCTATCCAAATCAAAACAATTATGATTTATGTGAAGACAATGAAAATTCATAGTCAGTCATTTTTTATCTACTGTGATGCTCAACCTTGAGAAGTCAAGTCACCATCAAAGAATATGTGAAACAAAATCAAGATGTGTGAGAAGAACATTCACTTAAAACACACAAAATAAAAACAACCCGTAGACCCTCTGCCTCCTTTTTGTACTCAATGTCCTCTGGTCTGCGCCAAGGAAAAGAGTCAACCGAGGGTTTGCTCAGAAGAATTCCCTGCGGAAGCTGACAACCGGGCTCCGAAGCATTAAAGATCTTCCTGCCCTCAAGTCTCCCATTGTACCTACAGTACACTCTATCAGAGGAGGAGGAGGAGGAGGAGGAGGAGGAGGACCATGTGTTCACGCATCTCACACACTTCAATAGGAGACTAATGGAAAAGGCTGAAAGGACGAGGTTATAGTGACCGTCTTTAACGGCTGCTTCAGGATTATTTTTCTCCGTCATACCGTCCACTGCAGGTGCTGAGGATGAACCTGCTCCAGGTGCGCCATTGTCAAGACGCCTCGAGGTTTTTACTGGAATGACTAAGTCAAACTAAGGTAAGATTGAAGATGAGTATAAGCTGTTCTATTTGTTCATTATTTTTCTTGTCTTTTAGTGACACAGAGTTTATTATAATTCTCGTCATGAACACTTGAATCTTCTTTTCATAATGAATAACGGTTTTGTGTTTGTGGCGTTGCATAATATTATAAAATGATAGACATTCGACAATTACATTCATGCTGAAGTAATATGGGTATGCAGTTCAATTCAAATCACTTTTTTTAATGCAAAAGAACTGTCTGGTTGCTCCATCACACTTCACTCTCACCACACCAGTTTCCTAAGTGATGCAGCTCTCGGGGGAGGCCGGCTGATTGGCTCAGCGAGCACCTGCCCGTGTGTGTGTGTGTGTGTGTGTGTGTGTGTGTGTGTGTGTGTGTGTGTGTGTGTGTGTGTGTGTGTGTTAATGATCCATCAATTAGTCACACAGTGGAAACAGTCCTCTAAATACCTTGTCACCTGTCCTGGATGGAGGTGTATCCCCCCCCCCCCCCCCCCCCCCTCCCCTCCCCCCGCTACTCCTTCTGGTTGGATTCGGTGTTTCAATATATTCACAGTTATAATTTACAACCTGCTATGAGTTACCGTGCACTGGAGTCTGTCTCATGTCGCCGCTTCAGTCTCCACAGCAACCTCCTGCTGGGTGATGGGCCAGGTGAGGGACTGAGGGCCAGGCGAGGGATCCCAGTGGGCCCCCTCCTCTGGTCCCCGGACTATAATCTGCCTTACGCACCATAAACAGTTTCCTCTCCTGTCAGACAGTCGCTGAGAGAAAAGAGCAGGAAAACTCACGCACAAAATGGGTTAAAGGGCTCCAAGCATCGTGTTTTACTTGAGTTGTCTGCCTACCGTGTCAGACCTGAAGATGACGGGTCAGGTGGCGGAGAGAGACCGCTCACCCCACAACCTGTCCGTGAAGACCACCTTGAACGAAGAGATCGAGAGAGCGGAGAGTATTCTCAGCAGGTAATCGCAGCATCGTCGTGTGTCCGAGTGAGGCGTTTTCTGCGGCAAAGGCAACTCACGTGTACGTCTTGGATTTTTTTTTCCACGCAGGGTGCCGTCTATCTGCGATGACACATCCTCAGAGCTCCAAAGAGTCGCAGCTCTTGACCCTCACGGAGGCAATTCAAGAAATTCTTTTCACAGGAACGGAGCCATCTCAAGGTAAAACCGCAACAAAGCCGCTGTCTCACAGAGCTTTCCTCACAATCACAGGCTGGAGAAGCTGAAACATTATCATGTAGCTCCTTTCAAACTCAAATAGCTCAGAGTTTCTTTAATGGAGCATGGAGGATCCAGCCGTGTGATTAAAAAAATAAAATTAAAAAATTGTTTGAAAATCATATTTTTAAAAAGTACAGGATGTTACTTTGCACTTTTGAAGGTCGAGTATAGACTTAAACCTAATTAAATTCTCACTATTCAAATCCACTTTTGCGGGCTCATCAGTATAAAATAGTACAAAATAGAACTTTTTTTTTTTTTTTATTAATCTAGATTTTAAAGAGAATTTGTATGGCCTCAAACTGATGCAGAAATAATGTAAAGAGCTCCTCTAATACTAAATTAAAAACTCATTAAATTCAGTTTTGGAGGTTTCTGACTCCACTTTAATACTTTAATTTGTTTACTTCTACACTTGTAATGAGAAACTGAAGAAAATGTGCAAATAAATGAAAAGGGACTGTTTTTTGTAGTATTTCTTCTATTTCCCCTTTAACATTCCCTATTCCCACTCAGTGTGCTTGATTGATAGTAATTACATTATATAGTATATTAACCATATTTAGAGAACCTTTTCTTGGTGTATCATTACACTAAGTGTGAAGTCTTAAACATAGAAATATCCTAAACAACACTTCAGAGTTATAATGTTTAGTTTACACTTATTTGAGTGAGAGTTAAATCTGTTTAGGGTCACTGGTTGGAGCAAAGTAGGAGCCATTACATCCATAGGAACGAAACCCATTTTAATCAAACATTAGGGAAATGTTATTGTCTCTTTTCGGATATTAGATTACTATCAATCAAAAATAGGATTCAGTGTAAATACAGGGGCGACACAATAATAAACAAACTGTTGTTATCTCATGATTCCACGTACATCATCAGTTCATAGGGTCATACAGACCGTTGAAAAGATGATTACGTGTCATCATACAGACTAAAGTCACATCTGTGATTGAGGAAAGTGTGATTGTGGTCCTGCGGTGTGTCAGGCTGGTGAGTCTGGTGGTGCGACTGAGGGAATGGGCACACAGGAGTCTGTTGGAGGAGGAGGATCGGCCAGACTCCTTCCTGGAGCGCTTTCGTGGCCCCGAGCTGAGGACGGCCCCCAGCCGCATCAGCAACACGCAACCAGACGCCAACGGCAACAATGCCAAAGGGGTCTTCAGGTATGCCGGCTGCCAGCCTCGTACATTGCCATGCACTTTGTTGTATACCGCTGCAAAAATAAATAAATAGAAAAATTCAGTAAGAATACAACCATAGAATGATCATTACCAGTGCCGCACTGATATTTTTCAATGAATTACAGACACCTTTTAAATAAACAAATGAACCTTTAAGGTTTGAAAGAGTGAGCACCATGTTAACTAAGTTACCTTTTTGTGCATCTCTTTGTTTTTGTTTTTTAAAACTAATAAAAGAAAATTGAAAAAACACTGGAAAAAGTAGCTGCGCTGATTATTTTTTGTTGTATTACTTAAAAAAGCATAAAAACTATATTTTTTTTCCCATTTTGTTTTGATGCATATATTCCAGAAAATATGCAAAATTGCAAAAAAAAACTGTGTTTGAACATCTGCACTACATGAAACTACAGCAAGAGATGGTATCCATTTTTAATTATACAAGAAAATAAGTTATTTAAGTTATTTTCGATGTACTTTTCTATGAATAACACGTTGGAGACAATGTTTAAGACAGGCTTAAGTCCGTTCAGAGATATTTTTGATCTATAATTGGTTAAATGTGTGTGAATTTGAGAGGGTTAACATCTCACATCATCAACACATCAGGAAGACATGAGCTTCAGAGCAGAAATCATTATCTGTGAACTCTTTGATACTTTCCAGGCTGAAACTGATTATATTTTCTATATGTGGCTGAAAGAAGCAGCCTGTCTATTTTGCTTTATAATGTAAGAAAACGAAGATTAAAACTCTGCTTTTTCTTAAACAATATACGTAAACATGAGATGTTTTGAAGTAAACTACTTTTGCAGCTTTTCTGATTTATTTTTTTTTTTTTTGTCCTACTTGAGCCATAATGTTTAGTATCTTGTCTCTTGACTTGATATTTGCAATCCTCTCGTTCTTTCAGGAAAAAGTGGAATTTGTTTGTGGTGTCCCCATCTGATGATGCATACTACCGCTGGTTATTTGTCATCGCCATAGCGGTGCTCTACAACTGGTTCCTCGTGGTCGCCAGGTAATAACACCAACAGTCTGTCAGTAAATCTGCTGCTGCCCTGTGACCTCCAGGGAGGATGATTGATGTTGTGAAGAGGAGTGCGGTCCTCTCTGGGAGCAATATATCATTTCTCTTTCTGTATTCACAGAGCGTGCTTTGACAAGTTGCAAGTGGGCAATTACATCTGCTGGCTGGTGTTGGACTACATCTCCGACACTGTGTACATCATGGATACTTGTGTCCGACTTCGCACAGGTAACCTACTTTAAAAGCAGCAAATCCCTCAAATAATCGAATAAGGTATTGGATAATTCTGCCATGCCTCCCTAAGACTGATGAAGTCTGACGATAAAGTCGCAGGAAACATCAGTACTGCAGTTATGGTGGGAGCCGGGAATAGACGCAGGTAAATTGAGGTTGAAGGTTATTTAGACAGTTGCTATGGCGTCCTGATTGAGGCTGAAGTGTCATGTTTTTATCAATCTTAATCAAACAGAAACAGGGTGACAACTCTTAAATGCAAACTGGGTGCGTATCACTGGCTGTTATTACCACGTTATTGTCTCCTATTACAATCAACATTTCTCTTCAAATTTGCTGTATGTGATTGAAAATAACATACTGAGCCAACAATATTGTACTTGTTGGTCTGATGAAAACCAGCGGATGAATTTCCATTGCGCTGTCGCTATTTGGCAATAAAAGTTATAGATAAAAGCTTATTATTTTATGTAGTCCATCAACTCTTGAGGGAAACACATTTCTGTTGCAGCTAATCCTTTTCCTATTCTGACAAGTGATTTAAAGGTTTCGATTGTTGTTTGGTGCTGTGAACTAAGCAAATAATATATTAATCAAAGATTGTCTTGACACCATCATGCTGTCATCAAAGTTAACCAATCAATCAATAAAGTTGAATAAAACAAATGACACAAGCTGAAAGACACATAAACACTTAATAACTGTTGAAGGAGCTACAGAATCAGAATCAGAAGATCCTCCTTATACATAAGATACATTTCACAAAATGTGTATTCATAAAAACGTGGACAGGAGTCATGTAAAATGTGTTGAATTCACAGTTCGGCCTCGTCTCGATAAACTTAGGCCATCCCATTGAGGTGACACCAGGGTGACCAAAGGACCTGTTTGGCCCCGGGAGATGTCCACTTTTCACATCCTCTCTGGGGGTGTTTCATAAATCCATGAAAACGTCTTGTTTTCATTGGTTCTCAGGCATGTATTTAAATTAACTGGTAGTTTGCAGAGCACAGCCATGTCTGGTTTTGTCTCTCAGTCCTGGCAACACGGCTGCAAACCAGCCCACGAAATACCAAATTACTGCTTTTCAGAGGAACTGAAGAAAAAAACAACAACAAAAAAACAAAACCCTCATTTACCGACCGTAATGTTTTATTTTTGTATGTCTCGAGTAAGACTTGAAAAGAGACTTCAGTTTGATTTTATATACAGATGAATCAATATTTCTAGGATTTTTTAATGCACATATTTTGAAGTTTTTTTTCTTGATGAAGTATGCTGAGTGACCCAATTGGAATTTCTGTCTTTGATTAGAAAGTGATCATATTTTGTTCCAGAGGAGAAAATACTTTGTGTCCATTCAATCTTAAGGTAGAGAAGTAGAGTTTGTGAACGGCTGTTTGTATCTTCGTAGGATTCCTGGAACAGGGTTTGCTGGTGAAGGACCACACCAAGCTGAGAGACAGCTACATCCGGACGCTGCAGTTCAAGCTGGACGTGTTGTCCATCCTGCCCACTGACCTGGCGTACATTTCCACCGGCATCCACACACCTCAACTCCGGTTTAACCGCCTGCTGCGCTTCCCGCGCATGTTTGAGTTTTTTGACCGCACAGAGACGCGCACCAACTATCCCAACATCTTCCGTATCTGCAACCTGGTGCTTTACATCCTGGTCATCATCCACTGGAATGCCTGCATCTACTACGCTATATCCAAGTCTTTGGGATTTGGCTCGGACACCTGGGTGTTCCCGAACACCTCCAAGCCTGAGTTTGCCTCGTTGACGCGGAGTTACGTTTACTGTCTTTACTGGTCAACCCTCACCCTCACCACCATCGGAGAGATGCCCGCCCCAGTGAGGGATGAAGAGTATCTCTTTGTCGTCTTTGACTTTCTTGTTGGGGTGCTGATTTTTGCGACGATCGTGGGAAATGTCGGCTCCATGATCGCCAACATGAACGCCACCCGTGCCGAGTTTCAAGCTCGAATCGACGCCATCAAACACTACATGCACTTTCGCAAAGTCAGCAAGGGATTAGAGACCCGCGTCATCAAGTGGTTCGACTACCTCTGGACCAACAAGAAGGCGATCGATGAGCAGGAGGTTCTGAAGAACTTGCCGAACAAACTCCGGGCTGAGATTGCTATCAATGTACACCTGGAGACCTTGAAGAAAGTCCGCATCTTTCAAGACTGTGAGGCGGGACTGCTGATAGAGCTTGTGCTCAAACTGCGGCCACAGGTCTTCAGTCCGGGAGACTACATCTGTAGAAAAGGGGATATTGGCAAGGAGATGTACATCATCAAAGAGGGGAAACTGGCAGTCGTGGCTGATGATGGGGTCACACAGTATGCTCTCCTCACTGCTGGCAGCTGTTTTGGGGAAATCAGCATTTTGAATATAAAAGGTAGTAAAATGGGGAATCGTCGGACAGCAAATATCCGCAGCTTGGGTTACTCTGACCTCTTCTGCCTCTCCAAGGACGACTTGATGGAGGCAGTGGCCGAGTATCCCGATGCCAAGACTGTGCTGGAGGAGAGGGGCCGGGAGATCCTGATGAAGGAGGGTCTTCTGGACGAGACCGCGGAGAGCTGCGTTTTGCAGAAAGAGGACACGGACGAGAAGGTGGAGAGGCTGGAGTCCTCTCTGGACACCCTTCAGACTCGTTTCTCTCGCCTGCTCAACGAGTACACGCACACTCAGCAGCGGCTGAAGCAGCGCATCACTTTGCTGGAGCGCCAGCTCAACCGAACGGACTGCGGCGCCGAAGCAAGCGACGACAATGACGCAGGAGCTGAGGTGGCCAATGCTAGTGAGTCTGGGCCTGTGGCCAATACAAAAGGGTCACCGCATGAAAATAATGTGCATATACAGGATGAAAAGAGTCTGATATTAAAAGACTAAATCTACAAAGAAAAAAAAGAAAGACTTTGTCTGGTTAGAGCTGTTAAAAAACACCAATGACACTCTCTTAAATCTCCATCATTGTTTGTAAAAATAAATGACTGCATGTAAATAAAAAAGAAACAAAAGGGGACAACAATGCCATGAGCATTAATTCCGATGAGTCAATGCACAAACCGGTGAGTGGGATGTGTGGCTAAGTGGCAAACTATAAAGAGACCAGTTGAACCAGTGTTTGTGCCTCAATGATGAGGCTGAAACTCGCTGAAAGCTGATGGACGTCACAGTTCTGGGTCACCTGTAAACACTTTGTGTTTGCTTGCATCAGCAGAGGGATTCTGCTCTCCTGACACGTTATAGTTTATGTTCTGGCGCTATACGCCTCGTCTCTTGCTGCTCCTCCAGAGGGGAGAACGGTCTGAGGGGAGATGCCAGTAGGTGATTTGCGAGCTTCACATCGACAAACACGCTTATTTTCCAGAGCAGTTTGTTCAATTGGATCTGAATCTGACTCATAAAGATGATCGAAACATCTTTTCTGCATTTCCCCCTGCTATTTTTTCCAAAGAAACTGGAACAAAAATAAGAGTGCCTCAAAGTCTATTTTCTCACAAGAGGAGTCACTTGAACTCTTCATTTATTCGGATTTGTTATAGTTTTCTGCCTTTTTACTTGCAGACTGAAGTTAGATCAAGCTTCCTCAGTCCTTCCTGAGGTGCTCCCATTTATTTGTTTTTTCTGCAAGCTCGCTCTCCGAGGTAAGGGACCGGGGATTTTCCAGTTATTCAGCTTTTGCATTCCAGGATACAACTCAACCACATGAGCAGTGTTGATAAGCGCAGCTGGAACAATGAGTCTGCAGCAGAGCCGCCGATAATAAAGAAGCAGGAGGTAATGCCCACATATCCCCTGCAGGCCCTTAAGAAGTGGGTGGCATCAGGTGGCACGAACAGATTTCTGATTACCAACTACGGTCAGTGGAGGAGAAACCTACTCGATATTATCCTGCAACTCAATATTAGAGGTCCATTTCATTATCTGAGACTGTAATATTCTGCAATCTAGACTTTACTTAACAGCCAAATCTGTTTAAATCGAGAAAGCAAGGGATATCTGACACAATCAATTTTATATTGGTGGCTGACGTGAGCACTAAACGGATGCCTCCGTCCGTCAATGACTAGATTACAGAAGGCATTAGGTTTTCAGATTGAGTGTTCATGAGTCATATCTTTACTACTGAAACATATCTCTAGAATACCCTCTGAAATGGGTTCATATAGAACTTCACACTGTTTTAAAGATAAACTGGCAAAAATCACAGTAATTAATTTTTCCAGGGTCTTTGGTTGTTTGTAGATCGAGTTGGTTACGCGGACCAAATGTGACCAGAAGACTCTGTCTTAAAATAAAAGATGCCCTATTTTATATTAAAAATAAGTGTGGGTCTTTTCAAATGCTCCCGTTCACAGTGTGTGCCATCACAAGTCATTGCAACAAACATTTTGTTTTAAACCAGATGACAATCCACTGTCTAGATTCAACAGCAATAATCCAGTTTACATTTTTTTTTTGGTTTTTTTTTAAACAGCACATTGGAAATGCTACAGGACAAGTTCAGAATCAGGACTTAAGTATTTAAAAAATTATTATTTTTTTTTAAACAAAAATGTAAATATATTTAGCAGTTTTATAATAAAATGAGCTAAGCAGCACAGTGGAGCTCTGAAGTCAGTGTTTCCAAGCTTGGGAGCGTTTGTCTCTCCATATTTGCACTGCGGTGGACTGCTGACCCCTCCATGTTGGTTGTTGACAAACGTTGGCTGGGTCTGGCCCCGAGTTTGTGTTGAGCAAAGCGAGGTAGAGAATTAATGGATAGAGAAGGGCTGAGTGAACAGCGCTTAGTGCACATTGAACTGAAAACCTGCAATTTAAAAGACCCTTAACAGATAGGTTGTCAGGTTCCGTATTAAAAAAAACTTACATTTCTTCCAGTTAAAATGCAATTTTAATCTCATTTTCAAAATAGGGAAATAAGAACTCAAAAGGGCACTGTTGAGCAACATTTGGATGAGTAGAGCAACTATAGATGGGTTGTTTGGTTTGTACCCATTTAATCTGATCAAGACGCATTACTTTTGGTTCCATTCTAAAAAAAAAAAAAAAAAAGATTGTGATGCACACACTTCCACGATTCCGTCTAATAATAGAATAATTTTGACTTGACGATACCTGCAGCTGTCACGTTACACCGACAGGAACGAGCCGGCTGCTGCGCCTGCAACGTGCTGCTCCGTCTGGTCGAGCGCAGCAGTCGGCTTGTTGGACAGCTGCACCGGGACAACTGCTGAAATGTGTCAAACAGGCTTCTTGTGGATGAACGCCGCACCGACTACAAGACTTCATTACCAGCAAAAATAAATAAATAAATAAAAATCACACCATTTTTATTTCTGAATATAACTATATTGTTTGAAACAGCTTACAAACTGCAGTTAAAAATCAAACGGTATCTTCTGCTCATCATATAGAGACGACATTCCCAGATGAGCCAGTTTCACTACAAGGAGTAAATGAATCCGTGTATGACAAAGTGTGACAGCAAAATGCAGCCCCTCCCCGTAGTAAACGCCACTGTTTAGTATTCCTCGATGTCAGGTTTGGACAAATCTTCCAACATTTTATGGTGCTTCTAAATCACTGTAGAAATCAGACCGGAACAAAATAGGATTTCTTCCCTAATACATGTGATTGATGTGAAGATACAGAGGAGACTGTGCGGGGCCGCTCATGTATATTAGAGCTGGGATACTGCAACATGCTGTGTGCAGTCTGTGGACTGATTGGCTGAGAGGATCCTCATGGCGAACGCAGGCGCTAGCGCATCCGCATGTGCAGGCTGTGCTTGGGTCCATCCACCCGCTCCAACTTCTCAAAGTGTTTCCTAGCATTGCGGATATTGATGAGAGTGGCTGCAGATGCTGGGAAAATAAAAGATATGGATTATTAAATGGTACCATCCCGATTTGTGCATCGACTGCAAACAGCAAGTCATAATCTGTACGACTTACGGATGGAGGGGTCCGACATGATGACCATGACATACGTGTTGGAGGTGAAGACGTCAATGAAGGCTGCAAAGTTTGAATTCCTCACTTCCATGCTCTGGAAAGAGGCTGCCAGTTTACTGCGATAAAAAAATGAATAACAAAATTTATAGGTTCCCTTAATGACCTGTGAAACAAAGGTTCCCTTTCTCAAGAGTGAACTTACCTACAGCTGAGCTTGAACTGTTTGATGATGTTACTGATCTTTTCAAACCTGTGGGCGTCACGCTGCTCTTTGCACTGATAGTGGGAGATCACCTGCAATCACGAAAACACACCGAAATACGGACTTGGAATGACTGATCTCGATATTCTGACACGGTTTTCACTGAGGAATCTCTTACCAGAAAGGTGGCTCTCTCAAACAGAAGCACTTCATCGGCCTCTATGATCTGTGCAAAATTCCTCAGGTTTGTCTCCAGCTGCTGGACGTTCGGGATGAGCTGATACACAATGCTGGACCAGGCCTGTGAAGACATTTTCAAATGCTTCTTAAAGCAACAGTTTTGTTGGTCTTCACTCAAACATGCAGCCAGTCAAATCAACAACCTTATACAGGGTCTCATCCCAGATTGATGTCCGAAAGCAAGTGCAGGCCAAAGGCCTGGACAGTCTCTTCAGATCTTCTTCCCGCTCCTTAAAGATCTACACAGAGAGACCACAGGGTGAAATTCACACAGTCTGCAACCTGCCATGACACATTCCAACAGTCAACTAATCGACTTTACTGAAGTGTACTGACATTTAAAGCTCAATGTCGAGTTGTCATTGGATATTTAAGAGGTGGACACCTGAGCAGGTACTGGGTCCAGTAGGTCACTCCAGAAACCTCCCAGCATGAGTGAGCAGAAATACTTGGCGATGAGCCGACTCATGAAAGAGAGTAAAAGAGAGGCTGTGCAGAGCCTCAACAGGCTGCCGGGTGATGCAGAGCCTCAAAACTTTATACAGTGTAGGCAATCGGAGTTGTCAGTATCAGCAATTTATTACTGTGTTTTTAAATAATTTTTAACAGCATTTTGAAAAACACTTCTAGAGTGGGGGGAGAGTGGGACAACTTATTGCAGCCAACTTTGCAAAAGAGACCTGGCTGTCCCTTAAACCAGGATTAATCTTCTCAGGGTGGGAACGCCATCAGGCGTCAGCCTTCGTCTACTCATGTTCTTACACACAGACTAGAATCGTAACTAAAAACAGTTCACATGGAGTCCAAAAGTTTGTCCCAGAGATATTTTGCTTTACACTGAATGTGATATGCCGCACACACCTGGTATTGAATGGATGTTTAAGTAGGTTTCACTTGTTTCTAATTATTGAGTTTATGTTTTCAGTGGCAAATGCATTGATTTTACTTTTTCAAGTTAACTTAAACCTTTATCATTTAATACTGATTTAAATAAATTCATCAGAAACTACTGTAGCGTCACAGGAGTTAATGGTGCCACCAAATGACAACAATCATTTGGTTTGTTTACAACTTGCAGCCTTGAAAGCCAGTAAAATTAGACTAAATATAAAACCACAATGTTAATGTGCTACTAGTTTTTGTATCTGTGAATCATGTTGTACCATCAGTTTGTGGTTTTTGTTGGTTGTTTTTTTTATAAAGCAGGTGACAGTTCTGCTTTGTTATAAAAGGTTTTCATTAAAGCCACTCATTAGACATTACCAACATCTCAAAATAGTGCAATATATTCTAACTAACTGAATATTGCTGCTCTCGCCCTCTATTTGACGAGCATAGAACACCATAAAACTCCAGAGGTAAGTGGAAATGCAACGCATTAAGCTCCACTTCTAAAGAACCACTGAATGTCCGTGCTGCTAAATCAAAACAAAAATGTGTCGCTGGAAGCAGAACGCCAGCACCAACTGTGTTAAAACTCACCAAATCTCTCTGGTCCTCCTGCACCAGGTCCATTTTGTGCACGAGGCAGAACACTTTGGCATCGGGGGAGTTCTGCAGGATGGCTTCCAGACACGACTGGTAGTAGTGCATGTCTTTCTCCAACTCTCGGCTCTCAACATCAAACACATAAATAAGAACCTCTACGTTTCTGAAAATGTTGTCCCTCTGGCTGGTGAAGTAGTTCTCCATGAACGTGTCCTGTCTGGTGACGGTTGAAAAAAAAAATTCACAGAGCACTCACTTTAGCAGACGGTTTCAAAATGTGAAAGGTGGCCCAGAAATCTAGATCAACTTACCCTCCGCAGTCCCACAAATTAAGAACCAGATTGCCAAGAAAGCGTACATGGGAGTGCTCCACGTCAACTGCGTCCACAGGAGAGAGGTTAGCACAAATCAGAACAGACGCACATCATACACAGAAATAGATCAATCTCTCCAAACAAATCTCACTTGTAGCTCCAAGGCGACGTGTGTCCCGAGCGATGTAATTGGCAAAGATGATTGACCTCATACTGGTCTTCCCAGACCCACTTTTTCCCATCAGTAGCACCTGAAAGCAGCAGGAGGGAGAGAACTGAAGCGACAACCTCCAACGTGGAGATTAGAACGCTGGTGTTCAGCAATGTGCCATACCTTTTTCTTCATGGCTGTGCTTGACATCCCCCCCTCAGCAAACGCGATGTAGAGCTGCAGGTCAGATGACTTGAGAGAGTGTGTGATGAAGCAGCAGCAGCCCTCCTCTTCCTCTCCTTCAGCTGCGGACCGAACAGAACACAGGTCACCTCAGCTCGCTGCTAACTGGGCACCGAAACACACCGTGTAAACACCCAAACAGCGCCACATCGAGTCAATGTTAACATTTTCACACACAAGATAGACAGAGTGGCCACTAAACGGATTTAAAGTCATTTCTCTATTCCGCGTAAACACTCGAGCTAATGCTAATTTCGTTAGCGCGGCGAGCAGCGCAGTCACGCGCAGATAAAACGGCCTCGTAGCTCCGTTAAAACCCCGCAGCGCGGCTCCTACTCACCCCGAGAGGGTCGAGCGGCTATAGGGGCTACACTGGAGATTGTCTTTATGTCGGATGAAACCGTGTATACGTTACTTGGCAGGAGCAGGCAGCGAAGTCAGGAGGATCAGCTGCTTCCTGTTTTTACGCCTGATGTCACATGATGAGCCCCGCAGCTCACGCGCACGCAGTTTATTCTGACAGGCACGCGGAGGCGGGGTTATCGGCTCGAGGCCAACTAATACAATAATAAGAAAAAAGAGCTGATGGATGCCTGACAGGCGAATGATTTTATTGTGTTATTGTAAAGTACAATCTGGGAAGCTTGCTAAATGTAATTTACTCACTTTGACCCTAAAGAGGAAAGGTGAAGGGCCAGCTCACTTTATGAAATTAAAGGGCGACTGAAAGTTATTAGTGTGGAGTAGTTTCTCTACTTTATGAAAACTGTTTGCAGAGTTGCATTAATGAAGTCTTGACGAAAAGTGCTTTATCATGTCAGCGCAATATCATTTAGAGCCCTCTAGCGGTCACTGTGAGTTAATGCAATAAGCAGAATCGTAAATAAGACACATAATCTTCGAAATGTATTATTTTTAATACAATACTTTTTAGAACTTTATTTCACTGTTATGTCTTTTTAATCTTTACAGTGTACAATGTGTGGTTGCCTGGTTTTGGCCCACTGGTCATATGTTTTATATACCTGGTCTCTAAACCTTTATTATTGTGATGGAAATGAAAATATTACACTGAGAATTTCAACTGCCTTTAAAACAGATAACAGTTTTTCATACAGGCACTGAAGTAACATACAGTATTTATGTGTCCTTTTATTTGACCTGAAGTGAAAAGTCTAATTCCCCATTTGGGAGCATTCACCTGACAACAAAAAACAACTACCAAGTTCACCATTAGAAAATCTGCCCAAAAATTAGCCATAATGTCTTCACCTGTGTAAAAAAAAAGTGTGAGTGCGATCAAAAAATGTTTCATCTACTTGAATGAAAATACTCTAGCTGCTAGTTAAACAAAAAAGGTTTGTTTATTAGAGAGTATTTCATTAGGACTGAGTATTTTTCATGTAGATGCATAAATTAATAAAAAATAATTGTATTAGCTTCTGGGAACTCTCAAACTTTCCCAGTGGGACCTTTCCTATTTCCCAGTTACTCCCAAACAGAGCATTGTGTGTAATTCTTAGTTGTTTTTCTGAGTCAGCTCAATAACAGATGTTATATTGACTTCATAATGAGGATAAACTAAGACACTTGAATGCTTCTAATATGTGTAAATGGTCCTTACATTAAAATACACAGCAACATCAGAGTTGTCTAATATTAGATGATAGCTTGCAGTCTGACAAAATACACTTTGAAAAGGTAATATCAGAGTAAATAGGACATTTATAGTAATTTGTAAATGAGTGAATAACTTTAATCAGAAAGGAAAAGAGATACAAGTATTATAAAACTTTATTCTTTACTTGCTGTTGAATCTCCAAACTGTAACCCCGTTCCCAAATGATCAGCAAACCATGCTCGAGAGGATCTCAAACTCACAAGTCCAGGATCTTCTCAAAATAGTGATCCAAATAAAATATATTAAAACAAAGAAAGCTGTCAATTCACCGATAAAGCGGGAAGTCTTTCACACTCTGATACCCGTGAAGAGAAAAAGGCATACATGTTGTCTGCAGGACAACAGATATGAGAGGAGAAACTAAAACCATCCTAAACCTTCAGCTTTTCCATCACAAGAAGATGAAATACACATTAACCTGGATGATAGAACAGATTATGAATATGAAGACGTTATGTATAATAATCATATTTGTCACGCTCTGTTTTAGTTTGTGGATTTTCTTAAGTATACACATTTACCAATAATGTTCAATCAAATCTTTTTGGGAGAAAAATAAAATCAAGAAATGTCAAAACATCCAGAATGGGTTAAGATAAAGGCGTCCCAGGAAAGTGTGTCATCGCTGTGACGTTAATAGTGCACAGAACTGAAAAAGGGCCTTTTATTTGTTGGGATAAAGAATGAAACAGTAGCTCCACGACAGAGACACATGAGATGTAAATTGAGGAAAAGATGCGAATGGAAGGTGTTTGGAAGTAATATCCAGGTAGTGTCCGGTCGACTTCAGAGCTCTGCGGTCCAACATCAGTCCACTGCAGTCACTCCACTTGATCTCGGAGTTTGGCGAGCCTCTGAGACAGCTCATCCTCCAGGTGAGAAAGACAAGATGAACATGAGGAGAGCACCGCAGGCAATCATATTGCTTTGGTCTTTTAGCATCTTATCATGCACTATTGTTCACTTTAAGTTGTTAAAATTGGAATTTGTGTTATTGCTTTCACTTTAAACGGCGTGGGTCAAATGTCACGAGTAAAAGTAACAAGTCCTTATGAAAATAAATACCTGAAAAATCCCTTTAAGTGTAATAACAACTGCATATAGCTGATGTGCAAGTTTTTCCTCAGGTGTGATCACTGACAAACTATTAAAGTACTTTATAAAAGCGTGTCACTTCTTAATAAAACGTATCAAAATATCACCTCCTGATCTGGTGCAGTTTGTGATTTCATAGGATTCTGTCACATGCTTTAATGAATAGTGAAGGAAACAATGTCTCTTTTGTTAATGCCAAAGTGGGTACATCTGGCTGGCTTGTCTTTTTTTACCGCATTTACGTGAGAAACAGTGAACATACTTAAAAGCTTTAGCCTCAATGTGTCATCAAAGCATGAGTACCTGTTCTGCAGAGGCCACGCTGGTTCCCACCGACCCCGTCTGTCCCTGTGGGAGCTCCATGTTCAGGTCCAAGCTGAGTGGAAACAAAAAAAAGAAGAGTTATGATGTACAAATCAGCAGAACCGTGTTAACACAGTTGGAAGGGAAACCTATTTGATTTAATGTGCTTTAAAAAGAATCAGTTACCCTGCTTCATCAGCCATTTCGTGCATCAGTGACTCCACTTGATTCTGAAACAGACATCATGCATCATGTTCACACAGGGGCTCTACATAAAAAGTGTTTCGCAACAAGAGGACAATGATAGTATGCGTGATGCTACCTGTGGCGTTGTGAGCGTTGTCGTGCTGCTCATGGTGTCCTCCATCTGTGCTGTCTGCACATCCAGAGTTTCAAACTGGTGCTCAAACTTGTCCATGAGAGATGAGATCTGAAAGGAAATACAACTATTTTAGCATAATGTCTTTGAAAAATAAAATAAAAGACATCAAGGTACAATACCTTTTCCAAGTTCATGGTCTTCAGGGTGGCATCCATTCCTTTCACCACTCCAGCCATAGATTTTGTGACCTGAGAAAGAAATACATTGGATAGTTAAAAGGATTTAAAGAAAAACTGACGCATTTCTGAAACGCCCCGTCACCTAGTTTTGTTCACCTGGTTCATTGTGACCGCCGTCTGGACTCTTGCTGCCACCGCGTCCACCCGTGCGCTCATCCTCAGGAAGTTCACAGACTGATTCTTCTGTCTGATGGCGTTCTCTGCGTGAATCCTCGCCACCTCCATATTGCCCTTCTGGATGGCCTAGCGACGACAGAAAGCAAGGAGACGGTTGTTTAAGGCCGCCAGGAGTTCACAGGCTTCCTGAGAGTGAGGGCCTGATGGCCAGCTTCATTGGAGACGCTTACCTTCTTGACTTTAGACTTCTCGAGTTTTTCTTCTTTTTCACATTTCTTGGCATTTCTTTGCAGATCTTTGGCTGCAAACTTTAGATTGAACAGATGTTCTGGGATGTGAAGTTAAAGCCCAAAACAAAAATGGAATATGACCATTTTTAATAGCATTGTGGACTTTGAAAATGGTGTGAGCACAGTAGAGCAAGAAAACATAGTCTGGATTCATATTGGATATGTTAATAGTTGCTGCAACTTTTATATCTTGTGATAAGTGTTGAAAAGAAAACTATATAACTAACAACACCTATAATACAACTTATTCGATATGTTCTGTAAACTGTAGCATTTAGTTGTTACTTCATGAAAAGTTGATCAAACGCAGTTAAATTTGATATAAAAGGAATAAAGTATTTTACCAAGAGAAGCTGAAATTAAAGCCAGTTCATATAAAGCTGTAAGTGACAGCAGAAATAAATATGTAACCCTGTGATCAAAGAATTAAAAGAACAAACTACAGTGACATTGTTTGTCCACCAGGGAGCAGTCATCAGTTGGCAATCCAGAAATAAAGTACTTTGTTTACCTTATAGACTGCACACAATCCTTACAGTCAGGTCGAAGGAATCTGTGTGAATTTGCCATTTTTGTTATACCTATTTATAGTATTTTCATTATTAGTGTCTCCATTCTACTTGTAGAAAAATAAAAAAAACTTTCAGCTCGGTTCTTTCAAAGCTCCCATCAAAAAGTTGTAGTTTTGAGCCAGATGTTTGGCTGGCATTGGTTGTTCAATTTAAAACTAGAGGATCTACCACCACTCAGAAAGATCTTTACTTAAGCTTCGCTGAACAGACACGTGTTATATAACAGGTATTTGGGGAATTTCCCTGTATTTGTAAGGCTCCTGACAAGTTCCCATAGCACTGTGTTACATGAAAGTATGAATGTTGAGGCCTAATTAAGACGATCAGATAAGTTCTATACTTTAAACCTGATCGACAAAGTCAGGCTGAGGGTTGATGTCAGTAATAAACTACCGGGTGTTACAGACTCCGGTGTATTTACAGCCCATAGCTTCCCGAGGCCTTCAGCTCAACTCTGTCGCGCTTCACGACGCCAGAAGTCACCAGGAACGTTTCAGCTCACTCAGTCGGCAGCAATATGCACCGTTGCCCGGTACTTGAGCTATCCGGTAGGATTCCAGACGCTCGTCAGATAAATCTCAGCAGTATCGTCGTAAAGTACCGTGTTGTTGCTCCGTTAGCCTGGCATGACGTTATCGCCTTTTCCTCCCCGCCGTTTAAAAAGGATACTGTCCATGGCCGGCATCTTGGCGTCGTTCCCCTGGGAGTCAACAGCCACACGATCAAATATCTAATAACGGTCTTCAAAAACGAGCAGTTAAACGAGCCAAAACCAGCCAGAAAAACTTCAGCCCTCCGGGTTTCGGTCTTCGCCTTCTTCCGCACTTCCTGGTGTCCGACCAAAATATGAGTGACGTCAGCGTCACGTGCCGACGACGGCGTCCCATTCACACGTCACGGCGGAGCAGCCACGCCCCCATCTTGTGCAATATGAATGAAAAGAGGAAAATAAATAAATAAATAAAATAACAATAAACAAACACAGCCACTTTTGACGTGTAAGACACGGCAGACTGCACGAGCTCTGTCCATTAGTGGGAAGAAGCGGGTAAAAGTGGCCGCGGGGAGCAGTGGGCGGTGATCGGGGCTGATTGATGATTAGATTTACGGTGTGGATCGCGGCGGGGAGAGAGGATGACTCACTCCGTCTGATGTGATGTTTCACCCCGCAACAGCTCGCCAGTGCGGTGGCACGCCGGTACTTCAGCCCGACACGTCGGTGCGCTCCGCCGATTGCAGCCAAAGTTTCACCAAACTATTAAGAGGCGGCTGGTTTTGCGGACTTTGTTTGAAACTTGAGCGGCTGTCACTCGCTGGTTTTGGACAGAGACCGAGCGTCGTGATTTACCGTAAAAATTTCGTGACGCCTGATTGCCATGGAAACAGTGCTCCTGCGCTGAGAGGAAACTGTCCGTCTTAACTTCAGCATCCACCTTTTTCCACAAGGTCTGATAAACCTGTTGGATACCTCTGTGCTTTTCTTTCCCCTCTTGTCTCTCCACTGGCTTTACTTTCCACTGCAATTTCACCAGGTGAGTTTTTAAATATTATATGTCATGCTGGCAAAACTGCAGTCACCTGTCGTTTTTTTTCCCTCCTTCAGCATCAATTTAAATAAAATAAAAAAATCTTAGCAAATCAACTTGTGAGCTGCATGCTGCAATTAGTGCATTAACGAACAAACAAACAAACGTGCTACTCACATTTCAAACAAGATATAATGGCCTCATTTAGAGTTTAGAAACAGCTGCAGTGAGACATTAAAAACACAGTGGCCTCTGCAAAATGTTGTGGATCGAAGGAATGCTTAAAAATGTCCACCAGCATGCATGTCCCCAGATCACGACCATCTGTATGCTCAATGATATTGCCTGTAAAAATGCCACATTCCACTCAGGAGGCTTCCTAATTGAATATTTTGAGTTTCACGGCCCTAATGCCACCTCAAGTGACATATTTCGTCTATTTATTTATTTATTTTTAATTTTTTTAGCGCACAGTGAGAAAATATAGGAGAGCCAACGTGTGATGCCTCGTTCAGTGGCTGTATGACTCATATAGTCTTATCTCTAAAGAAGCCAAGTGGCAGAGGAGCAGTTCTGCTGCAGGACCGAGCTGATGTAACCCCGCAGATTCACTAGAGGCTGCTGTGGGCCATGCTGCCATGTGTCTCCCCGAGTTTCTGCCACCGTGACTGCATTTCTTTCTTTTTTTTTTCTTTTTTTCTTTTTTTCCCACCGATGACCGCCAAATGCTCACACAGACCGCTGATGCAATAAGCTGCACTCATTCTGTGCACTCAACAGATGAAGAAGTGTTGTTTACAGTGCATCACACGACCAGGCCAGGGTGGAAACAACACAAATAAAACTTAAACATGAAATGTGAAAGTATTTCTATTCAGTTTTAGTCACTATGGCTATAGTTCACTATATTTATTTGAATGCTACACATTTACTGTCACCTTCAAGGTTACAGTGTAAAATTCATTCAAGAAACGTTCTGATAATGTATGTGATTGAGATTTTACTTTCACCTTTCAAGGCATATTAGGTTTGATGAGTGAATATTGTTGCATCCTTTGCATGCCAATATATTTCAAGATCTGACCTGAGTTTGAGTGACAAGATTCTGATTCAGATAAATAAATGTATGGTGATACAGCAGGAAAAGAGCAACATCCCTCTATTTATACTGTGAGAATATATTCCTATATACTTACAATAGTGCTCCATTGTCATGTTTTGGTTATAAAATGTGGCATTTGCTTTTGAGCTGAATGAGTCACAGCAAAATAATGATGACGCAACCTTATTCTTTAGCTTATTTTCATCTTTCATTCTCATTTGTAATATAATATCCCTCAAAAGAATCTACAAATGCATTTTTGTGAAAATAACAAACACTCAAAAACACGTGTATTAATCCAACATTATTCTGCCCACTGGCAACAACAGCATTGTATGCATGGTTTGACGTGGCAAGCCTCAGTTCAGCACTCCCTCCTCAGAGGCAGAGGCAAATAAGATCTATTCAGAGTCACACACACAAAAAGGCAAACAAGTCCAGCCTGTCTTTCAAAGATCTCCAAATCAGGTGTTCCTCTCTAGATGTAAAGTATAATGGATAACAGACAGGTGAGTCACCTGTAACCAGCAGATGGACGCACCATTGTGGAAGAAATGTAACTTGGCAGTAGTTGATCGTATATCGAGTGCAAAATTGAGGTCAGAGACCGCTGGTGATGTTTATAACACTTTTAGAATATATATTTTTACTGCCAGAAAAATGTACGTCAGAACCCGTTCATTTTTTCATATGAGAGGTTGTATGTGGGCACGTTCATCTTATTTTACAGGTCCACTGTCATAGATGTTATGATGATAAGTGTCGTATACTGGCAATCGGAAAGGAATACATGTGCAAGCAGGCTGCTTGTATTTCTAAGTAAACTGCTTTAATTGTTCTAGTTCAAGCTTTAATTGTGCCATTTACTGATACAGTACTATAATTCTGTTGCCATCTAGTGGCAGGTTACGAGACAAAATAATTAGCGAGCCATTCTAGTTTTCAGGGTCTTCTATTATTCCTAAATGGTAAATTCCGGAATTTTGAATTACTCTAATAACCAGTTACCTCACGCTTCAATCAAAGATGAATGACACGTAAAACATCTCTGACAGGAACCTTTAACTCATTTGCTTCACATTTGTTTGAATGCATTTATGTATTACGGATATCCTGGTAGGAGAGGGAAAATAAAAGAGCAAACGTCAAATCTTCAAAGGCCTAGACTTTGTAAAAATATATTCTCAATGGTGAGAATATAGATCAGGTTCTACATCCTCATGATGCCTACATGGAAGCAGTATCAGTGTTTAATACCATTTATGATGTGCAGGTATAGTTTCAGCTTTACAGATAGGCTTCATTGCTTCACGCATTATCCTCCATAATATGATGCAAATGTCAGGTCTTTATTTGACAGGGAAGGACGATGGAGCTTCAGACAGAGAAGAGGTTCCACAACTTGACCCTTGAGCAAGTCCAGGCTCTCGACAAAGTCTTGACAGAAGTAATCCCCATTCACGGAAGGGGAAATTTTCCAACGCTGCAGGTGCGAGCAAAAGACATCATTCGCGTGGTGAAGGATCGACTGGTTGAAAGGGAAATCCAAGTGAAAGATATACGTCTTAACGGAGCGACTGCCAGCCATGTCCTGGTGAGAGATAACGACCTCGGTTATAGAGACTTGGACATCATTTTCGGAGTGGAGCTGCCGAGGCAGGAGGACTTCCAGGTGATCAAGGAGGTGGTGCTGGGCAGTCTCCGAGACCTTCTGCCATGTGGAGTTAACAGGCGCAAGATCACCTGCCTGACCATGAAGGAGGCTTACGTGCAAAAGATGGTGAAAGTTTTTAATGAGCATGACAGATGGAGCCTCATCTCGCTTTCAAACAACAGGGCGAAAACCGTGGGACTCAGATTTGTCAGTTCCCTCCGGAGGCAGTTTGAGTTCAGCGTGGACTCCTTTCAGATTATATTAGATCGCATGCTGGAGTCCTACTGGGAGACCGAAAGGAAACAAGGAGGGCAAATGGGTCTGAATATGGGGAATTTGTCTCAAAGAGACAACGAGAATAAAAAAGAGCAAGAACAGTCCATTCCTCGTCAAGACGGTGAAGAGGATGCTGAAAAAGAACTAACAATGGTCACCAGTACAGATAGCCCATGTCAAGATGCGGCCATACCCGCTCTTGAGAAAGAAAAGGCTGAGCATGTCGACGGAGAGCTGGAAGCACCGCTGCCGGAGGAGCCTGAGCAAGTTCAGTTACAGCAGGAGGAAGAGCGATCGGATCACATTGAGGATGCTCATTCAGAAGAGGACATTGTGTTTGAGCTATGCAAAGAAAGTGTAGAGGACAAAGGACAGAGACAAAGTGATTATCAGTTAGTCACCTCGACTAAAGCTTCATTCACAGATGTGACGGATTCTCCCATGACACAAGGATGTTTAAAGCTACAGGCTGATGAAGAACAATGCGAGTTACAAGCGCCCAAACCTGCATCCACAGTGCATAGTGAGAAAACAGTTCCACAGGACAAATCTCACCGTGATGATATTCCTCAATTCAAAATAGACTCAATGATCTGCAGGACTGAAAACACCCAAAGCCTCCAGGATTCCCATCTTGAATGCTCTTTTCCTCCTCCAGCTAAAAAAACTTGCAGCACCTCACAGGATATTGTGCCGGATTATTGCCCGTCGCCAAAATTACAAAGGAAAATGTCTCGAAAACTGATTACTAAACCTGAAAAATGGTCTCTACTGACTGATTTGTCAGACCTCACAACACAGCTGTTTCCACCCATAGAAATACCCAAACCCCTTCAGCCGAAACCTTCTTTGCAGGATGCTGCTTCAGTTCATGGCTCAAATGTACCATTGTCCGTGTCAGAGAACACCGAGGGTGGAGACACCCTGGTGGTTCCCACAATCAGTGCAGCCAGTGCACTTCAAGGGAGAGCTGGCTCCAGCGAAACTGTTGAACAAACTGTGAAACCAAAACAATCCAAAAAGCCTCCTGATTCAGACACTCAAACCCACACACGCAGAGTGAATGTCACCCCACAGCCTCCGGCAGATGAGCAACAACCTAAGTTGGCGGACAGCCTTCAACACGGCAACAGGGCGAACTCATGGTCTGGGGCCACAGGGGAAGCCGCCATCGTCGTTGAAGCCGAGTGCATGTACGGGGATTTTGAGCAGGCCATCGACCATCTACGCCATCGACTGATCGCCACACACAACCCCGAGGAGATCAGAGGCGGAGGCCTGCTCAAATACAGCGACCTGCTGGTGAGGAACTTCAGGCCGGCCAGCGAAACGGAGATCAAGTCCTTGGAGCGATACATGTGCTCCCGCTTCTTCATTGACTTTCCTGACGTAAGCGAGCAGCAGCGGAAGATCGAGGCCTACTTGCAGTGCCATTTCATCGGCAGCGAGGAGACGAGCAAGTACGACTATCTGATGACCCTGCGGCGCGTCATAGATGAGAGTACCGTTTGTTTGATGGGGCATGAGAGGAGACAGACGCTCAATATGATCACGGTCCTGGCTCTTAGGGTGCTTGGTGAGCAGAACGCCATCCCCAATACAGCCAACGTCACCTGCTTCTATCAGCCGGCTCCGTACATGACGGAGCCCATCTACAACAGCTACTTCATCACCCAGGCCCAGCCTCCACTGGTCTATCACCCTTACCCCATACATGTCCACATGCAGACTGGGCTGGTGTAGCCACAGTGACGTGCCCACAGAGAGGCATGCGAGCTGATTTAAGCGTGGTGCCCCAGCGGAGGCACACATGGAAGTTTTAGCAACAACAGGCAACTACGGGCGCAACGTTGTTTAATGTTTTGAATCCCCTCCTGCTTATCACGTGAGAGATACCGAAAGGTCAGAACCAAAAGGAGCGTGTAGGCAAAACACGTTTTCCTGTTTGGAACGGATTTGGGGAGGACCACCTTTCAGAGAACTTGTGAAGCGGATTCTCTGGAAGCTGAGGGACTTTGTTCATGAGGCTGCTTCAGCTCAGTTTGGCCGGGCTCTGCACTGGTCACCCTGTTGAGGAGAGTGTCGTAATGTGATCATTCTTCATGGCTTGACAATAAGCCTTTCTCACATATTAAACATCCTATGAAAAATAAATATGTAAGTCTGAGTAGAGTCTGATTTAACATAAGTCCTTATGATTTCTGAGGGGTTACAAACTCAATATAGATGTTTTTGTGAATCATCAGTGTCTTTAGAGTAAAGTGTGACTATACCTGTGTATTCGGTGTACAAAACTAGGACATCATTTACTGAAAGAATTCATGAGAGAGGAAACCTCTTGTAGTATTGATATGATATTGTAAGTTCTTTATTCGTGAGTGTGAAAGGCTCGGTTAAGTGTCTTTAGTATAGTTTTGAGCTGGCGTAACAAGAAAATCTCCCACATGCGGCCAGTGAAAGTTTATCTGAACATTTCTCAAGGCATTATTCCCACAAAACCAATAAAAATCAGAAGAAAAAAAATAAATTATATATATATATGAGTATTTGAAAAGTGATCTACACTAAAGATTGATGAGTAACACTTAAAATTGTCTTCTGGACTTTTTGATGATAGCTGTATGATATCATCATTACCATCAAGCTAAATATTGTGAAGTTTAATTTTTATAACTCGTTTCACCTGTTTCATTGTGTTTTTACCAGAAGATCTTCAATATCAATGAACAACCCAACAACTCACAAAATATTTCTAAATTAAATTGAAATAATTAGTCCATCAACGTAGAAAAAACCCACCTCACAACAAATTGAAAAACAGCTACAAGAAAGAAATCCCATCGAACGTCTAACACTGTTTGAGCGGAGAGAATCAAACTTATGTATACATGTAAATGAGTTATTAGTGTTACTTCTCAGAGGAGCAGCGCCCCACCAAGAAATCATGAATGAAGCCTCGGCTGTCTTGTTCTGAATTTACCTGGAGAGAACGGCTGGAAAGAACAGCTGGAACCACAGCCTCTCTTCCGTTGTCCACAGGCTGATCAGACCTTCCGCGTTACACATGGTGACATTGGCGTTTGTTGTCGTGTGCAAAGTGAATGTATGTGTTGTCGGGGTGTGCCTGCCATCGTGTGCAGAACGTAACCTGCTCATTGAAACAATTTAAAGTGACGAGAACGCAGCCAGGATTTATTGCATTACGTCTCAGTGTGTTTATGGATGCATAATACAGGTATAGAGCCTTTTTTTTTTTTTTTTAAAGAGCCAGTTTAAGTACAGATTGGAGTTTGTGGCCTGTTCATTTGAGGTCTGAGACTGAAGCACAATGTAAATGCACTTAGACGTCATTGAGTGATGAAGGTGTTTTAAATGCTTGTGATTCTCCGAATAAATATCGACAACATCAAACATATTGTGTGCAGTAGTGGCCCATGTAGCTTAAAAGTGGTCATATCTGTCTTTAGACTCTGGGTTTGTCGTGTATTGTTAAAGAACTGTTATGCCTGTAGAGAAACTCCAAATACTCCTGTTATAGCTTGTTGGTGAGATTGTTGTGTTATTGTGATAATAAATATAACACAGCCACCGTTTGTCGAGAGTCCTTTCTTTGTGGTTTGAACTTTGTTGTTTCTGTCTTGATACTACTGCGTTATCACCAGCATGCCAAGCACATTACAAGTCTATTGTTCATATAATCACAGTTTAGCACTTGAACAGCCTTTTTAAAATTCACATGGTTGGTCAGCTCACTGTATGCCATATTGAATAAGTTGCTATAGCTCCGATACTGATTAAAGATAGACGGCTTAATAATAATATTAATGATAATAATCATATCTGGAATAATAATTGGACCCTAATTATCTTGCTGGAGAAAAGGCAACCTCCTGATCCCCACATTTTCCCGTCTGCATTGTCTTCTAAGTCAGATTGAACTGATTTAATCCATCTGTCAGTGCTTACAATAGCTTTAGTCTTCATATGGTTTATAAGTTTTGGTAAATTTCACTGGTGAAACCCAACAGCGGGACGTCAACAAGTAATCCCAATCCTGAATCCAGTTTTAATCCTGAAAAAAGCCTATTTGGCAAACAGTTTTTTTTCCCTGATCACACTTTTTGCACTCGCCCCCCAAAAAACTGAGCATCTGCCGTCTCATCAGCGTCAAAGTTATGTAAACGGCCTCTTATTCATGTGAATGCTAAAAAAAAAAAAAAAAAAAAAAAAAAAAAGTCACATTCATATGAACAGTACTGCTGCATGAAAAAGCTGTCACCTCTTATTCTTGATGACTTCATCATGTACACGGCACATGAACCTAAACGAGCACATTACCTCCTTTCACTCCGGCCATTTAAATCCCTATGATGTTCCAGCATCTCTGCAGTTTCGAGGTGTGGCAGAGCTCAGTGCGTCACAGCTCAACCTCGTTTCTCCCTCGTCTGACTCACCAGAGCTTTCAGTTGCATTAATGCAGTTAGGTTGTCGCCAGTCGCACAGGTTTACGGCCACCGATCAAGTGTCAGGAAGACCGTCCCTGGGTTCTGTAACTCCTGAATTTCTTCGCATGTTGATGTTTAATGCGTCTTATCAAAGACAATAGATGACTCGCCTCCAAGTGACGGTGAGGAGACTTTTGGAGGTTTCATATAAATATCACAGTACGACTTAGAAAATGCTGCAAAAAAATAAATAAATAAAAAAAATTAAACATCATGCACCAATCAGACAAATCATTTGTTTTATTATAAAAAAGAAACCACGTACAATCAAAACATCGCGTATAAAAGACAGTTACGTTTTTCCACCTACAGTAGAATGCTAATGTATTTGTCAACTATTCTGATGCTTTTCCCACGACTAAACCCTCGTCTACTGTATGAAAATAAAATTCCAGAATCCAGTCATCTCACACCATTATTTCAAGACACCAGTTAATGCTGCCGCTCGGCGTACCCGATTTGTGTTTATATCGCTGAGAACACAGAGCAAAAAAAGTGAAAATCTCCTCCGAGGCCCGTTTCCTCACGTCAGTGACCACCACACCCAGGAGGACGAGGACGTGTGTTTGGATTAGAGCACCACGGGGCTGAAACCAGAATGTGAGTCACCCCCCACCCACCCCACCCCACCACCACCCCACCCCACCACCACACACACACCATCTACTGACGGGACGTTGCCTCAAAACGATTTTGTGTGATTGCACAGGATTTAAAGAAAATCTTGCCGTCACCAGTGCAAAACAAAGAAAAAAAAAAAAAAAAAGAAAGATAAAAAGAGCAAGAGACACCTTGTGTTTGACTACCGGGTCACTCAGATACCACAGATTAGTATGAAATAAATCAACACAGTGATTGTATAGAGCAGCTCTTCTACCCCAAATCAGAAGCATGATGGGGAAGAGGGAGAAATACATGGCACAACAGTCACAAAGGATCATTTCTGGTTGCTGCCATTGATTCAGATTAGAACTGAAATGAAACCTTCACTTTAGTCAAACACACCTTGAAAGAGATTTCAACTTATGTCTGCCTGAACTCTTCAAACATAAAAAAAAAAAAGAAAAAAAAGATTGAGTTGAGTGTGCTGGCACAGTCCATGCAACTTTACAAAAAAAATATGAGGTTTAATCTCATTTCTCTTTCTTTATTAGTCAGCTGCCACATAAGAGTCGAAAAATGTGCAAATATTTTCCTCGTCACAATAAATGTACGAAATAGATAAAGTAAACCCAAGTATAATACAATGGAAAAATAAATACTTCTGTGAGAGGAGAGTTGGCCAGGGACCATTTTGACTTTGCACATGCCTGTTGGGAAGAGTGTAGTGGCGGAAGGTGTGTGTGTGTGTGTGTGGGGGGGGGGGGGGGCTGCTGCAATTCATGGCTGCAGGTCTGAGAACAAACATAGGACGACGTGACGGATGAAGTGGCTTCTTCTACCAAGAGACGAAAAAGTGAACTTTTACTCTTCAAAGCAACAAAAAGGCACCAATTATACAGAAGCACCCCCCACACACACACACAAAAAAAAAAAGTCATTACCAAAATAAGGAAAATAAAGATAGAATACAAAACATCAAGCCAAGGGGGTCTTGATGAAAATGAGTGTGGTACTGGGTTTCTATTTGCTTTTCCTTCAGTGTGGCTCGTCTACGGGCGACACAGAACTGAATAAGGACGACATAAACCCAGAAAAGCTAAGGCTCGCAACCTGAGAAAAGAGCGAGTACCGACAGAGTTGACATCAGATATGTTATGAGAGACTGCGCTTGTTTCCCAGTGGTCATAACCACTGAGCAACAGTCCTTTTTTATTATTATAAATTATTCATTGGTTAGACGAGAGAAAAATAAGCACCATTTTTTTATTTTTTTTTGGCATGTCCACATCCTTCTTTGGTGACCAGGAGCGAGTTAAGTCGTTGGAGGGACGAAGATGAGTAAACATAGTGTTTTAGTACGGGACGTGAAAAGGGGAGACGAGATGCGCCGCGTCGTAAAGGCTCTTCCAGCGAGCAGTAAGGCCGAGGTGAGTTAGTCCAGTGGTCTGTGTTGAACAGTAGCTCTGTCACCCAGGGAAGAAAAACCCTGGCAATGATTTTTTTTTTTTTTTTTTTTTTTTTTGGGGGGAGCACCAGTTATCAGTTCGAGAGTCATAAGCAGTCTCAGATAAAAAGAAAATCTCTCTCTATATATATTATATATACACGTTTACAAAAAAAAAAAATCCCTGAAGTATCATTTGTGTTTAACAGTTTGTATTTTTTTAAATGAGGTCTGAAGGGGGCGATGTGTCAGTGACTCCAGCCCATGAGGTGGCTGACACGAGCCTTCTCGGTCATGCGGCGTACCCGTCCTGAGCGGGACATGCCCAGGTTGAGGGGGTCGTCCTTTGACCCATGGCCATCATCCTCCGAATCGTCCCCGTACAGGACTGTCCTGCGGCCCTGGTTCCGTGTGTTGACCCTGCGAGATTTGAAGCCTCTGGTGCTGTTCACTGCTGCTGCAGGCGCCGCAGCGGCTTTATGCACCCCAGAGCCATCGCCATCGTCATCCTCCTCCTCCTCCTCTTCTTCTTCTTCCTCAGGCTCCTCCTCTTCCTCGGGCTCTTCCTCATCTTCTCCCTCTTCTTGTCTTACATTCACCTGTTGCTGCTGCTGCTGCTCCTCTTCTTCTTCTTCTTCTTCCTCCTCCTCCTCCTCCTCCTCTTCTACTTCTTCTTCCTCCTCCTCCTCCTCCTCCTCCTCCTCGTCATCATCCTCTGGTTTTACTGGCAGCTGCACTCTTGCTTTTTTAGGTCTCTGTGCTGCTGCTGCTTCTTCCTCTTCTTCATCATCATCATCATCATCATCTTCTTTATGTTTCCTTTTCCCTGAGGCCGTCGCTTTACCCTTAGCTGAGAGACGCACTGACAGGCAGGGGGCTTTGCTGTAGTCGTGATCCCCTCCTTCTACATACTTCTCCACTTCTGAATCAGAGCTGTTGTCGCTGTCGGACGACGACGAAGACGACGAGGAACTCGAGGAGGAGGAAGAAGTGGAGGACGAGTCAGACGAGGAGCTGTTGGACCTGCTTGCCTCCTCGTCGTTGTCGTCGTCGGACTGCTGTGCTTCTTGCCTTGAGCCGTTGCTTGGATGGAAGTTTTGCTGGCGCCCTGAAGCAACACAAGGAAACAAAAGTTCATCTTTAAATATCCCGAAGAGAGAAAAACACTGACTCAACTCCAGCTCCTGTGGTACATTCGGGCATACCCGACTTCTTGACAGGAGTTGCTCGGCTGCCGGTCGCCCGGTGAGGCGCCTGCTGTCTGCTCTCCGTACATCTCCCTGAAGACGACGGGGAAGAAGGCTGGGACTCCTCTTCATCTGCTACACTGTTGCTTTGCTGAGCTAAAAACAAAAAGTAGGATGACGAATTAGAACTTAAATCGCATTTAAAAAACAACAACCCACAAAACACCCCAAAACAATTTCAATAAGATTTTATGTGAAAAAGTAAAAATCATGTGTGTATGTAAGAAACTACCGATTACAGCAACATGTTCAGAAATGAAAATGTTTCCATTATGCATTTTGGGCAAAATTCCAATTCCAATTAAACAACTATATTTCAACTAATAACGACTAATATATTTTTATGAGATCCAACTGAATAGTTAATATATGTATATATATATATATATATATATATATATATATATATATATATATATGAGAAAACTTCCAATACTTTTTGGCTGAACAGTCGTACCTTGATATGATCTGTGAGAGCGAGTCTGAGTTGAGATCTGGGATTTTCTTGGTTTTGACACCTTCCCCGACTTGTGCTTCCCTTTAGGACTGCACCAAAAAAAAAAAGAAAAGAAAAGAAAAAATGAAAAAACTTCAGAACAAAGACAGCTCAGTAGTTATTGACCATGTGTTAAAGACTTGAGGTCACGTTAAAATGACAAACAAGACAAACAAGCCTCAGTACCTGGGAGACCGACTGTTAGGGGGGGAGCTTCCTCCGTTGTGCAATCTCCTCCTGTAACTGAGTCTCTGACGAGTTCGCTTTTCATTCTGAATGGCAGACTTGTAGTCTGAGATGATGGAGATGATGCGTTTTTCAAAGTAGGCTGACAAGCTGAGCGTCATGGTATAGATCTGGACATGTGAGAAAAATCACAATGAAAATGCACCGCAGCCATGGCGGTCTTTCCTTGGCAGTGTTCACGAGATTGTTTCCTTTCTTTGTTTACCTGCGACTTCTTGTTAGGCGTGTATGCTTTGGAGTTGCTGAAAATGAGGCGGACGTCCTTGGCAAACTCCACCGGATTCCCGTAGTTTCCTGCGAGCAGCGTCTCGGACACGGTGGTCAGATCCATGGGCGTGTCGATGATGTCTCGATAGTCCTGAGCCCACAAAAAAAAAAAGAAAAAAGAAAAGAAACATTTAATGAGGAATTCAGTGTTTGAGATGCAAACATCTCCGTGTCTTTCTTCACTCCTACATTTGTCATATGCATTTCTAATCCAGTGAAGATATTCTGGTGACAGTGGCCCTATGATTCAAAAGTGTTGGTTTTTACCGGATACTCGAAGCGATCCACAGGCTGTCTGAATGGTTCTGAGTCCGGGGAAGCCCTCATGCGGCGCAGCAGCTCTCGACATTGACTCCGCCACGCTTTTGGATCTAAAACCACACCGCGCTTCTTAGCATTCGAGTTGCTTCCCTGGTAGGGAGAAAAAAAATTATCATTCAGTGAGAAGGTAACTTCTGTTGGCGTTTTTAAAAAGGTCCTAAAACAATTTAAATGACTACTGTGGATTTAGCTCGTCTTACACGATGTCCTGTAGAAGTCCCCGGGGTGTCGGAGTCCACATCCAAGTCAACCTGCAAAACAACACATCAATTTTAAAAATGGATGAAAGTGAAAATAAGCTGCCATGGAAATAAAACAAAACAAAAAAAAACTTACTTCAACTTCTTCTCCACTGCTGACAACATTTTTCTGTTTGTGATACAGATCCAAGATGTCTGCGCAGCTCTGATCCCTGACAGAGAAAGTAAACCATCATTGCTACTTCGGCATTCAATGAGGCGGCAATAATCATGAAGTCAATGGAGTCTTACCCAATATAGTGCAGGAGAACATCAGTAACCACCTTGGCAGATGCTACAATGGGGCTTTGGGGTTCATTGAAAGTGCGGGCATTATGTTCGATGTAACGCACCTCCCACATTAAAGCCGAGATCCGCCTGGAGAAGGAGAGGGAGAACATTGAGAGTACATCGGGACTTTGAATTCAAATCAAAGAAAACTGTAAAATGTGACTCTCTGTGAGGCTATGTACGCTTCATTACCTGTAGAAGCGATTCTCAAGCCGTTTGCGAATGGTGTGGAGATCTGTGGGATAAGCCACCACGGTGCAGTACAGAGGGTAGTCCTGCAAGTTGACTGGTAAGGCAAATGCCTTAGCTACATCTGTGGGCAAACACGAGGAGAATCAGATGTGTTAAGGATGAAAACGATTCCTGTGACAACACATCATCACCATGTTAGTGACCTACCCAACGTAAGAAGTTGATCAATGCCATGTATGACTCTCTCACAGTCTTCATCTCTCGTGTGAGCCCCCCATTCTCCTTCCTGAGGTTTGTAGAGCAGAGCCTTCAGCTCCTCTTCTGCCACCTCCACGCCATCACCAACCTGCTCGGGCAATGCCGCTGAAAGAGTCATAGAATGTCAGAATATTAATACAAGTTGTTCAACTATTCACAACAAAAGATGAAAAAGAAATGTGGGCTATAAATTTGTTTCCTAGGTAGATGGAGGTGATACGTCTCCCAAATGTCTCTCTGAAGCTTTAAATAGCAATAAAGACACTGATATGTTCCCATTCAGAAGACAAAATGCTTCTTCCCCATGTTTTATGATCCTGAGAATATATAATAAATCTTAGTGACAGTGCATCTGATTGATTTCATTGCCGTAAAAAAAGTCAGATTATGCAAAGCATCCTTTAAGATGCCTGAAGCTTTTAGAAATAGCTAAGTTCTTATTTAAAACAGATTTAATGAAATTGTGGAAAGGTGAAATGTTATCCAAAATAACAATCATGATGGGCATGATGTCCAATCTCAACGAACAGAGTACATTTCTATTTAAACAACCCAGATTTTGATTTGAGTTATTCTCTGATTAAACCTTGCTATATCTGAGAATTATGGGCCAGACCTTTATTTCTTTCACACAAAGCCATTTCTGACTATTTATTATAGATAATATAAATATGAGGTGAAATCGTCATGTTGAAACCACTGACCTTCTTCTGGAATGGGCTCCATGTCCCATGGGCTCATTTTCTCCCGCTCACCATTATCCCACCTGAAACAACAATGATTTAAGTTGAATGAAATGCGACTTTGGAGGTAAAAAAAAAAGAAAAGAATCTGACATTTAGTGGAGTACAGAGATATGTCTTACTTTACGGCATAGCACTGAAACAGGCTGTCTGGATACTCCAGCTGCAGAGGCTCCTGATCCTCCACAGACCCAAACCACCAGGCGTCATCAATGATGCTGCGGAACCTCAAGCCTGAAGACAAGATCAAGCGAGAGGGAAGTACAGCCCATATTAATGTGGTTAAGAGCTAAGAAGAAAAAAAAACTGCTGTGAACCAACCTACCTGGCTGCCAGTTGTGCTCTTTAGCCTCGTTGTAAAACTGCTGCAGTACCAAAAAATCTATGACATCTGGCATGTCGTGATACCTTAGGGATGGGAATGAAAAGAGTGATGACATTTACAGAAGAGTACAGTCACTTAGTAAATTGCATTAACTGAATATGAAGGCTCACTTTAAAGAGAAAGACTCGTTGGTCATCTTCCCTGAGACTGGGTCCAAGAAAGCCAGTTTGAGGCAGCAAAGAGTTGGAGGACCCACTTCATACTTCATTCCAACCACTTTCACCGATTCCTGGTCCTGTGAGGAGAGAAGAGAACAAGATAAGCCAGAAAATAGATGAGAAATCACCAGAAACTATGGTTGATTCGAAAAACATCCAGTTCATTTGTTTTATCAGGAAAATACCAATATTGTAGATCGAATTTTACTTTCGCTACAGCTGCAGAAACTGGTTGCTGTCGACTGGTCATGCTCTGAAGGCTCAAATAATGGTCAATGCTAAATACACAGATGGAGCCTTCTGGCCGTCGTCTGTGTTCATTATGTGCATAATTTGGTTTGTTTCCAGAGATCTTACGGATGTGTAGCAAACAGTAATACCACTGATGACCTGTGGGGGCATTATTGTGCGGTATAGCACAAGTGCAACCAGCCAAAGGAACAAATAAAATATTGGAAGACAACAGAAATAACAATCCCTTCGAGGAAAAATAAAACTGTACATAGATACAAGCATAAAAATGTCCCGCACGAAACCAGCACCGTGCACTGCCCTCTGCTGGATGTATTGGTAACAACCACATAAGGGACTATGAAGGCAGTGATACATGTTTGAAATTCACAAATAAATGTACATGTGTAAAGGAAGCATATTTGAGCATGTGCAACCCTATGCAACTCCTGGGCCTCACCCTGAGGTTGAGTCTGTTCCAAGGCTGTTTCTGAGGGTTGACGCTATACGCTTTGGCCCTGCGAACAGCCCGGATGTACGCCTGGTGGCCCTGTTTGAAGTAGATGAGCTGGGCGAGGACAGGAAAGTCAGGATTAAAATGTGTATAATGCAATACGTTTCTCATTAAATTCTTTTAATAGCAGTGCGTACTTCATCTCCCATTTGTGGGACAAAAGGAGAACGGCGAGGGATGGTCTCCACTATCCATGATGGGGGCACCCATTCCTCTGCATCAAGTCCAGCCAGAGAGGACGTGGGTTTCTGCATAGAATTTGTTAAGATATTAAGGTCTAAAAATAAAAAGGTTATGCTTCTATTGTGACTGCTGAAGTTGCAGGACATTCTAACTCACCTGTTTGGTCTCCTTGGGCTTCTTCTTTTTCTTCTCATTTTCCTTCTTCTTTGCCTCCTTGGCCTCTTCACCACCTTCTTCTTCCTCCTCCTCCTCCTCCTCCTCCTCAGAACTGCTGTAACCAGAAGGCTGCACTGGTCGTCTGGTTGATCGCTTCGGTGGCTGGAGGTTTATTCCTGCATCAGCTGTCCAATCAGAATACTCACTGGAAGAGTCACTGGGAGTAAAAGAGCGATGCTGTTAGGTGGGTTATAATAGCGACGCTTTAAAAACACGGCTCAGTCAAAGACATTTACCTGGAGCTGCTTTCACTCTGCCACTGGGTTTCACCATCAGAAGAGGCTTCAGATTGCGCCGCCTGCTCCCGTGCCTATTAACACAGAGAAAGAATGAACCATGGAGTCCAAAATGGTCGTACAGTTTGCCGTTTTTTTTTAATGAATGCATAGTTGATATGACTACTTATGTTGAAAGGATTGTGCTGATGATCTTTGGCTTTCAAGCAGAAAGTTGAGACATACATTTCCATCACTGTCCGAGTCAGCATGGCTGCCCGAGTTACGCCGGTTGCTTCTATTCCGACTCCTGCTTCCTCGAGGGCGGACTTGAGCCGAGCGGGTCTGATAGGCGTGGCGCTGCTGCTTTTTCTTGGTGGGTCGCAAGGAGCGCAGACGTGAAGCCATTGGATCGCTCTAAAAACGTAGAAAAGGCACTTATTAGCATACATAACATGCCTGAAGTGTGAAAACAACCGAGACGTGGAAGGTGGCGTACCTTGGGCGTGCAGGCTGCTGGTTTCTTCCTCCGCTCTGCGTTGTATAAAGAACACTCCATGTCACCTTTGGCTTGTCTGTATTCCTCGAAAACCCTATAAAAACATGATGAAATATCGCTGAAGCATCAAAAATTTACCAATAAAGAGCTTAATTTGTCCCGTGCACAATAGTGTATGTACAGCAGGTTTGAATTGTGGCTGCAACTGTTCCAGTAACTGCGCAATTAAAATACAAACGCACAAACAAATAGTTACATGTATATATTGTTTGAAAATTGAAACCGCTCGATATCCTGGAAATGGAGACAATTCCTGCTGTCCACCTCACCTGAAAGTCCCGTGCGGTACTTCATTAACCACCACTCTGCGGCTCCACGCCAGCAGGTCTCTCTCTGTCGCCACTTGACTACGAAGGGAATTATGCTGCATCTGCCAGACCCCGTCCACCTGCCTGCCTCGGCGAGAGCCAGGGGCAGAGGAGGAATCGACCATCTCTACTCCATCGTCAGCTAAATGTAACAAAGTGGTTTGGTTGTAAAGGGTAGAAGAAAGAAAGAGTATGAAAAGTATGCAAATACTTCTTTGTAAAACTATTTTCGTAGTATCTCGTACCTATATCGCCTTCAGCTGGCTGTTGCTCAATTTGCTGCTCATCCTGCTCGTTCTGCAGTTGTCTGATGAGATTGTCCAGTAGGCTCTCTCCATTTTCTGCGGTCTGCTGGCCAAGCACTTGCTCGACCAACTCTCCATCACCTACCCAGCAAAAAGGCAGATAATGTGTTAAACGCCACCTGTCACATGCCATATGATTAAACCAGAAGCCTTAATAAACTGTATGAGGACTGAGAAACCACTTTACTATTAGCCATGTATCCCAGCTGAGGTACGAGCTGCTCGTCTTTGCAGTTCTCTCTTCCAGGCACCAGGCGCTGGTAGTGAGAAGGATGAGGGTTCCCGTCGACGTCCACCAAGAAGGGCGGGGGCATGAGATGTGGGGCCTGCTGTGTCTGCTCATCCAGGACGTAGTTATTGGAGTCCCGAATAAGAGGGCGGTAGTCCGTGTGGAAGAACATCTGGTCAGGAATCTGAAATGCAATAAGATTGCAGGTGTTGAATATAGTGGCAGAAAAAGTTAATTTTTATTGATTAAAAAATGACAGTTTTTTTCTGACACACACCAACCAAATAAAGTAAAAAAGAATGCTACAGAATCACAATTCCCTTACAATATCCTAATGCATTGACTCTTAAAGTCCTTCTGAAAAACAGAGGTGAAGGGATTATTACTGACAAACACATTTCAAGAAAAATGGATATGCAGTTACCTTCTCATACGGTCTGCTGCAGCCAAAGCCAAAAATGAGCAAATGTCCGTGTGAGTCAGTGCAGGCGAAGTGTTGCCCATCAGCAGAGAACTTGCAGTCAAAAATAGCACCATGGCCTTGGCCCTCAATCTGGAAACAAATATTTAAATATAAACCCAATGGGTGGGGGGGGTCAGTACAGATGGGTGGTACTCATTGCTGAATAAATTACCATGTTGAAGAAATTGCGGATTTTGGCGCCTCTACTCAGGTCCCAGATGTAAATGTTGCCATCGTGACCAGCAGATAACATAATGCGCGAGTCAAACGGGTGAGCCTCCAACACAAACACCTCATCGTCGTGACCCTGAAATAGAAAGCGTGCCGACAGTCAGGATGGTCAGTTGTAGTTTCAGTCTGAACGTGTTAAAAGTAGAAAAGTGTCAGTCACTCACAGACAAAACATGCAGGAGCTGTCCAGACGTACTCCACACTTTGAGCAGGTAGTTGGACACAGCTGTGATGACGGTGGTGTCGACGCGATCCCAGGCTACCATGGTCACCACCAGCTTGGTTTTATCATCCCCAGTGACAACAGTACTTCTAAAAAAAAAATAAATAAAAAATACCCCATCATATATGAAGCACTTAAAAGACAGGAACTTTAACACAATGTGTTGTGAAACAGTCCTGCCTCTTACCCAGGCAACCTTGCAGCCATGTCCAACGTGATGCTCTTCCACTCTTGTTGCTGGTAATGCCAGATCCTGGCTGTGCCGTCTCGACTGCCACTGACAAACCTCAGGCTGAATACAAACACACATTCAACTGTCAAGAGGCTTCAACCCACAGAAAAACTGTTTTGGAGTCTGCACAATGTCGGCAAACACACTCACCTGTCGCTGTTATTGCTGAACTGGACGACAACGACTTTATCCTGAAAATACAAGCAGCAAAGAAGACGAGATGCAGAGGACTCATTCGAATCAAGATAAAACACTAAAAAGGGCAGGATGAAAAATGTACGTAGCTACAGAATCTTGTGTCTTACCGTGTGAGCGGCCATCTCAGAGACCTTCATGGGAGTTTCAGCACCGAGGTAGTAAACCCTGATCATGTGATCTGTGCCACCAGTAGCCATGAACATACCACCTATTGAAAGCAAACGGAATGAAACGGAGGACACAATGTATTTTCTCTTTGGCAACACGAGAAGCACAGAAATAAAACAAATTCAAAATCTGAGTTCACACTGCAGGACATGGGAAGCAGACTCACCACTACTGAAGGACGAGGTGGAGACTTGCACCCCTGGCCTTGACCGCTCAACAAACTTAACTGGCTGATCGCTGAGAAGGAGGACAAAAAAAACAACAATAAAACAACTGAGTTTATTTGTACTGAAAAAGAAAACTGCATATTAAGAAAACACACCTGGGTACGTCTGAAACTTACTTAAATTTCATGCTACGCGAGTTCCACTTCCAGAAACACACCATGCCGTCTGCGCCTGTCGAGGCCAGGTATCGCGTGGTCCCTTTGACTGCAGGACAAAACTAAGAGGGGAGGGTCGGAGCTGGTTAGTCATGAGAACAAACTGGCCACAATTTAAAACAACATGACTGCAGCAAACATTTAGAATGGGCCGAGCGTTTCAATTGGAAACCCAAATGGAGAAACGCCTCACAAACAGAGGTCGCTTGTTGTTTTTGAAGTCAGTAAAATCACCTGTATGGATGTGATGGAGGCAGCATGAGCCTGCAGAACAATGATGGGCGCACAGGTGCGCAGGCACCACACTCTGATGACTTTGTCACAGCTGGCCGAGGCGATGAGAGTATTCTCATGGTTGACGGCCATGTCACAGATCTCTGCTGAGTGGCCACGAAGTGTTGCCAGGAGCCGGCCATCATCTGTGGCCCAGATTTTCACCAGGCAGTCATCAGAACCCTGAAAACCATCAGACAATCGCAAAAAAAGTTGAACTGGGAACTGTCTGAGGGTAAACACCGGCAAATTCCAACTCTCACAAATAAACTGAAAACCAGTGTGCGAGTTCAGGATGAACAGGTAAAAAGCTGCACCATATTTGTTTTTTGTGACAAACTAAATAAAATATAGTTCACAGAAAAATATAACTCAACATCTCAGAAGACACTTTGGGCATAAAGTAGTTTCCTTATCAGGTATAAGTTTCACTAAAAGGTTTGATTGACATGAGTCCATTACATGAAAACTGCCTCGGATGTTTGACATTTACTCGTGATTTGGTTTGGTAGCGCTTAAAATGAAAAGTCTTGTTTTTGATCTAAGAAGTATGTTATAATAAACAAGGACTTCTAAATCTATATATATTAGAAAAAAGTGCTTCTAAATGGTTTTTTCTTTCAGCTGGAAGGAGACAGAAATGGTTACGATAAG
This sequence comes from Lipophrys pholis, assembly GCF_963383615.2. Taxonomy (NCBI): domain Eukaryota; kingdom Metazoa; phylum Chordata; class Actinopteri; order Blenniiformes; family Blenniidae; genus Lipophrys; species Lipophrys pholis. Next base: position 8,983,583 of record NC_137634.1, on the reverse strand, counting down.
CAGGGACTTAACAGGCAGCTTTGTTGCAGGCGCTATATCCGCCTTTACGGTTTAAAAATAGATGCCCACCTCTCAGCTGAACTATATTTACTATATCTCTCAACATAGCACACACAATCACCAGGCTTTGAATTGATCACTGACCGTAAATATTCGACGGCCGGTGCGGTCAAAGGCTACACAGTAGACTGAAGACAGGTGGCCGAGGATACGTTTGTGTATCTTCATGTGTTGGTACGAGGAAGACGGCAGGGCCTGGCCAAAACGAGCCGTACCTGTGGCTTGGCGACCCCCCATGATGGAGACTTGATATGAAAACAAACCAAGAATGATGAGTCGAGGCGCTTTGACACAATACGAGGTATAAAAATACACTTAAACTACTACTAATATTGTTTCACTTACCAACATTGGGAGGATGTCCATTGTTGGCTGGAGGTTCTGGTGGCCGTCCTCGATGGAGTGCAATGACAGCAGAGCCACGACACACTTTGTGGCCACAACCTGAGTTAAACAGACATTTTGTTAAAACAACAACAAAACGGTGGCATTGATCTAGAAGCAAAGTCTATTCGAATTGATGCCAACAAAAAAGAAAAAGAAAAAGAAAATAACAATAGTGGGAAGAAGGAAGAAACTAACTTCTGGTAGTGCGAAGCAAGGACTGCCTCCCAAGTCCCAACAGTGTTTGTACTCCAGGAACACTAGGTGGGATCTCCTTCTCGATAAGGGGGCCGATCCGTTGACAAACACGGAGCAGGTAGTCTGCAGGAATGTGCTGGTTCAGACGCACCTGCACAAGTGACAGATTAAATTTAATCAAAATTTCTATATAAACATTATATGGACAAGAAGTCAGTGGATAGCGCAAACAAAACATAAACTTTTTGATTTCAGAGTTTTGCATTTCCACTGTGATTAAAAGCGACCGACATCAAACTAGATTGCTGAACTGAACATAAGAGGGTGCTTTTGTCACTGTTCCCAAGATAACTTACATTTTCACTATCTGACAATGAATATTAAAAAAGGTGACGATTCTTGTCTGTCATGATGGTCAAACAGCAGTAGTCCCGAAGGCGAGTTTAACGGCTAAGACATGAGTGCAAAGCCTTATTTCTCCATTTTATGACAGTTTTACATACATATTACAAATATTCATGCAGAGTCATGATAGCAATAAAATTGCCACTAAAGGTGTTGAAACCGAAAGGAAAAGTAGTTACTGGCTTGACTATTGACCTGAGTAACCAACTATATGTAAACAGTTTCAATTAGTGGGCAAAAATAGTGCCAGATGTCGCAGACGGCAACTGATTGTTGGTTCAATAATATTCAGCGGACTACCCACCAATATCTGTCCTCTCTGATTGTTAAACTATGCAGTATAAAGCGATCACTGTGGAGGCAAGGTAGTTTGAAAACGTCCTCAAATTTCTATTAATGCCGTTTTTCCAAAACTTTAACCAACTCAATTTAGAACGAGTTGTTCTGAATATCCGAGCATCTACAGAGCATCTGTAAATGGAAGACAGGCTGCTAATCTGCAAACTTTTAGGTGTAGTGACGATATAGAAAGTGACATTTAGGGACATTGTTTATTTGTCGTTAGACCATACACTGTACATTGTACCCCTGTGGTGCAAGACACGCCCAAAAATTTAAGCTATGACTGTTTGACTAAGATAAGAACACTCAATTCCACCACTTAGTACCAGTGGTTGGAATTGAGTGTTCTTATCTTCATGTGAACCAGGTTACAGTCTTTTTCACATTATATTTTCTAACATTTATAATGTATTCACAACCATCTTCAATTATGTTCAACAGACTTTGAAGAAAATGAATTAGGAGTTAACCAAATGCTATTCATAGCGGTGCTAAGGAGCCGCTCAATATTGGTCTATACACATTACGTAGTGATTTGATCAGGCGTTCAGTGGCTGTGACAATAATGCAATGTAACTGAGATGAGCTGACCTAAGAAAATAAGTCCCACTACTATTAGAGACAACCCCTACCTCAGATGTGCAATAATAGTAGTTTAAACCAAACTAAAGTAATCATTCTTTATTATTACATTGGGGTGCTCTGGGGAGCTGATGGAGGTCAAGGATCTTGCTCAGGGACCCACAGTGTTGACCTGTTCGGTGGCAACTCCCAATCCCAGGCCTCTAGCACCACAGCCCCCAACATCATTGAACAAGTACTCTCAAAACAAAATACTCATACACTCTGTTGACAAAACAAGCTATTTGAAATACATCAGACTCCCTGCAAAACTTTGATACAGAAAAAAGGTCATTTCATCAAGCTAAATTTCTTCCAATCACCATAAAACAGTACATTTGTGATATGGTGTGATTGAAGACATAAACTGGGCGTCAAACAGGGAATTAACTATAGAATAAAGGAAAAGCCAGCTTTAGTTTGGTCTCAGACTTAACTGCAGCTAATAACCACCTGAAATGTCGTTTTGTCATGCAGATAGTTGAAAAAAACAAAAACCACAAGAGGAGGCGGGTCAAAAAGCCCAACAGCCAATCAGTGAAAGAGATTATCTTTCTTCCGCCTCAGTAGGGAACCATACTGTGACCTTATTGGCTTCGAAAGATGAAGGACAGCTCTCAGGCCTTATCGTTCGCTCCGCTCGTACGCACGCTCCGCCCACTAGCCCACACAATAGCCAAGCCTGGATATCCTTATTTATCAACAGGCCTGCACTAATATTGCAATTTAAACTATATTAAATTAAATTTCGACACATTTCCACCGCGCTTGTCATGAATGGGCAACGGCATTTAAAACACAGCTCCACGCAAAAACTCACTTATCGGCGGAAAAAAAACAAACAAACACGACTTATGTCATTAAAAAAAACTTAATAATGGCAGTTCACACTCACCCAGTCTTGGAAGGTCCGTTTGTATTTCTCTCCGTCCCAGCTCCATCGCTGCGGGACCAACTAAAGTTATAAAAGAACAAGCTGTTAGGAGACCGAGCGCAGACCTGCTAGTCTGGACTCGACGGGAGAAACGCGCTCCTATTTCCATCCGCCAGATGTAAATAGTGAGAAGTTTCCCTCGGAACGGGGCAGACAGGCGGCAGTAACGGAAACCACACATGAGAATAAAAACAGAAAGGTCGGGCTGAACGTACCTCATACTCCTCCAGCTCCTCCACCAGAATCTAACAACAGAGGCTCAGTTAGCATCGCATGCTATAGCACGGCTATTCAATCGGGCGATTTGCGACAAGTTTATGATTTTTTTATTTTTTTTTGTTACCTGTGCTGCTTTTTTACACGGTCCAGACTGCAGAAATCTGGCGATGAGGTAATACAGCTCTGAGAGGACACAAAACAAGAGAGTTAGCACGGCGCTCACCGATGCTAACGTTAGCAGCAAGACTGGAAATCCCTGCAAATGTATTAAATGTTTGGTCGCGGGGGGGGGAGCCTCCGAACTCACCGGCTTCGGTTTCTGAACACGTTTCTCTCGCCATCATATGGTGGGACGGGCGACATTTAGGAGAAGCTGATGTCTTAGCTCGCTCATTAGCCGCCGGCTGGCTAACAGTAGCTAAGTGTGTGAAGCTAACACAGGCTAGTGGTGAATGGCCTCCTCCTCCTCCGTGGAGTTGTTCTCAGACCACCTGGTGCTCGCTATCAGCGCCCTCCAGCGAAACAACGCGGAACTACAACAGACACGATATTTACATATTCAAACCTACAAGTTTAAAGATTTCACACTGGATTTCGATGTATATAAGTTTAATTTCATGATCACATGTGTGACAATTTACACGAGTGAAATAGAAAAGATTATAACTATAGGGAATAGAACCAAAAACAGTGTTTAAAGAGCATTTAAATATATCTAAGGATGTGATATTAAGCATCAGAGCAAAGTAAATCCAAGTCCATTCTGTAACTATAACTCCGATTTTTCTTTTTTTTTTTAAATTTACAGATATTCAATTTAATGTCTCATAGAACGAAAGCACTATTTCAGTTAAAAAAGATATCCTGGAATCAATTTATAAACCAAAATGCATTCTAAATGTATAATTCATCATTATTATCCACCTTTGACAGATATAACAGCTGAACATAGTCATAGCATTCTCTCTTCAATGGAAATCAAATATTTTTCCGAAAGTTCCTCCGAACTCTGTTGCAGAAATTCTCATGAATGTGTGGCACTTATAGGTTCACTTGTTTTCATTCTCATGTCTAGTTCATCCCAAACCAGCATGATGGGGTTTGAGTCTTGAGACTGTGCTGGTCATTTGAATTGGGCTCCCGTGTTGGGTCAGGATGAACCCCTGACCAACTCGACTCATAGGGTATGTTGCATGGCGCTACGGAATGCGGTGGTGGACGATGTGGTTCAGAGTACCTCTCACTCTCTACAAGTCACCAACCCTAGATCCAGTAAAGTACCTCCAGACCATCACACTGCTTCCCCCATGTTTGATAGTTTATGTCACGCACCGTAGAAACATCCTTTCTCTTACTCGACAACGGGCAAAGGTCCTGTGTGATGAACCAAAGATTTCAGCTCCAAATTTACCCCAAAAACACAAATTTTTTAACACAGAAAAGCCCATCCAACTCCTGCCTGGACTCAAACCGGAGGTATTGTCACTGTGAGGCAACAGTGCTAACCACTAAACAACTGTTCAGCATGTTAAGATGTGAAAAAAGGAACAATTTCAGACATAAATGTGGGAAATATATTAAAAATCAATATTACAAGAAAATATAAATTCTGTATTCTGCTTCACACATTGTCAGCTGGGTTGGGCTGCAGACACCCGGACACATTGATTAAATACGTATCTAAGATGAATGGATAGATGAAAATAAATGGCCATATACTGTACATGAAATATCTTTGATGTTTTACAACTTGTTCACAATATTAATATTCTACACTGTGAACATTATAAAAAGTCAGAAAAAAAAGCTATTTTGCACAAAAAGTCATTCTTGTAGGCTACAAGACGTACATTCCTGTTTGATTAGAGGGCAGTGTTCAGAGGCCGTCACTCAGGGGATAACATCTGGATTTAATTTTGGGAGAGGCCTCCTTGTCCTTAATGGTAACAAAGAAAAGGTGCTGGTTATATTCTACAATGGTAAAAAAAAAAAAAAATCATTTTGATGCTAAGAAGAGGGACCGTAACCACCCTAGCAATAATTCACAAGGATTTCTGATTGTGCCAAAATGGGAGCTGTAACAGGGTTTCTATCTTTTATATTAACTGGATCTTTAACATGTGAATCCAATAAAAAAAAAATGTCTGCAGTACAGTCTGGACTCGTTTGTATTTCTTCAGTTTTCGTTTTGTTAAGACTTGGTGCACTGTCATGTTATTTCTGCATGCTCACAATACACAAACTCTATGTGTATAAACAGTTTTGTGTACAGAGATGTGTTATACTCATTTATTTGAATATCCCATTCTTCATAATAATAGTCCCCAACTTACTCAAAATTGCACATTTAAAGGAAAGTGAAATGAATGAGCCACATTCATGTTCTGAAATAGAAAGAGAAGTGGAAAGCTTGAGAACACGTCTGAGTGTCGGCTATGGTGATGTCAGTAGTCATTTGGAAAACTGAAAATAAATCCTCTTTGACTCTTCTTTTTTTTTTATTTTTAAACCTATCTGTCACTGACATAAAAAAAAAAAAGCCATATAATCAACTTTTCAAACCTTTTCCCGTTGATCAACAAAGGGGGTTATCGCACAGTCATAACATCCATCATGGCCCGGGAAGCAGATTGATTGTCGTTGGTTTTGTGAGTCAAGGCTGCACACAGTCACACTCTCATAGTGAGGTCCATTCTCTCTCTTCAATGCACATAAAAAGGAAATTCTCCGGGCTAGTGTGCACTCTGGTGTGCTCACCGTTTGTGTTTGAGAGATCAGGCAGTAAATGTATGGAAAGGCTGGGTATGTGTGGTCTTACATTACAATTAATATCTGGTTCAAATCTGAATAAAATGACCACAGGAACCAATAATCTAAAGGACCGCATGTGGCTCATATATGCTGTAGCCTATATTTATAATCTGCAATTATTAAGGCATGTATGTATATCCTTCAAAAAAAATTTTTTTTGAAAAATTAGTCCATCTGAGTGTGTTTAGGTTCATTGTTAATCTCTACATGGAAGTGTCTGAATATTATAAAGCAGCCCACAGCATGGAGCGCACTAATTTCTCCTCACATGGCACTTCTTTTTTTTTTTTTTTTTTAACTTGCTTAGCTCGGAAAAGGAGGAAAGTGTTTTTTTTCTTTTGTAAAGGAAAATCATGTGCAACAGCTGGCTAATAGTCTTCTTGCACATTTTGAGGGAAACATTTTTACAAAGTCTTTTGACATTCTTTGGAATGAAACTTCAAATTCGACACGTGAGGGCCTGAAAGCAATTTGATTTAAAATCATAATCCGATATGCTGAAGAATTACTCTCTTTTCTGTTCGTCTTCTTATAAACGCCCGTGTGTTACTGCCTCAGCTCTCAGGCTTAGATTCCCTAGTAAATTTCCACTGTGAAATGCTGGAATGTGTCCGTCTACTCTCAGTATTTTGTCTCTATTCATCCAGTGTTACATCTTTGATGAAGCAGAGTTCCCCTTTGTTCAGTGAGTAACTCTTGATGTATTGATCTTTGGATGTTGCTCTCACCTTTGGTCAGCCTGATTGTGCTCTGCGTTGAAGTGCATCAGAGTCTCATCCACTGGTCCCTTCGTTTCACCATGAGTTGATGCTGACAGAGTCCTTTTTGGCTCAAAATAACAAGCTGACCTTTGACCCTCAGTTAGCCCCGGTTTAACAATGTCACGGAGCAGCTTGCTAGGTGTCGCTCTGCTGAAAACAGCAGTTTTTGTATTTTTTTTTTTTTGTCAAAAGCTGCCAGTTGATTTACTTGAGGAGCTGACTGAGTGACTGTCAACAGATTAGAAGTGCCTTAGTGTTCATTCACAAATGCTTATGAAGCATGTCATATATATTGTATATTACTATTATTATATTATGCATTATATGTATATTTCTCTGGAGATGTAGAAGCAGGACTACAAAACATGTGGCTTTGTCTTTTCAAATGTGCCCAAAAGATTTTTTTTTGGTGCGGCCCCAGTCTTCTGGACTGCACTGTGTGAGCATACTAGACAAGCACTCATCTTTTAAGAACAACCACCCTATTTGAAAGTCCTGACTCAAAATGAGAAGCCCCAAAGCGCCAGCAGTTTACATTCAGAATTACAGCCTCTTTATATAATTACAGCATGAGGGTTGCTGGTTAGTTTGTATATTTTACCTTTCATTAGATATGTGTGGCACGCCAACAATCATCCATTATATGCTCACATCTCCACCATGAACTGGCAAGATGTGGTTTTGCAGTGGAAGAATCAAAGAAACAAAATGAGACATTACTCTTTCAGAAAGAGCCAAGTGAAAACAGTTTATTCAAATTGTTTGTTTGGTTGTTTTTTTTGCGGTGGGGGGGACGGGGGGGGGGGGGGGGTGGCTCTTGTTCTTCTCACAGCTTCTTTAAAGCATATGCAATGAGCTCATTACTTGTAAAGACAACTAACTACACAAACTAAATCCACTTGTACTCTTTAGTAAGCGAAAGTATTGTATCCCCATTTTGATAATTCTGTAATTTGACTGATTTAATCTGATCTTTGTGAATTTTTTTGACAGTGACATGATGCAATTATTGCATGCTTTATATTGGTGCACAAATGAAACAGCACCAGTAATCGATTCGATTCGATTCGATTTGATTCTAATTACCCATTTAATACATTATTAGTTCCAGGTTAAAAACAAAAGTCAATGTAACCATTTGAACATGTTCTCAGATATCCATAATAATTATAATACATGAATATAGCAGGCATATCATCGAAATATGCTTGTAGTAGAAGTGGAGACTCACAATTTGGCCCCATAAAAGTGAGGAAAGCATACCTGTGTTACTCAAAATACACTATGCACCCATTGCCCCCCTCTTGACGTGCACGCTCCTATACCGTTGTAATGCGCGGATCAACCTAAGGGTGGCGCTACAGTGTCCTTTGAGCCGTTTGAATATATCACAGTAAATCAGGATGAGTTTTTAAGTCCCCCAAAGGTCCGATCTCGCCGGTCTCGCACCGTATTCTGAAAATGAGCTGTAAACTATGTAGTGACATTTGAAAGCCTCCCTCAGAGAGCGAAAGTCACACAAATCACATAAAGAATAGCAGCGAGAGAAAATCATAACTTTAGTGAAATAAAACAATCTGCTCATTTCTCTATCAAGATGCAGTTTTTTCCATTATGATTTATCCAGGATGGTCTTTCCCCTACACACACACACACACACACACACACACACACACACACACACACACACACACACACACACACACTCCTAACTTTCAGTATGTAGTGCAGTGGGCGGGACTGTGCGCGTGGACGCGCTCCGACTGCAGACACTCACTCAACCTTCATCCTTCTGTGGACCGACTGCGTCTCAATCTGCGCTCTCCGGCTCGTCAAACTGCCGCGTTACAGCCCGTGGACCGGACCCAGATCTGCCCGCTGTGATATAACAACACCAGGAGTAATCGTTTTGCGTTATTGGGTCGTGCGGTTTTGTCTCCAGAAAACTTTTTTTTCTTTTTTTCTTTTCCTTTGGGAATGTAGAGCACCTGTGGGTTTCCTCTGTCAAATCTCTCTCACACGCTGACAGCCTTACTAAATTCAGGTGAGTTTTTATGGTGACTCTTTTGTTTTTTCTTCTGAAATTCAAAACCTTGTATGAATGATTGACATTCACTTCTAGTTTAATTCAAAAGTTTAATGATTCCTGTTTTCTTTTATCTATGTCGTTGCATCCAGTCAAATAGGCTGATTTTTTAATACCTGGGTGATATTTTATTGAAGCTTGTCATTACTATGTATTAAATCCAAAGCTAGTTAATTATAGAGAGGAACACTGTATAGATAAATAGCCATCTTGTGGCAATAATTGCTGTGACTGTCATAGAGATCAGCTTAGTAGGTCACAGTTTGTTAGGCAATAGTGACACAGAGCTGATATAGTCCATGTCTATACATGTTTTATTCTATCTCATTTTATTTGAATAAGAGACCTGATACAACAACAACATTTTTTAGTTTATTAATCAAGGATTTTGGTAATTGCACTATTTCCGATATTGAAATTATTTTATGTTTTTGGGTCTTTATCTCCGTATTCTCATGTAGAGGCATGAGCTATATCACTTGCTTGCTGCATCAGTGCTGAGGTTGGCCCAGTCGACATGAATAGTGATGAGGATGTGTGCTGACAGCTGAGTGGGAAAGGATGGGCTGTTCCACGACTGACTGAACTGGGGTGTTTGCTGCGCCATATGTTCCCTTTTTTTACGTCATGCTGCTAAAACATTTGGGCCAGCCTCATGACTCAGGCTGCATTCACCCCTTTGCTTAATTTTCAGTCGTGCCACTACATGGGATGAATCATATTTACACTGTGGAGCAGATCAAATGGAATATTCCACTTTGATATAAGATCTACCCCTATGGAAGCAAAGGTTAAGGGTCATTCATGATCCTTTTCTGTACTGCGGTTGCCGACAACTGACAGCGACAGTGAGGAAGGCCATTCCCAATGCCACAGTTCCTCATGCATAACGGATATGAATCAGAGCTGGAAACAAACAGTTTAGGAGTAAGCTTGAAACAACTGTGGCTGTGCTGGACCATCTATATGAAATTATAGCCTCTGTATTGTCTGTAATGTCTTTGACATTGTGTGTTAACCTAGAAAACTCAGAAGCATAGTGTAAAGGGTATCAGGTTAACCGTTTCCAGTGTTGTTTGCTTGATACGTTGACTGCATTGTTGTGGGATCCGCGCAGACAGACGGAAAACCCAGTTTTTCTGTAGAACTCAGTGTAGATTTAGAGGTCTGACATAATCTTAAAACAATCTGCCACAAATGTAGTATTTTCCCACTAGTATGGCTGTTTGTTCCTTTAAATATGTCACAACCATTTCTTGATATTCACTCTCTTCATGTCTCTATTTATAGCTGTCTTCACTGAAATGTAAAGAATATCATTTCACAGTGTCACATTTCACCTTTAAGAGCACACTGAGCTAAATGGCCCCATACAGATGTATTTTTTTTTCTCACACACAGCTGTGATTATTGCTATTCCCCCTTTTTCTTTGCTTCAGCAGTGCTGCGTCTGGATTTTTGCATCTCTTTGCTAAAACTATGCTGCGGTGAAGGTTAGTTAACTGATGACACACAGCCTCGTCTCTGATGTTACCGAGCATGTTGTGGGGAAAGTAGGTTACTGGGCCATGTCCTGCAAGCTTAAACTGAACACTAGTCTGAATATTGCTCGAGCTGCTTAGTGTGACTGGGCATGCATAAATGGTGGAGGCCTGCACAGCAGCAGAAGGGATCAGTTCTACCTTCTGTCTCTTTAAGAAAGCAGAGGGGAGCTCCACATAGAATGAATGTTGAATGTTCAACCCATGTTGATACATCTCAAGCACACATGAAATGGAGTGAAATCTGACAACAGGTTGACCAACCTCACAGGTTGCAATTTACTCAGCCCCACTTTCATTAAACATCATGCGTCTTCGGTGTTTAATTCAACAGCCATTTTACTGGCCGACCAGATAAACAGTGTTTTGTTGCCATGTGCTGCGCAGTCTGTGTGGGAAGTTGAATTTTGTCTATATGTAAAACTTTAAAAGCAACACATTCGTGTCAGGAGGAGTTTTCACGCACTGCACTGAACGTCTCATGTTACCTGTACACAAATACCCGTGTGCTCATTTCCCAATAACTATGGCCACTGTGATTGTTGACGGCAACAATAGTTTCCCCATGGGCATCACAAAACTGGACCTTGTGTCATGAACCATAACTTGATATTGATTTGTAAAAATCCAAGGCCACAATTCACAGAGAGCTGCCTCTGGGAAAGACAATACGGGAGTTTTTTTCATTGCAGAGGTGGTGTCCCATTAATCATCCAAATATACAAGAAAGACCGGAACCAAGTCAAAAGAGGCATAAAGTAATTACTGAGACAAAGACAATTGAAAGTATTTTAATAGGTAAGCAGTAGTTACCAAAACAGAAAAAGCTGACACGAATAGAAAATAGGCCACCTGAATATGTTGAATAAGTATTTCATTTTTCTAGGAATTACAAAAGGAAATGAGACTTTCCGTGCTCTTTTCTTTTTTAAACCCTGGCTGTCTCAGCAGGACAAGGCTGCACTCAAGGAAAGATACTTACATTCTGTAAGAGAAGATACGATTTTTTTAGTGACTTTTTTCCTCTTTGAAAAATTGACAATAAACACTAACGTACTGCAGCTGTTGAGGTAAGTAAGATGAATATTATGGCTTCAGCAAAGAAAAAAACCTCTTTCAGGCACTTGTGAGCAGAGAGGCAATGAGTTCAGAGTCAAGTCTTTATTTGGTGAGGCATGTTAGAGAAAACACCGGCCAATTATGGCAAAAATAATATTTCATCATGCACTTATTTTATGTCTCTCACATTTTTCTATAGAAAGCACTATTTATGACCATAGATTTAACTGTCTCTTGTAACATTGATGGAAAAACCCTGTTAATAATGTAGTTCAACTGGAGTCACTAACCTTTTAATAATGGACTCAGCTGTCTGTGGATCGTTTTGTGTAAAGTTTATTCCCATCATGAAACGTTTACCAGAAAACGTGTTTTTCAAAAGTACAAAATGATCATGGATGTGTCTTAACACTTCTCAATGACCTTTTAAAGTCAATCAAACACACCAAAATGATAACCCCATATTGTATCAAATACTATATTCTGTATTTTACACAAATATAACTTGCCAGATGTTTGACTTTCAGTAGGAAGAGGACCAGGATATGTGTTCTGGCTCATTGTCCAGTTAAAAAAACAAAACATTTCCCCACAACATCGCACCCTCATATTCCTCCTCCTCCTCCTCCTCCTCCTCCTCCTCCTCCTCCTCCTCCTCCATGTGTGTTTATACGAAACGCTCATCCGTTCATCAGAATCCCACGTAAACATTGCAGCTGTGACCAAAAGTCTAATGTTCACACATTGTTTTCTTCAATCTTTGTTTCAGTGCAGTAATTCAACCACGAAGGTTTAATTGAGTCCTTAAGTCTTCTCTGAAAAGTACATGCTGGTATGCGTCTGGTACTGGAACTCTCGGAAACAGTAATGCAGGTTATTTCTGAGACTTTAACAGCAAAAACAGTTCTTGGTGGGGTTTTTTCCCCCCCTCATTTGTGTCCTCGGGGGAGCCGGCTGTGTTATTGCACTATGTGAAGGATACTTTAACTGTATATGAAAAAAACTACTATTCATGTTTCTTCATTAGGATGTTCTGTAGTTCCAGTTCTGAATGTGCCTGAATGAAAACCACTCAGAAGCATTATAGTATATTTAGTTGTGTGCAAAACCGACATCAAGACAAACAGTGGCAAATGAAACATCTTTGAGTATGCTATTGCTTTTAAACAATTCCAGTTAATTTTCTGGCTTTTTACACTATATAAAAATATAAAATAAAAAAAAACCTTAAAAGCTGTTGAACATTTTTTTAATCTGGAAGTTGCACTCTAAAAGTTTGGAGTTGTAATTCAACATGAAAAACATGACAACTAAAAAAGAACCATCCAGATGTGATTATCAAGACCGGTGTTAAATTCTCTTCTAGCATTACAATAGCATGTTCTCTGTGAGACTTCACTTCAATGTGTATAAACAGTAATACCAAAATACTGTTTTAAGAGTGATAAAGTAGAAACAGGACTGATTCACGTGTCGATTTGCTATTAAACTATTATTTTAAATAACTAGTGATAATGATCATTTCATCATCAGAATCTGATACAGTATCACAAGAGGAGTAAAAATGGAATATAATCTTCACAAGATATTCACATGGACACAATTGTATTGCCTTAGATTTCTCACACTGTAGTCCAGGGATTTTGATTCTCACACAAAGATATTTCCAAGAACAATCTCTCCCTGTCCTTTGCGTGCTATATTTGGATTAAGGTCCAAACTCCAGGGTGAGCGTGCAGGCCACCTCGTTTATTGCTACAAGGTTTACTATCCTCCGCTCGAACCAGAAGTCTCCTTCATCATGAGATTATGACGAAGAATTGAACAATTTGAACCAGAAAGTAAAAAAGCTGCTTGAATGAATGACACGAGAACCGATCACGATCACGATCATCTTTAATAGCAGTGATAAATGTTGGTTTATCGTCTTTATTGTTCTGCTTTGTTATTGCTTGTGTACGTGCCTGTGTATTGTTTGCATTGAGAATCCACTTAATTGGTATTTGGTTGCCTATGATATAGACTATTTCTCCTATTTTAAAGGCACAGTACGTAATACTCGAGGGATACCACTGTTGGTCACTTGGTGGCAGTAGTGAGTCACTGTTTCTCAGATTTTCTTCAATTTTATGATGCTTATTCTTTTAAGTTTTTTTGGTTTGTTTTTATTTTACCGAAAGCGCTCAATGCTGTACATTATTATTTCATGTAGGACTGACTCTAAAGATTACATAGGATTTACATCTCTCCGATGCCACATGACATGTATTTCTGTGTTTCATGTTTAACTTTCAGTTTGTGTTCATCGTGCTCTGCTTTACATTCATAACCAAGGCTTTATTAGCTTGGTAAGTCATGTGCTTTTGACAAAGCAAGTAACCTTTCACTCTATAATCTATCAGTGTCATCTTTGCTACAGTATGACTTTCCTTTTATGCATCTGTTCAATTGTGAGCAACTACTAAAAAGATAATGCATCTTTGTCAGACCATTCTAAGCCATGAGGAGAGTAAAAGCCGGACACACTTCTTCTTAATACCAAACAAATACTTTTTTTTTCTCCATTCCATATAGTACTATACCATTGCTTTCCTCAGCCAACGCTGCTGCTTCTTTCGGTCAATGGAACTATGTTGCACATGACTCTTGAGAGTATGACTGGTATTCATGTCACCCTCTTTAACCTTGTAACTATGACAAACAAAATGTTCAGCTCCAGTTATATAACTGCCTGCACAGACGTCATCACCCTTGCTTCTGTCGATGATCTTTTGCTCCAAAGCACAGAGTGATTGTCCTCGGTAGCTTCGGGCTTCAGATCCACTGGGGCTTGATTAAGACATTTTGTGATTCCAAAAGCAGTTATTTATTTATTTTCATGAAAAGGCTGCCTTGTTCTAGTTGTAGGACCTGTCTCAGTGTGAGAATTTGATTCATATATTTTCATTTGTGGCATGAAATGAGTATCATCAATGGAGATAAACATCTGAAGAGTGCATGAGGCGTTGTAAACGACATGGCAGTAATGTATAAGGTTTTCCGTCAGGCATAATTAACTCTGCTAATCTTAGATTTGTTTGATGAGTGGCTCATTATTCAGCATAGTACATATCTAATCCACATAAAGCAGGTAAAACTAGCTCAACCACAATCGTTCAGCCTGCATACACTGATTTTTCTTCTCTTTATCTGTGAATGAAAAGCTGCCTGTTGAATGTATCTGATTCACGGGACACAAGGTACAGCTTTTTATCTTTCTGTGACAACAGAGGTTACTTTGAATTATTGGGTGTGGCTACATTTTGCATTTCAGAAAAAAAAAAATAGCTTCACAACATGTGTGGGCCCAGCCCATGTGTTTGACCTAGATGTGATTCAGCTCTTTGTTTCTGGGTGTTGGCTTTATGTGTATCACGATTTTGTTTTTGTTGAGTCAAATACTCAAATAGACTGTGCCGGGTCTACAGCAGACCTAAAACCGGCACTCCCAGGTGGGTTTTGCTGTTTCTCAGCAGGTCATATGCGCCCTGTAATCTCAAAAAGTAAAACTTGGTCGTCGAATTAGACGAATGTGGTGCTGAAAGTTTTGCATCCAGGCTGCGTTGTGAAAAATATTGAATGTGAAAGTATTGCGTAAAATGCATTCTTGAGGTACTGAAATATAGTATAAGGAAGATGTTAAAGTACTGCTGTATTAAACATGATATCACATGAAGTAAGCAGTTGAGTTGTGGTAGCATGAATTGCTTTATTTACTAGTTTGGTTCATGTGCCCTCCCAATATATCAGTCTATCCTCGTAATGTTGTTTTTGTGGTGCAGTGGTTGGGTAAGAAAACAGTTAATAAATGTACCTCCGGATTGTTCATAACTACAGTAGGCGTACAAGTAAATATACTTAATGTTGTCTCCCATTTTTTCTAAGTTATTCTTTTCTATAAAACAATTTTCTATAACCTGAAATACTTCATGTAGTTTAGACCTACTTAAGGTATGGCATGAATGCTTTGCTATGTATAGATTTTTCAAGTGCCTAACTATTTATGTGACTCATTCAACATGCACTGCAGTGTATTGAATAGTTGTATTGATTCTAAAGAATCACTTGTTGATCATGTTTATAAATCTGTCGGGTAATCTTGTTCCATTATTTATAAAAAAGTTCAAAGGACCATTTTCTTTTTTATATCAGGGAGCTGATAATGATTATGGCTTTTGCTCAAGGACACTTCAGCTGAATCATGACCCTATAACGGGATTTCTGCTCCAACTCGACCAAAGTGCCTCTGTGTTAATGCATGCCATTGGATGCCTGAACGCCTGTGCACACATTTCCACTCAGATGTGTTATCCTCTTTAAGCATGAATCAGGTGGTTACGATCACATGAATGGTGCGAAATATAAAATTGAGGAAAGTGGTCGCTGTGACTATTTTTTTTCATCGCATTAAGGATTCAGCCAGTTAACATTAAAAATGTAGACGCTATTAACTCGCTTTCTCCGTCAGAAGTCAGGGAACGGGTCCTCAGATGGATAAAACATGTGTTCCACTGGTGACTTTATGTGGTATAGATCAACTTGAATGTTAATTACCTTCAAATAAGTGTCAATATCAGTGGCTGGTGTGGTAGAGATTCTTCTGTTTGATAGGTGGGAGATGAGAAATAAATTTGTTACTGTGCTTTGTATTCTGTACAGTTCTTCACAGAGTTACTAACAAGTGCTTGAAAGGCGAGGGAGCACTGTAATATACAGGGTGAGTGTGCGTCGTGCTCAGTTCCACTAACCCCCCCGACCTCTGCGACACCTGTGGGCAAGAGGGTGCATCTGGTGATAAGAGCATCCTGTTGCAAATACGGTATCTAACAAACATTCCTTTACACCACATAAGTCACGCCTCAGAGAAGTATTGCTTTCCCACTTCAGTGCAGCAGCAGAACACAGACTCAGTAAATTTCTATTCTGGTGATTTGTCAGTGATGCCAAACTCAGGGTCCGTCTGTCCATCTCAACTCAATTTGGGTGGTTATGTTGTTAGAATGGGTCATCTTTTAAACCAGAGCTCTATCCCCCATCTCGTCCTGTCCACATGTCAAAGTGTCCTCGTGCAGGACACTGAACTCCAAGTTGCTTGTAATCGTGTTCAAGCACAGCAATTTTTAGTGTGAATGATTGCGTGTTGAAGTGGGTGAATGGCACTGCTCAAGTAAAAGTGCTTTAAGACAGCTGTAACTGTAAAATTCACTGTAATTTATTTCAATTAGATTTATTTCTAATAGATTAACAATCAGAACTGATGTTTGTCTTTCTTTTCTTTCTTTCAATGCTGATTTCTTCTCTTAAGGTGAACCTAACTTAAGTCTAACACGAGAGATGTGTGCTTTCAAAGGAAAGCTTTGGAAACAGGGAAGACGGTGTTTCATAACAGGGAAAATTAAACAGCAATAGATAGGAATGGAGACATAGGGTCATTTTTTCCATGGACTGCTTGTGAAAGGCTATTTGAGTTCACTTCACTGACGGTTCATAATCAAGAGTCTGGTCGTGGTTTTACAGAATGTGCACTGTTGAATTTCTAACGGTCTAATTGTTATGGTTATCAGCGTGAAATGTCTTAATTTGGAGCCACGCGAAAAGACTCAGGGCAACTTTACAATCCTGGATTTGATGAAAGATGTAACCTGCGATCTAAGCTTGAGACAGTGGTGAAAAGAAAGAGCCGTATTGCCCTTTCCACCCATGCCCTAGAATTGTGACCCACATATTTGCTCACACACTGCCTTAGGTAATTGCATCGTTTTCTGAGCAGCAGCAGACAATAACAGGCCTGAAATAATTTGGTGATTCATTTGGAATTGTTGGAAAAACATAATTATGAAGAAATTTCAGAGTAGATCTACCTGGCAAAAGGATGTTTGCTTTATAGGTCGGCTTTGTCTCTGAAGGGATGCGACCACCCACGGTGAGTTTGTGCTGTGTGGTGAAAGTGTAATTACAGGGCATCTTTGGGCATGGCATCGTCACAACGTAAACATTGAATAAGTGGAAGAAAAATACTTAAAATATACCCTCTTCAGTAAGACTGATCTCACTTTATACTGAAATTGTTGCTAATCACTCAGTTATAGTTATAAATGAAACTAGCATAGACAATGTCGTCTTTATCCATTAAACCAGGGATTCTACCAAAATAGAAGCGTCCACTTTATGAAAGTAAAATGGAAATGACTCAGTACTTAGTCATAAAGGGGTGTTTGTGTTTTGTGTGCGGGTGGGTGGGTAAGTGTCTTCATATATGTGTGTGCGTCTTCTTTTTTCTTGCACACAGCAGGTGAGGACGTAAACTGCACTGTGACACGATTGTCCTATCTATGTGGAGAGCTCAGAGTGGAAGGGTTCAGCTGTTGCCCAGGGGAGGATTAGTGGGAAGCTGCTGTTTGTTTCAGACAGACAGTGCTGGTGGGAAAACACTGGAAGGGCTTTAATGACTTGTTTCTTTAGTTAGCAGGGCATTTTGCATTGTAAGAAAATGTGGTTTATGGTACCATTATTAAAAACATCCAGCAAATAGTTTTTTTTTTTCTTGCTCTGCTGCTGATTGAGGTCTGGAGCTTCAGCCAATGGTGCTCGATCGCTGCTAAATCACATGGTGCAAAATGTCCTTGACCTGAGCCTTAGACTGAAGAATGGTTATGTGTGAATGACGAACCATTACGTTTAAAAGGCTATACTCTTTAGTTCTCGGAGGATGAGTGTCTGATTTTGAAGTAATGCTCTTGTCTTTAAAGTTCTTGCTTGTTTATTACCAGAAAAGATCATTACAAGTGAGACCGGAGCCCCTTACTATCTAAAATGTGATTTGTTGGTATGATCACACGTCTGTGGAGAATTATTTACCTTTTTTCCTTTATGTGTAATGTCACTGGGTAAAAATGTTGATGCCAAAGATAAGCACTTGGCTAAGTATTGTTAGTCGTGGAGAATGAAGTTGAATCAGGCATCTCAGCTGGCACCGAGTTAAAAGCAGGAAGTGTATCTCCAGAAAGGTCGCCTGCCACTTCATTAATATTCAGTAGCCGGACAAATGGATTTCTGAGCTGTGTATGAAAAAAATCTCCCAGACCTGAAGAAAAAGGAAACCAGCAGCTTGATGGACATAGCTGCCTTGGTTGGGGGAAAGTAGACACCACACGCAGTTACCATGGGAACACAGAATGAACAGCAGTGCCACAGTCTAATTAATGACAGTCAGTGCTTCAGCAGAGGGCCACGGTGACATCATCAATACCAGCACCACAGATGTAGCTCAAGGCAATACGGCTTAATGTCTGAGTGATTATAAAAATAATACAATTCTTTCACTGATGTAAGTGGTAATAGTCTGGACGTGGATGCAAGACGCAAGGAAGACAACAATGGGCATTTATTATGTAGTGACGCCTGATTATGAGCACTAAATGTCAACTCATTATCCAATCGCATGACCTACATAAAAGAGCGGAACTAATCTCTATGTAGGCGGATGGTGAATAATGCAGTAAAATGTGGGAGATCTTTATGAATCTTAGATGTCTCACACTTGTTGGTTGCTGGCAAAGCAACAATTAACTAAGGAATAATATCATCACTATTATTATTTTTATGGTGCTATACTGAGTGTATACATTTATATGTGGAGTGACTTGATTTTAAAGATTTGTAAAAGTCCTCATTTCTTTGAGCTGTCACCAGTTGACTCATGAGCTCGTCACTATGGAGCAGGTTGATTCTGCGCGATGATCTCATTAAAAGTATCAGTGAAGTGTAGATATTTCTGGCATGACTGCACAGTGTGTCCAGCCCTACTTACACAAAACACACTATGGGTGTGCTGCTCATGCTTGTCAGGTTTTGTCCCCTTAAAACGAACCCTGGTGCGACTGCGACTACTGCAGCCTTTTGGCGAAGGCATGAATCTAAATCCTGCTGCTCACCAAACAGGAGTTGGAACCACGGATCTGCCTCCATATGAACTCTGGTGTTAACTTCTGGCCAAAATCGTGTTAACAGACCACACACAGGATGTGAACTTCGTCAGAATCTCTCTCGCTCTCTCTCTCTTTGCAGCAGTTTTTTTGTTGTTGGTCGACACAGTAGAGAAATTCCTGCTGTTGTTTTGACAGCTTGATACATTTCTTCACCTCCTGATGTGTGCTCCATTGGTAAAAATAACACCACATTAGGCTTGCATTGTTTGTAACTCAACAGACAGCACTCTTAAAGAGGATATGAAAGTTATGTGATACACTATACATCACATCAGTTGTTAAACTTGTTTGCGTCATGGCAGCATACCAGTGTGAGTGCATGACAAACCAGACTGCCGTTGTTTTATTCTGAATCTTTTGGGATCAGACTATTGTGCCACAGTACAAGTGTGAAAACTGCTTGCCTCACCGTAACTCTGGACCTGACTGCTTCTGATTAGCGAACACTCATTTACTTTTTTGCCAGACCGGTTGGAAAAATACACAGTGTCTGAGCCTGCAGGTACATACAGAAGGCAGTGGCAGAGCCAGAGTGTCTGCGTTTGTTAAATAATGATTTATGGATTTTCTCTAGAACACTGTATTAGACTTTTTAAATCACATAAAAGGGCCAGCTGAATTTCAATATACTATCCATCCATCTATCTTCTTTACCTGTTTATCCAACTTAGGGTACCGACCGGGGGCTGAATATTATGCTGAGGCAAGGTCTTCAGTCCATTGCCAGTCCACACACACACACACGCTTCACACAAAAAAACACTTTAAACTTTAGAACTGTTATTATGGGAGGAAACCAGAATACACAGAGAAAACTCATGCACACGCAGAAGATGCAAACACCTCGCAGAGAGGACCCCCGGTCCAACCATTCCAGCTATACAAGGCAAGAGTGCTGACCTCTACAACCACTGCAGCATAAAAATTAGAAGAAGAAGAAAAAAGAATTCAATGGACTACGTGGGTTTGGTAAAAAAATGTATTGCTCGACCAAAAGAAAATCTTCATGAAAGAAATAAATGTTGTTACTTTGCAGGGTAGAAAATCTCTAAATGGAGTTGCCTGTTCAGATATAAACTTTAGACCTTTGCCCCTCTCATCTGTATTTTTCTTCAGTGTCAAACTCAGACTAGACAGACTGGCAAATATGACTGTTCTTGCTTTATTGACTTCATGTTGCATGATATCTGGGTGCTGAAGGTCATTTTTCAAATGTCCTGTCCATCCTATCAAGCGTGTAGTTTTTAATGTATGTTTCTAAGTGCTGTTCATTTAAGCATGTATTTGTCAGCTTGTGTTGGATCTGATTGTCTGAATTCCTCTGTGGTTTTAGTTTAGTTTAGTTTAGTGTGGTTCTGTATGTCTGACTTTGTAAAAGAGATAATATTAGAATTTGAATAGTTTCATTGTTTGAGTTGAAACACCACAACCTTCTGGGGGCAAATAGCTTCTCCAGGTAGTTTCACTGTTTCATTTCTGTCGTTCATTGTCTTGGTTTTAGTGGTCACTCCGCTCTGATGCTGGATTGCAAAGTGAAAGCAGCGTGATTACCTGTGTCCTGATCAGACAACAACTAGAGTCCGGCTTTGTCCAACCTTACCTTCCACCTCATTGCCTGTGTTTTTCTTGACTGGTAAATATTTTATAGGAGAGAGAAAAACAGAACAAGAAGTGTGATCACACGGTGAGAGCTGCTCACAGAAAGGGCCCACGCTGAATGAATGTGAATTGAAAGCTGTGCGGTGCAGTGGGGGACCTCTGCGGTGCCTCGTGGCCTCACTCCGTCTGGTCTGGCTGAACTGAAACAAGCGAGGCATTTTCAACTTAAACAGGCCATGGAACATTTTCCTTCATTCGGTTCTGAGTTATTTGTCATTTAATTGCTTGATTTTAATCGTTTGGTTGGACGTTCAGCAGACACTATAACTGCTCAGCCATCACTTTCACATATGCAAAAATGAAGGACTCATTGTGTACAAAAGATATTTGTAACTTTGTGAATACACACTCTCAGTCCTCCAGTTATCTTATAATGGCTGCACCATAACACAAACACATATCCTGTCATTACAAAAAATTCAAGTGCTGATTGAGCGGTTGGAGCCAGAAATGTAGCTGGTGAGGCTGGTATAAGCCAGTGGAAAACATCAGAGGCTGGCAGGGTTTCTTTGTCTCCCTTTCTCAGTTAAACTAGGTATTATACTGATAGCACCCGATACAGTTAGGTAGTTTACAGACTCCTAAATGGCTACATTCAGGAATACACAGAATTTTTACTTCAAGTGAGAATTGAACCATTGTTTTCACAAGTACAACATGAACACCTCAGTAAAAATTGTGTCAAAAGTACAATATTGTTTTTTCTGGGAAGCATGAAAGGTAGGTAAAAAATAATAACTGGATAACATACAGAACATGGAAAGCTTTGAAAATGAAATGAAGGCTCTTGATATAAAACAGGTCAAGAAAGTCACATTACACTGGTAGTGTAATTTGAGCAGTTACTGTACTATTCTATACTATACTATACTATACTATACTATACTATACAACTATTTTGAAAGATTGCTGATATTCATTGTTTAATATAAAAAAGCTTCTATGAGTGTGCTCTGTAGGTGGTCGGTGCTAAAAACTGCAATCTCACAATAAATTATACATGTATAACTAATCTCAGCAATACATTTGCAGAAGCTTGCAATGTGACTTTACTTCAGTTGTTTATCAATAACTGAAGTTGTCACAAGGAAAAACTAAACAGGGATGTTCCATCATGTCGTTCAAGTAAGTATTGCAACCTGGATTACAGTGACACTGCTTTGATTAAAAAATACAGCACTAAACAGTGATGTTCAGGGAAACTGAAAAGGTAAATGCTTCCTATTCTTAGTCTTAGTCTTAGTCTTATTAAATATAATTTCTGAAACTGTGTCACTGATTATAATTACACTATTATTAAGAGATCCTAAATATCATAGTTAAAAAATAGGATTTTAAGGTTTCAAACAACCGGCTGTTTCGGTCAAGTCTGTTCGTGGACTGGTGGTTTGAGACCATTTCACACTCAGCACATGTTTATTGATTCAATCTGTTTTGTATTTTGTACATGACATTTGTAACAAAAAGTGCTAATCTTAACTGATGCACTGTGCTCATAAATTATTATTCTTGTTCGCACATATCTGTTTTCAGGGACACATGCCAGTGAAATCCTTGCACTTTCGAGGCCTCCTCCTGAGCCAGATTAGTCGTGAAAATCAGCACCACTACAACAGCTGCAGTCTGAATTGGCCGTGGGGAAAATGTGACTCATTATATTAAGATGGTCTTCGAGACGAGTGGTGTGCACATAAAGCATGGACTCAACGCTGTGCCTGATGTTCATGCACATCCGGGGAGAAATTTCCATCATAACATAGAGAAATGAGAAAGTGCCAGATGCAGCTCTTTAATTACTTTTTTTTTTTTTTTTTTAAATCATGTGCCTCAGAAAATTTTAGTCCACGTTGAATCAAGTCTTGTTTTGTTAGTAAGTGATAAAAAATTGTGTGTTTTGTTCAGAAAACCGCAAAACACATTGACAGGGATTTACAAATTCCGGTCACATGATAAAAGATTTAGACTAAGGTATTATTTTGTTATAAAACATCTTAAAAGTGGTTACCCTGACTTATTTTTACACGAGCTTGACGCGGACATGGAATAATTCAGTCGTCGCTGGTAGTGCTCGCAGTGAGTGAACACTGCCAACACTCGCACTCTCCAGTATGAGGAGCTTCATTCGTCGAGTTGAGAACATGCACTTAAGGCTCTCTGATGTCTTAGATGAACCTGTCAAAGCAGTTGATTCTCATGTGCTCCGTATGCTGCACACATGACAACTGGCATTCATCACAAGATGTCTTTCCATCAGGGTAATGCATCTGCGCCATTCAATTAAAAAGAAATGATGTGAGGTGGAAAGATGGGAAAGCATCAAAGTCTTATCTTGAAAACTGTCTTATAATACACAGTGTTAAGGTTTTATCTGACTGTCAGAGACTAAAAGCCGTCTCAGGATATTCAACATTACAACAAAGAGGCAACAAAATTTTAAAACAGTATATGACAGTATACACTTATTAAACATCAATACCCAAGCTTTATTTATTTATTTTTTAAAGTGAGTAGTACACGGTGAAAGATGCTTTAATGGAATAGCATGTTAGACTCTTCTATTCATGACATTATAAGATATTTATTTAGAAATAACTAAAAGCAAAACTTTATAAAGTAGGTACACTTTATTACATTTGACCTTCGGTTTACTATTGTATAATAATTAATGACCAATAAGCATACATTACCATTTAAAATAGTCTTTATTGAAGAAACTGTGATTTTTTTTTGTTTGTTTTGCATAGCAAACCTTAAATCCTTTATTCAACTCAATTTCATTTCTATTTCACCAAATATAACAATCATTTCTAGACACTTTTATATAGAAAAATGTAATCATGAATAAAATTATAGGCCACATATTTAGCAATAAACTCTACATCAGGAATGCCAAACTCATTTTCATTCAGAGGCAGTATATACTGACCATTTTGATCTTGAGTGGGCCTTATCTTTCAAATTGTAGCACAGTAAAATGTCAATAACAACAATTCCAGCAACAGGAAGGTTGGCAAACTTCTCAAGGCGCCATATTTTTTTTTTTTGCAGCGTACAGTAGAGCAGCACAATATATCACAAATTTATTCAGCATTCACAATATACATATTGCAATAGATGGACTGAACTGCTTGCAATAAGCGTGTATGCTATG
Organism: Lipophrys pholis; assembly: GCF_963383615.2. Taxonomy (NCBI): domain Eukaryota; kingdom Metazoa; phylum Chordata; class Actinopteri; order Blenniiformes; family Blenniidae; genus Lipophrys; species Lipophrys pholis. The sequence continues at coordinate 8,959,325 of NC_137634.1, read as the reverse complement.
TCAACATTCATTCATTCAGTGAACATTACATCAACATATTGATTCCCTTATTTTAACATGACCTGGTGGCATCAGGCCAGAAGTCAGAGGCAAAAGGGATCAAGGATAAATAACTGAATGCTTCTGATATGCTGCTGCTGGTGGGAACTGCGGACGCATATGTGATCAACATAAATAAATTAATGAATAAATGAATAATACGGTGCAGTTGATTCTGGTTGATTGGGTTCAAGAAGAGACAGGGCACCGTTACTTGGAAGTATGTGTCCCCAAAGCACAAAGAAATCAACATCATTTTACATTATTGCATATCAGCATGCATGTGTTCAGAGGTTCACCCTCATAGAGTATATATTTGACGCTAAAGGCTCAGGTATCAGTGTTGTTATGTCTGCTACTGTGAATAACTGAATAAATTAGAAACAGGAGCGATGCTATTTTCATTTATGCGCATAATATTTGAGCCAGACTGGACCCTCTTATGGGGCAGTTTTGATCATATAATTGACCTCATGAATACAGCCGCAATCAACATTTTCTTGTTGTGTTATTTAGATTGATCAGGTTTGTAGCAGTAAGGTTCACCACCTAACATGTCAGCTCAATGAAGTATAAAATCAGTAGCAGTGGCTGCTCGAAACAACCAGTACACTCGGTGGAGACTGCACAGTTTAGATTAACTCTGCATTGGCCCAACTAATGTACTGATAATTATGACAATCATAAAGTGATAGGAATGTTAGCAGAGTCTAAAGTTTTCTCGTTGTTCTTATCGGAAAGTAAACAGATTGTCTTCGGCGCTCTCTTTTCAGTGGGTTTGGAAAGTCTCAGCTTGTGGCTTCACGCCTGCATCTGTGGCCATTTGTGTTACGATCTGACAGCAGCAGAAATATTTGGAGCCTGTCCATTATGAAGCTCTTGAAATTAGTCATGCAGACTGCTGACCCACATTTGGGACTTCATCTGAGAAAGAGAGCTACCAGGAAGTTGAAAAAAAAAAAAAGAGAAAGAGGGAGACAAACCATGGGAAGTGCATGGGGAAGTGAGGGGAGGGGGGGGGGGGTGTTGTTTAACTTATTGGGGGGGGAGGGGGGGGTGCTTCACTGTCAAATTTAAATGAATGGTTTACAAACAGGGTCAGACTGGCTAATCTGCTCCGTCCTGTTGGCAGGGAGGAGGAGGCACCCTTACCTCCTGCATGTGCGTTTCGCCTTACTGCACCAGCAGTACCTGGAAAGAGTCATTTTCCAACCCTGTCAGCTCCAGCCTGACGTTTCCCCTCTGGACTTTTCTGTATTTGCCCAGTTCGTTTTAGAATTAAAGAAGCTCCTCTACCTGCTGCTTCACTGCCATTCACACATTTCCACGCAAACATCACACCTGTAAAAATACATGATGATGACATTTCATGTGTGTGTGTGTGTGTGTGTGTGTGTGTGTGTGGGGGGGGGGGGTTATTATGCATTTTAGCACGTGTTGAAGATTACAAATGTACCCCACCTCCCCTCTCTTACTCCCTCCTCCCCGGTCACCGCAGGTTTCTTTCGCCTGCTCCTGCTCGCTGCCGTCGTTCGCCGAGTATTGAGCTACCAGCTGACCTACTTTCTCTCCGCCGCTCGGTCCTGTTTACAAGCCGCTGCCAGCGGAGGATGTGGAGCGCAGTGCCTGGAAAATACACGGACACGACCCCGCAACTGGAAATACACCCCGGCCCGAAAGAGGGAGAAAGAGGTCTTCTTCCCTTTTAGAAATAAAAATTAAAGAAAAAACTAGGAGTGTCGACGCGGCGATTAATAACGTTGTTAACTTAAGGCGTTGTTATGCAATTCAAGTCGCTCCGTCACACGCCGCGTTAGTTGCGCTCACCGGTTTTTTGTTTTTTTAAATGGATTTATTATGCCGTAGTTTTCCAATGGAAATGCACGGATCGGTCAAAGTTGAGAGTGGATCTATATTTCTGCTGGCAGGCCGTCTTCCAGGTAGGTGAGATTTAACTTAAGCTCGCAGATGAGCGCAACAAAAAAAAGAGAGAGAGAGAAATGCTGTCACGTTAATACCGTGCGCCTCCTGTTTATACCGTCAAAGTTCACCGGTGGCCTCTTTTTCCTCAAATGATAGTAAAGATGGGACCGACGTGACCACACAGAGTCAATCGTGTTCCGCGATAACACACTGTGTGGGTTAAAGGATTTATTCCGGAGTCGATATTAGACAGTGTTATTTGTTCCCAAGCGCTCTTGAACGCCGCTTACTTGTTTTCAGCTCAGAGTCATCAAGTGCCCTGGTTACAAGGTTGAAATCATCTATTTTCTCCCCCCCAATTTTTGCCATTCTTGATGACATCCCTGGAAATAGAATCAAATTAATAAAGAGGAATTTCTTCATTGGTTCCCTTTAAGATGTTAAATGTCACAGGCAAAAAGAAAGAAAAAAAAAGCTTAAATAATTTCTCAGTGAGCTTAGGTCAGTCTGATGTTACCTAACCTGGCAGCTTTAAGGCTGCAGGAGTTCATATTTCTCTCACTAACTCCCCCAGTTTTCTTGTTCACAAGGCCTTTGGGGGGCTTCTATGGGACTTCTGGGAAAAACGATGGCATGGGTACTTAGTATTTACCCTGTACATACTGGGAAGTTGAAGGGTCACTGGGTGCACTCATTGGCCTTCCCACAGTTTTTTTATTTGTAGGTGTGTAACCCATAAAAGTGTTTCCTGTTTCCTTATCACTTAGAGTGTGCTCTATGTTCACCAGGAATAGCAACAGTAAACAGAGTCCCCCCCCCCCCTACACCTGGGGAAACATCTTGTCAGCAATAAAGTTGGCCTGATTGTACTTTCATTATGGAATTCTGTTTGCATATTCATAATACTGCATTTGTGATTTATTCCAGTGACATAGCCAATAAACTAGTCAATTCATGTCTGATCTTGTATATGTTCGAGATATATTTGCAAGGTGGTTTTAAAACAAAAAGAAATACTAAAATATTCATGCAAATAGTTATATTTTTCATTTAAATTCATTCTAAGCTTATACAATCAGGCACGCTGAAACAAATGTTCCCAGATTGACAGAAACTAAGCCTGTCCAGGCCGCGGCCAGTGTTTACCTGACAGCTTGAGCCTTCGGCTCAGAAACAGCTGCAGGTAGAGGTAGTCAGACAGTGTAAACTTGTAGATGAGCCTCAGTGTGACATGCCTCCCAGTTGGATTAGCAGTTATCTTGAACTCGTCTTTCACCACAAGAGCAGCAGAAACAGTACGTTCTGGCTCGGGCTTTAAATACCACAGTGCTTTTAACGAAGGATGTTCTCTCTCAGAAGACTTAGGGTATTTGGTCTTTTGTGACATATACAACATTTACAAATGTTGATTATAGTGTTTACAAATCGTTGTTGTTTGCTTGATCTTTAATTGTTTGTTAACTGAAATTCGTTGCAGATTTAATTGCATTATCATTATTTTGGTTTTATTGCTCAATAGCAGTTGGAGTATAGCCTTCTCAAATAAATCATCACCTCTACCTCTTAACAGGATATTGTGTTAATGCACAACAGATTCTTTAAACAGACGCAATGCATCTGAAACAGTATTATTTCAGGATGAGGAACGACTGGTATTTGAAATATATATGACACTTATTTGTTATTTGAATTATACAATATCATTGATTTGAGTGAGTATTACATACTGTTTCAGCTGTAAGTCTTTTATTAAGAAAGGAAATGGAAGGCCTTAAGCTTATTTAGGAAAATTAACATTAAATCAAACAGATAAGTCAAAGCACTTCTTTTAAGTATCGATCTTCAATTTCCAATATTTAAAAGTCTGATCTCACAGCCTCTGGGTATAGATATTAGGAAAATATCTGAAACTGTTGATTATTCATGCTTTCAGTGCCAGTCCAACAAATCCCAAAGTAACTCTTTAATATTCTAGTTAGGATTAAGGTTATACTTTTAACTTTAACATTTGATCAATTTTGACACAATTTAATGACACAAGATTTCTGATCTTTGGTTTTCCTGACTGAAGATGTAACGAATGAATGAACTTACAGGCATAACAAGTTTTTATCTCAATTGATGATAATGAATTATAATGTCTGAATAGGGAGTGGTTGATATTGATTATTTACATGAAAATAAAATGCAAATAAATAGTATGTACATATGGGCATATGGAAAAGGTTTAATTCCATATTTACTAAATATGAAGGGAAACTGATAAAAGCCTCGAGTGTTTTTATTTTGCTTGATGCACACAAGCAATTAATAAAGTTGCGCATGCTATCAAAGATGTATTTTTATGTAGATTTCCTCCATTGTGAACTTCAAATCAAGGATAACAGAACACGCTTGTAGCGTCTGGTATATTTTTTGAACTTTCTTTTTTATTTTTACAAAATAACAGCTTCACAACAGAAGGATGGTGAGACAGAGGTCACGTGCCTTTTTGAGATAGTAACACCAATACACAGTTGAAGAGGAAACAAGGGCCTTTCAAATGTATTTCAACGCTATGGAGGATTATTGTGTATCTCCAATGACAGACGAGCTGCGTGACTACAGCCATTTATTTCTAATTAACACTGTTATCGGTTTTGGCTGACAACACTGATTTATGTATTAGAATACGGGTAATGTATACGAATTACTCAAGATATTACTTTTAGCTTGAAGGTAAAAGTGCAGACGGCGCACATGTTGCTTTCTCAAAACATTTAGGCTTTTTATTGCCTCTAATTACCTCTCGGAAATGCGTACAGCCTTTCAAAGAACTTTGCAATATAATAAGTTGGTCATGCAATCATGAAGTAATTAATCTTCATGGTCATTCCCCATTACAGCCTGTTTACTTATTGCGTTGCCGATGAAGTTCAAGTTGTGCGTACTGCCTTATGTCAAGAGTTCAAGTTTCTTCTTAAAGGCTTTAAATACCTGAAGGCACGAGTGTAACCAGAGGCTGATGTATTTTAGCTGTTAACCTTGCAAGGTGTGGTTTAACCTCAATACATCTGAAGAATGAGGTTTTATTTTACATGGCTTTGCAGAAGCAAGATATGCAAGTTGATGCAGCAAACAGCAGTTTCCTACCCTATTCAAAGTTAGATTTCAACAATTATGGCTTAGAATCAGATTCTTTTGGGAACATTTGTCTTTTTCTATTTCACTTCCAGCATGGTAGACAAACATTTGACACTTTCTCACTGTAGCAGCATGAAAGTACATATTTTATGGTTTCAGTCTCTCACTGTAAACACGTCAATGATCTAAGCGGCAGGTTGGCAGTATGTGCTCGGACGGAGCTACAGCAAATGCAGAATTCATGTTTCTGATTAAGCCTGAGTGTTTCCCTCAGCAGTAGCAATCGTTTTTCTTTCTGACCATTTACCATCAATTTGGGAAACATTAAAATGGTAATTGCCCAGCCCCCCAAAAATTGAATTTTCTCATAGAGTTTAGATGTTCAATCTTGCATTGTTAAACATTCACATGACTCCACGCTTTTTCTTTTTTTTTCGCTACTCCTTTCCTCTTGTGTTTGAGTAAGGGGTGGGAGGGAGGAGGAGCTGCTTTATTTACATGAATTAAGACCTAAATGGAAATTTCTGTCTGCATTAAATATCCTGGTTATTCCAACCCACCTTGAGCTGACTAAACCGAAGGAGGGGTGCGAGTGTATGCGTCACTGAGGGGGTGTGAGGTTATAGAAGACCTGGATTGCGTAAACCCAGTGTTGGGATCTGACGGATTCATGTTGAACGATATCAGAAAAACCAACAACTTCTGTTTGCTGAACTGGCAACTTCGCATCCCACTAAAATTAAACCTTTAACAGGGAGAAGACCTAATTGGCAACACCCATGTTTTCGCATGCTTAAACTACTGAGAAGTTGATTACAATCAGATAATGTGTGACTAAACAGTTCTGCTAAACCTTGACTGGTGCTGATTGAGTTCCTGGAATTTGTAAACGTACATTATGTACCACACCTCTGCTATACCGTTCTCATAATAACAGGAATACCATTGTGTTCTGGTTGGCTTCACACGTCTTCTTCCAAGTCATTGCACCTGACTGATGCAGGAAAAAACACGCTTAAAGTCGGCACATAACGCTAGGAATGTGTATTACCGTTTTTTTAAGCCCACATAATTTGTTAGTGGTCATTGTTTTTTGCAAATAATACAGTAGAATAAACTCTTTGCAGAGTAATCGGCAAAGATTTTGCTGGCGAATAAGTGCCGTTCGAGAAGAGTACAACACGAGCACAACAATGCGTTAAAGAGCTGCGACTAATTTGAATTGATTGATTTTTCTTTAGAGCTTTACGTTTCATAAAAGGTAGAGATGGCAGGGAAAACGCTTTTTCTCCGAACAGTGGTTACTTTGGTTTTTGATTATATTAGCCGATTTGAAAGCTTGAATTTCATAAATGAGTCTTACTGAAGATGGTGCACTCTTTTAGAATCTGTTAATACATTTGTCTCCCGACTGAAAACGACATATTTTCAGGCCAAAAGCTTGTACAGTACCATCGCTGGATCTGATCACAGCTGACTGAGTAAAAAGCAGGGTCCACTCTTGATCCAGTTTACAAAAGGACACTCGCTCTCTCTCTCTCTCTCTCAAACACACACACACACACACACACACACACACACACACACACACACGATCAATTTCGAGCCACCAGTTAAACCTAACAAGCACGTAATTGGGGCTGTGGGGGGAAGCTGGAGTAAAGACGACACACAAACACAGGCAAAACATGCAAACTCAAACTGTGAGGAGGAAGTTCCTGCCATATTACTTCCCTGTAAATAAAGTATTTATGTAATCATTATGGATGCATTTCTTCGTCATATAGTTTGGCGCATCAGCATAATAAATTCCTATAATAAAAGGCCTTGTCATAATTATTTAATGGCAGGATGATGCAGGCAAAATTAAAAAAAAAAAAAAAAAAAAAAAGTCATTAAATGTAATTAAGCTATTTAAATTAAGGAAAAATATGGTTGTTCCTTTTTGTCACTGTCTTTACATCAGATGGTTGAAACTGGTTGCCCAAGAAGATGTATCGTACATTCTGTTCCTCACATGGAGGAATAAAGTGTATGCATGGACGTGTGGAACATATTCAGTTGTGCTTTTAATGTTTGGGAGTGAATACAGGGCTTGTGTTGTGTGTTTGTGGTTGTTTAAGGCTTCTCTCTGTGAGTTCTTAGTTTGGTTTATAATAGAGGTGCCTGCTCTATGTTGTTTAAGCTTCTCATACACAAAGGATGTGCAGAAGGTGGCTGTTCAGCACTCTTCTTTTTATATGCTGGGTTATCAAAGGAGGTGTCAGCTTCAGACATTTTTCTAGGTCAGGGGAGCTCCTCCTGTGCAAAAACACTTCTTTAGTGATGAAGTACTTCACCCAGGTGAAGATGGCTTATTCACTTGCCATTGCATTATTAATGCTTCTGCAGCAACACATAGTAAAAAAAAAATGTTTGTCACAGATAAATAGAGGATCTTTCTAAAGTTTTCAAGTAGAAAACCTGGATTTTTCTCCTTTAACATGAGTTTTCTCTTTAAAAAACTGTTTATTTTCAGGGTGCCTTAATCAGTATTCTCTCTTTTTATTTTTCCTCCAGGATTTGGCACAACTTCGGTGGTGTGGAGGGAAACCAGTTTGTGGTAGTTTTTTATTTTTAAAAGAGCCTTCAGTCGAGCTCAGCACGGATGGGACTTAAAAGACTTCAGAAAGGGCCTGGTGGGGAGAGGGTGTAAACATGGACAACCTTTCTGATTTCGGTGGTTCCTGTCCGTCCACCCGCAGGGAATGGGAGTAAGTATCTTATAAAGCCTGCTCTGAATTCACTGTGCTTGTTTGTGTGTACGGATAAAGAAATACTTCTGAATTCATGTTTCATGTGTCAAATGTAATCTAAAAATGTCAACTAAATGGAAAAGTTCCTTTTCCTCAGAATGTAATTTATCCATTTATCGTTTTTATGTGATTTCTCGATTTTCATGCTTTTTCATTTTTATGGGTTTTGAGTGTAGAAATAACTTAAACAGCGAATTCAACGTCATTTAAACACACCACTATTGCATGTCCGCATGAAATTCATGTCATTTGTTGTTTGGTTACATGAGGCACAAGCATTTCTAAAAAAGACTATACATTATTATGCATACTTTAAACTCTCAAGTTTATATGGAGGTTTCTGATTGTGATTAGTAACACAGGCTTCTTTGTGGTGATGATGTGAAAAAAAAACCAAATTCAGATTTTGTAATCTTCCTCATTGTTTTGTCCCATCGTCATTCACTGCTGCTGAATGAAGCAGCGATTGGCATTTCTTTGAACATTCAGCCGAACACCACAAGAAGGCCATCTTCAAAATGTTCACACTTATTGTTCGACCTAAAGCAGCCGAACAATGGCTCCGTGTTTTGCGCAGACATTATTTGTGTGGAGCCAAGATATCAGGCTGGATGTCTGAGAAGCTGCTATCCAGTCCATTTTTAGAAAGGTGATTACTTACTTTTAGAGCGCTGGATGACGACATGGATTGAATACAGACTTATAGAGGGATGAGACAAAAGAGAACAAGTTATTTTATTTAATGAGCAGATTTTTAAATGTGGAAGGCATGTGAGTTTCCAGCGGCTGGAGAAATCTTGCTCACGTCTGGTGGTATCTGTACAAACGCAGATGTGATTAACTGGACACAATGCTTCTCTATAGTTTATTGTTCTAATGTCGACCAGTAGGTACAAATACAAGCATGCTTTTTATTTCTGGGCCAAACTTTCTTTATAATGACGAGTGCATTTGCGCCGATAGTGTGGTAGCATCACAGTGGATGTGGTGTCTGAAATAATTAGGTCAGAACTATAAATCTAAACTATCATATGATCGTAGTAAAAATCAAGTTACAGCTCATCTTCAACCTGCACCGTTGAGACAAAATGTTCTGATTTCTGTACATGTAAAATTACATTTAAAATTAGATTAGAATATTACATTTACAGAATTGTCTACAGAGGAAACCTTATTTCAACCTTATTCTATACACTGCTGATTCTTTGCTCCCTAGAGTATCGGTGGATTCACTTTCTTTGCAATCAGAGTTAGATAGTCACTTTTTTTAATTAAGTTGCGTTTGAAAGTAAGTAGACCTGAACGCGGCTCCAACAACACGCCACACTCTGGTTAAAGTCTCACTAAAGTGATGCTGTTTATAAGTAACATTCAGCTTTATGACTGTTTATCATAGTGGCCAGTGATTAACTTGTTATACTATCTCAATTCCATTCATACTGTTATGTTTGTCAGATAGTAACCAGCAGTGATGTGTCAAAAAGCTAAAAATAAGGTTTGCTCTCCTCTCCTTGTCAAGTAGCTCGAAATAAAACTTTACAGGTTAGACCTGCTGCCGTTCAACACCAAACCACATGACCGTTTATACGGCAACATAAAACAGAAATACAAGTTTGGAGTGGGTTGTTTACATGTCACAGTGACCTAGTAAATGTTGGACAAACCTGTGAGACTAACTGGGATAGCAGGTTCCTCTAAAAGAATCGTGACATCGGAAAGCGGAAAGTTCATTCTGCTTGTGACGGACGACTGCCGATGTCTGATTGGTGCTAATCAGTGACTGAGCTCTCGTCTCTCCGCACATCCTGGAACCCGAGATGCATGTTAATACTCGCAGGCCTGTTATAAAGCACATACTTTGACAGGTTGTAGGAAAAAGCACAGGGGTGAATGATCTACTTCAGTTTAGGTCTCTCTGAGTTGTACTGTATGTGCTGGACTTGCTGTTTCACCCATCATGATTTACTTGGACATTTGAATACAGCAATTTTCTTTTTTGTCACCTGGTTAGTACCTCCTGTGCGTTCCTCGACAGAGTTTCAAACCAAATTACGTCCATCCATCCACCTTTTTACCCTCAGGGTTAGGTCATGGGGGGCGGGAGCCTGTCATAGTTTATGGGCGGCACTGAGGCAGGGCACAGCCGGTACACGTTTCCAATCCACCACAGACATTTTAGATTCACCAAGCATCCTAATCAGCAATAATCAGACGTTGATGTGATGTGAAGTTGTTAAAGATACATCTGTCTTTTTTTCTGTTTGCAGCACCAACAGCTGCGTGGACGATTTAATGGATGAGGATGAGAAAGACAGGATAAAAAGGTATTCAGTTCTGTGCGTGTTTTTACACCATTGTGTGTGTGTGTGTGTGTGTTTGTGTGTGTTTGTGTGTGTCACATCCAGATGTTAAACTTGTTCAGTTGCAATTTAGCTAAACTCGTTTAGAAAAGCACATATGGAAGGCGCACATATTGGGTGTTTGTCAATCATTAGTAGAATAAACTTGTGTCAAGACGAGGCTGAACTGTGAGAAAATAGCTTAATCTGTTTGATGAGGATAATGCAAAACGACACGCTTTTCAAAAGGAGGAGTAGTTTTTGTCTTCTCCTTTCTCTCTGGTCTCGATTAATATCACACGGCACTCGTAGACGTATCACAGTTTGAAGATGAACTCCGTAATGCTTTAGTTCCATTCTCATTTAATCGTCTTGTGAAGTTTTCCGGGAGTTATTTTCATATTGTCACAAACCGACTCAACGTCTTTGGCGACAACACAAATAAACAACTAAAAACACGGACGACTGATTAATGCAAAACGAAGAGAACAGGTTGCGAACCACAAGCAGACACATTGCTAGGTGAAACAGAAAGCCTCTCAGAGAGCAGCTTTTATTCAGCCTTGATGAACCAGATCAGATAAATTAGATGTTGACTCTCCCACGTCACAATATAAACGGCAAAGGTATGAAAAAAAGTGGAATTTTATGTTGTAACCAACAACAATGAAAGAAAAGGTTGTTTTATAGATGCGTAGTTCAAAATAGGACATATGTCTTGTGTTCTGTGAATATCTCCCTCCTTTTTTAGATTAATCAGTATTTTTATGGGATTATTCACCTAATCTGTTTTTATTGTGTTTCTTTTTGCACCATCTGTTTTTTTTTTTTTTTGTAACAAAGCGTTCCCACAGATTAAAACAAATCTTTTACATTTCATGACAATGTCGCTTTAATCTCCCCTCTAATTGCTCCACATTGTCCTGATGGATGATTATTATATTCTCAACCAACCGTTATTTCCTCCGTTTGTGGCTTGAGCTGGATAAATACAAGTTTATCCAAATTCTCTGTAATGAGGGAGTTTTTCCCTCGCATTTCCACCGGTGTCTGATTATTTTTGCTGTCGTTTGCTTCAGGGCATCCCGTAACAAGTCGGAAAAGAAAAGACGGGACCAATTTAATGTGCTTATCAAGGAGCTATGCACCATGCTGCAGGGTCAAGGTCATCCACGCAAAATGGACAAATCCACCATATTGCAGAGGACCATTGATTTCTTGCAGAAACAGAAAGGTGAGCAGCTGCTGTGTGCATACGACACGCGTTCTCAGTTTCATCATTTACATACAGCAAGTCTTGATCATTGTCTTTCCCTAAAACCCGCGTCTGTTTCAGACATCACTGCACAGAACGACACCTGCGACGTGCGGCAGGACTGGAAGCCTTCGTTCCTCAGTAATGAGGAGTTCACTCAGCTCATGCTGGAGGTAAGGCTCGGGAAGACGTGTTTGTAGCACGGGCAATTCATACTCGACTCATACTGATCAGAAAATAAGAGCAAGCTTTCTGCCTATAGCTAAAAACTCATGGAAAGATCATGTGTGTTTTATGTATTTTCATCCCAATTATTTTGTCAGTTATTGAATTGCACGTATTTTCCAGAAAGAGAGGCAGAACTCATACAGTTTCAATAGGCAGGTAGAAGAAAACAAAATCCATCGACATATAAATATACTTTTTGCTCCACAAATAGAAACGGTATGTGATATTTACACTGCTTATTATTGTGTAACACTAATGATCTCTCTGTACAAACTTTTTCCATCTTCATTCAGGCCCTTGATGGTTTCTTGGTTGCGTTAACTACAGATGGCAACATCGTATACGTGTCTGACAGTGTGTCCTCACTCATTGGCCATTTACCGGTAAGTGGCAGAGCTTGAATTCATCTCCTCATTATCGTCTGTCCACAACATACCGCCAACATAGATTTGAATAATTTCTATTTATTATCAGATGCAGGTCATTTACTTGTTTACCATCAAAGACCGGCCCGTATTTGACGTCACCTGATCTAATTTCTATCTCCATTTATAAAGAATATTGCTTTAACCTTTACATTTTAGTTTTTTTCATTGACATAAATGAGTATAACTTATATTATTCTGGACATAGCCGGGCTGAAAAGTGCCCTCAGCTCTGAGTGTATCTGCAGTAACTCCCTTTGTTGTGAACGGTTCTCCAGTGTGTGACGATTGCTGTGACGAGACTGACTGTCATTCTTTATTCTCCTCCACCAGTCGGATATGGTGGACCAAAACATCTTGAATTTCCTCCCGGAGCGGGAACACGGCGAGGTGTATAAGCTGCTATCATCCCACATGCTGATGACTGACCCCATTGCTGCTGACTTCCTTGACAGTGAGTGTCCTGCTGGGCGGGCTCGCTGCACACACTGTGTCTGGGTCATCGTGCCTGAGAGTGTCGGAAGCCGAAAGGTTAAAGCCTGTAGATTGTCTCTCAATTCTGGACATCAAAGGTTCCGTGTATTGCAGAAATACTGCACACATGACAGACAGTATCTTTTTTTTTTCCCCCCCTCAGATGTGGCATCAGTCTCTTTTTTTAGTCTATTTCAAAGAATTGTTTTATATTCAAAACCTACTTTACACTGTTGATATTAACCTTTAGTTTCACAACACCTCTGTAGACTGAACTCTTTTATATAGAGCAGGTTCCTGCATTGGGGTCTGCAGTTTATTGGATTGCTGATTAGTGTGTAACTATGTTTAGACCTTTTGCTAATAATAGGAGCAAGCTTAGTATGATAGTTAAGGCGTTAAATCACTGTTATGTTAACTGGGTAATCCAGAGCAATGTAGTATGGGAGGTTTAGAACACTGACCTTAATCCTGTGTCACTATTGGGCTTTTCTGGTTAAGACAGGGCATTAGTTGCAAGTATCTCACCCTTTCCTCAGACATTAATAGCAAACAATTGCAAAGTCATGCAGGCTGTGATCTATATCTCATCTGAATTATGATACTGAAATTAATCTTTTTGATTTATGATATTAAAAAATTTAATTCTGGTTTTATTTCCTAACTTCACTAATAATGGCAATTCTATTTATATATAATGCGATTTAATAATACAGGAACAAAGGCTATTGTAGTGTTACATCTCCCCTTGTGTGGGTCAGGGGTCCCCCCTTGCTTTTGATCTTTGAAAGGAAATAATGAAAAGAAATATTTGGACTGTAAAACTAGGTATTTTGTGAAAACTGTCATTTCTTTTCCTGAATTTGTTGTGAATACAATGAAGATGAATGGAATTTTTAAAATAACCCTTAATGCAAAACCATAAATTTAATAAAAAACCTCTCACGAGCCCAAGTAAAGGTATGATTCTTATTGCCTTTAACAATTATTTTGTCTAATTTTAAACAGCTTTATGAGGAGGGGGGAGCATCCTCCCACACTTAAACGATCCTCCCACCCAAAGAGCTTTTTGTTGATCTTGTAAATGTTCATAGTAGATTTTCATGAAATTCAAGTCTTGTGATCAGTGTACAAGTTAGTAAATGTTTTCACGCCACCGAATTCCTTTCGGGACGCTGGGGCATGTACTTATTAACTTTGCCTGTCAACACATAAATTAGTTCGGGTGACTCTTTAGACATGTCTTTAATTGCATTTGATGATTACATACCTGAATGATTTCCTCATAGCCCTTCTCAGCCATTGTAAAAACAAAAATCACTTCATTATCAAGCACTGAAATATGATTAATATAATATTATACACAATATGGAGCATCCAGAATATACTTTTATTCCCACTGTACACTACTATGCACACTGAACCATGTCATTAACAAGCTTGATGATGTTTTGCACATGAATTTGTGTATGATATTAACTATGTAAATTTAATCTGCTGTTCTCAGGTGAGGCACATATTGAATTTTGCTGTCATCTAGCCAGAGGTAACATAGACCCAAAGGAGCCACCTGTATACGAGTATGTTAAGTTTGTTGGAGATTTCAAGTTTCATAACAATGGTAAGAATTTGTTTTTGATTCTTTAAACATTTACTGAATTATTAACACGTTTCAGATCCTGTAAATGTAGCCTTTTCATATGAAATTATAAAGACAATTCTTGTTTGTCTCGCAGTGCCTACACCTTCTTGTAACGGGCTTGACCTGTCGTTACCAAGAAGCCTGCAGTCATCGCTGGAGGAGCAGGTCTGCCTCATTGCTACTGTCCGATTAGTCACTCCACAGTTTTTAAAGGTAAGGCTGGCTTGGATTGTAACACTTGGGTCTTTGTTTCTTAATCTGTGTTGCCTATGTTTGCCGTCGTTGCGTTGAAGAGAGAACGTCATGCAGCACAGAGAGCGGTCACGATGTGCATGGCAACAGTATGCGAGAGGAATGCTGTCTGAGGACAGACACACCGCGGTCCATACTGACTCCCATCGTGTCACACACACTCTCTCTGGAAATGTCTTCAGGCACACAGACTCAGAGAGTCACATTGTGTACCTTTCAGGTTATTACATCACAGCGAGACATCTGAACCAAGAGGCGCTCCACGGGTTGAAATCTAAACAACCATTACTTGAGAAGTAACCGCTGAAGCCTTTTTGTGCACTACACTTAGTGATTTGAGATATATATATATATATAATTTTCTTTTTACAAACTTGAAAAAAGGAATGCATTTAATGAAGGCTCAGGCAAGGTTTCCTTCTGTTGTTTGTTAGCACTTACAGGAGTGCAGTAATAATAATGGTGTGTAGCATCGGCGAGTGCCATTAAAATCCTGCTTGTTCAGAGGAAGCAGATCTATTGGACAGGCGTCAGCTCTCTCCTTCTGCTCAAATCAAAAATGTAAATGACAACAATGATTTCACTGATTGGCCAGATGGAGTGACTGTAACAATAACCTTCAGACTAAATTACACAAAAATTTATTTTTTTTCCCGACCCAAGACAAATAAATTAGTTTTCTATCGGCTGCCTTCGATGTGTGACAACAAAACACATTTCTTACAGTTTCTCCTGCACATTGCTTTCAGCCGTCAGATGCTTCTGTTCATATTAGATTTGCATATCCAAGGTTGCAGGCTTACAGCAAATTCTGAACTGGTAGTCTCTTTGAGGCTGACAAACAAATATACTAACATGATTGTTTTTGTCAGCGGTTCCTGACCTTTGTTCTGTGAAGCCCCCAAGAAAGGCTGATGACCCCCTTTCCAGTGAAGCCATTTAGCCGGCAGAAACAGTCACTCTTGCAAATATACTAAAGCATGTGCATGTCTAAGGCCTCGAACCCGAGCCTTGAACAAATCGAATGATTTGAAATAATGACTTTTCAGTTTGGTTTACGCAGGAGAGGGAAAAATATTTGGGAAATTGATAATTTCTCACTGTGCTGTGAAATTCTAACGGGACTTTTCCACCCTGTTACTTCTTTCAGGATTTGTGTAATGTGGACGATCCTTGTGATGAATTCACTTCCAGACACAGCCTTGAATGGAAGTTCTTGTTCCTAGATCACAGGTAAAAAAAACAAAAACCAAACTTTTAAATGCTTATCTTCTATATCAATCACTTTATCCAACGTATCCAAAAAAAACTTCTTGCTCATAAATGTCCATGTTTAATATTTCAGAGCTTCACCAATCATTGGCTATCTACCTTTTGAAGTTCTTGGAACTTCTGGTTATGATTACTATCACGTGGACGACTTAGATCTCATCGCCCAATGTCACAAGCAATGTAAGTATCTCCTCCACTTGGCCTCTTTCTCAGTAGAACCAAGGGTCCATCAGGCAAATGTACGAACTGTACTCGCATATGAAGCCATCTGTGTCTCCTCAGCACAACACTGATGTGCCCTTTCTTTTTCTCTTACTTAGTAATGCAGTTTGGAAAGGGCAAATCTTGCTATTATCGCTTCCTGACCAAAGGTCAGCAGTGGATTTGGTTGCAGACTCACTACTACATCACATACCACCAGTGGAACTCCAAACCGGAGTTCATCGTCTGCACGCACACTGTCGTCAGGTGAGCCTGATAATTGTTTCCCAATGTCCTCTGATGTGTGTTTGCAGAGAGATGTGTGCATTCTGTTACTTTCTTTGAATTGTTAATGTGTAGAAGGTTTGGGGGCAGAAGAAATAACAACGCGTGTCACATCATGCTTTGTGTCTGTTGTTGTGCAGTTATGCTGTCGTGCGTGCTGAAAGGAGAAGAGCGTTCGGCCTTGAGGAGCTGTCGCCACCTGAGATAGCTCCATCTTCAGTGAAGGTGAGAGTGACAAGCCCTGTAACGTACAGTATGTGACATCTCCAAGGCCGGTCTTGGCGTCACCGTTGAGTCTGCTGTTGTGCGCTGAGCTTCGCTTTGTGCTCGCAGGCTCAGGAGTTGTACTTGGACATCTGCTCCACATTGGACGCTCCTCGGGACAGAAACAGCGGCGCACGGTCGGTGTCCTCCCACAGTTCTCGGAAGTCCACCCACACAGCGCTGTCTGACTCCGCATGTGAGTCATCCCCTGTACCCTAAAGTGCTAACTCAAGCCCGCATCAGGTCATCAAGTACAGAAATCTTTGTCCTGTATGAACGCTGCCTTTTACTTTTAGTTTAAAGGGACTTTTCTTTGAATTGAATAGGCAGATTCCTCAACAGTGTCTATAAAACCTAAGTTTATGAGAAAATCCTCATCAATCCTTTCTTATGTGCAATCAGTGGTAAAAGTACTGCAACCAAGCAGACCCGACGTCATGTTACACCTACCTTGATTTATGTGGGTGACGAAAGCTTTCCAAGGCTAACTTTAGCGTGCCCTGTTTATTTGAGCTCCCAATCTCTCTGACTCGCTGCTTCTCCACCCACCACCTAATACCCTAAAACACTTCAGCTCCATCTGCATATTCATGAAGAATGCACAACAGCAGAGTCATCACAGGGGCTCCTTATGAAAAGTAAACCCTATGCTACAGTCTTCCCGGAGCCCACACACATACAGGCTTTTCATTCAGTTTTAAGGCATTCTCGTAATGCGGCATCTGTTTGTGGATGTCTCTGCTTTGCGTCTTTCGCCGTGTGTCGGCCAGAGTGAGACAATATCATGAAATGCATCACTTATTGTGGGTTTAAGTCAGCGGCAGAATGAGGTGGCAGTCAAGGGCTTGTGAATCAGCAGTATTGTTATACAATCCTAACAACAAAAAAAAAAAGCACATTTCCTGAGTTGCATTAGGTTTTGTTTATAAAAAAACAAAACTTTATCAATTTGAAAGGAAAACGCTAAAGAGAGTTTAAAGAAGAATCCATCTACTTGTGAGAAAACGTTCAGTACAGTCTCGCAGCGCTGGTCGAAACTGCAATTAAGTTACTTGAGGCAAGTTTAAAATGGAAAGAATTATTCAATATTCCCTCCAACTTGGACTGACAAAGTCTGAATCACTGACCAGTTGTTGATGTTTGATCGCAATGTACTGTAGGTGTAGAGCCTGAGAAATGGAAACAAAAGATATTTTAAATGTAGTTCAATCACTTTAGATTTCATTCTTGAATTTTAATGAAGTGAAAGTCTGCAGCATGTGAACATCACAAATGAGACACTATACTGGTTTGTTAGGACTTTAAGGGGGCAGGTCATAAGCTATTATCGTAATTATTATCTGCTACAATTAAAAATGAGTCTGAAAACACAGCTGATGTACTCACAAAGGTTTTGCCCAGGGGTGTGAAGCACATAGCCTGCGGAGCAAAAAATCACAAAGAACTGCTGTTTATAGTTCATTTCCTGAGGGCTTTACTGTTTTAGTAAGAGAAAGAGTGATTAAAGCTCACTCTTTGCCAGTGAAGTCGTTTTAGCAGGGTGAATTGGTATGAAATGTTAATGCTTGAAGGCTCCAGAAAGTGACAGGCGAGAAGTGACAAACTTTTCAACATTAGCCTTTTAATTCTTATTCAGACCTTTTTGCACTTTTGAATCACCAAAAAAGGACAAAGGGGTGGGGTGGGGGTGGGGGGTGGGGGGGGGGGGGGGGGGGGGGGGGATGTAGGTCTGACTGTACGGTGGAGGGGCTCATGCTTGCATACTTTGACACCCTCTGATCTCAGTGAAGGCATTCTTTACCGGAGTGTGTTTAAAGGTGACCTGTCTCTCCTGCAGCAGCTAACTCCTACACTGAGGCCTGCACACCGTCATGGCAGTCTGCTTCCATCGGGCCCGAAAAGACAACTGCCAGGCATCAACCCAGCAGTTCAAAGGTTAGTTTTTACCGTCCTTATGTTTGTAATCTTCTGTTTTTCTGATATAAAATGTTCAGAAAGAATACAAATCTGAATATTGTCTTACTCTACTATTATAAACCTTTCCCTTCTTTCCTTGTAGAATTTGGCACAAAGACAAAATTCCTTTGACCTTGTTCCCCAAATGAGCCTCTCCCTCTCTCCTACCTGCAGCAAGCACTCCACAATGGTTCGTGTTTGGACTTCCTCTCCTGCCTGTTGCCTTCCTCCCTTGTGTTTGTGTACAATATCTCACTGTTATGACTGTTGCTGCTGTGTTTGCTTTAATCTGCTGCCTGTGCTTTAGGCCTCTCAGTAAGATTTGTTAAGAAAAAACAACATCTGAAAATGAAATAAGTGGTGAAATTTCATCTGAAATGAGTTCTCAGTCACTCATTGCCTACGTGAATTCTAAAACCTATTTTTGTTTAAAAGTGGCTCAAGACTGAACCATTACCTGACTCATGGCAGCTGTTTAAACCTGGGTTTGTGAGTTCAGAAAAGAAAGTTTTTCTTACGTCTCATCCTGACTGTTCTCTTCCCAGCAACAGCAACAACCGCAGCAACAACAACAACCACAGCAACAACAACAACCGCAGCAGCAGCAGCAGCAGCAGCAGCAGCAGCAGCAGCAGCAGCAGCAGCAGCAGCAGGAGCAGCAGCAGCAGCAGCAGCAGCAGCAGCAGTCGTCCATGTATCAGCTGCAGCAGCCTCAGCTCGGCGTGATGAACCAGCTGAAGGAGCAGCTGGAGGAGAGGACACGCATTCTGCAAGCAGACATCAAGACTCAGCAGCAGGAGCTGCACGACATCAAGGAGAAGCTTCATCTTGCTAATCTACAGGTAGTTTTACCTCAAAAAAGTCCATTTGTTTTATTTCAGAGAGACAGATTGATGTTCTCTCTTGTACAACTTTAATGTGTTTTTTTTTTTTTTCTGCTTGAAAATATGCCTAATTTGATTAACACTGAGAAGGCCACAATCAATTATTTGTTTAGATTTTGTTTTGAAATGAAAATGCTCAATGCTTGTGATGTTGAGCTGTGATAGTGAAATAGTCCCACCTAGAGGTCAGATCTCATTACTACATGATCAGCATGACTTGCACTTACCCTGCGGGAGCCACAAACATTCACATAGACACTATTGGGTTAAGAGGCAAGTGGGCGACGCCTCCTTGGATTTCAACTTGTGTCAGCTGAAAATGTTGCAAAGCTTTTAGGTTGCTCAAGATGAAAGCTTAGACTTGTAATTTGGGTTATGAAGAGTGTGATTTCACCAGTAAGTCAAATTCATTGATTGGATCAATGTGTATTTAAATTAAATAAACAGGAACTACAAGAAACAGTAACGAATGTGAACCCATGAGGTTTTTTTTCTTTTTTAGACAAATGTTATGTTTGATATATTCCTGTGTGTGTTTAGATGTTGTTACAGCAGCCAATCCACAACGACTTTGGTCAGACGCAGCAGCAGCCTCAGCAGCAGGGTCCGGGAAGGCCGGTCCAGCAGAGCCAGTCGGGGGTCATCAGACAGCTCTCAGGACCACCAAAAGCACCTTCCTGTGGGGCTCACAGCTCATCCCCTCACTCACTCCTGAGAGAGAACAGCTCGCCCTCAACACAGGTACACAAGCTGAAAGTAACGTCCCGTCTAGGAAACTCTTTTACATTAAAGAGGTTACGCTAAAAGCATTGAGCAACTTGCAGCCTCAGTGTGGATTTGGATGCTGTTCTTGTTTTAATTCTCCTGCAGCAGCCCTCATCAGCTAGGTGTGACCTTCCTTTTGCTCCTTTCACAGGTCCAGCAGAGGATTGCCCGGAGCGGTCAGGCGCAGTCGGTGAGTCTGCCTGTGCAGACGAACACGAGCGTGACCATGCCTTTCTACAGCAACCCCATGATGTTCTCTCAGACCAACACAAGGCCTCAGCAGGAAGCAAACCAAAGACACTCAGACAGCCAGTTCACCCAAGAAGGACAACTAAGGTGAGAAACCTGGAGGCAATATTGTGTAACGCACCTTTCTTCAGCTGGTTTGTGTTTAAATTCCTATTTTGCAATGCACAAGCATCATCTCTAAATTTAACAGGAGATGTGATAAAGATGATTCTTACCCGTTTTCAAATACGGGCTTCTTGGACTCTCTTGAGATTGCGATCTTCCGCTGATAGAGTTTATTTCCTTCAGAATGCTCCTCAACCAACCAATGCAGACACTGGTTCCCACTAGCGGCGTCACCACGCAGCCTTCCCAGTGCAACATGGGCATCTCGCAAACCATGTGAGTCATTGCGTTGCACAAGCGTGTTTGTTTGTGATGCATCACCGGGCGGCTCCTGAGCTCCTTCTCGTCATCCCTCTCCGTGCAGATACACCTTGGAGCAGCAGATCTTAGCCCAGCCGTTCTCCATGCAGCAGGTCAACTGCAACGCCGTCCTGGTGCCCTCTCCAGTCTTCACGTCCCCCGTCATGATCCCACACAACAGCTTCATTACGCACCAGGCACAGTCAACCTACCACACTCAGCCTCAGGCCTCTCAGCACTCCCTGCAGCTCCAGCAGCCCCAGCAGTTCTTTCAGGTATGATGCCTATGTAGATTTAGTGATGCAGCATTAATAGTCCCGTAATAATAACAACTGCCTCTAGGTTTCCAGAAACATAATTTTT
This sequence comes from Lipophrys pholis, assembly GCF_963383615.2. NCBI lineage: Eukaryota > Metazoa > Chordata > Actinopteri > Blenniiformes > Blenniidae > Lipophrys > Lipophrys pholis. The sequence continues at coordinate 8,938,186 of NC_137634.1, read as the reverse complement.
CACTTGAAGGTCAGTAATCTCAGAGGGATCCTCATTGTTTTTACCAGAGGCTTTATGTTTATTAAATTATGGTCATGATAGTTATTTCACTGCGTATGAATACCTTGTTACCACAGCAACAAGCTACTGTGCACATTTGCTCATGATCCAAAACCTCAGCTCAGTGATCAGGCCTGAATTGATTTGGTCAGATTTTACATCGGAAAAGATCCAGACTGTGCTTGTATTTTTATTTTTTTCAATTTTGAGTAGTTTTTTTGAATGCACAATAACAGTAACGTTCTGTTTCTTTCTGAGGCAGGGTACTGGTATTTTCACACTGGTTGCTTACGGTTGAGCTGTTTCCAAGTGTAAGGATGATCTAAATGACCTTTGTCATAGTTATCTAATCTTGATTAATATGCACATTGTGCTGATGATCTTTAAAAGTAACATCCACACTGGTTAGAATAATCAATTTGATAGTAGTTCCAAAACCTGTTGTGCCTGAACACTTACGACCTGTTTCATTTACCCGCTTGTCACAAAGAGTTGTGAGCAATTTTAGAAAATCCTTTTCCACTCAGTAGAACTCAGGTGTTGAAGAGGCAGAGTCCTCTTTACGTTAAAACAGCGATTTGATTGAGATTCACATCGTTCATGCTTCCGAGTCTCTGACTGGATTTATCTAATGAGCATGACAAAGTAATCCTGCCAGATTATAACCATACTCTCCTTTGTGCTTGCAGATGGCTCAAGGACTTGTGCACGGTGGATCTACTCCGGCATTCTTACACGCCACTAACGTCCCCCAGCAAGGCACTGTGGGATACATCCAGCAGCAGCAGCCGCAGACGCAGCAGCTGCCTCTGGCGCAGCAGCAGCTGGCGCAGCAGCCGCAGCAGCAACAACGGCAATACCAACATTCCCAAAATCAGACTGGCAGCGTTTCAGACTTTCGAAATATGCTGACTCGGTAGCACTGTGGACTTTGTCGGAGCACCGAGATACGCCTCTGTGATGGCAACGCGGGGGGACGCGGCACTCGGATGTCAAATTTGACATCAACGTCCGCTGCAGAAATTGCTTGAACTCACTCGTAGTGACGGTACTTTTGACGTGAGGCCGAGCCGGACCGTTCAGAGGAGGCCGGCCCGCACGTCACTGGAGTGAAACGTCAGGCGGAGGCTGCGCAGACCCCGACGTCGCCTCCCGGACCTGAACACAACCTCGAGGCGCTGAGCCGTCAGTAAAACTGCTGGAACAAGTGGATTATCAAAGCTCTTAAGAAAGCTCTTTCACGTGCTTACGTGTGGTCGTTTTCGCCGGGAAGAGTTTTTTTTTTTTCTTCTTCTAAGTATCTGTTTGCACTTTGGTACCAACCCCAATCCAAAAGTAGAATATTTATTTTTGCCTGTGAATTAATGTTCTCTTTTTCTAAATTAATAATAATGAGATTACTCTTCACCCCTCCCTAAGAGCATCACCATCCCCGGCAAAGGTTTTTACCTCCAATGAAAATGGTTAATCTGATAAAGGGATCATGTCCATGTGAAGTCCACATTTCAGTGAGCAGACATCAGAATGGTTTCCCAAACTGTGATTTATGGATGGGCAATTCATGATGTCACTAAGAGGGGCTTTAAATCTGCAGTACAGAGATGACCACCATATCAGAAATCAAGTTTGGTAAGAGTTTTGCATGTAACGTGAGCTGGAGTCGTGGGGAGGGCTGATCTCCTAATATTACGAAGGTCTTTCTAGATTTTTAAAGCCTCAATCTGGGACTGAAGAAGGAGTTGTTTGACTATCCCACTGCGTCTCACAAAGAATGACAATCAAGTTCGGAAGATGTCGTTTTAGCGATGCGCGCTAAATGAGCTAACCAGAGAGGAGGAAGAAAGGGAGGAGAAAATATTGTGCCTTCAGTCATGGTGCAGCCATGATGCGGTTTGATGGTCATGTCTGATTACGGCTTTAAAAATCCAGCTCAGGTCTGTTTGGAATACAAAGTTCTATTTTCATAAGGTCATAATTTATTATTTTCAACAAAGAAAGACGTCTAGATTTTGTACAGGGTAAATCACAAATCTCTAAACCCCAAGTATTTAAACTCTTTCTATATTGACGACACCTAAATCATTAAATAATTATATTTGCCTAGAACCTTATGAAAAAAACGATGTCATGTTTATTTATTGTACATTTGCGACATGGTATGATGTTAGGAAAGTAGCTTTATACACAAAATTGTCTTTTTAAGTTACACCTTTATAGGTCGACGCAGGTCTTTGTCCCATCAGTTTAAAACAAAACTTAATTTCAGGACGCCTCCTTTTGTAGGACAACACACTGCCGCACTGGTGTAGGTGTAGTGATCTGAATACTGCGCAGCCTGAACCGCAGCGCCATCCTGTTTGAACGGTCGAGAAGAAAGAAACACACCAACGTTAACCAAGAGAGCGCTTTCATGAGCTTTCTATCCCTAATGCATGGAACTATCACATTTCAGCTGCCACCTACACATTCTGGCCACTATTTCAAAGTGACACAATTTCTTTGCATTATTTAAACTTTTTTTCGATGGCTATCCTTGGAGATGATATTTTGAGGACATTATTGTGGTGAAATAATTTTGCTATATGCGCAACTGCTAATCAGCTCTAGTGGCTCCACTCACAACTCAAAGCATCAATTTTAACTTGAAAAGTAAACAGATGCAAAACCTTTTAAACCCTCACGTTGTAATCCTGTATTGTACTTGTTCTTTAAAGGTACACTCTGCGTGTTAAATGAAAATAATTCAAATGTAATCAACAGAACTTGAGGAAACGACAGTCATGACCCAAGACGTGCTAAGTTAGAGTAACCAAGTTGTCCAAGATAGAAAGGTGTGGTAATACCACTCCGTACCACAAGTTGGTGTAGAAAGTCACTCGACTACCGAAGGCAGTGAGACTGAGGACAGACTGGACAGCACAGCGGCTCATCACCACCTGGGGTTCCCCGGGTCTTGCATACTGTACTTTAAAGAATATGTTGCCAGATTGCAGCGCTGCGTCTACAGTGGGACAGCAGTTGTTTACAAAGCGGATCGGAAGCACATCAATGGAGCCAGATTCGCGGTTGAACAATGTGTTTGCAGAATGAACAATCAGACTGACGTAGAAACACTGTGCCAGTCAGACTTCAAAATTTCAGTAAAAGGAAGAATAAAAAAAAAAAAAGGCCCTGTAATGCTCTGTAAGACTTACTCGCTTTGACTTTAGCTCCTGTTCATATTGGATGAACCAGGCGCAAAACTTACATGTACATTCAGTGCCGTTTTACACTTTTCTATGTGCAATGTCAATTTGAAGAGAAGAATGTTAATTTATACTATTGTAACTGTTGCAGAACAGATGTACGATGTATATAGAGGTGTATAATAAGCCATTGTACCATGTAAATTATATGGAAGTATTTTTTTAACAAAAATGTCCTAACATTCCTTCAGCTCTCGATATCAGCAGTATCTTTTTTTTTTTTTTTTTTTTTCTTTCTTTAAAAAAAAAGGTACAAAATGTGTCCACTGAAGTCAATCATTACACTTTATCTGCATGGGAATGTAAAGCAGAGTGTTTTGCCATCACCAGTCAGTAACCAAACACAGATGCTCTTGAGTGGAGGGTCAGAAATGAAGTAGAGGAATATACATGCTCACAGCAGGAGGCAGCCAAACCTGCCCAGCTGAGTCGTCCACCGCTGCTAAATCTACACACACACAATTCAGCCAAAACGAAAAGAAGTCACGAGTGAAAACTGTGCACAGCCACCGGAGGGGTTCTTCGATGGTTCAAGCGAGTCTCAGCCTCCCTTCATGTATCCCCGCGCTTGGGGTCAGTAAAGGTTCAATTCAGCCAGCAACTCTGAGGTGCCATAGACAACTGTATTTATGTTTTCCTTTAATAGTCAATTTTATTTCAACTACTGATGAAAGACACTTTTTTTTGGGGGGGGGGGGGGTTCAGTGTTGAAGACTATCAGCTGAGTTCCAGTCGTTCATCCAGAGATTTTCCATCCATGCTTGTATACAAAGCGACTGTTGAGTTGTTTGCCTTGCAAATGTGACGGAGGGGAAATTCTGCTCATTAAACTCCACCTAAATTATTTTGCGTTGGACGTTAGATGATTGTTTTTTCGAGTTGCTTCACGGATTTGTTGTAAATAATCCACCCGCTCAGTCAAAACTGTTTTACTTCTGTAGTCGAGTTACAAAGCTCTCTCCAACCGTCGTGTCCGCACCTTTTATTTTTCCCCTTTTCGACTTTCAGAATGCGTTTCTTCTTCATGGGATTTTTCCATTGTGTGTGTGTCTGTTTTTTTTTTTTGGAACTTATGTGAATTTACACAATTTACTTGCATATTTTTGTTTTTCTGATTTGTGAAGTAATGACTCACTTGTGTGTGAAAGTGGGCAGTCAGATCAATGCTTTCTGTGTAATATTTCCCAGGATATGAACAAAACCAACCTGGTATATATAAATATATATATATATATAGCCATTTCTGCAGTTTCAGTGCAGAAACAAATATTGAATATATTGTATAATAGAATGTAAAAAGCAAACAAAGGTTTAGGCTACATAGATGTTATTTTATATGTGTAATAGATTCCATATGTATGTTACATGATTTCAAAATTAAAAGTAATTTTGTAACAGATAATGAAGTGTCTTATTAGAGGAGGTGAGGCTTTTTTGCATTCAAGTTAGTGTTGCACAGTCACTTGTATGGCTTGTTTTCTTTCTGTATTTACCATCAAAATAAGCTTTAAATATACCGTTAACATTGTTTTAAAAGAAATTAACAAATTAAGTTTACATTCTAAAATATCTTGACATTAATTATGATATATTGAATTATTTATAAATCATCCTGGATATTGTGAAATATTTGAAAATAAATATTTTTAAACATATGTATCGTCATTCTGAGAGAAAGCATGAGCAGTGTTTGTGAGAGCGAGTCAGGGGGTTATTTGATATGAAGGAGGAAGGTTTGACATCACCGCATAAATACCTCTAGCAAAAAAAACGATTTAGTTCCAGTTAAAGCAGCGAGTTTCCTTTTCTGTTTCACACTGGATTCAAACATGATTTTAAAATCCGTCCATCAGCTACACTTCAGTACACACAGCGGCAGAGAGGAGCCCTATAGAGTGAGGAAACATAACCTCATACGCCATTTTTCAAAATAATTCTCTACATCTTTATTTATAAATAGAGGATACACACTGCCTGGGTAAAAAAAATAAAAAATTTACTTGCAAATCATTTGTAGAAGAAAGCGGATTCTGCTGGTTACCATTCACTAGGATGAGAATAAAAAACAAAGACATTTATAAAAAGTCTTTGTTTCACTATATGATTCTTGACACTTTCTTCTCTCGTGTAGCTTTTAGTTGAAAGACACTTCAGAGACTTTGTACACTTTGTTGATTACAATTTCCACCTCATCTCCTCCGAGGTGACAAAGATCCAAGACGCACACAAGATGCGTGTCCTCCAGCTCGCCGGCAGTCGCCAGTATCTCGTCTGCAAGACAGAAAGCAAAAGTTCAACCTGAGTCTGATGAGTAACAGATGAAGCAGAGCGGGTCTGGCTTCTAGCGCGAGTTTGGTTTACTTGGCTCAGGAAGAGCTTGCTCGCTGTGGCTGGCTGCGTCGATGAGAGGGCAGAGGAAACCCGATGACAGGCAGGACAGCATGGTGTTGCCGTGGGGGTCCTGAGGAAGGCCGACAGTCCGGGGATCATCAGAGCTCACCACAGGAAAATACGCAGCATCGACGGCTATGCGTTTGTTAATGCCTGTTGGGAAAGATCGAATAAGGATTAGATATATTTTATATGTGTTTCTTATGTGTGTAGGCCCCATACGTTAGGGAGCATTAATACAGAAGGTGCAAATATTAGTTTAAAGAAGTAGGGCAATCTATATTAAATATAGCTGTAACATCGGTAGGCTTTTTCTAAAGGTGATTCAGACCTCAGGCTGGGTGACATAGTTTCCACTGACAGCAGGTCTCCACCTATGAGTGACTCACTGATGACGTAAAAGGAATATAATCACACAAAAGAAGGGCTGTAAGCTGTGGTTATTAGGGATGAATAAGACAGCAGTTTTTTCCCCCCTCTTTGATATGATTAGCTATGAAAGCCTCCATTAACCGAGTAAGTCAGGGTGTCTTCACATTTACTACATAAATAATCGGACACACTTTTTACGACCTCTCTCTTATTCCAGTGACGGGGGGAAAGAAGGCTTGCCTCAACAACAGACTGAATGCAGTTTACCTAGTATGGTTACTTGGTAGAATCCTGAGCAGTTGGTAGGCGGGACGGCGTCGGCAGTGTAGTCCGGGTGCCACCGCGTCGGCTGCAGGTTCCCCCACTGCAGGAGGGCGTCTTTCTCTTCCACTGCGAACCGTCGAGAGATGCTGTCCTGGTGGAGGCCGCCGCCAGTCAGATGTTCAGACACCTCTTGTCGCTGTGTTGCCCAGCTGCTGCTTTCCCAAGATAAAGCATTTGAGTCTGGTGGAAGACAAACACATTAGCATGACAGCAACCAGAAAGCACTCTGCAGTGGAGATGAAGCTCCGGTTACTCACCTCTGCTTTGATTTTGTGCTTCTACATGTTCTTCACTGGCAGAGTCACAGTTGTCGTCTTCGACATCTGCATTTTCATACACGAGTCTTCTGTTGGAGCAGACAAATATGAGCACAAAGCAGTCAAAAGGTTTCTTTAATGCAAATTTGCTCAATTATTTCACTTGCCTTTTAGCCGAAGTGCCACCATTATTCGAGGTCTGTGCAGCTTTTCTGGAAAACATGTCATGTTTTGTATACTTTTGTATGAAGAGTTAAACACCTCCACAATATTTAAATATGCAAGTGTGAAATCAAATTATACCCGATAAGAGCTCTTCGTTTCCCTCTTCCCCCTGAGCTGCAGTCAGAAGACGGGGAGGGTAAACGGCTGTCCTGCTCCGCCGCTGAGGACTCACTGTGTGGATCTGGTACTGCCTGCTCACACACAAACAAATAACTACATATTTGACCTTTTTTACCACCACCACATCAGGAATGATTCTTTTAAACTGATTTCAGCTACCTCTTCATCTTCCGGTTGATGTGAATGCAGGGTTTTCGGCCTTCCCATGTAGCGCACTGCTGTGATTTGTCCCTGAATTGCAAGTTTTTTATGCTCTCTGTATTGCAGCGACGACAACTCCTGCTTCAAATCCTCTGCAGAAACCAGGTCAACTTGAGCTGAAATGATAAAGGTATATTTTCAAAATAAAACAAAGACGAGGTATGTGAATGACTATCAATAGTGTAAACATAATATTTCCTCCACTCACCTGAGGTGTCTGCCACCTGAGTAAATGTTCTCGGGGGACGAGGGTAACAATAATGGCCGCCAACAGCCGCCTTCTGGAGCACGACACTGTCCTTCTGGGTTTTGGTCCACTGAATGAAGTTCTTCACTCTTGGATCACTCACATATGGCTGACCTTTGTGGCTGCCTGATGTGAACACAGGTGTTACACTCAACTTAAACGTTGCTCCCACTAAACTTTAGGAGCGGTTTCCTGTCACGGATGCGTTTACCTGTGACGAACATCTCTGTCTCGCAGCTGCTCGTGAGGAACGGCAACGAGCCCTCCACGTGGCAGACTCGCATCTGAGTGCAGACCAGGTAGGTCACTGAGGAGAGGAGAAACTGTTGCATCAAAGAAGCCAAGTGACAGGCTCGGTCGGCGTGCCAGCAGTGCTGTCGGATTTAAGTCGCCAGCTGACTTACTCGGACAAATCTGACTGAAAATGTCCACTTGAGAAGATGAAAAAAGCTCAAGGACAAAAGGGTGGTCAGATGTTCCATCCAGAGCGTGAACCCAGCGATATGTCCAGTATTTTTCTGGACCTAGAAAGTAAACACGCTCTATCAATAATTTTTTTTTTTTTATAAATTAAACCTACTTCAACTCATTTTATGCAACACTTTCTTACCCTTATTCACTTTGCTCTTGACTCTTTCAACACGACCAACAAACGTCACCAAACCAATGACATCACACGCTGCATTGTTGGCTAGTTTGTCCAACTCCGACCTGTAAAGAGTCACGTATAGAAGAGAGAGCGGTAACAATTGAAATAGAAACTCTATGAGTGTTTCTAGATGAAGAAGTAGGCAGAGATGGACTGGATGTTGGAGCAGGGAGTTTGTGAAACCATGTGAGCAGCCGTGGTTAAACTGGACTGAGTTCAAACATGATGAGTGTTTATGTGGAAGTAATTTTCACACATTAAGAAAATTCAATACAAACAGAATAATCGGGAATGAACTGTTTAGCGAGTTTTATTTTTGTGACATTAAGCCTTGTTAAAGAAATTGTGGATTCGATGGACTCCAATAAACACGGACAAAGAAGTCAAAGCATTTTGCAGCGATGCGATTTATTGTGGACACGCATCAGAGAAGAGACATATTAACTCCCACTGAGGAAGTTACTGTACATTCTATTGTCTGAATGGTAAACCAGAATATGATCTCTTGTTAAAATGATGATCATCTTTGCGTTTCTCTTCGGGATAAGAGAGCACAGTTTGGTGATAAAAGCAGTACAGTTCAGTACCTGCTGGTGAACAGGTAGGAAACATCCGGCAGCATCCACTCAGGCCGGACATTCTTTGGTGGGATCACAGTTATGATTGCAGTCGGGTTGTGACGATTCAGGCAGATTTCTTTAAAAGAGAGGAATGCAATTAGAAAAAAAAGGTGTCGCTTTGTTTCATTCAGACACAGCAAAAATGAGTACAAGCAATACAAAGCCTTTTTAAAAATAATAAAATTATTAGATTTTTTGTATGCATAACTAGTTATTAACTATTTACGTCTTTAAAAAATTCTGTTAATACCTGAAGACTTAGATAGACAAATAGAAGATGATAGTGTCTGATAATGACGCTACAATGTTTTCACACAGACTGTTGAATAAAGTTCAAAATGGAGGATTCATATACGTACCTACAGAGGTAAAGATCTGCATTCTGTGATGGTTCATTTGTGGTCGTGATCGATTTGAATAACTCTGCTTAATGGTGTAATTTTGGAGGTGCAACACGGTGCCAACGGTCAGTCTCTGGTAAAACTCTGGACAAAGTTCATTCCAAAGCACAAGAGACATTGTGCCACTCTGGTCAGCAACTTCTAAATACGCCTGGCGGGAGACAAAGGTGTGAGTCAAACACGTAAGACACTTGTCTTTTAAAAAAAAAAAAACAAGGAAGCCAAAATGCTTTGAAAACTAGAATGATGGTGGTGAATCTAATGAGATGAAGAAGAGATGATATGAAGGCTGAGGTCCATAATTATGTGTTCAATCTCACCTGGTAGGGGTAATCAATCTTGAGCCCAGACCTCCCATAATATCTTAATCTGGATTTGTGAATTATCTTCACCAGGAGAGGAAGACATTTCCATGGGTCCCTAAAGCCGGACTCCAGACTAGAAAGAAGAACAACTCTGGAAACTGTTGAAAGAAAATTTCACCAAATCATCACTGTGGTAATCGAAAGTGACTCTATCCTGTCAAACATATATTTGATCATAATGGAGGGGTGTGAGCTGGTTTCCTGCCTGCTAGGCACAATTCAATTAATTATGTATATAGTTTAATTTGTTTATTGATATAAAATGGAGGTTGCATATCGAGATATCAAAACGAGCCAGCCAGAGAATCCAATCCAGGGAAGAAATTAACTTGAATGTTTTTTTCTGACCTGACTCAGTTAGGATTAAATGGGGGCGTATATAACCCTTCAACAGAAATAACTTCCCTGCTGTACACAATTTAAAGGATTGTACCATAAGATATTTCAGAGAGTTAACAAAATGCTGAATTTATGTTGAGATACTACTTCAGAACAGTTATGCATCTTGGCTACTTGACATAACATAACATAACATAACATAACATAACATGTTTGTAGTGTCACTAACAGTTGAAATCGGGAGCTTTAATATTGTGCTTATGGGAACCTGACAGTAATTCTCAAGAGAACATTGAAAAGTTATTACTAATTAGCTGAAATGTCCTAATCTACACTGCAACGCCCACTTCAGTGATATAAATGTGACATCAACACAATGTAGGTCACAGTTCAGCAGCTCACCATCCAGCACTGTATCAGAAGAGGAGGACCCTGAACACCACAAGTCCCCTTCAGGGGCGTCGTTGTTCCACAGAGACAGGTAGTGTTTTCTGCTCAGCTGAAGGGGAGCATCCCTCTGCAGAAACACGCTCCCCTCCGTGCCTTGTTTCATCAGCATGGGCAGGGAACAAACATCGTTTATGGCGGACAGGATGGTAGACCTGTCACCACCACACCGGAGCTCCTCAATGCACATGTAGCCGTGTCCCAGCCGCCTCTCGCTGTACACAAACGAGCACTGCGTGATGCGGATGTCGGCCCCAATCTTCAGGATGTTTTTGTGCACCAGTTGATTTGAACGGGAGTGGAGGAAACATTTGGCCCGCCACACTCCGTCAGTGACCGTCAGGTCGTAGCTGTAGCCTTCGGCCTGCTCTGACAGGTACCTCTGCAGGGAAATGACAGCCACTGGAGCAGCTTCTTCAGCTTCGAGCCTCAGGCAATTTGTACAAGATAATCGATCCAAAATCCTCCGGAGAAAGGACGTCTGGGGGATATTAGTCACCACCGATGAGCAGGACGAGTTATCTTCCATTGTCGATCATTTGTTACTGAAGTGTCAACAAACTATCCCGCGTTAGCTTGTTAGCTAACTTAGCGTCGATTTCATCCGTTACATGCGTTAAAAGTTTCTCAAAGAAGCAGCACGTGTCTGAATATGGAAATAAATCTCCTTCTTGTAAGTCGTTCTCAAAAGAAGTTTATATTTTACAAAGAATGCACTTCTTTAGCGAAGCTAGAGCTACGGATGGCTAACGTTATAAACAAACGGATGCAGATTGATTACGTCACTATTCGTAACAAAACGTTTCACGAACAACACAGACTGGTTTAACAGACGCGATTAATGCACGTGTCTCCATAACGCATACTCCAGTCCGTCCTCAAAAGTTTGAAAGTAATGCGCTCGGTAAAGTCATGTTTTTGAAATCCGCGCTGGGACGAAAAGAGGAACTCTTGTTCTGACGTCATTCATGCGACGCATGCACTCTGCGCTTGCACGATACAATGGTGGCTGGGTCGTGCGTCAACGACGCCTCCATATTGGACCGGGCAACTTAATGTTCAGTTAAGTTCAGTTATTTGGATTAAAGTGTATAAATGCAACGCCCGAATTTCGGCTGATAATTGTATCGATAAAATAGCATCAAATATGTGGTTGTAGTGCAATATAGTGTATTCTCTTGAAATGTATTGGAGATACAGATTTGCAATAAATACTTTTGTAAATGCACCAGATCAGGACATCAACATGCAGCTCTTGCTTTACATCACATTTCACAAACTGTGTCCCAATTAAAAATAATTTTTACTCACACGTGTTTTTTTCTCCTCATTTTATCACTTGTTTACTCTCTTGTCGTGCATTGCTTTTAAAACAAATTGTGAATCCTGAATGAGTCATGGGCAGTGTTGGTGTTTAGGAACATTTACCTTTGCTATGTAGCCTCTTATTTGAAAGACTGAGATTTATACAGGTTTATGGATAGATGAATTAGTCAAACTGCATCAAAAATTGAGGAGAAAGTTAATTTTACTATGCAGGTATTTTCCATATGGAACAGCCTAGATGTTTAGTTTTTCCAATACTTTTCAAAGGGCTTATTATCCTGATGTAAAATATACAGATTTTTTTTTTTTTCACTTTAAACTTCTTACCTTGATGTTTGTTGTGCAACTTTATTACCTTTAATATGACTGACTGCAATTTGCATTTGTTTCTTTATTGTCTCACCTGAAATCGACTTCTCGGTTGTGTTTGCTATATGTGCAGTAGATGAGCGTCAGCAGGTCATTAGGTCATCAGTTTGGGAAAGCAGGCCGGTACATCAAAAGTGGTGCTGTGGACCGCAGTACCCCCACATCATTAAATCATCTTCCGGCCTGTCTGATGGTCGGCTCTTAACCCCACACATCAATCACAACTACATGGGAACAACAACAGCATGTAAAGTATAATGTTGTCTATACAAATGATAGAATCATGCAGCTACCGGTACTTCTAAGCATTAATACATTTGGCATGTCAGACACACATTAAAAACAATCCCATTTAAATTCTTGTAACTGTTTTTTAATGAAAAACTAAATTTATAGCACCGCACTTTGAACATCAGCAAAGCCAAGAGAAGGGTTAGTGTTATGTCTTAAAGTGAACCCCTGCAAAGTGAATCTGACAGGCCCACATCCCAGTGAACATTCTGGTCAGATCAGAACAGAACAACAGTTCACATAGCAGGCCTTCTCTGATTTCACTCAAGACAACATTTTATGTCATTTCACAAAGTGTCATCTCCCTTCTTGAACTTGAGGTAGCACTGTTGCAGGTGTTAATTTTATCACTGTTTTTGGGCAGAGTGGAGTGGAGATGAAGGAAGCCATTTCTTTTGTAACTTGGATCCACTGAAATGGAAATCTTCTACATTTTTATGATTATCATCCTCAGACAAAAAGGTAGAATAACATTATCCTAAAAATACATGCACCGGAGGTCCCTGAGCAAGACCCTTGCCCCCCCCCCCCCAGCTCCCTCCAAGTGCTGCTCTGTGTGGCTGCTACCGATGGGTTAATTCGGGAAGGAATTTCCCCTCTGGGTATTAATACAGTGCTATAAAAAAAAATAGGTGTCCAGAACATTAGCTCCTGGATGCAGCGCTTCATGGAAACTCATCCAACGCATTCAAAGCAACATGGCAGATTGCCTTCACAAGTAGGACTATAATCCAACAGTGCCTCACTTCCGTTTCCAAATCACCTTGGAAATTGCAGGAAAACTTTGAATGATTGTGAAGAGATGAGTGAATGTTAATACAAACCCCATTTCTTCACCGTCTTTCAGCAGAAAGGCTTCACTGCTCTCTTGTGGTGGAAACATGACATTGACCAACAACGTCATATGTTAACCAGCAAATAAATCTCAACGTGCACACTGCAAACGAGGATGTTTGGTGATGTGTCGGGTGCGATCGGTTTAAGTGTGATGGCGCCATTCGTCAGTGTCGGTTGGACTGAACTGGAATAAATGTCTGTTCATTCAACAGCAGGTGTCTGACGGAGAAATAATTCAGAAATCTACCGTCTGAGAGTAATTGTTAATGTGAAATATACTAAAGATCTTCAGTTTGAGTTAAACATCCCAGGTCATGTTAGTTTTTATGTCTGTGTCTCAAGCTTAGGACTCACGGCGCTCAATGAAGCAACACAGGAAGAGTCACTGAGAGAGGAAAGAAGAAGAAGTAGCCGGCGTGTTTCAGGAGCCGTTAGTGATATTTGTTGTGTTGTGCACGAGGAGGGTTTACTGCCTTCCCTCTCACTTTGGCCTGTCGGAGGGGTTGGTGAGTGCCTGGCAGTACCTCCATCTGCTGATGGCTGAGGTGGATGAAGGGTTGGACTGGTAGGAGACGAGAGGGAAAGGACAAAGCTTGATTGGTTCGGTGCAGGAGTTGGTTGTGATGTCACACTGGGGGAGGATGAGGAGGCTGGCGTCTGTTGTGATCTGGCCATGCACCGCTCTTGAGCATCATGCAGCAACTTTGTAATTGCCCACCTCAGTTGCCATTGCTCAGTTGGATCCGTTATCAGACGCAGCTCACAGGCAACGTGCTTCCCGAAAATCTCTTCGGCATCATTAAAAGAGTTGGATGCAACTTGCCTGAGGATCCGAAGTTTTTCTTCTTCAATTTGCACTTCCCTCTCTTTTGCGCTGCACTTTTCCACAGACTTGTACGCCCTTTTGCACGGACTTGCACGGCCCTGTTGTGGTTGTGGTTGGGGCGAAGGCACTGGACTTAGTGGGCCCAGAGTTGAGGGTGCTGAAGATGAGGGTGCTGGCGAAGGAACGTCCGGTTCATCATTCTCCGCGTCTTGCTCTGCGTTGATGTCTGGTGTGTCAGGCTGTGAATCGTGATTCAGCTGGATAAAGGACAGAAAAAATACATGTATGGACTTTTACATCAAGCATAATGACACACTCATGAGGTAATGCTGTTGTAGGAAACTCGTTTACGGATATGAATAGATTTAACTGGGACCAACTACATTATATGTAAAAACCCACTGTATTCACAAGAGACAATTTCACTGCAGCAGTCAATTGCTGAGCTGTTATATAACTATAATACGTGGAATACATAGTATATATGTGTCTTTTGTGGAATTAACAGACTATAGACATACTTCCAGAGTGCTGAAGGAGTGACGAGGTATTACGTGGGGTTTTAAAAACTCCATGTTCTTCAGGATCCATTTTTGGCGCGGAGTGGCTTCTTTGGGTCCACCTCCGCTCAGCCTGGGATGCAACAGCTTCCCATACTGGGTGCGCAAGGATGTTGCGTGAGTCATGACTTCACCAACTGCGGAGCACATCACTTGATTTAACCACCGAAACTAAGTGCTGTGGTCTATTTCCAGCGGTGTGTGTGTGCGTGTGTTTTGCCAACCGGTTAGGTTTACCAACCTGGAAGCTGCAATTTCGCCGCTATATTCTTCCAAGCTTCGTTCTTCTTGGTGCGGCTGTGGTAAAAGCGGGAGGAAACATCGAAAAGGCAAGGCCTGTCCTGCCACAACTCGACGAAGCGGTCTTCTTTACCATCCCACATACGTTTATTGTGTTTCGGCATTGTAGGTTAAAAAAGATAAGGGCTCAGCAAGAGCGTGTTGATAATAAAAACCGAGAGGATCCGCTTGTGAACGTGGGGTCAGTGTTGTTCCGGTGTCGCGCGGATAAATACGTCAATTCAAACTGCGTTTCCTATTGGTTAGTTAAGGTGACGTAGGCGCAGCTGCAGCCAATGTCTGTGGCTGCAGCCACGATCACCGGAAATATCAGACACGAGAGCCACGACCAAAGATTTCACAACTTCTCCCACGATCACAGTCTTTCGTCTGCGATGTTCTGTATTTTGGGGCTCCGGTTAATTATTATTTTTTTTGGGTGGAAAGTGATAAAAATGGATCTTTTGGTAAAAAAGGTTGCAGAACCCCTGGTTTAGTTAAACATATCATAAATAAATTACAACACATTTTTTAAAATCACTGCGCTAATTCATCATTCAGTTCTCTGAAGTTGTGGAGGCCCCGCCCACACTGCGTGGGAACGACTACCACTCCCAGAATGCCTCGCGGTTCTTGTCGACGTGGGAAGGCACTGGGAGGGATCCGGACACAAACAAATGTCCACGGCGTTTTTTCCTCTGTTGGGGCTCGCTGTGAAAAAGAAAACCGTGACATGTCAGGCGGATTTGAGAGAGAACTTCATGACATCTGAAACATGTGGCTCAAACCAGATGAGATCCTGCTGAAAAACGCCTTCAAACTGTGGGTGACCGAGAAGGATAACGAGTACTTCATACTGCAAAGGAGACGGGGGTACGGGGAAGGTGGAGGCGGCTTGACAGGTAACGACAGCCGTCTCGTGATCTCAACCCCCCCGGGTCTTTGTTTGGGACAGCTGCCTGTCACAGGCACACTTACAACATAATGAGTCATTAACGGGTTAAGTCGCCATGCATTCGCTGAGCTAACGTGCAGTGTGCCGTGCAAAGGGCGGTGCTGCTATGTAACCCATATTAAAATAAATAAATAAAAATAGGCTGATTGCAACAGGTACGAGACAAAATGACACGAGTTGGGTCTAATTAGCTGTTTTTTAACATCGCCTCTGCACATTGCCTTCTTATTTTGTGGTTGGTGACACGCACGAGGCTTCACCTGGTCATTTCACTGTTTGTCAATTTCTGCAGGAGGCACACACACCCAAATCTATTCTTGTAACATACTTCAGTTGAAACCTGCCATTGATCAAAAGCAGATTATACTCAAATCCATGCATATTACTTTTCAGGACTGTGCTGACCTGTTATTTGTTATGTAAGCCTTCACGTTTTGCTGTTGTGTTCAGTTTGTGTTTGTTTTACCTCTTGAAATCAATGCATTTGTAGCTTCACAGCAATGAGGGCAGCTGCAGATAGTGGCTGTAGTTAATATTTACATATTTCCTTCATTCACCCTTTGAAGAAAATATAGCAGTGAATATGCCCAAAGTGATGATATCCCATAGTTTTAAACCCTTTATTGATGAATCTATTCGGTGCAAAAAAAAAGAGCAATGAGAACTCTCATTTGAAAAGCAACAGCTGCTTAGATTTCTATTTTCACTAACCAAACAATAGTGATTATGTTTCTTTTGGTTAGCAAGTCATGCTTGTCAGGAGATTAGATTTCTTGTGGAGGTGGAGTCTCGGCTTTCTCCTGCTTCCTTTGCAACAGAAATATACATTAATATTTATATATATTCAACTTTGGAGAAGAACAGCATTGCTGTGTATGATGTTTACATCAAGGATTATATTTATGTATTTTGAAACTTACTGGTTGAGCACTGATGCAACCCTGTTGGTCTTCAGGTGCTGTGCTTATCTGTGACTTGCTGAATTGTCAGAAATTGTTTTTGCAGCATTCTCCCTTAAAATTATGCAACATGCAACCTGAATTCCTGCTGAGCTTCAATTAAATTATTGATTTTTCTAGTCCTGGTTCTGTGAATCTAAATGCACCGAATCTTTTAGACTATCCACTTGACAGTATAAGTATAGTATTGTAGATTACGGTTTCCAACTACAGACCAGTGTGACAGTCCTAAGGTAATTAATGGCTAATTAATGATAATGAGTAGTCTTCTAGATGAGGGCCAAAGTCCATATATCCATTGTGACTGGTTTAATGATGGTGGAGGTTAAGTACTACGAGATGATACACCGCATGATGCACTTGAAGACCTTTACAGCACAAGAGCGCTTCATATCTGAAGGGTCTTTTATGTGTTAAAGTCCTTCCTGTTCTTTAAAATGTTACATTGGCGAGAACCTGAACTCCCTGGACCCTGTTAGATGAGTGGAGGTATTTTTCTTTTCTTCGTGTTTTTTTTTTTCCATTTCTTGGCAGCATGCTGTTGGAACATGTGGAGAGTGGGTCAGTATAGTGCTGATGCAGTGAATGAGAGCGGTTTCACTGCAACCTTGTTAATTATTCATGGAGGGCATGTCAGAGAGAAGTTGTAAAGGTAACGGATTTCGCTAATTTTAGTTCTGACATTCGTTTCCACTCTCGGTATGGATTTCAACACCTGGTTTGGGTTCCGAATTTTGAAATAAATAAAGAGAAATGCTGAGAGATCTTGCTTAGCCATAGACTGACACCGACAAAATAGTGTAAATAATTAATGGTTTTCATGCTGTTAAATAGTTCAACACACATTATGATCATTTTCATTCACAAGTTGCTCTGCAGATGCAAGAATGAGTTTGATGAACAAAAAAAAAAAAAAACAGGCCTCAGACTTTTTAAAGTTTGTCATGTTTATCTCTGCTTTTATGTTGCATGGCTGAATGTCACTTGTTGAAATGTCTGTTAATGTTTCAGGCCTCCTCGTGGGAACTCTGGATACTGTGCTGGACTCCACATCCAAAGTTGCCCCCTATCGCATTCTGCACCACACGCCAGACTCCCAAGTGTACTGGTCGATAGCATGTGGTATGCATTTGAGTTTTCTTCTCATTCTTGCAAATATTTTATTACGACTATCGAAGAATGATCAAAAACAGTAAAACCCTGCAAAATTCTGACAAAGCTACTTTGTTGTTTAAAATGATGATGATGAGATTTATAGTGAAGCATGCAGTCTGTCTATGTGACCATGAAAGTGTGTGAAGTGGACGTAGTCAGATAACCTGTTGAAGAAGCCATTGGTATTTGCTGTGTCGAAGATTTTCATTGAATTTAACATAAAAATGTTTCCCTCTTCACTCCAGAAGGGACTCTTTGTTGACTTTCTGCTGTCACACGTCCCGATTGTTGGTGTGTTGTTGAGAAATCTACTTGTAATAATCACATTTCTTCTAATCAGATAACTACCTTGATCCGATACAGCATATCGCATTATACTGTTTACAAGATCACTTATCTTACAACTGGGGAAGTTGGATAATATCTGCTTTAAATGTGCATGTACACCGGCTTAATGTTTTTCTTTAAGCTCCAACATAATACGAAAGTCAAAGTTACTAAACTGAGCTTTGTTTGCACTTTGCTGGCAGGCGTCACCAAAGAGGAGATTGTTCAGCACTGGGAGTGGCTCCAGCAGAACATCATGAGGACGCTCTCTGTGTTTGACTCCAGTGAAGACATCACCAGCTTTGTACAGGGCAAAATTAGAGTAAGAATGAATGATAATCAATTGTTTTACATGGGTCTTAACATATCCCACACAGACGGATCGTTATGTTAAGAAACCTCTCAGTTTTTATCCATAAAACGATGATAATAAGGATTTGGTCTGCAGTAATTTTTCTGCCATGTTTCAGGGTCTGATTGCCGAGGAGGGGAAGACGTCCCTGGTGCTGGAGGAAGATCCCGAGAAGTTCAGAGAAGCACTTCTGAGGTTCGAGAAGTGGTTCGAGCTGCCGTCGGAAGAAAAGTTGGTCACATATTATTCATGCAGCTACTGGAAGGGCAAAGTACCGTGCCAGGGCTGGCTCTACCTCAGTACAAACTTCCTGTGCTTCTATTCGTACTTTCTGGGCTCTGAGGGTAAGCTTTTTGTTTTTTGTGACATTTGTTTTCTGTGCTATCACTTCCTGATGTTTTTTAGTGCTCGTGAAGATTCTTGTAACTAATAACAGTCATAATACAAATCATTGTTTGATTTTTTTAGTATAAAAATGCTCCTGGTAATGAAGGTTTCCTGAATTATTAAAAGGTCAATATCACTGATATCAGATGTCAGAGAATTTCATGCAAGTGGCAGATGTGAATTTTCGAATATCTGGGAACATTATTTTGCACTGACAGTTTTCATCTTCATTCCTCTCACAGTGAAACTGATCATCTCCTGGGATGAGATCTGGAGATTGGAGAAAACCTCCAATGTCATTCTGACTGAGAGCATCCACGTTTTGGCTCATGGGGAGGAACATTACTTCTCAATGCTGCTGCACCTCAATGAAACGTTCGTTATCATGGAACAGCTAGCTGACTACTCAATCAAGCGTCTTTTTGACAAAGAGGCTTTCCAGAGGGAGCCGGCTCTCTCAGACCCACTGCAAATTACCAAGAGGTACTTGATGTGTGCTGAACTGCACAGCTTCACATGCAACTGAGCAAATATGAAGTCTGACTTGAGATAAATGTCTTTTGTGTTTGTCTTAACCTCCTTAAAGTGCACATTGGGTCTCACATTACAATATACAAAGCCCACTGATGTACTTTTGTCACTGTAAATACACATTTCAGCTTTTTCTATAACTGACACAAATAATTGGCGCGATATAAAATGGAATTCTTCATTCATGGTGTTATCATCTGCTCTACTTTATCCACAGAGGCCTCGAAGCTCATGCAAAGAGTGACCAATTCCGAGCATTTTTCAGGCTTCCCAAAGAGGAAAACCTGTTAGAGGTGCACGAGAGCTTTCTGTGGGTGCCCTTCAGCCACTATAACACACTCGGCAAGATCTGCCTGTCTGAGAACTACTTGTGCTTTGCCAGTCAGGACGGCAGCCAGTGCCACATTATCATTCCGATGCGGGAGGTAATGTCAAATAAAATCAGTATGACTGGGTCACCAACATAGAACAGGAAGTCTTCAGTTGTGACTGCATTCTCTGCTAATGTTTCCTTCTTCTAGGTTGTAAATGTTGAGAAACCAGATTCCAGCAGCAAAGCATTAACAGTCTGTGTGCGTGGCAAGAGGGCACTGCGTTTCTCTGAGGTGCGGGACTACCAGCGACTGGCAAACACGATTCGTAGCAGGTGTGGGATCACTGCCAGCCCACAGCACTCTGCTTCATCAGAGGTAATATGTCTTTTCATTTTGCAGTTTTACTCCACGATGGTCTCCGTTGTTCATTCTGTAGTTTGCAAATAAAATGATAAATCTTTGTCACGAAGGTCATACGAGGCGAGTGTCAGTCACTCATAAACCACTTTGAAGACAATCCAGAAGACGTGACTCTGATGGTGGGACAGAAAGACAGCAGCAAGGCCGTGAGCACCGAAGCTCTCATGACTGTTTTCCACCCCCAGGATGTTGAAAACCTGGATCCCAAAATGGTAAAAAAGAAAACCAACATAATTCTTTCAATTATCTTGATGTAATTATAACATAGTGCACCTTTACTCTGGTTGTATTCATGTATGTGTCTGTCTAGAAATGCAATTCTTTAATGACCTCCCTGTTAACCAGCTGAAAGAAAAGATGAAGGAACAGTCCTGGAACATTCATTTCTCTGAGTATGGACGTGGTACGAGTATGTTCTTCACAAGAAAGACGCGAGACTTGATTGTTCGCGGAGTTCCTGAGGCTTTGAGGGGAGAGCTGTGGATGCTTTTTTCAGGTTCTTATACACCAAACATCACTCGTGTATAATCATTTACAAATTGGTGGCATGCACCTGTCGTTATTTGTTTTAAATGAAGTTTTGCATAACTCTGTGTTAGCCCTTCAAGTGCTCACTCATGAATCTCATCAATAATTAAGTAATTGGCAGTTAGGGTGGGAACGGCTGAGCATCTGTTTTTTGGATCAACTGTGTTTTGGGCTCTGCAGGAGCTGTGAACGATATGGCCACTCATCCCGGCTACTACTCTGAGCTCGTCGAACAGTCTCTGGGCACAAGCACTTTGGCTACAGATGAGATCGAAAGAGACCTGCACCGCTCACTCCCTGAGCACCCTGCCTTTCAGAGTGACACGGGGATCTCGGCTCTCCGCAGAGTCCTGACTGCTTATGCCTACAGGAACCCTAAAATTGGATACTGCCAGGTATGCAGATTATTTTTCAGGCTTGTTGTTAACCATCGGATGAGCACACCATTAGCGGTAAAATTTGGATAATTACTGTATTTAGCCTTAAGTTTTATATTTGAAGTGTCTTAGAATCTCACAAAAAACAAAACGATCATTTATTAGTTGCAGTTTCCTCAAGAACACATAAGAATATTTTGACACAGAGGAGATTCACTAGAATTAGTAATTTTGGTCAAATAGATGTCTGTTGTGATAAGGACTTGGTTTTTTTAGCAGTGTGTCCTTACCTTCTGTTCAGGCCATGAACATCCTCACATCGGTTCTTCTGCTCTACGCAAAAGAAGAGGAGGCTTTCTGGCTCTTAGTAGCTGTTTGTGAGAGGATGCTGCCAGATTACTTCAACCGCCGGATAATTGGTGAGACTGGAACCTTTTGGATTTAAGCTTTATAATTTTGGAACATGAAATTTACATTTTTTGTTTCACTCTTGTGCCAATATTCCTTTCAGGTGCTTTGGTTGACCAGGCTGTGTTTGAGGATCTGATCAGAGAAAATCTCCCCCAGCTGGTCGAGCACATGACAGACCTGAGCTTCTTCTCATCCGTGTCCCTGTCCTGGTTTCTTACCCTTTTCATTAGCGTCTTGCCCATAGAGAGCGCCGTGAATGTGGTGGATTGTTTTTTCTACGACGGGATAAAAGCCATCCTGCAGCTCGGCCTGGCAGTGCTGGACTACAACCTGGAGGCTCTGGTCGGCTGCCACGATGACGCAGAGGCTGTCACCATCCTCAATAAGTCTGTGTGAATAGAAGAAGAGCAGGATTGGACGTTTTCTGCCTTATCAAATTTGTAAATTCCCTTTTTTTTTTTTCCTCCTGACTGTTATTTTAGGTTCTTTGATAGCGTGACGAACAAGGACAGCCCGTTGCCTCCCACAGTGCAGCAAGCTTCAGTGGGCAATAATGACAAGACATCCCACGTCAAAGTGGATATCAGTGAACTGATACGAGAAGCCTACGAGGTATTACAAGATGTTATGTTTCAGTTGCTGGATCGACTTTGAAGATGTAGTTGATTCACTGCATTTGTGCTCTCTTATAGAAATACGGCAATATCCGTTCTGAGGATGTTGAGGGTTCCCGGAAAAGAAACAAACTGTATGTGATCCAGACTTTGGAGGATACAACCAAACAAAATGTGGTAAGTGTATTCAGATTTATAAATGTTATAGTACTGTTACCACCGCGTTGTGGTTTAATTTAAACTCCGTTTTCAGATTCGGGTGGTGTCCCAAGAAGTCAGATTTAATGCCTCACAGCTTGATGAGCTTTATAATCTGTTCAAAGTGAGTCCAAAACATAATTTGGCATTCAGCATTTTTATATATTTAAAAAAAAAAAAAAATCACCTGAAGTGAAGGAATAAAAACTAAGAAGTTTGTGTGTTTTTTGTTATTTCAGAGGCAGCATTTCCTCAGCTGCTACTGGACAATGAAGAGTCCCGCTCTGCTCCATCATGACCCCAGCCTGGCCTATTTGGAGCAATATCAGTTGGGTTTTCAGCAGTTCAGCATGCTCTTCTCCCTGCTGGAGCCCTGGGGTTTTTGCGCTATCAAGAGCACCCTCTCCCTCTGGTTCTTCCGCTTGATAGACGAGAATCAGGACGGCCTCATCAACTTTAAAGAATTCTGCTGTGCCCTCGGTGCGTCCATTCATTCGATGCATCTCACTGGTGCAGCTTATAAACCCCTATGTTATAACTGCAACGGCAATTATTCTCTTCACAGATACTTTATTCTGTGGATCTTTCACAAACAAGCTGAAATTTCTCTTCAAGCTGCACCTACCACCAGGTGAGTCATCTGCGGAGCAACAACACAAACTCATCTAAGGCTCGTTCCACAGTGGCATCTGTCTTGTAAACCACACAAAAATATTTTTAGCCTCTGACCCGCTGTCTTACTACGGTGGCATGACTGGAGCAAGTTCATAGTTCAAGTGCAGCGAATGCACTGACGGGAATGACACCCGAGCGGCAGGCAAACAGTAGCAGCTCAAACTGAGCGCAAAACACAAGGTCAATTACGTCAGTCTACAGGGCTTCAGAATATAAAACTTGTCATTTCAATAATCCAGTCCAGGACTCAGTGTTAGTTGAATGAGCACATTGCCTGAGGGGGAAAAAACTGTCTTTGAATGTGTGCATGATGTGGAGCTGGCTTCATGACGACGGTGGTAAGAATAGTCGACACCGAGTGAGTGAACTTGCCATGGCAACGCTGGTTGTAAGGAGCGAAGAGGGCATTTTGCAGGGGGCTATTTCTCCAAAAAGAGGACCCGAGCTTGGGGAGAAACTGCTTAAATCACAGCTGACAGCTTAGCAGCAGACGAGCACTGAGTCACCAGTTGTGAAGTGCCAGGACGATGAGCATCAAACAGCAAAAGCCTATTTTGTGTCTCATGGATAGTGTGCATAGCTTCAGCACCAAGGACAGGTCACATCCAAACGAGCGTGGAGGCTCAGTTCCAAGCCACGTTCCAGGCAACTAAGCAAAGCCGTGTTTTGTGTTGTCTTTATAAATAAAACGCTCTGGAGCGGGGCCAAACACTCCATTGATCAGTGAAATGAAATCATGTGCTATTTAGAGCTGAGAGTCTGCAGGTTTTTTTACAGCTGTAAAACGCAACACAGCAGCCATATTCATTCATCAGCTTCCTTCAGACAACTGTGACAACTCTGTTGCATTGCTTGTGTTGTGATTTGTCAGCAAGACAAATTTAAACTTACAAATAGAGACCTGCATACGGCGAGATGCCATCGAAACGATAGACGTGTGGATTATGATATGTAGTACAAGTGTGTTTACGTGTTGCGATTAGCGACCAGAAATGTGAACATCTGATATTGTCTTCCACTGGTGAAGGAGATAGTCCTACGTGGAATGTTCACTGACAGACCTCAGGCTGTGTGGCTAATGCACCGTGAACCTATTAGGCAAATAAAATGACACCGCTGGCCTGTGAGGGTAATTGTTTAATCCAGGCAAGTAAACTGACACGCATGCATGCACGTCATCCGGGCGGGGATGCGGGGAATCAAGATGGGTATATCACATTTCTAATAATAGCGGGGGGCGATAGTAGGATGATAATTGCCACTTTATATATTTTAGGTTCATTCATTCTCAAATCAGGGATTTATTTATTTTTTTTAATATTTTAGAATCTACAGTGCTTGAATCTTTGCATGAATGTAATATTTCTGGGTATTATAATGTTTATAGCCCTCTTTGTATGTCAGCAGCTCCCAACATTTTAGTATTAGGATTATAATATATTCTATTAGGCCTCTAATAGTTAGATATGTGACCTTTTTTTTTATTTTTCAAACTTGAAACCTCCAAGATTTCCTCAAAAAATCATCTCTGATATCTGATTTACACTGGTGGACACATCTGCTCTAAATTCATAATAGTGTACAATTTTAAACTCGTCTAAATCTAATTTTAACCACCCGTCTGGAATCCCGATTGAGAACCATCGAATTAGATTGTAGACTAAATCATAGTGTCAGCACGGTTTGTATTGTGTGAGCTTGACTTGTGATTGTGATTAACAAAACTCACAACTGAACTCGATGCTTCATCCAAAGTTAATTTCAGTCTTTGTGTGGATTTTTCTGTCAACACTCTCTTCTTCTTCTTCTTCTTCCCTTTGAGTGAACTTACAGTCTCTTTTAGCTTTCACAGGTAGTCCTTTGCATTTAAAGGAGCAAAGAATCCAGCAGTTTATTCCACTGACTGAAGACTCTTCTCACTTGAGTAGATTCACTGGTTAGCCTCTTTACTTTCTCTTTCCTTAAATTAAACCTTTCCTCCGTTTCCTACTAAACTCTGTAACAATACTGCTTCCACACATACCTCAAAACACCTCTACCATTTGTTCACAAAGCACTTTCTTTTTTCAGCATTTGAGCTTCCAGAAGATGGTGTGATAAGAAAAAGTCCTGAAAGAGGTAAAAATACCACTGAACATGCTTCGCACTTTTTATGGCCCTTTTAGTAACTACACATTTTTCTATTAAACCGACAGGGAGAGGAAAAGTGGACCTGCAGGCCTACCTGAAACAATGGCAAAATGAAATCCTTAAGAAGGAGGAAACCATCAAAGACCTACCGAGAATAAATCAGGTAAATCAACCTGTTTATGGTCTCATGAGACTATATGACTTTATGTTTTCACAGTAAAATGACCTCCTTCTTCTTCTCACAGACTCAGTTCATCCAGTTCTCCAAGACCCTCTACAACATTTTCCATGGTGATCCTGAGGAGGAATTGCTGTACCGTGCCGTGGCCCACGTGACCAGCCTCCTCCTGAGGATGGAGGAGGTGGGACGCAGGCTGCAGGAGCCGAGCAGCCCGCCTGCGACCAAAACGGCTGCCAACACTGCCGCTGCCTCTGCGGAGGAGTCTCCGACCGAAGAGGCCTCCGCCAGTCCGGGGAGCTCCAACACCTCCAGCTCCCACAACAGTCAGGACGCCGGGTCTGACCCGACAGAGACCGAGTGGTCCTTCTCATTCGAACAGGTTCTCGCGTCTCTGCTCAATGAGCCGGCGATAGTCAACTTCTTTGAAAGGCCAGTCGATATCCACCTGAAAGTGGGACAAGCTAAAGTTGCCCAACTCAAATTAAAGGCCACTAAGTGAGAGAGTACGTAGGCGAATCGACACTTTGCTTCTGACTCAAACCGAGGGTTTGTTGTGATGTTCTTTTCTCCACTTCCATACAGGGCTGAGGATGTTAGTGAAGCAGACGGTAGGATTCACGGCGATAGCATAAATCAAGAGGTGACGCAAGTATGCCAGGCAGAAGATATTCAGCACAGATGAGACACAACTTTTTTTTTTTTTTTTTTTTTTTTTAAGACACCGTTCTGTTTCAGACATGCATCAAATTATGCATTTTCAACAAAGAAGTTTATTTACATTTCAAGTAAGAGTTTACGTAAGCTAATTTTGTATTACAAAGCGCACATTTCATTATTTTCCTTTGCGAACAGAGGGATGACAGAAGAGCTCGTCTTTCCTCTCCATCTGTGATGTCCAGAAGTCCAGGTCCAGAATAAATGATTTGTGCAAAGTGGCAGTTTTAATCTGAATATCTTGATGTATACTGTCTTTCAGAATAGTCGTCACTGCTGAAACGTACCGTAAAGTTTTAGCGCGTCCTGATACTTTGGTGTCTCCTGCTTCTTGTCTTGAACATCGACTTCATGTAGGTAACACAAGCTTTTTAGCCAGTGCAGGCACAGATAAGGATCATTTGTAGTGTTCCTCCAACAAACCAGAAATGTATAGAGATATCTGACTGGAGACTTTAGATATTTTAATCGAGGCATAAAAGATTAAGTCAGTACTAACGTGGAAGAGCAGATGCTCTATCGTCTGTCATGCATTTATCGTGTTGCACACATTGTGACCACAGCATGACTTTACGTGAAACATGCTTTGTAAAGGTAAATATTCTCACTGCTGCTGCAGGTGGTTCACCTGCTTCCCCTCCAAATCTATCTAGAAGAGTGCTGTGTGTTACTTTCACGGTGTCTTTAATTGATGTATCGTTTCCTTATGTTTGGACGTGTAGGGTGTTTCGCTCTGGTGTAAGTGCAGCATTTTGTAAAAATGAAAAAAAACTAAACAATGGTCACGACAATAGACATTTGATTCTTGTATTTTTTAGACTTATGTTGGAAGTGTAATATATGAGCTTGTGGACTGTTGTGGACAACGCAAACCTTTTTGAAGGAAATTCAGTTTAATCAAATCTCAGGGTGACATTTGTGTAAAATGAAAAGGAGAAAAGGGATATTTTTCAACCTGGGATATATAGATATATATATATATATGAGTTATGCATAGCCTCTGTCTTATCTGTAACATCAAAATATAGAGCATGTGTAGCAGAGTTACAGGATTCGCCACTTTATGCCAGCGTTCGACAAACAGCAATTACTGCTTGCAACTGAACGCCACATTTGAAGGTTTATTAAATGCTGTTGTTACTTTTTTTTTTTGCCGGGGGGTCGGCATTTTATGCTTTTTAATTAACTTTTTGCGTCTGCCTTAGTGAGTAATTTGCACAGTTGTTTGAGAATCACAAGCAACGGATATGCTTGTATTTCAGCCAGATGTCCGAGTCGTTGGATACTGAAAGGTCAGTGGGCTGCAGCTTGTCGTCTCCAGGGGCCAAATTTGCTGATTTTTTTAAGCTTAGCCTCTGCTTATATAAGAAAAAGTGTGTTTGATGCTTCGTTTAAGTGCAGCTTTGATTTTTCTGTTTGCTGGAGTTTTGTTTTTTGCTCAGATGAATGTGTTATTTTCTTGATTATGTATTTTTTTCACCTTGTATCAGAGGGCCTGTCACAGCTTATTTCATGATGTGATTATTGAGGGTTGTATAAACATTCAAAAAAGAATATGCATTTCTCAGTGAAGATAAGAAAGTAAGATCTGTCACTGTGTCTATGACCAATTAAAACAAAAACAAACTCATCTTTAATGTCTTATTAATGTTGAAATTGAAGGCTTGATTACCAACTTTGTTGCAGTGTTGAGCTCAGTCTGGTGTTTACATCCAGTGGATAATACAGCAACTGTTTTCATAATTTGAAACATTTACATGTGACCATGGTTTGACTGTTTCACCATGACTCTTTACAGTCTTGAACATGGTTATACGTTGCAGCTGCAGAGGATCTGCACACATCCTGGATAGCCAATTTCTGTTCTTTCTGGAGATTTCGGATCATTTCAAGGAGTCAAGTCTGCGTTCAAAAACGTTTGATTCAATGTTTCTCCGCCAGAAATCCCGAAGGGTGGCGGTTAAAACAAACTCTTTGATGCTCAATATTTCCTAACCGTATTTCTAGAGGCAGTTTCTGGAAAACAGGGCTTGATGAAATGTTTTCTTTTTTCTCTTCTAAGTTTGTGGTTTTTCTCTTGGTGGGGAAGATAAATGAAAGGAGATGACTTTATAGGAACAGAGTGAAAAATCAGAGGGGTGGCAGAGTTCATCCCTCTGGCATGACAGAGCTGCTGCTATTAAGCATCAGACTGAACGCTGCATTTCTGTAAGCTTCATCAATGAATACTTGTTTTGTAGACTATATTAAGCTCAGACATTTCTTTTTTATTTGCTTGATTGTTTTTTTTCATTTCCATAATGATGTACCAGAATAAAGAATAATAATGGTAAGTTGGCCTTTTTCATTACTTTTTTCAACCTTTCCTATATATATTTTTTCTGTTGAGTTACATTGCATGTGAATTATTATTTTGAAACCTCAGGCTTAAATCTGCTGTGTTAGTTATTTAAAACAAAAGAAGCTTCCTCACACTATCAGCTCCAGGCAATACAATGAAGCTGGTGTTAAATGACATGCTCTTAATGCCGCATATCGGCTGTGAAATGAGTTTACAATCAAGTGACGAAATACCAATTTGAAATTCTTATTGGCCAGAAAGTGCCATTGTATGATTTAAAAAAAAAAAAGATTTTGTATGGCTGATGAATCATCAAATGATAGACCTGTACAGCTTCTTTTTCAGGGTGTTTATATGAGCCTGTGTGTTATCCCTGTTCAATGGTAAAAGTTGTTACAGTTGTTATTGGTCGAGGTGGGAGCACCGTCTCCAGTTAAATTTTTTTATATGCAGTTGACCAAACTGGCTTCAATGACCCTCAATCATTAGTCACTGGAGCTCAGATAAGCCTGTTTTTCCTCAGCACGCTGTCAATATTTATAAATTATTAATAGCCTGAAGCATTACTGCTCAAATAATGCAGTTCATTGCTTTCACTTTACCAAACACAACAATGATACTAAAACAAAACCATGTTGACAGGCCTTGATATCGCTGAATTCCCCTTTTACCAGAAAGTTAAAAAATGTATATGTATTTTATAACTCACACTTGGCGGGGTGAAACAATTTACTCTCCCATTTACTGTCACAGACTGTTCCCTCCCAACAGCTGACTTCCCCTCCAACAACAAGACCATAAATATCTGCAGTCTGGCATGTTCCCTTCCAGATCTGTTCCCAAAAAAGATTTAATGGTTTTCCGTCTCATTCGTGTAGCAACGTGACCCACATCCAGTTTAAATGTTTGTAAATATTGAACATTTCCATTAAGTTATTATGATGATGCAACAGTGCATTTTGAAGGTTGCAGCCATCTGGGGAATAAATGATGCGTCATACGTCGTTATACTTTGTCTGATTTAGCCAGACGAGGGTTTCAGGCGGGCACAGGAAAAACATGCAAACTCCACTCAAAAAGGTTTTACTAGCAAGCAGTTTCCAACCCGGAACTTTGTCTTGAAGCGTGAAGTAACATAACAACTACCTTTAAAACCTCCTAATCCAAGGGAGTGACTTGTCATTTTACTACACTGACGGCATCAATTAATTGAGCACGCAGCGAGAGATGAAATAAATATTCTGCCTCAGCGATAAAGATCAAAAATTTTAATGTTTAGCTGAGATGAAAGTAGAAAATTGTCGTTGCCATTACCGGGCCATAATTTGAGGCCCCATGGAGTTGCAACAGAGAAGCAGCAGAAATAGCCTCTATGAAAAAAACATGAGATATCATGTGCAGACCATTCATCACTTACAGTAAAATGTTCCCTCCTTGACTTGTCGCGCAGTCTGCGCCGTCCGTGTGATTTACGAGAAGCAGTGGGACTCTGTGACAAATGGGCTCTGCATGGAGCTCGCACTATTCTGGCTTCGGAGATTTGGTTGCACACGGTTGACACTCAGAGTTCACAACCTTAAACCCTCTCACCTGTTCAGTTAGGAGAGATCTGGCTGCCTTAGGGATTTAAGCAATCTGCTTCACCTGAGTGCAGTGAAATGCAGGATTTTGTTTTGGGATTACTCAAAATGTAAAATAATCACATAGAAAAAAATCTTTTGAAAATAAGAAAAGAAAAACCCTGAGCACCATCAAGCAACGCTACAGCGTTTCACTCAAAGGGCCCATTAGAGCTGTCATGCTGCGGGGCCATGAACAGATTATACACTGCATGATTGTTTAAACAGTGTGTCTATTTAAAGACAGCACTTTTATCGGATATTTGTTCATGACTTAATCAACAGCAAGTCAACATGACTTTATTGTTTTTTTTACACTGAAACGCCAACATCATCACAGTCATAGATGTGGAAGCACAGACTTTGCTCCCTTACCCCCCATTTCAACGCTCCTCAAAGAGTGCATGCTATTTACAGCCAGCAGAGAAGAAGCCTCTGAGGCTCAACCCTCACCAGTCAATGGAAGTGTATGGTTCGGAAACTGCTTCATCCACAGTCAGACTTTGTGCGCCTGATGCAACTGGTGGAAACCAAGCAGGTAATGGGAGAGCATCGCGACGCAGCTCTGGACGTGTCCACCAAGTAAGAAAACTGTAAAAGGAGGACACAAACTGACTACTTGATAATGCTTTGTAATAAAAAATTTAAAAAAAACTCATTGGGCAGCATGACGGTCCACTTACAGCAAGACTGGTTCAAACCCACTGGGAACTTGTGCCCATGTCTGTGCTATATTTGCATGTTCTTCCTGTATCGTCCCGGTATCTTTTATATACATAAAAAAAACATACTTTTGGTTAGTTGGTGACTCTGGATTGGTTATCTGTGGTACAGTTGATAAAATACGATGCCTACCGGCGTCAATATTAGAGGTTCAATCCCTATTCTCGGCCTGAGTTAGGGTTTTGTTTGTGTGTGAGAGTGAGACAGAGAGAGAGAGAGAGAGAGAGAGAGAGAGAGAGAGAGAGAGAGAGAGAGAGAGAGAGAGAGAGAGAGAGAGAGAGAGAGAGAGAGAGAGAGAGAGAGAGAGAGAGAGAGAGAGAGAGAGAGAGAGAGAGAGAGAGAGAGAGAGAGAGAGAGAGAGAGAGAATGGCTGAATCTAATGAATCACTAAGATTACTACTCTACTATACTACTATAACGGTGCTGGACTGGTAATTGTCTGGCATACCCTGTCTTGCATTCTGTTTTTGGTTTAGATGGGCTACAGCTCCAGGTGACCATAGTTTAGACAAAGTTTAGAAAAATGATGAACGGAGGATTTGGGGAAAAAAGTTCATGCAAATTTAACAATTCCTTAACAATTGATCTGATTGGCTTCCTCACATAAATGTCACGAGTTTTCACGCTGTAGCTCAGTTGTTAGTGAATTTATCTGGTATATCATTTGTAAAGGCTCACTGAAGACCACTGATGTATGTATGAAATGTATGTCAGAAGCATGTGACATGTGCCATGCTTCAACACGTTTTCATGCCTTTTATAATGATAACATCGGTATCTCGGTGACAGGTTTGGGAAAAAAAACTCAAGTCACATATGAGCAAATAAGAGACCTTTCCATTTTAAGTCCAGACACACTTTTGCAATCAAGAAAAGCTTCAACAAAAAAAGTCAAACAAGAGAATTCCAATTTTATCCCAGATAAGTAAAAACAAGCTCTTGTGTGCTTGGGGAGGGGCTAACTTTGTCTTTCCTCACTTTGGTTTCATCCCCTCCAGACAAAACGCACCAAAAAGTTGTATTTCAGAACCCGATTAAAGCAATGATAATAACTCTCACACATAGAGAGTGAAGCTCACACTAATCACCCTAAAGTCACTGCAGACACGTGTAATCCCAGGCAAACCAACATATTTTGGATGATGCTGGAGGGAATCTCACTTTGAATCAATCTGGTTTTTAAGCTGATGGGAAATATTTGCTATCAAATGTGTGCTGATTAAAATGTTTTGTTTGAAGTGGAAGTCAGGTGGACCGATCCTTAGACCTCTTACACGATAGCTTATCTTATAATTTCAATAGGTCATTCACGCTTATGTTTATGTTACATTATTAGTTGTGAATTTTCTTTCCTCAAGCCTACCAGGGCACCTGAAAAAATTGATTGTTTAAAAGCTGTGACAGCACAAATCTCTTTGCCTACGAGTACATAAGACCTTTAAAAGGCGTCACGCATATTTATACTCAAATTTTCTGAATTGATGCCCACTTGAACCCTGAAATTCTGATTCTAGAACTGTGACCATTTTTAGAGACATGGGATGAATAATGGATTTGCATGGCTGGACTTATTTGCGTCACAAAACCATCAACTTATTGAACTCAGAAGTAGATCAGCTGCCGATAAGCTGCAAAAAAGCTGCAAATGAGCAAAGCAAGAGACATCAGAATTTACCTGCGGCGTGTTTATGGTACGTAAAAAAATGAAATGAGATCATGTACAGCCCTTCAAGGACCGCAGTGTGTCTGAAAATTCCCCAAAGAGAAGCTTTAACAACCCATTTCTTTGCTACACGTCAAAACGGTTTAATCAAAATACACAGAAGTACGTACAATAATTGGTGTTTATGCATTTGAGCATATTGGAAGACCACTTTCATATGTTGACATTTATTGCCGAAGTGAAATATTTAGCAGCAACAACCCACAACAAGGCAATACAACTGGTAAGAAGTTTGTTTCTGTAACACTTTTAGGTCACCCAACACATTTTTGGTTTGTTCGATTCTTTGCGAGCATTTATTTAAGTAGAAGTCTCGTAAACAGAAAACACAAATCACTTTGGATGAAGGATAATTTCTGACATAGTTAAAGAGCAAGTTGAGTGTGAAGTCTGTGAATTGGCTCAAAAGAGTCACTTCCTTTGTTGTTCACTGCGATATGCAGCCGTCTAGAAGATAGTGAGATTAAAGTAAAATCTGTTCCAAGTGTCATCATGAGAAGCTCCTCTTTCTCTTTAAACATCATGCTATTTGTTCCCCCAGACTTATTTATGGATGTGAGAAGGAAATTGATTGATATGACTAAAATATTGCCCTGGGAATCATTTTTTTTTGGTATATGTGGCACGATCAACATGTCCTGTGACTGTCCCTGTGGGGCACAAATGGCGTGTGCCACAGTTAAGCACTCCCAGCGGGAGAGAGCAGTAACTCTGTTGAGTAGGTCATGTGCCACTGTTAACATCTTAAACTGTCTTTTGGGGCGTTTTGTTAACCACAGACTTGATTTTGTTTTGTCTCGAAGCTCAAACTGAGCTGGAACAGACTCAACAACCCGGGACGACTTATCGTCTGTTTGAGGATCATCATTCTGCAGCCACAGCCCGGAGATCAAACGGCATACAGTGGAGGAGCCCCCCACACTTCAAGCCCATCGAAAGCCGCTCAGGAGCGTGACCCAGAGCGAGTTCAACATTTTTCTGTGCCACTCAGAGGGTGATGCACCATGAATTTGCCCCTCAGGATCAGACTGACAACACAGAGGCCCACTGTAATGTTCTCAAGCATTTTCCAGACGAGCCACCTTAATGCTGGGGCAATTTCAAAGAGGTACTTTAACAACTACATAGACAAGAAATCCACTCACACTCACAAACAACATCATTGATCCGTATCACCCCCTTTTCCCTGCATTTGACTCACTGATGCTTGTAAACCTTCCCTGGAATGAAGTTCAAGCTGAAAGGCCTCAATTTTGTTGTGGTGAGAGAAATCTGTTGGGAACAATTACGTCTCATGTCCATGAAGAACGGAGCATCCTGAAATCGTTCCACTTGTGGCAGAAGTTAAAAAGTAAACAGAAAATTTGCTTTGAAAATAATTTTCATTGACTGTTCATTCAGTCGATGACATCCAAGTCTGCTTCTAATGGATCTTGGTAATACTTGAAAAAGGGCCTCTCACATTACACACTTTTAGTCTACTCAGTACTGCCTTTGTCTTCAAATCGTGTCCTCATGAACACCTCCACCACATTGACCTGATCACTAATAGGAAACGTAGCATTTATGACCATTTGCTTAGTTGTTTTGACCCTGATGTCACCCGCTCTCGCAGATTCACAGATTACTGTAATACACAGCGACATCTCTCAGTGGTCCTGAGTCTCAGATTAAACCCGTCCAGTTTCTAGATCTTCAGGTCACTCTGTTTGCTTTTGGTGCTTTTGCTGCTTTTGGTGCTTTGCTTGCTCGACTGACTGTTGGCGCACTGAATTTCAGCGGCCTGCTCAGACACGATGCTGGCTGTTTCCCTCTCCCTATAACGGTCCTCCTCCTCCCTTAAGCGGTCCTCCTCCTCCCTTAATCGGTCCTCCTCTTCTTGACCCTTCCTCTCCACTGCCAGATTGTCTCTATTCTGCTTGAACATGGCTTTGCTGGTGTACGGGTTAAAAGGAGAGGTGGGGTCTGTAATGCAGTACTTTGTGTTCGTAGGGAAAGGCTCAGTATGACTTGTAAAATAATTGTAACTCGGGACGAAGGGTATTACTGCGTCACTTAGGGGCTTGGATGACTCGTCTGAGGCCTTTGATTGTCTGTAACGAAGCCCATGGTGGCATTTTGTAAAACCTAGATGATACATTTCCACCAGGTTGAGCAGCAAGGAGATGGAGGCCACGGCCAGCATAAAAATGATGAAGATTGTCTTCTCGGTGGGTCTGGAGATGTAGCAGTTCACCACATTTGGACAAGGCCAGCGGTCACACGTGTACATTGGCTTGAGCTCGAAACCATACAGGAAGTATTGAGCCACAATAAAAGCCACTTCAAACAGGGTTTTAAAAATCACATTGAAGATGTAGGTCCGGAGCAAGGCGCCTTGCAAATGCACGTGGCCCTGGCTGTCCTTCACCGGGGCCTTCTTGATTTTAGAGCCGTGTGACTGCTGCTGCTTCTCACCGTGCAGGGCCAGGTCCTTCTCTTTCTGCTTCTCCTTGTCCTCCATGCGGACTAGATGAAGGATGTGGCCCAGATAAATGAGAGTCGGGGTGGAGACAAATATGATCTGCAGCACCCAGAAGCGGATGTGTGAAATGGGGAAGGTCTTATCGTAGCACACATTCTGACAACCGGGCTGCTTGGTGTCACACGTGAAGCCGGACTGCTCGTCTCCCCACACCTTCTCGGCAGCCGCTCCCAGCACCATGATACGGAAGATAAACAACACTGTCAGCCAGACTTTGCCCACGACGGTGGAGTGTTCCTGGGCACTCTCCAGCAGCTTCCCCAGCAGGTTCCAGTCCGCCATGCTGGTTCACTAAGTTACCTTCAGCTCTATTGGCAAAACCAAATGAGAAGCCTTCAAGGAGAAAGAACAATATTTTAGCAAGATGGAAAAAGAAAAAAAACATACAGTTATGTTGGAGGCTATGGCCAGAACATTTACAGTTATTTTTGACCAAACAGACACTGTTACAAGCTGTATGTTGATATCTTCAAAAATGTGTATTATTATACACTTTTGTTTTTGTGTTAGTCTGACTTGAACACAAAATGTAATTCTTCATTGTTCAGGGACACGCTACTAACCTACTGAGCTCAGCATCACGTGAGTAACAATCTCTTATATTTCTTTGTATTTTATCAAGCAGTTTTTCAGAAGTTTGTTTCAGAAGAACTTTTTTAATTACTGCACTATGTCATGAAATATGTCTTCACTTTACACATAAACACAAACATATGTGCACACCAAGAAACTTGAGATATATATGTTTTTATTCGGACCATCAGACATTGGATCCTCTCTGATCAACCATAAACTAAATGATATAAAACTGACATGTTGTGATTTATAATTAAAACAGTCATGTGGAAAAAGTCAGCACACTCCAACATTTATTTCACTTTAAAATGCATAAAATTTGAATCACAGGCTCAAAAATTAGAAACTTAACGCAGCGTGACATAAGGAAAACAGTTTGATTTAAATCTCAAACGTTTAGCCGCTGGTCTCTTTGCTGTTCATGTGTGGGCCGTCTACAGGCCACAATTTAAACTACTCTCTGCTACTACTCAAAATCCCCTGTTGGGGCTATTGGGACAGCACGAGATCCACAAAATGATTTCTTTACCAACCACAAAGTGTTTTAACAGAGTCTACAGAGAGCTTTTACGACTGTTTGTGTCAATGTTTATGTTTATTGGCAATCATGCTGCATGAATGGAAGGCAGAAAATTACGAGGTAGAAATAGTTTTTTTGATTTCTTACTTTCGAATAAGCCAGTAAATGTGCCGTACATTTCAATCACAGATATCACCGAGTGCAAAACTCATCAATCTAACCGTGATTGAAACTGATAAACAGACGAAGCAATAAAATCCAATTAGATGCGGCATTAACTCAGAACTTCCCTGGCACGCATATAATTAGAAATGCAGTATTTATTTATGCTGATGACGCAGTTTGCAGATATCCCTCATCCAAAGAGTTCTGTACTACAGAAAACCCAAATCAGATGAAATAACTCATCCGTCATGAATCCTTTATTTGTCTTCCTAAAGGTTGTGCCCGATGCAGCGTGTGCTGATAAAAAGGACCAAGACACAGCTGACTGTGTGTGAGCGAAAGCCCCGGAGCAGGCTCGCTCAAAACTCTCAGCCCCAGCTTAGATCTTGTGACACTGTACCCAACAGCACTCCCTGACTCCAGAATTAGGTTTCTAGTTTATATTTCAGGGCCTATTGGTTTCCACATGGCAAAGCGAAAAAAAAAAAAAGTAAAATTAAAAATAGTTGTACTTGTCCTTCAGAAACTGGTTGAGCAGTCGATAGAAGCACCTGTTTGAAACGCTTCAAAAGACTGCGAGCCAGTCCTGACGGAAACACCTTCACACAGTGGAAACTGGTAGAACTGTACTTGGTTCACTTGAATTTCACACACAAGGCAGCGCAAAACAAGAACAAATCGGTTTGTAGAAGTCGCACTCGAAAAAAGAAGTTACATTGTTTGATTAATAGGTAAGAAATCAAAAGTGCACACACAAGGTAAATGTTCCCAAACAAAGACATACCTAATAATGTTGCTTTCCATTGGAGTCTCTCAGTGATTGACCTTCTTTACTTCACAGAGAGAGAGGCCACGTTCCTGTGAGCCGCTGCGAAGGCTGCAAGCATCAAGATAAAGCCCTCTCTCGCAAAACTCTTTTCACTGGGGACTTTATGATCTAGCCTGTTGTCCTCCCTCCCACTCTGACCTTACTCAATCCCAAGCGTTAAAGAAACTGCCACAACTAAACCTCTATCTTGTCTTTGTGCAATCTCAGTGGAAACACTCGCCGTCTGGAGGGAAGTCTATGAAAGCGTCTCGCTCAAGAGGTGTTTCTGTTGAGCTGAGTGGCAGCTGAGGAGCCCAGTGAGGACGCAGGTTAGGCTTACATGTTAGTGTCTAAATATAATTCCTGGAGAAGGGAGTGGCTTTTATGTTGCCGGTCTTCGGGTGATCTGACCCTTGACTGTGTGGAGTAGCTTCAGACACCTCAGTGCCACTGTGAGGGATCAAAAACAAACAAGTTAGTTGGAATAGTGCTGGAACCAAAAGGCAACTTTGTCATGTTATTTACTCTGTACTTCTCAAAGCTCTTTGAGTTGAAGCAAAGTTTAGCGAAACTATTCATACATTCAAACTGCAGTACTCATATTTTGTGATCCTTTTTTTTATTCTTCCACCCGACCTTTTATTACACCTCAAAGAAATTAAAGTTAATAAATGTTTTTTTTTTTAAGTTAAAACTTTGAAAATGTTGACACATTACTGTAATCATGTAGTATTCTGTGTACTTTCCAAGTATAAATTGACCTTTTTTAAATCAATCACCAAAAAAGCCCAACAATTAATATTCCAAACAGTTTATGAACTGTATTTTTCAGGCAACATGTTTATTCTTTCAACAGAAAGTAACTTTTTTTATAAAACAGATGTATGGTCTGAACAATATTTCATCGGTTAATTCAATTGAAATGCATCTAGTTGATAAGCAGTTTACAATTATATGAAGACATTTTTTGAGAGGAATACCTTTAATGTCAGTTGTAAATATACTTGAGTGCTGATTTTCTGGAGTCCTTCCAACTCTGTGTCACACCGAGGCTTTATGGTGATTTTAAGGATAAATCAATTTTATTCCATAAGCGAGTTGAACAACTACTGTATTTGTTATCTCATAACTAGCTGAATTATAGTTTTTTTTTAATTATAATATCATAAGAGTTTATTCAACTATTTATTTCTGCTAAAATGTTAACATGACAAAAAGGACTACTTTGAAAATACAGATGAAAAGTTTGAAAGTTGTTTAACGTTGTGAGGACACTCAGTGGAAACTTCTAGTCTAAAAGTAACAAAGTAGTGGTATATGTACAAACTGTACTAAAGTTTTAGTGGCATTAGATACTTTCAAAAATACTACCTGAAATACAATGTAATTCCTGTAATGTGAATATTTTCCTCTCTAATCATAGCAGCTATATCGCTCTTAAAGAAAACAGCACTTTCATGATGTTGCTGATGATGTTTCTATAATTCAAAATGAGTCAATTTTACAATTCTTTTTTCACAATCACAACTGTTTCCATTAAAGCATCGATCTCTAAAACATCCTATTGGGTGACCACCCGGTGTGATAAGAATTCAAGCCATGCTTTAACTTTATCCCCTGGAAGTCATCGCCATCGTTAATCAGCGACTTGAACTACAAGAATTTGTTTTCTGTGTCCGAGGCTCCTCGTCAGTCTGACCTCAGTCGATGGCGGTGTGCGATGACGTGTTCCATAAAAAGAGAAGTGCCCTCATTCCGCAGACCGTGTCAAGTCCAGCTGTCGACGGGGTCAACTATTGCAGCCCACGCTCTGACCCCCGTACAACGCAAAGGCTATTGATAACCCTGTGAGAACTGTGGTGCCAGCATCATTCATTCATTCATTTTTTTTTTTTTTTTTTTTAATTGATCTTTTGCTCTGGTCGGTCAAAAATCCCATCAGATTTCCGTTATCATGCTGGAAGGAATCGAACCAAAGACATTTCACAAGTCAGTCCAGTCTGATGTTTCTCTTGTGTTTGTTTTGTTTTGTATTTCTTTAATGTGTCTTGTAAAAATCGCACAGTACATGTACTACAATTTTATTCCCTCGCACCCACGACATATGAACATCCAGCTTCAACTTAAATACACTGAAATACACGCAAACATGAAAAAGCTTTACACTTCAAGTTTTTGCTTTGTTTCTGTCAAATGGTTTTTATCTAAAGTACTGAATCTGGACAACGTGAACACGGTTACATGTAACATCTATGAATTGCAACATTGTGTATTAATGACATTGCACCAACAACCACCGAAGGAAAGAATGAAATCAACACGATTGAGGGACAGAAATGATACTGACATTAAACCAAGGGATGATCTGCATGACAACATTACAAACACGTCTCTGACACTATCTGGTAATTTCAAGTAGCGTGTGATAACGTCAGGCTTAACTACAGCTTATTCTTTTAATTTCATGATCAAAAAATGAAAGGAATCCATGAAAACTGAAAAAACGTCAACGATTATTGCTTCCGTCAAATGTTACATCATTTATCTTTAGTTGGTCAATTATCAAACTATTATATTGTGTCAGTGCATTTGCTTTTGGCTCTTTGTAGTTATCAACAACATTTAACTATTTACACACACTGGGTCTGGTTGCTTCTTCTTGTTACGAGGATTAAAACTCACTGGAACAATCACGATGACTTCATATTATGAGGAACAGACAAAATCAAAGTTTGAAACTGAAAGGTCAGGCATGCACAGATTTAATATCTGGATGTTTAATTAATATGAGCAAAGCTTCTGTTGGATCCAGGCCCCCATAGTCGAGTCTCCAGCCGTGTGCAAATGTTTACTGCAGGCCTTCCCCACCAAGAAGACGACCTCTGCGATGTTGAGCAGGATACAGACGCCGGACGCAGCCAGCATGAACACGGTGAAGACCGTCTTCTCGGTGGGCCTCGACACGAAGCAGTCCACCGTGTTGGGACACGGGTACGAGTCACACTTCACCAGCCGGATCATCTTGTAACCAGGGTAGATCATGTAGAACATATACATGAAGGTCACCTCGAAGATGATGCGGAATACCAGACTGATGACATACGTCCACCACAGCGCCCCTGTGATTTTCATCTTCTGGGTTTTGATCTGCTCCAGGTCTTTGGGATTGGTCCGCCCCGACAGTTTGTAAAGCCTCTTGTCGACGTGGCGGCGGTGGGCCACGTGCATGGCCACCAGAAGAGCCGGAGTGGAGACCAGGATGAGCTGCAGCGCCCAGAGGCGGATGTGTGAGATGGGGAAGAAGTGGTCGTAGCAGACACTGTTGCATCCCGGCTGCTGGGTGTTGCAGGTGAAGCCGGACTTCTCGTCCCCCCAGACGCTCTCGGCCGCCACCACCAGGACCAGGATGCGGAAAATGAAGAGGACGGAGAGCCAGATGCGGCCGATGCCAGTGGAGTGTCTGTTCACGCCGCTGATGACGGCATAAAATGAGGCCCAGTTCATCTTTGGTTCTGGGTCTGAAAAAAAAAAAAAAAAAGATTTACACATGAAAGTGTTATATGGTGTGTTTAAATTCCATATCTTACTAGGCTGCAGCATCTTGTGTTGCAAATATTCACTCGTAATCACACTATATTAATATCAATAATCATTCAGTCATCTGAAGTCAAGGGAAATGGATTTCAGGAGAGAAGTGCTGCCGGATAAGGATCCCAGACTGATACGGTGAAGTCTCATTTCTTACTCTTTGTCATTTACAAAAACAAAGTTTAGAATGGTTTGATACAGAAGTGAGACATCAATTCAATTCAATTCAATTCAATTTTATTTGTAAAGCGCTAAATCACATCAACAAACATCTCAAAGCGCTCTTACAATGATAGAGGACAACAGAACCCAACTAAACCCTTCCAAAGCAAGCAGCGATCAACAATAACTATGTCGCTATTTCACAACAAAAACCCATTTAAAGTCTTTCAACAAGTTCACAAAGCAACACATTTGCAATGTGCAGCACGGGATGCCACAAACTTTCAAACTTCCTGTAAATGTTTTGAGATAATCTGGAAACTTCTCCTCTTATTCTATTTTCGCCGTGATTTGTCAAAACCAAAAAACCAAGTCTCACTAACAGTATGTCAGCAAACTGCTGGCATATGAGTGAGCAGATACATATTATACACAATTCAATTTCAATGAAGAGGTTAAAAAAATAAAAGCTTTTTTTTTTTGTATTTTGTGTTAAAGGGGACAAAAAATATATCAAATTGTCCAGAAAACACCCTTATTTACAAAACTTAAACCTGCATCATTTTCTTACTTGATGCATTATAAAACATCATCTCTCGCTTGAATTGTTATTTTCAAATTATTTTATATGGAGAGGGGTTTAGGATGACAGTGTGAACTCACATGCAAACATAAAACCTGTTTTGATCAATATATAAATATTATATATTAACTATCAGCTCCTCATTGAAGGGTATATTTATTACTCACTTCATTTAAATATTTCAGCTGAATTGTTTAAAAACACGTAAATGAATTTATGCATTTTTATAAATTACCAACACCTGTCAGTTTACATAACAACCATTATATTTGGATTAAAGAAAATGAGTTTTTCTTGAATAAGCACTTTCCACAAACTGCCAAATTGTTTTCTGTTATTTTCAGTCATAACAAGCATTCTTCGTCATTTAATTTATTTATGTCTGGTCTTCCAGTCACAGCAAACTGAAAAGAAAGTTTCAAAAGAATCAATTGGCGTTGCAATGAAGACTAAATAATTCAGCACCATTATAAACAAAGCTGATCATTTCTATAATGCATTTATGTTTCAATGTAATTAAGCTTACAGATTTTTTTTCAGTGCAGCAACCTGCCGTTTATAAGAATAAGTACCGTGAGTATTCTGGGTCTTTAAAGTGTAGTTTCACACAAACATTAACTTGAAAGACAAAAATCATTTCAACCAATAATAAATAAAGAAACATATAATTTAGCTTTTGTTTAGTCCCAATTGAATTTCTTGAGTTTCATTTAACCAAATTTGTGAATTCCAAATTTCCCGACCCCAAAATTTCAATTTACACTTGATACACAATGATTTTTTTAAATTCTCCTCTGTGCTGATTCTTTACCGGTTGCTCTGTGATCCCTACATGTTTGCAGTGTCCTTCAAGCATATAAATGTCAGAGTTGTTACCGGGCTCAGCTGGAGGTGTAAGAGGCATAGGAGGCAGCGTGGAGGACAAAGCTGACCCGCTGGTTTGGCATGGATGTGAGTCCAGAGGGGAGAGGAGCCTCTCTGCCCTCCTCTGATTCTGGCAGCCCACTTAAGAGTGAAACACTGAGGTCTGGCACCATGTGTCATGTGACATGCTTTTCACCACTGACCATGGTGTAGCATGCAAAGGGAGCATCTTTTTTTTTTTTCCTCCAAAGAACCTGGGACTTTGAAACTCTCCCAGGCAGAAAAATGAGGTCAGAATAGGTGTTGATGAGCAGTGGAGGAGAACTCATGCAGATCTAGTATACAGCTAAAGAAAGATGGTAAAACTAGATTCTGAGACAAGTTGTAATTCTACACATCAACAAAACCAACAGGAACGGCAAAGATTTTAGCTTGACTGTCAGTTTTCAGCACACGTTGTTCAATTCCTCTTCTATTTTTTAAAACCTTCGACTCACACCATTAAAGTTTCTCACTTTTTTTTATACTTATCAGCAACAAAGTGAATTTGCAGAACACACATCCAGCCTCGAATCTCCATCACCAACGTGAAACATGTAAAATGATCTTACCTTCAGCAGCAGTTTTGCATTAGATACATCCAGAAACTTTTAAGTTGGCATTACCAGACTTTTTTTTTTCTCTCTCTCTCTCTATCCGTGAGACTGTGAACAAGAGTATCAGAGCACCATGACTTTGCATTGCTAATGATTTCTCTCACACTAGCCACTACCCTGCACTGGAGAGGTCATATGCTTCTGTGCAAAGAATTAGCATACAATAGCCCCATTTACTGCGTCCAAACAAACAGCTTCACAGTCCCGATCAAACGTTTTAATTTCTGTCCAGCTGAGGAATCCGTGTGTGGGGGGCAGTCTGTGCTTTTGTCCTTATTGTGCTGTGTGTCGCTGAGGAAGTGGAGGAGTTTTTGACGCAATCTGGAGTAAAACGCAAAGGTCTGCGACAAAGAATGGCCAGCGAAATCTAAAGATAAGAGGACAAGAGTTTATTATCATAACACTCATGTCTCTCTTCAAGTTTTTTCCCCCGCTCAACCTTTATGGTCCATGCTGTTGCCCACCAACCATTTATCCACTGATTATGCTGTCCTCTCCGTGTGTCTCTGCTGAGTGGGACATTGTGCTCATGCTTTTAGTCTGCGTGAGCTCTTCAGCTCATCCTTCTGAGAACTGTCTGCAAAATGTTGGTACAACATTACTCATCGACAAACCCTTTCTCTGCACTGGACACC
This sequence comes from Lipophrys pholis, assembly GCF_963383615.2. Classification (NCBI taxonomy): domain Eukaryota; kingdom Metazoa; phylum Chordata; class Actinopteri; order Blenniiformes; family Blenniidae; genus Lipophrys; species Lipophrys pholis. The sequence continues at coordinate 8,894,741 of NC_137634.1, read as the reverse complement.
ACAACTAAGTACCGATCTTGAACCTGAAATCACATGTCAACCCCTCAAAACATGCGAAATGCTGTCAAAGAAGGAGTTTGATTCCAATGAAGCAGGTCGGACCCACATTAGTGTAGTGGTGCCATAGATGTCACACACACACACACACACACACACACACACACACACACACACACACACGGAAGCACCCCTGGAGGAACAGGGTGAACATGAAGGTCGCCATGAAAAGGTCGTGTCACTGTCAGCCGTCGGGGTCCAACCAGGAATCTACTTGCTTTGAGGCGGCAGTGCCAACCACTGCGTCACCGCGCCGTGACAGATCCCCATGCAATGCAATTACATTTGATTATATAGAATTTTCCACAGCTTCTAAAACTGTCACAGGATTTGTTTTGTTCTTTTTTTTTATAACTGTGTGGAGACATTTTTCCATGGTTGGCTGCATTGACCTGTGCAACGTGTTTTATGATTTACTAATTAAGTGGGAGAACCGGGCTGCAGTGATTATCAGCCATGGACACATGGATTAAACGACTAATTGCATTCTGGACAGATGTAATACAACGTGTGGATTCAACTAAAGAATCTAAAAGAGTGTGGGCATGCCTGCAGCCTGACTGCTGTCTCCTGCTTCATTGCAGTCTGCATGTTGACACCTAGTGTTCATCAGCTGTTACTGCAACAGACTGACAAGCGAATCACCAGCAGTGAAGGTTTAAAGATTTGACAGATTAATTATTGTATGAATTATATAAACATTAGGATAATAATGTGTCTAAAGTAAGAATGCCAGACAATGAGTTATAAATTGAAATCAGAGGTGGTACAAGACAAGTAAAAAATACCCCTGCTGATGGAATAAAGTAGTACTTTTGGTACTATTATAAATGTGTTTTATATGTAGTCAACCTTACTACATTTGTCCTCAAACCCCAGTAGACTATGGATGAGGGCAGGTTACACCCTGGACCGGTCAACTGTCCATACAGGGCAAACACAGAGACAACCATACACATGTTTTCTTTTTCTATATATATTTTTTAAAGTGTTTAAAGAAGAATGTGTCTTTACAGCAAAGCCTTGGGAAATTCAGAGAGGAGAATCTCTGGATTTAATGGAAGGCTGAACATTGAAAGTATGTCATTGTGCTAAATGAAAATCTTTTGCTTGCTTTATTGACTCTGAATATTATTTATAGGAACCATTATCAAGCAAACTAAATCAACATCTTATTTTTTTCATGATACTACGTTTCCTTCCATATTAAGTTTGAAAGACAACCTATTAGAAATATAAAATCTTAAGTTGTGAAAACTTCTGTTTGCACAGTAAATCAAGCTGTCAGGAAAATGTGGAGTATTATTCTTAGTGTCTTGTAAAAATGTAATACCGATCGTAGTGGAAGTGGAACGCTTCAGTAAATTAACATTATGCTGTTCACTCCTGAACGTCGCAGCATTTTTCAGTGACTCATCACTACACACATGTTAACACAGGCCTGCCACAAGAGGAACATGTTTGCAAATGTGACAAAATAGAAAAGGAAGTGCATGATCAGCGGCTACTCAACAGAGTGTCCTCATCAATTCTCCTCAACACTTCTGATAAGTTGCATGATCACACAAGTTCTACATTATTATATACATTTTGTGTTTTCAAATGCATGCAAGAGTCATATCGTGCATAAATCTATTGAAGCTGCTTGTGCAACAAGTCTGTGACTAAATCCTGAAAGCAGCACCACACCCAGTGACGTGCAGGTGTAGAATGTGCAACAGTGGTAAGGTCACATGGGTTTTGTGAACTGCTCAGCTGACTGTATTGCAGTGAGTCTGAGCAGTGTCACAAACTATACCGAAGACAATGTATTTCCAGCATTCATCACATGATATTATTTGTGGAGCTTTTTGAAAAGATTTGAAAAACAAAGTTGAAAAATGGTGCTCAGGTTGGTGTGGTAATTCCCCTGCTGGATGGTCCAGCTTTTTCTTTGGGTACCTTTCACATCATTTCGGCCTGAGGTTGGAATCCCAGCTATGGTGTTTTGGAACAGGGCTGGAATACCCACCTCTGAATAACAACAAAGCGAGAAGTCATCCAAACAGATATGTTGCATCGTGGACCCCACCACAAACATTTCTGAACCTAAAGAAAATACCAAAGAACTAAATTTAGACCTTGATTCCAGCTGTGCAAACACACAGAGATCCTGTGATGTTTCCTGGTACTTGGAGAGTTCCTGTGGTCGAAATGCAGCTGTGGATAAGACTCTACGGTGTTGTTATTGATGTAGAAAACACATTTGACAGAAACGAGAATTACATTATCAAATTATAAAGTTAGAAACGACATTTGGATATATTTGTGTGAGATGACAAATTAATCAATCTATGCAGCCCCTTTGTGAGCGTATGAGTCAATATCCCGAACTCCAGAATTACTGGTTTCACAGGTTCAGAGAAAAGTCATCTAAACCACATATACACTTCATTTAACTGAAAAAAAGGAACTTGGACAAACAAACCCTATTTATCTTTAAATGAATTTCACTTGTATAGTGCTTTTCCACTGCTTGAGCAGTCCCCAAAGTGCTTTATATTGATAATCACATTCGCCCCTTCACACACACATTCACACACAAGTGGAGGCGACTGCCATGGGGTTCAGTGTCTTGTATCTATCTATCTATCTATCTATCTATCTATCTATCTATCTATCTATCTATCTATCTATCTATCTATCTATCTATCTATCTATCTATCTATCTATCTATCTATCTATCTATCTATCTATCCAGCTATGTGTGACGCGGCCCCTTTAAGAACCTCCTGGGTGTGGAAAAAGGGGACGTTTTTTGTGCGTCTCTGGCCAACTGGTCGCGTCCCTTTCCTTTCGTGTTCCCGTTTTCAAGGGGCGATATGAGAATAAAATATTTATTTCTTCGGTTTTAAAGATCTATATGCCAACCAGTTCTTTTCTAATAGTTTGAGAGGCGTATTAAACACATAAAGAATTGCAGCTGGTTTTCGAACCAGGACAAAAGATAGACGAAGGTGTCACACGAGGGCGAACTATTTTGGAATGGAACGCGTCCAGGAGGGATTCTAGCCGCTCTTCTGAAAGCGACGCAGAAACGAGGAAAAAGTGCCTAAGAGATCCAGGATACGAGTAAATTTGACCGTAACCAGCGGGTCAGGCCAGGTTCAGAGAGGACTGGGTACTAGCGGAGCATCTCCACGGTCCGGGTCGGTTCCTTGTCCTCCCCCTTCCGGCTGCTGCAGGCTCCCCCGGACACTACGGTTTGTGCTCCAGCGGACAGATGGGAGAGCGGAGCCTCCTCAGCCGAGCTGGAGTGAGCCGTGTGCGGCTTTAGACGAGCATAGGCAGCGTGTCTTTCACAAACAAGTTTCCATTGTCTCCGACCCTCCTGCCAAAAGATGGGACACCCTCCTCTGGAGTTCAGCGACTGCTATCTGGACAGTCCCGACTTCAGAGAGACTCTCAAGTGTTACGAGGTGGAGCTGGACAGGACGAGCAAATTCCTCAAAGAAGTCATAAAAGACGGCAACAGCGTGATAAATGCAATCAAGGGTGAGCATGCTGACATATTGACTTTCCCTATCGACTTGTTTTTTTTGCATGTAAACATGATGGAGTGATGAGGATTGACAGCATCAGCAGGGCCCTGTGTGAGTCCCTGCAGGGCCAATGAGGGCCAGGAGAGCCTCTTCCAGGGAGGTGCTCCAGCTTCCCCTGGGGGAAGAACACCCACAGCGCCTCCCCTGAAAGGATCCGACGCAGATGTGCAAGGACGACCTGCAGACCTCCACTCCCAAAGCACAAAATCACTTGCATTTCCTCAGGATCTGCATCCTTCCACGTGTTGCTCCTCCGACTGCTTACTGTGCAATAGTGTGTGTCATCCTCCCAGCAGGGGGTCAGAATGACTCACGCACAAAGCCAGTGAGATTTATAAACGAGAAACAGATTGTCTTTCACAGATATTTTTTGATGATGAAAGTGAGAACTACCTTTGAACTGTGCTAAACCTTTAGACAGATGGAGTGTAATGTAATCCATCATGATGTATTACCAGGGAGACTCTGATTGGCTCCAAATATCTTTTGCAGCAGAGGTAAACAACCTCAAAGATACAGCTAGAGTTTATTTAGATCTACTTTCACTGTAAATAGAAACACAGGCTAACAAAATCAAGTTTGTGTGTTGATGTGAAGGATCTGCACCAGCCTGCGTCCACAGACAATCCGTCCTTCGTTCTCTAAGACGTTTTGTAGGCACCTCCTCCATGAACTGAAAAGAACTGATGCTGCTTAAAAGACAACTCCTCTCCTTATAATCCACTTTACAATAAGTGATAAGAATGTCCTTTTCTGCGAGCACTCTTGCAGCTTTCCCCCACCCTCACCACACTATGTACGTTTTTCTCCATGTATGCGAAACAGGAACTTTTTGTATGCATCAGGAATACATTTGTTAGCCCAGGTTTAGCTGATTGAAAATGAACAGTTTGGAGTGGGACGTCCGCTGAGGAGATATATTGAATAAAGGATGTTGCAGCTGTCAGGAGGAGGAGATGAAGATTAAATGGAGTATGCCTTGGAGTCAGGCTGAGATGGAGGCACGTCACATGAAGGGAGAAACTGAAGAAGAAGACGATCCCAGGGGAAAACACTTGTCTTATTTGTCTTGTTCTCCATTCCCCAACGTGCTTGGATGACAAGCTGTTCACCTCCAAAACAGAAACTGTCACTGTAGGTAATGCAGCAGAGGACGCGACAGTCGGTCTATATTTTAGTCAGAGGTCACGAGTACTTGTCGCTATAATAGGCTGCAACAAGAATGAAAGTACCATTTTAGTTGGATGTAAAAACGTGTGGGACTTCATGGGTCTTCTCACTCAAGCCCAGAATGTTGTTCAAACAAAAGTTACAAAACAAAAGAATTATAGTCAGTTTGTGGGAAAGACTGCACAAGCCAAGTTCCTCCTGTTAAATGCTCGACTTTATTGATGTGACAAACTGTTTTGTTTCAGTAATGGAAGCCAGACTCCACAGTTAGAACGTTTTGTGTCGACCACATGCTGACTGCTGCTCTGGCGCTAAATACTGCCAAGAAGAGTCCTTTATTCACACTTTACAAACACAATGTAAAGAGACAAAAAAAAATAAAAAAAATATTCTCTGCTTCATTTCGTGAGAGGTGACCAGAATTCATATTGAACAGTTAGTAAATGTATTATAATCATAGCTAATATTGTTTGACGTTCATTCAGATGTTTTTAAAATGACTGTGTCTTGTTTTTTTTACCAGCTTATTCTTTGGCAGTCCAGAAGTTTTCTCAGACCCTCAGCGTGTTCCAGTTTGACTTCATTGGTGACTCCCTTACGGATGATGAAATCAACATCGGTGAGAAACTGCAGACACAATGCCGAGCAGACAAACTACGCCGCAATAAATAAGTGTTAATGAACATACATTTGGAGGATGAGCAGATGGTCGTCAAAATAATCTTTTGGAGCTTCTGGTAAACTCCCATGCTGATAAATGAGGTGTCTCATCGGCTCCTCTCAATGCAGAGAGATATTAAGAGGAGTCCCATATCTCCACGCTCTGGGACTAAACTCCGTCTCTCAAGATGTCAACACAGAGCGGGTTTATTAGAGGACACATCCAGGATGTGGGAGCAAACGACCTGCCAGCATTCTCCACCTCAACCCCTTCGAGTGCCTTTGGGATCAGTGTTTGTGTTGCCGAGACTGACCGACACGTCCACGTTTACCGACTTGTTAAATGCTGGTTGTAGAAGGGGATCCATCCTACAGCGGCGCGTAGGAGCAGGCCGATGCTCGCCATGCGGAGACGCCAGGCTGTCGTAACTGTGTGGTTCTTCCATATACCAAGGCTCCTTTTTGATACATGAATAAAAAAGAGAAACGGCCAATAAGAGTTGTTTCTTCAGACGTGAATCGTCTGCCAGGATTTAGCACATTCTTCATGGGTGCTGCACACATGTTCAGCTCTGCTGCTCATCCCACAAATGTTCTTTTTACAAATGTGACATAAAGAGTCTTTCCTATGGTAAAGATTTCCTGCCAAAAAGCGTTGCTAGGATAAAGAAATAATAACATATCCAAACACAGATGTCCTCAATTTCTTCAGTAGCAAATTTACAATAGTGAAATAATTTTCATGAAGGTTTCAAATTAGTCATCCTAAACTTGTGAAAGCGTTTCACTACTGAGGTGCCAAACAGTTTTGCCCTATTTCATTTCCAGCGTCTCACTAGTAGTTCCTCACTGCTTGAATGTGAGGTAAAACGTAAACATAGTCGTATGTGAAGACAACTGTATTAAGTTCCATGTTTGCAAAAGGTAGAGTGTTTGTGTTGTGCTGCTTTTTTTGTTTATTTATTCATTCATTTTTTAATTCCAGAAGAGTTTCTCGTGTCAGACAGTTCAGATAACAATGTGCCAAGTCGTAAAGTCTTCATTCCGCTCGTCATCTTGGTATTTTCGTTTTCAGCTCAGTCCTTCCAAGAGTTCGCGGGACTCCTGCAGGAAGTGGAGCACGACAGGATGATGCTGGTGGGTTATCAGTTTCCTCCACACGGACTCCGTGTCCTCGTTATCACATATCAGAAGCTACTTTCACACGTCCTGCACTGACGATTGGATATTTAAGAAGGAAACCTATGACATATTATAGACAAACAACTTCCTGCGTTGGTTTAACAGCCATTGTTTTCTGTTAATCAAGTGGTGTTTTGCTGAGACGCACCAACACAGATGCTGATTGTGTGACTGTGTGGTTTGAACAGAGCAGCGCTGGTAATTATTTTAGTATCACTTCCTTACTTGGAGATCTTCTTCCCTTTTTTTTTTCTGATCGTGGTTCCATATTGCTACCATGGTGCCGCATTTCCTTTTTGTCTTTTGGCTGCTTTAATTGAGCGTGAGCAGGACGATGAGAACATTCCTCTGAGAAGCAGCTGACTCTCTGACTTAAGAAGAGGCAATTCCTGCAATCCTGTTCGACTGCATGTTCCTCGTGGCATTGTTGATATTAATCCAAAGGTCACCTGGCAAATCTGTTTTTTTGAGAAGTTTTCACTTCTGCATCTCCTGAGATTGATTCAGAAACCTTATTTACACAGCTCCCACTCCAGAGACTTTTAAACTCTCATAAACATGTTAAGGTTTGGGATTAGTAATTTGCATGCTGCAGTTCAGTGCAGTAACTGTTGCTCTGGTTTCCCTCTCATCCAGGTTCAGAACGCATCCGATCTGCTCATCAAGCCCCTGGAGAAGTTCAGAAAGGATCAGATAGGAGCAACAAAAGTGAGTTCCTTCTCTCATGGCTCCACACCGATGATGTGGCACATTTTTGAAACACCTTTTAAGTCGACGTTGGAAGCAGTCCAGTCGGTTCATGTCAGGTTCCGTACACAAGGAGTCGCAGTCTGACTGCACGGCTGAAGAAGATCATGTTTCTTCACTGTTGTTGTTGCATGTTGTTAGGCGTGTTAGTTTTAAGCAGGGATAATTATTTACAACACACAAGATGATAATTCACTGAAATACGCACTACCTGCATAACCCAGACATATCACACCACCATGGACAAAAAGGCTGTTTAATAAGAGATACTTACGAAATGACGCATATAAAGAGGCTAAAACTTTCTGTTACCAACCTGCTGATGCGTAGCAGCGCAGCTGAACAGGCTGATAATATGAACAGCTCTGATGAAGCTGAACACTATCATCTTATCATTATTATTATTATTGTCATTGAGGTTATTGCAAAGCTGCATTTCTCACATGGAGCTTCGCCGTGGTGCAGCGGTGACTTCCATTGCCTGGTTCAAAGTGAAAGCCAAGTGGCAGGTCACTCATGGTTAACCTGTTATTAGGGGTGTGTAGAGTTACAGCACACAAGAAGCATAACATTTTTTGAATTACTGGCATTGTTGTTGTTGTTGTGTTTTGCTTCAGTGCAGCAATCACGGACTTCCTTGTCTGGTTTCAAAATAAAAACCATCCAACGCCTCTCCCAAACCTAAGCTGTATGATTGTATCAACCATATGTTCAGTTTGGACTTTATATCCCCACATCGTCGTCTAAAAATGCCTCTGTCTCGCTATAATAATCTATCCTTGACATCTTGTTATAAAGATCTTTGTTTTTCCATATAGATCATTTTTCATATTTGTTATTATTGTACAACTCTCCAGTAACAATATGTGAAACCACATTAAACATCTTAGACGTAGTGAACACAATAATATCATTCATCCTTTAATTCTCTACATCAGTTGATCCAACTTGAGACCGCGGGATGCTGATGCGGCTGATGACGGGTTAAATCCTGGTGACACAGGTCACCAGTTCATCAACGTACAAACCCAGAGCCACACACTCACATTCACATCTGCAGTCAATTTCTTTACCGAGTCACCATTTCACCTCAAACAGATGTTTGATGCACATAAGAAAAGAAAAAAACACACAAACTCCACACAGAAAGACCCCAAAACTTCAATTCAATAATTCAGTCATTTTAAAATGTTTGTATGTGAATCTGCAAAACATTCACCGTGGGATTATTTATTTCTCTGTGCTCTGTTTGGGAACAAAAGGAATTACATAGGGAGTTCTTTTGAAATTCTTTTTAATGACAGTTATCGTGGAGGACGTCGGAATGAGAATATCTTGGAACAGCTTGGGTGGCTGTTGGTTGTATCTATAAATGTGACAGATATATATATACCTTAACAGAGACGACAAAACCCAATGCAGTTCATCTCTTCTCGGCCCTTTTAAGAACAAGTCTTTGTTTTTTACTGAACAATGAGCTGCATTAAAAGGTTTCGGGTTCACAAAATTAAGAGGCACATAAAGGTCAGTAAAAGCTTATTGAATGAAAAGCCTTGATTTAATCGTAATCTTTAATATTTATAATTCTTTCCCTGCAGGAAAAGCGAAAGAAGTTTGAGAAAGAGAGTGAAAAATATTACTCCCAGTTAGACAAACACCTGAATCTTTCCGCCAAGAAGAAAGAGAGTCAACTTCAAGAGGTCAAGTGAAGCGCAAGTCCATTTCAATAGTTTAGTCGAGAACTGAGAGCAATAATGTGTAACATTTCCCTTTTTTTTTTTTTTTAAATTCTCTAAAGGCTGATGACGTTGTAGAAAAAGAGCGTCTGAACTTCTACGAGTCGTCGGTGGAGTATGTGTACCAGATCCATCAGGTGCAGGACAGGAAGAAGTTTGATGTGGTGGAGCCGGTGAGTGCGGCTGCAGTCTCTCCATGCTTCCTCTTTTTCCCGCCACACACACCTGTGAAACAGGGGATCTGTGAAACCCATATTGCACACGGTGGGGGGGGGGGGGGGGGGGGGGGAGAAAAAAACTAATTTTTAATTGGCTGTGGTTACAATGTTATGACCGTTGACAGTTTAAGATGTAACTTGTGTTTGTGTTGTACAGGTACTGGCGTTTCTTCACAGCGTTTTAACGCTCAACAACCTGACGGTGGAGATGACTCAGGACTTCATGCCTTACAAACAAGAACTGCAGCTCAGCTTGCAGAACGTAAGCGTTGTTACCGGCAACGGATGAAGCCATTAGAGGGATTTCATGTCATTTAATCAGAGTAATCTGTCTCCAAAATGCTTTCTGATTTCGCCCACAGACAAGGAACCACTATGAGAGCACTTGCGAGGAGTTGGAGGAGCTGATGAAACGAATGAAACATCGATCGCAGGTCTGTAAAATGCAGACTTTCCTGCCAATGGAGGGCTATCTGTACTGCCAGGAGAAGTGTGAGTATACTAGATATAATAAATCAACTTGTTTGACGTCCCTCTGATGAAGTCTGTCTGTTTGTGTTTTCATCAGGGGCGTTGGGTATGACGTGGATCAAATATTATTGTAAGTATCACAAAGAGGGGAGGCTGATGGCCATGGTACCTTGTGAGCAGAAGCCAATCACGAAGCAGGTTGGTCACTCACAGGAGTTATGTGATTGTTAGAACAGCGAAACACAGTTTCTACCCGGTGGCTGCTGGCGCTGTTATCGCTGGGTTCATCACGCTCTCAGACCGCTTGTTAACTCGCTCTCTGTCCCCGCAGGGCCCCACACAGCTCACGCTGAAATCCTGCATTCGCCGCAAGACGGAGTCCATAGACAAGCGCTTCTGCTTTGATGTGGAGACTAACGAGAGGTTAGCGCGAAGCAGATCTGAGGCACAGTGCGACGAGGCTACCAAAAAGCCCTCTGGGGTAAACAGGTTCAGGCAGCGAGGTGAACAGGTGGTTTACAAGGACAGAGTGTGAAGGCTAAATGGATCGTAGCCCAAACAATCCCAAAGCAGTGGAAACAGATGGCAAACTCACTGGTTTCAGGGGAAGGAAAGCAACAAGCTGATATTTTCATAAGCAGGCCAGTCGGAGAAAAATCTATTTTAATAGCTACTTGAGCCACAGGCTGCTGCTGCTCTGGCACCTGACAAGAGTTCGTCTCCTGAAATCAGTGGCAGCGCTGCAGAGTTTTAAAGGTTTAAACGCAGCTTGAGTTATGCATTAACGCCAGACTGTCCCTGTGAGCGTTGAGCAACGTATCTGGGAAAGGAACATAATGGGGACCTGGCTGTTTGATAAACTGAAGGTGGCAGTGCTGGGTTGTGTAGAAAAATCAATGCTGTGAGCTCAGGATGTTTTAAAATCAGATACAGTATGTGAGTTCTCCAACAGTTTGAATTCTAGTTGCTATAATGCTAAAGATGATTAGTTTTATTAAGCAACAATAGCTTATTAACAAAGCACTATTTTTGCTAAAATCAGATATCAGTATCAAATCAACCCTCCTATTCAGGTTCTTGAAGCAAAAACATCTTAATGATGCAGGTAAAGAATGACATGATAAATTCATATGAATATTTATCTTGTTTGGGCTATACGCCAAATTTTCTCTTATGTTTTTTTTATCAACTTGATTACTTTGGAAGCCTCCAAGTTTTGAACTTCCTTTTACGTAGCATAAACTCAGGTTGTAGAACATGTTTTGGTTACTTTTGAAGGCGTCGTGTAGGTCAGGGGTGTCAAACATCAGGCCCGTGGGCCAAAACCGGCCGGCAAGAGGCTCTGATCCAGCCCACCAAACCACCAAGCAGATTGTAAGAATTTCAAAGAAAACAAATGTTTTTTTTTTGTTTGTTTTTTTTAAACATTTCTTAAGGATAGTGGACACAACACAGAGACCCGAGCTGAGATATCGATAATGCTACCATGAAAGCTTCATTGCATTGGCCTTAAAGTCGTGCTGTTAGGGTGAATGTGAAAACATGCATAATGCAACAGTTATAGGAGACTTTATTTTTTTTTACATTTTACTGTAATTTGCAGTAGAAGGTATCATTAAAATTGGCTTCATGTTGAGATTGTAGTCATTTTCTGTAGTAATTGTTTGATTTTTGGAAAATATAGACATTTTCATAAGTTAACTCTGCGCCACAACAAAGAAAAACCTTATACAATTTCAATTTAGTGGTTATTATGGCACTAATTTACCGGTCCAGCCCACTCAAGACCAAATTGGATCGTATATGTGGCCCCTGAACTAAAAGAAGTTTTACACCCCAGATGTAGATGTTACTCAGACTGCATGTCTGTGAGTTGAGAGGGATGCAGGTGGAAAAGTGAAGCTGCAAAGGAGGAGCGGGAGTGATGATGGAGGAGTTAATTTACCTGAGGTTAATCATGCAGACAAATGGACGGTGTACAAAAGACGAGCGTCAGTGGTGACGTGTGACTGTAGAGAGACCTACTGTGGCGTTTGGTTTGGAGACAGTGGCACCATGTAAAAGGCTGAACTGCAGTGGCAGAAATGAAGGTGCTGAGATTTTCACTGAGCGTGACCAGAATAGAATAGAATAGAATGGAATGGAATAGAAATACTTCATTAATCCCAGAGGGAAATTCTTTAAACCATGGATTAAAGGATGGATTAAAAATTAACCAATCAGAGGAAAAGCTAAGTTTGAGTTGTTTAGAGATAAATCCAGAGTCCAGGTGACTGAAGGGAACAGCCAAAAGACAAATAACAACCAAATACTTTATATTATATAGATATATTCTATCACATAAGGTTTTATATTTGATACTTGATGAGCACAATAGCAGAACAGGGGTACAGTGGTTAACATTGGAGCTCTACAGAAAGAAAATCCAGGTTTGAATTCCAACCGGAGCGCTAATGTGTTTACTCTGGTTTCCTAAATAAGTTTTCTTTATATCTTTGATAATAGTTTTCCTCTATAATAAAGAGTAACGGCGGTTAGTTTAATTAGTTACTGTAAAGTGTTTTAGTGATTGTCTTTCTGGGTGTAAACCCAAACTGCTCTGGCGACTTGCCCGGGGTGTATCCTGCCTTTTGTTCAATATCGGCACCGGCCGTTGTGACTCTTCCCTGGATTGGGTGGAGCTGAATGGAGGTGCTCGGATGGACAGATCTCAGACGTCAAAACAGGATTCAAACTAATTGCACAGTTGTTTCCGTTAACAATTGATCGAATAGCCTACACGCTTGAAGAGCTGGCACGCGACCATGTTGATTCTGCGTGAGACAGATTGCAGCTCGCGATGCTTGTCTAATTTATCTCAGTTCCATGCTGTTGTTGGCCGCGCAGTGATAAAGTGGTTGGAACTGATGCCCCGCCGCCAAGAAAGAGCCAAGTTCGTTTCCAGGGCGAGGCCTCTCTGTGTAAGGCTTCCTTCGTCTGTTTTCCAAAGTCGTACTTGTGGGGTAAATTGGATGGGAGAAAACCCATCTATGCACATGGAGAACGTGCAAACTGGGCATGAAAAAGATAAGATCAGACTTCAACCCTGGATATTCTCGCTGTGAGGCGAGAGTGCTCCACAGCACCATACGGCCCTCCTCTGGAGGTGTTCTTGTTATTTTCCCCACCGGTACGATAAATTGGGACTAATAACTGCTCGGAGAGGCTCTTCAGAGTGGTTGGATATAGTAGCAACGCTACCCCCCTTTATTCGAATAATTAAATTGCAACCTTTTTCCCTTTTAATGGGTTTGTTTCTGTTTCCATAGAAACGCACCCGTCACTTTCCAAGCTCTTTCAGAGGGAGACAGAAAGTTGTGGATGGAGGCCATGGATGGGAAAGAGCCTGTGAGTTTATTTCTTATCGTTATTTTTTTTAGTCTAATTTTCTCTTCAACATTTTACTGCTAACATGCTTTTGTTATTTCCTTAATTAATAATTGTTGGGGATCAGGAATTTGGTCTTTTGCAGATTTGTAATTAGATTAAAAGTGCTTTAGTCACCAAATCCATTTGTAGTGCCCCTGTAAGGAATAAATCACTTATGTCCCTGATGTCTTTTTTCACAGGATGTAGACATTATTACTTCTCTAATACAGATATATGAGAAATAGTTTGAGGCTTGCTGGGTTACATGAATTCATCAGTGCAGCTAAATGACGGGACGTAGGTAGTTAATGGCCTTTTTACTGCACAGCTGAATTTATACTGATTTTTTTCTGCATTTCAAATGATGTTTAACGGTTAATGGAGCCCTCGCTGCAGAAACTGGCAAGTTGTCTTATGTATTCATCAGATTTGAGGCAATAAAGCACTATAGTGCCTCACTGGCAAAAACCAGCACATTGTTAATTCTTCTGCTGCAGTTTTCCTTCTCAGACCATTTTTAGGATAATTTTTCTTGCAGTAAATAAACTTCCGGAGGATGTGAAAATACCTAAAGGCATGCTTTTTGGTGCCATCTTCCTGTGTAACTTCCCCTTTAACTTCTCTATGTTATGAACATTTTGTAAGTGTTTTGTTAGTGGTCTCTACACTATTTGCTCCAGTATTGTGAAGCCTGTAAACGGCAATCTAGCAACGTCACTCTTAACCTGCTGAGGCCTCAAGGCACCGTTGTGTGCATCCCATCGCCACTTATTTGGAGTGATATTTGTCTGCTTCTGCCTTTAAGCCTGGATGCAATGTGATTTCAACTTTTCACACGTACATTTCCTCAGAACACGATCTATTGACTGACAGAAACACACATCATTTCAAAAGAGAAAGTAGAGCTCAAGTGGTTTCGGATCTAAATGGGTCAAAATATTTTAGCCTTCTTCACTCCTGCCACACAGCAAGTCCATTGCCCGGTTTGACTCCAACCGTTGGAGCCTTTATATGTGAAGTTTGCATGTTCTTCTTTTGTTCCATATGTTTGCCTGATGACTAAGATTTCTTTCCATATTCCAAAACATGCATCTGCGGTTAATTGGTGTCTCTATGTATATATTTTGCCCAGCCGGAGATCTGTTTTCATTTTGCTTTTCATACAAAGATAAGCATTTACATTTTATATTTATATATGTTCATACACTTATTGACATGGAGAAGATACCTGGGCTTAAAATATAATTTGTTTCAGTTGGATTTTCACCAGTTAATCCGTCAGTCAACTTCAGTTGTTTGTAGACATAAACTAGTAAACGTCATATTTTTGATGTTCAGACCTGTTGTTACCCCCCTCCCGTCTTTTCTTTCTTTTCTTTTCTTTTTTTTTTACTGTTGTCTCACATTATATTGACACTGAACAAAATAGCCAAAGAGTAAATTAAATAAATTAGCCCAGGTTTTTCTACAATCAAAATAATGGCTCCACGCTGCCCGGTTAGACATGCATTAGTTGTAATTTCTGTGATCAGGACTACAGAAAGCCCCACATCCTCTCGGTACAAAACTGGGCTGACATTCTCCATTGCAGTCTCCATTTAAAGTTAATTCTGGTAAATGTTTATCAGATCCCAAACTCGAGAAGTTCCATTAAAACTTTTGCAAACCATGTGGCAATAAGGGGAAAATGCGCTGCACGGACTTCTCCGAAATCTCCTCAGCAACTGGACATTTTGACAATTTTCTTGTTAGTCGCAAAAAAAGGAAAAAATGAAATCAAAGCAGTCATTCAGATGCGGGGTCTCAGTTTTAACTGTTCGTAATGCCTTTCTCTGGCAGCGCCATTATGTCTTCATCCATATCTCAGATTTGTCAGCCCTGAAGTGTAATGCTGAGCCACTGCTTCATTCTGACTCGTTGAAAAAGTAACTCCGTGGTTCCAGTGAAAGTACAAAAAGCAGAACAAACTTCACTTTTCTCACAAAAGATGAGGGGGATTAAAAAAAAATCTGGACGTGCTGGGTGATTTAAGAGCTGTTGTTCTTTTCTCAGTTGTAAAAAAAAAACAAAAAAACGATTAGATTGTGGTCGTCCACTCTCCAGCCGACTGTGACAATAAACACTCGTCCTATTTAAGAATCCTTGAACAAGACTTTACTGTGTCCAGCCGCTCTGTGGCTGGCCCCGACCTCTGACGTCCATCAGAGGGGAGGGCAGGGAGCTATTTTAGGGGCAAAACTGAACAAAGCTCTGTCACATGTGGGTTTTTTTTTCTCTTTTTTTCTCAAATCAGTAATGAATTGGCTGAAGTGAGATTGTATTGTTGGCCTGAGTTCTTGGTGACTGAGCCTGTAGTCATGGAGCAAAACCACTCAATCAGATTAAACACATCCTCTTTCCCGCTCAATTTTCATTATTCTTTAAATTTTCAACTCACATGTGAGTTTAAACCCTGGAAGCGTCCACTCAGGATGTTGGGTTCAGAGGAGCAGATTAGTTTCCTCCAACCACCATCAAGTATTTATTTCTCCTCTCATTTAAAAAGAAAAAGACATGTCCATTAATCACGGTGCGGTTGACGTTTTTTTCCACAAGCTCCATGGTCTTCACTTTCCTTTTTACATTTGTTTGCATTTCAGATTTATCATTCCCCGATTCACAAGCAGGCTGAAAGTAAGTCGGTCACCATGTCTGAAGGTGTATCACACACACACACACACACACAACAAACACACATCTCATCAGCCATTTCTCTTAATTGTTTGCAGTGGAACTGAATGAAATTGGATTCAAGTTTGTGCGAAAGTGCATCAACTTCGTTGAAACCAAAGGTACCTTTTCTCTGAAGCCCCACACTTTCTTTGCTTTATTTATCCCACTCGCCCTTGAGGGGGCAGGCTTGACTCACTTGTTGCTCTTCCTGCAGGTTTCTCTCTGGTAGAAAAATCTCTTTATTCCAGTCCTAGTAAAAAAAAAAAAAAAACACGCAATTTCTGAGCGTTAACAATTCTGAACCATGACAAATCTCTTCTGCAAAAGACTTATTTTGGAAAGTCCTGCTAATCCCACTGACTAATTTCTGTCATTACTTCTTTCAATAAATTGAAGGGAAAAAAAGATCTACATCCCCAACTCGGTAACCTGAGCACATGCAACCTCAAAAAGAACAATTCCACAACCACATTGTTTCTTCATTATCATGATTCATCTCACAGAAATTCCTCAGGATCATCTGCATCCAATTTGAATCTGAGCTTTTTTGAGTGAAACCTGTGTCTTAATTCTTGCTCCTGCATGGAGAAGCATGTGGTACATTTCCACTGCTCTCCATTCGTCCAGATTTCACTCCCTCTCTCCGCTCCTCTCCTTTCTCCAGGAGCCACGCAAGAAGGAGTGTACCGAACAGTTGGCAGCAACATTCAAGTGCAGAAGCTTCTAAACGCCTTCTTTGGTAAGGAAGTGAGCTCGTGAACATGTGCTCCGCTTGTCCATTCACTTTATTTGCCTCGGTTGTACTCGTTAACCTGACTGTACAACGTCTTTGTGAAGCTTGACCGCTCTGTTGTGCACTTATGAACCAGACAGACCTTTTCTTTTTGTTTGACTTTCATTCGGGGCCGCTCACCGCAGGCATTACAACGTTACTGTTGCATGTTTAGCCGTATCAGACGGTTGTGTGTGTTTTGGCTGGACAGCCAAAGTGTGGTCAGCCCTCTAAATGCCAACATGTGTCACGGACTGGCCGACCGAAGTGAAGCAACTGACCGGTTCAGTGTTGTGATTACATATATCAATTTCAGAGTAAACAACCTCATTCCAAATTAGAAGTCCTTAAGCTTTTCCTGCTCTAACACAAGGCTTTCTACTTCTTCCATCCATCATCTCCACCTGCTTTATGCAGACGAGGGTCACAGGAGGCTGCAGCCTGATAGCCAGAAAGGCAGGGTACACCAGAGACAGGACAAAAACACAATCAGACGTACACACGTATACATTTCATATTGCTAATGTGTTATGGGTACAAAAGATTGTCCTGTTAACTTTGTTAAGCTTAGTTAAGACTAACCAACCTTCACCTCAACCCACACAACAAAGGGTTAAATCCACCACGCTGAGTCACTGAGTTGAATGTGAAGAAGTTGGGTCGTACCTGTAGAAAGCCCGCTGAAGAGCATGCACCCTCTACACTCAATCCTTCACGCTGGAACGTTGACAGCATCGACCACTTTACCACTTTACCGCCCAGGCTCATTTTTGTTTTTAATTCCTGCGAGGCCAAATTATCATATAATACCCACAAATTACACAGTTCATTCATAGACGCCTCCCATTAGAGGTTTGCCAGGCACGTTCCACTGGGAGGAGGCCCGGGGATCGTCCCAGGACCCTCTGGAGAGGTAATTCTGAGGTTTGGGAGCCGTTTGGGGTCTCCACAGAGGAGCTAAAGGAGGTTTTGGGGACAGATGTCTTGGCTTCTTTGCTCCGCATACTGCCGCCACGACCCCGTGTGGACTAAATAGGAAAGAGATGACTGAAATCATTCATAATAATCTCATTGTGCTCTCACAGACCCTTCGAACCCTGCAGATGTGGATCTTCACAGCATTGACTGGGATGTTAAAACTGTCACTAGTGCCTTGAAGTTTTATCTGAGGTGAGTTTTTGTGGCAAAAGACACGTCGCAGCCTTCATTCTCACATTCCTTCAATCACGGTGCCTGTAGATCATTTACAGTTAAATATATTTCCAATGAGCAAGAGTCAAACGGGTTCATGCAAATCCGGATTTTGAGGTATCTTCCAAAAACCCATCTGCTTGCATAACGTGCACAGACTGGGACGGGCTCCATTCAAGCTCTTTGCTTTTTCCAGATTGAAATATGTGGCCTTGGCAGAGGTTGCACCCTCTCAGTACGTTCTAGTGTAACTGTGTAACAAGCGGGTGCTGGTTTTAGTTTTTCCTGTGTTTGATGTTGAGAGTTGTTTCCTGCACTTGTGTTTACTTTTGTGCCTTTATCCTCAGGAGTCTGTCTGAACCTCTAATGACCCACAGTCTCCACCGAGACCTCGTGTGTGCTGCAAGTAAGACATGTTTTGAAAATTATCAGGAACTACCATCTGAAAGGTTGTGTCGCAGCGTGTGCCTCCTTCTCCTCTATGATCAACCACCACTGAATTGTGTTAGTGATATCGAAACAGTAGATGGCGAGGTGTGTCGCTGTATCCTCTTGAGCAAATTCTGAACTGTATCGGGAGATAGAAGAGCTGAAAACATGTCCTGACGTGTTAACTCTGCAAAAGAGAAAAGCTTTTTCTTCAGCGTGGCTTGTCATTTTTTCCCCCACAGTCGGGATCTGAAGTATGAGCTTGCTCCGCATCTTGGTTGACTTTACAATCACTTTAGCATGTTTTTGCATTATCTGGAAAAATGTGTGGATACGCAGCACACAGGAATGCACCATACTGCGCCGGCTTCTGCAGCGAGTGAGGCAGCGCGGTATCACCGTGGACGCTGAAGGAAATCCGAGTCTCCTGATTGTTTTTGCCTGTCACACGACATTATCGTAAAACCGAGAAGACAATGAGTTTAATAGCATCAGCCTCATTCTGTCAGGATGTTGCATTAAGGCTGCCAGTGGTTTGGGTTTCCTGGAAAATGCCATTCATGAGTTGAATGAGGGGACTCGTTGGAGACTTTCTGCCTTTGTTTCAAGTCTTTGCAGTGGATCCATATTCGGCTCCATATTGTTTCATGATTACAGCAGAACAAATATTTGAAAACTGGGATTTATGTATCAGTACTAATGCATCTCAGCTTTCGATTGCCATATTTTTGTAATTGTTGACATCGCATGTTGCATTGTTCAGATTTTTGGTCCACACGGAGCAGCGTTTCGTTCACACGAGTACACGGAACATCACAAGAACTTTGTGCGTTTCAACGGCTGGAACCAGGGTCTAATTTAACGTCCAAAAACTGCCTAGTCACTTACGAGCACTTTCTCATGGTTCAAAACTTTGGGGGTGGGGTTCTGATTACTGACCTCATTGTATTATATCTATAATCAAAAACGTCCCACTGTGAACCAACTATTTTCCTCAATTATCCATTGTGAGTTGATCAATTGGAAGACAGGAGAATTTATGATGTTGTCGATCTTGTTGTCGCTAAGGCTCGTCTCCTTTTCAGTGTTGTCTCAGTGAACCCGTTTACAAGGCAATAAAGCGTGATCAAAAACAGCCCGAGTCGAACCTCCTCTGTAGTTACAGTAGATCAAACCAGGATGCGGCCTTCTTTGCTTTTATGGCGTTGTTTTTGTAGGACTTTGGTTTCCCCCCCCCCCCCCCCCCCCCTCCACCACCACCTTCACTTTGGTGTAGTAGTGCATTTGCATTTATTGCCATCAGCTTCAACAATGAGCCAAAAACCTTCTTTGGTTCCATGAAGAGAACATTTAGTTCCAGGTATTTTTACGTGGAAAATGTGCATTTTTTTAGAAGGAGAAAAGAAGTAACTATACCACTAATTGAAACTTTAATTTGATCACTTTTTGTTGTCTTTTCTCCAGAGTCAGACAATCCTGACTCTCGACTCAGTGAGATTCACTCGATCGTCTACAAACTCCCAGAGAAGAGTCGGGAAATGCTGGAGATGCTTATTAAACACTTGGTCAAGTGAGTACTCGTATACTCTGTGGTGACTCAGCCTTTTCATTGCCTGTCATACTGAAATAAGCCCAACATGTAAATGCCTGTTTCGAATTACACAGTATTCATCGCCAGCCTGGCTTTTTTGTTGACAGCGTGTGCAGCCACAGTGATGAAAACCTAATGACTCCGTCAAACATGGCGGTTATCTTTGGACCCACACTCATGAGGGCAAAGGAGGATACGGTAGCGGCCATGCTGGACATCAAATTCCAAAACATTGTGGTGGAGATTCTGATCGAAGAGTACAAAAAGGTACAAGAGAAGTCATCACATTCCCGTCCCTTTTTAACGACGTGTTTGACATCGTGAGAAATTACTTTCATGCTGTGGGTTACGTGAGATGATTGATGCCAGTTATTTAGCGAGAGGGTTTCCCCTCTGGGGAGCACAGAGGCCACAGATTCAGTTTTACATACATCTCTTAGAATTCGTCTGTGTCTGAATATTCTTTTTCACATTTCTTATTTCGTATTTTCCTGAGATTTTATGTGAAATTTCCACATTTTGTGAATAAAATTTCACACCGTCCGAAAAGAAGAAAGAAACTTTCAACAAGATTGATCTTCTTACTTATAACTTTATTGATAAAGCAGATTAAAATGGCCTAACTGACCAAAGTGCTGTACACAGACAAATAAAACACAAAAATAAACCTCAAAAACTATTTATGGTAACTATTTAACCTCTTATGTTTTTGGACTGTTGTAACTAAAGCCAAAGCCAAAGAGAAACAACTGTGTCTTAAGAGAAGATTTAAAAACAGAAATGAATACAACTAATTCAACAGTTTCTACGAGTGAAGAAGCACGGTCACCTCAGCTTCCTATTTTATTACAGTTTATTGTTGATATGTAAACTTGAGAGAGTGTGAACACTGGAACAGGTCGGACAGATACTCTGGGGCAAGGCCTTGTAAAAACAAATGAACCGAAATCAATCTCAAAACATCTGGGTAATGTGCACCGGCAACAGTCGCACGGATGTCGTGACGCTCTAAATTGAGCTAACTTTGATGAATTCCTCCGATCCTGAAACATGCATTTAGGCATCAAAATCCTTTTCCCTTCTGTTTTGCCGATAACGTTCCAGTCGCTGTGCACTGAGCTCAAGGTGACCTCTGCTCCATCAACGCGTCCCCCACGGCTGCTGCTCAACTAAATGGGCTAGTCACACCATGATAAATAACACCGAAACGGTCTCTCAGCGTTGCATTTTTCTCTTCATTTAGCTTAGACGCTGTGAAAAATAGGCTGTAATAGGAAAGAAAACACTGATTTCATCCACCTTTTGGCAAATTACGTAATAATCCACTTTGTGTTGTTGATTTTCGGTTTTATGAGCCTGTTAAGTTCTGTGATTCCTTCCAACGGAAGTTCTCCACACGTCTTTGTTGTTGGGGACAATTACACTTTCTGCATATTGATCATTTAAATGTATGATGAGGCAACATGTAAGTAAGTGGATTTTATTTATATAGCACAACACAGAAAAAAACCAAAAAAAAAACCTCACCAAGTGGCTCACAATAAAACAAAGTACAACGTAAAACACAGAGTTAATTAAAAGCTTCTCGGTATCAAATTGTCCTCAGCTGCCTTTAAAAAGAGTCGATGCATACTGTGGTGCGTAATGACTGCGGGAGAGAATTCCACAGTCTTGGTGCCACTGCCTGAAACGCCCGATCTCCAAGAGTTTTAAACCAAGTGCGTGAGAATAACAGCAACTTTTGACCCAACTTCTCCCCTGTTGACCTCAGACCTGAACAATATGGTTTCAGCACGTCAGAGATGTGTTAGGAAGTTTGACCATGTAGGGCCACGGAAGTTAAGACTAAAGACTGGAGTCATGCGAGATCTTCTTTTGGTGCCGGATAGAAGTCTTGCCGTATCATTTGTCTGAAGGTGGTCCAAAGCTGATTATTTGAAACAAATAAAAAGGCAAGAAGAGATAAAAACGATGATAAGCATCTACCAAGTTCAGCTTTTGTCACCATCAGTCTGAGTTTTGAGAAACTTCCCAAATGATAAGAGCAGCTGCTTGGAGTGGCTCTCAAATGACATCAGTCTGTCCAAGACGACGCCCACATTTCTCAGACTGGAGTTATCTGAAGAGCCTAAACAGCCATTTTGTTGTCCGATGTCCGATTGTCATTTAATTGCTTGATTTCTATCAGGCGCTTTTGGAAAGAACAATATGTCAATGTCGTCAGCCGAGACATTATAAGAAGTACCGTCTAATAATTTGGCCAAGAGGGAATATGTTCAGCAAGATGAGAAGAGGACTCAGACCAGATCTCTGAGGTACCCCAGATTGGTCTCTCAGAAACGACACGAATAATCTACACAAACAAATCAATGTGAAATGCATCCCGATTTTTAAGAAAATAATGTAATGTAATGGAGACAGTTTTAATTTAAAAACACAAGTACAAAAACATAAATGTAACAGTCAGGCCAGTTAAAGACTTACCAGAGATTTCAAATGAATAACATCTAATTACGACTGGGCAAATTCTGCTTTTTTGTTCTTCTTTTGGATCTCACAGAGAGAATATCTCCGGTTTGAGTCCAGTTGAGAGCCTTTTTCTGTTGAGTTTGCATGTTCTCCAGCCGCCCGTGACGGCTGTGGTTCAACTTCGGAGGAGGGGGTTTGATAAACTCAGTTTCGTAACTAATGAAGCCCTCAGATTTGAAGTAAACCATTTTCAAAACTTCAAGAAAATTCGGTTTTATTTTATCAAGCAATTGGACAAAGAAAGTAAAGTTGTTTTTCTGTCGTCCCGGCAAGAGTAAAATATGCAGTACAATGAGGAGAAACAACTGATGTAGTGACTGTACGAAAGAAGAATGGTCCCTAACGATACAACTTCTTACAGACACTCGGAACAAGTGGAAATTGTAAAAAAAAAAAAAAAAACTCCCTAAAGTGATGAAATCCAGAGGCCAGCACCTTTTTTGAAGATCGCTAATGAGCATTTTGTGTCTCATCATTTCAATCTGTACAGACAAAGAGAGCCAACACACAGTGTGTTGTGTGCGCTGAATTATTTTCTGGCTCCGACCAGTTAACTGCCTGAAGACTGCGCCATGTCCAGCTGTGTGGCAGCTGGTCCCGGCCAAAACACACTCCTGCACATTACATTATCCGCAGAAAGAAAATGGCGGATTAATTGTTTTCCTGCTTTAAGTTTCTGAAAGATTTAGCAAAAGAGATTGAAAATGAGCTCCGGACTGAAGCAGCCGTTTGTAGCCGAGTGCATCCTGACGTGATCGGGTGCAGCAGAGGCCTTCGTTTGTCGTCAGTCTAATCTCGAAGTGGCTATTTTGATCTTTGTTCTTGCTTGTACTTTGTTCATATCTACTCGACACAACAGAAACATTTGACTTCTTCTCCCTTTCTTCTTTGTCGTGTAATTACTTTTTTTTTTTTTTTTAAAAACAAAGTTACAGGCTGTGTGTAGCTGAAATCGCACCCGCTGAGCCAAATGCTACTGTAACTTTTTTAAATGTGATTGCAGATCTTCAGTTATATGCCAGAGGACAGCGCTGCCCCACCTGTCCCTCCTCCGCGGGTCACCCCGAGAAAGCGGCAACCCATCACAATCTCCAAGCGGCCGGCTCGTGTTTATCAAGCTCTTAGTCACGACCACTTCCAGCACACAGAGAGTAATTATCAGCCTCTCTTGTCCTGATTGTCGTCATCATCCTCATCATTATCCCCGTCCTGTCTGTGGCGAGCATAGAGTAGATTATTTTGAAATGTTTTGGTTTTTTTTACCCCCCAATTTTTTTTTTAGAAAGACTTGTACCACAGCGTACCTGCGGGGTCATTTCTTGACATTTTCTAAATGGGATTTATTGTAGTGTGTGTGTCAATCAAAACAATTATTACATATCCCTATACTTGGAATTTGTTTGTCAAATCAAATTCAATTAGGTTTCTTTTTTTTTCTCTCTCTCTGTTCTGTGCCATCCTAAAATGTTGGTAGAAAAAAAACAAAAACCCCTGTGGTTCTATTTATTTCTTTATTTTTTAAATTAATTCCAAGTGCAAATAAAAGTATCTACATTTTCATCTCACGTTAGTGGTTTTTTTAGCGCTCGAGGCTAAATCATGTAATTTTCTGTCTGTTTGAAGTCCTAGTTAAGTGGGTGTGACTCCATCCTCTCACAGACTTGAATAGGGCAGTTAACAGCAGCATTGTGTGATATTCTTAACATAATGTTTGCTTTTGCCTCATAACCAGCCCGGCGCTGTGAAGCCAGTGTTTGTCTCACAAGTAAAAACTTCTGTTTATGTAACGCGCTTCACCAGAAGTCGAATTACCAGTTCAACTAAACTGTAATCTATTTTCTTCACACGTGTGCGTGTGAGACCTTGACTACATTAACATTTGTATCGGATCAACGCCGCAGAGGAAAACATTTACATTTGATAGAGGCCTGTCTTCGCTGTACAGTTGATTCGGTTTCTTTGTAACAGACGGCCAGAACGACACCTCCAGTAATGATGGGGACGCCTCGGCGGGCCCCGTTCGCCTGCAGCGGGCTAAACCCGTGGGCTACGCTCCACTGGTCCCCAGAGAACCGCCTCCAAGACAAGCGCTGATGCCCAAACCGAGTCTCCGACAGGACAAGCAAGCGGACTCGGAGAGCACAAAGCAAAAGCCGGATTCTTCTGCCGCGGCAGTGAATGGGGAAGCGGGAGTCTATGTGAGCAGGGTGGCATCCTTTCAGAGCAGGAAGCCGCTGCTAAAAGGCACGCCAACCAACAGAGAAGGTATGAGGAAACATCTGCCGCATATCTGCATGAAGTCTTCCTGTTTAGACTCACTGGTAGATGAGGCCTTTCTGTGTGGAGTTTGCATCGTTCAGGCACCTTCGGCCAATCAGAGACTCTGGGTGTCGGGAGGGGATCGAACGTGATTTTTCCATGAGAATCACTTTAATGCGTGGAAGATAAATGTAAAAATCTAATGTTGCAACTGTAGTTTAGGTTGATCATTTTAAATGTTCTATTAATGTGGTGCACTGTAGGGGCACTTGGCAGATGTTAGACATGTGTTTGTGGCGGCCAGTGAAGACGAAAAGCAGAGACTGACTCACTTCCCTCAATTGTTAAATGCCATAAAATTTGCACGCAGACTTTACGGGTTGTCACTGCTAAATTAGCATTGCATGTATTTTTAGCTGGTGTAACTTGACGTTAACGTCTGCAAAGGTTCATTTAGAACCTGCCAGCTCATTGCATTTGATTCCCATTCTTCCTTTCCCTTCTTACTATGGTAATATTGCCTTTTAAGCAGCATCAGAAGAATGTTTTCAACACCAACAGCTTTGATAAATCTATTGCAGGCTGCCTGCCAATCACCAAATGCCAAACGAGAATCTGCAGCACACTGGTGAACTCAGCGCGGGTTAACTTCGTCAAGTTTCCCCCCGTCTCCGCCACATTAACCTGCCGTGTTATTTTTCAGGAGATTCTGATGGTCTGACGAGAACCAAGTCGGAAAGACATGCCATCAGTCGCCCCCCCGTCCGGCCCCCCGAGCCCCCGTCCAGATTCCCCCTCCCACAGAAAACCCCGACCGCAGCCAGCAGCGAGGGCACGCCCACATCCTAGTAAGTGCTCTTCAGACATACAAAAAGTGTCTCTTTTTTTTTTTTTTTTTTTTTTTTTTTGCACATCCATTTAGGCATGCAAATGCGGGGTTAAGAGAAGAGGTCCAGCACATATTCAACGCGAGGTGGCATTTTTACGAGCAAAACAATAAAACGTGGAGTTTAAGCAATCCTAAAATCCGGGCAGATTTGCAGATTCCAGTGTCTGCGTATCAGGAAGCCATTAGTGGCTTTGTTAAAGATCATCAGCTAAATAATAAAAGAGACGTAGCAGTGGCGGCACCGTCAGAGGGACACAATTTAGCAATAACGCGGCGAAACCACACATCCAGGCCGTCACTACTGCAGGCTGCTGCCAGAGATTTATCACAGTGTCGTCGTCGGGATGGTTTCAGGGCCGCTGTAGCTTGAAGACGGGATGAAAACCATGAGCAGCCCCCGTGAATGACTTTATGTATCGAGCAGTGTAAACACTATTAAAGTTAGTATAATCATTAATTTTATTAGAACTTTATATGGTGATAAAACGCATTGTACACCGAGAGTCTGGAGAGTTACACGTTTCCCTGAGGAGCTGCTGGAAGTCACCAGAGGAATGAAAAGGATATTATTGGATGTATAAAGACACCACTCCTCGCGTGTGCTAATTCGGCTAAATACGCTTGTGTTTGTTCGCAGTCTGTTTTGGCTGCCTCCAGGGGGCCAAAAAAAAATGACCCAAAATCGAGTTAAATCGTTTTTTCCTGTTAGCTTCAAATTGCAAAATGAGGAAAAAAGATGTTTTTTATCTCCTTCGCAAAATATTCCTACAGGCAGCTTTCAAATCTTGACTTGTGTTCTAATCTTTCTTCTTTTCCTCTGCAGCGTTGCATCCAAAGCAAAGTTTTTCGAGAATGCCTCCAAACAAGTCGGCAGGTTTGTGAAAGGCCGTTTTTGTATTCCTCTTAACCCTCAGGACACTCCTCACACACACACATTCTGACAGCATATCATACATTAAGTAAGTTATCACTCTTATGATGACCATGCGGGGATTTATTTATTTTTGGATTTCACAGCTGTAGAACTGTCAAAGAAAGTTTCTACTTGAGAGATCAATATCAGGAAGTTTCCCAGTATTAGTGTGTCGTTTTTGTTTTTGCAATGTGACATGTTGGTGAAGCTTGTCAGTGGACGATAGTCCTGCAGAAGTTCTGCCGGACATCGTTAGGATCTGCCATATGGACACAAAGACGTGTGTGTCTCTCTCCTTTTTGGGAGATTTAAAAAAATTATTTTGATGTCATCAAGTCAGCGGTGACCGGAGGGGAACAACGTTGCTTCAGTTGCTTTATTATTTGAAACTGAGTCGTCTAATTAAGCGAGCAAATGTTAACTAGTATTTTAAAGCTGTTGATTTTTCAGACAAACGGTTCCTCTGCTCTTACATTTGGCCCCTGGTTCCTTCTCGCGATGCACTAAAACCCCTGTGACGAGCAAAACGACACGTTTCGCTCCTCTTGTGATTTGCATGCACAAGCCCAGCTGTCAGCCCTGCACAGGCAGCAACAGAAGCTGTAAATGTCAGAATGTATCAAAGGAAGCTTGTCTCTTTGTTGTTGTTTATTCTAACATCTATTCACAGCGCTTCACTTTTTCCACATTTTGTTATGATGCAGCCTCGTTCCAAAATGGATTGAATTCCCCCCCCCCCCCCCCCCCCCCCCAAATTCGACACACAATACCTCGTAATGACACGGTGAACAAAGTTTTCTTGAGACGCTTTGAACATTTATTGAAAATGATACGTTTACATAAGTATTGACAGCCTTTGCTCAATACTTTGTTGATGCCGTAACAACAAGATCAAGTCTCTTTTGAATATCAGGCCACAAGCTTGGCTCACCTACCGCTGAGCGGTTTGGCTCCTTCCTCTTTGCGTCACCTCTCAGGCTCCATCGGGTTCAAGTCTGGGCTCAAGTCCTTTCGTCCGATTTGTCCTGAAGCCTCCTTCGGTGTCTCGGCCGTGTGCTTCAGGTCGTCGACCTGCTGAAAGATGGAACCGTCGCCTCAGTCTGAGGTCAAGAGCGCTCGAGAGGAGGCTTTCATCCAGGATACATTGCTGCATTCATCCTTCCTGCTATCCTGACGAGTCCCCCAGTTCCCGCCGCTAGAAAACATCCCCACAGCATGATGCTGCCACCGCCATGCTTCACTGTATGGATGGCTTCCATCTGGTTCCCATCGGGTTCTTGGTCACCTCGACTCAGTCCCGACTTATCCGATTGTCGTTCTGAACGTCCTCCATTTACAGATGACGGCGGCCGCTGTGCTCATTGGGACCTTCAAAGCAGCAGAACCGCCTCTGTTCTCTTCACAATCAACTGAATTTACCGCAGGTGGACGCCAGTGAAGCTGTAGAAACATCTGAAGGATGATCATTGGAAACAGGAAGCACCTGAGCTCAATTGTATTTTCACACTGTGATTATGGGGTGTTGTGTATAAAATATTGGAGGGAGAAAAAAAACAAAAACTTTAATCCATTTTGGAATGAGGCTGTAACATAACAACATGTGGAAAAAGTAAAGCACCGTGAATTCTTTGCAGATGCACCGTATGTGTTTGAGGTTAATTGAAAACACTAAATTGCCTGTCGATGTAAATGTGTGTTTGCCCTGTGCAGCTGGGACCGACTCTTCCCCCGTTTTATCCCACATTACTTTTGACATCGATTCAAATTCATGCAACGTAATTGAAGAACTCATTGTTTGTCGACGGCATAAAAAAACATAAATAACTGATATGGAATTTCTCTCTTGTGGTTTAGTCCGTCGACCTCGCCGCCATCGTCGGTGTTGACAAGTGTAAAAAAGGAGGTGAGATTTCGTAGAGTTTTTGTATTTTGTTAAGTTTTTTTAGTTTTTTTTCACTGTTCGTTCCTCACAGTTTGACTGTCGATGTTTCCTCTCCTCAGAACTGACGTTCAGGTGACTCGGACCACATCTTGTGACCTCGACAAGCCAGCTGAGGGGGGGGGGTGGGGTGGGGGGGACCACGTTTGCACGTACCCAGGTTTATACAAAAACGGATATTTCCCCCTCTACATTTAAAAAATAAAATAAAATAAAATAAATCTTCATTGACAACGACCTCCATGTACACCTGGTCCAGAGCTACTATGAGCATGCCAAACCTGTAGGGGGCAGTGTAACGAGAAGCCATGATAGCCAATCAGGATCCTGGAGGGGAAAAAAACAACGTCATGAATTGTGACGTACATATCATCCTGCAAACGGAGACCGGGAGCTTATCCAGATCTCCACTGTGGCCAGTTTTCAGGAATCATCGTTTTGTGGTGAGTCGTAGCTGCGTGCGGCCCAAACGCAGAGAAATCTTACCCTTTTTTTATTTTTTTTTTCCCCAAAATAACCGAGTACGTGTAAACGTGGATCAGGTTTATGAAACAAAGAGGAAAAGGTTCTCAGTTGAACTGCACGGTTTCATTTTGGAGAATCGTGCTGTAAAGCGACACTGTAGCAAACCGTCTCACACAGTAACCGTTTGTCGTTCCAAAGTTAAGCTTGTTTAAAAAATAAAACGGAAAAAAATGTCCTGGTTCCACGCCAGTTTTGTCAAAACAGAATTAAATAATAATAATTTTAATTCGAGTTTACTTTTTAAGTTTTTCTAAACTAATCACTGGACTGCTTAAAGATTTGTTAACACAGCCGAGCGAGTTAAGAGTCCCAAAGAAGACTAATCGGGTCAAACATTGCTTATTTAAAAATGTGAATGTTCGGAGCCGACGTGAACTTAAAGTAACTACTGTCCGTGCAAACAAACCGCTTGACACGATGCTACAGTATTAAATCCTACAGGGCACAAATAAATGTACAGAGAAAATCTTAAACTTACCTTAAAGCATTTTAGTTGGTTGTAAAGAATCTTGAGGGAAGTTTTTTAGTTGTGTGTGTGAGAGGTAACCTGTCAACCTAATGGGAGTCACAAGTTGAGAGGCATTACAGCAAAGTATTTTATTTTTTCTTCAGTTAGTGTCTGAATTCACACTGAATGTTAGTTTAATAGAATGTTCTTGTTTTAATGTGAGGTT
Source organism: Lipophrys pholis (assembly GCF_963383615.2). Classification (NCBI taxonomy): domain Eukaryota; kingdom Metazoa; phylum Chordata; class Actinopteri; order Blenniiformes; family Blenniidae; genus Lipophrys; species Lipophrys pholis. The sequence goes on along the minus strand of NC_137634.1, from coordinate 8,865,088 downwards.
GTACAGGAAGGACATTAACGTCTGCCTGGATTTATTGCACCTCGTATAAATGATCTGGGGCCAACAAGGAGAAAAAAAAATAATAATCGAAATGAAATCTGTTACAGTAAATAAAAAAAAATAACACTCCACTGTTTGTATTGTTTATAAAATGTTGACTTTATTTTTCTCTTTTTTTTTTGGTTAACCAAACTTGGATACTGCAGATGTTTCAGTTTCCTAAAATTAAAATAAAACATGAAACAATTACGTATTTTATTTTTTTTATTTGTCTGATCTTTTGACACTGATTGATGGTTTTTTTCCTCTCTTTTTACGACTCGTGTTTCACATTTACCATAAAATAAGGTTTATTATTGTGGTTTTCCTCATACAGAGGTCGTAACTCAGAGTTAAGATCATAATAAAGGTTTTATAGGGAATTATCAAATTTGGGACAGAACTTGGTGCCAAATCTCTTTACTAGAAAGTAGGGTTAAAAAAAACAACTTATGTAAGACTCTCCAGCTGCATCACACGTGTTCATCCTCGCTGGAGTTCGTAAAACTATGTGACCAAGGCCACAAGGCTGACATCAACGTTCATTGGAAAACTCCGCTTTAAGGCAAATTAAGAAACAAATTCAATCAGTTGCATCCCACTGACCTTTTTTTGCTTTAAGTTGACAAACATTTGATCGTTTGCCAAACAATTGACACATAAAATTTTCCGTCGGTTGTATAATTAAGGTTAAAAGAAAGACAATAAATAAAAAACAGGCCCTGAAATGTGAAACAGGTTTCAGGTCGGGTGAAAATAATTAGAGGCTTGTTTGGAGTGAGCCTGTTTTATTTAAACCTCTGACGTTTGAGCTCTGCTTCTCTCCCCTCGCTATTGAAGCCTGTGGTGTCCTTGTGCCAAGATATAAAGAGCTGTTTAAGGGCCTTCAGAGGAGAGGAGCCTTTGAGTCTCGCATCATATCTGATAACATTTCCAATGGATTTTCAAATAAATAACACCGCTCTCAGAAATGGTTATCAGCAAGCGGTTAGGGCTTTCAACAAGTGCGGTCTTGTCCAGGACTGACCCCGACATCGAATCCAGCCCCAGAGCGGGAGGCCCGATGCCATGAAGTGTCCAAGTCTCCCTACGTTGGGATCGCATACGCTCGGACCAAAACGTTATTCAAAGATCTGATTTGAAGATACGAATACCAACAATGTTCCCCTTCGTTTTGGAGCGCCAAGCCATTCTGAAAATGTCCAGATTAGTAAAAGCTCATTATGAACAACCTGAAGCGCTTTTGCCCTCCCAAGTAAAGAAGAGGATCTGAGTCTCTCCAAAACTTGTGTAGATCGACGAGTTGTTCCTGCAGCGTTCATGGTGCATGTTTTTGTTATCTAGTTCCAGCTAGTTTTCACTGCAGCTGCTTGGATTCGGGTCTCAGTGTTGGGTTGTGTCTGTTTGTTTGGTACCTCTGGGTTAGACGAAACTCTTGTTATTAGTGGGAAATCAATTAAAAACGCGTCAACGTTCAACTTCCTTTGGTGTCATTTCCTGCAAGATAGGTTAAAAAAAAACAGACCTCACACACTCAGACAAAACATAGAGGTTAAAAGAAGTGAGCAATGTTTTAATGCCTGTGACAAATTTGTATTTGTATTACTTTAATATCTGTGTAATTGGAAGCATGTTGAATTATTCCATTTGCCAGGATGTTAAGAGGAAGACCCGACCTTAACAGCAGCAGGGTCCAAATATCTACGAGTGAATTATTAAATGCCGTGGGGCATTTTGTTGACATTTATTGTAAAAAAAACAAAAAAAAGATGGTCACATTGAAATGGTGACACGTGAATGAATCTAAACTCAGATTTCATGACAGCTCATTACTCAAAGCTGCGTGTTAATTCTGTGTCCTAGTCAGGAGATCCCGACAGTCAAACTGCTTTTTTCATGTCGGCACTTTGAAAGTTCCTCCTAAAATAAAATTAAAAGAAAAACAACCCTCACAGCATCAGCCGTCCACCGGAAACCTCAACCAGACTTCAAACAACGCTCATGTGACTGTCAAGTTTGAATGAAACCAGACCAGAGGGAATGAGACGTGCGAAATGGTTCCTATCAACATGTTCTCCATGGTTGTCTGCGTCCAAAAGCTGCCTGCAGTCGGACATTGTATTTATTTTGCCGTCGGCTCCTCCCTCCACATTCCAGCCTCTCCTCCTCAGCCTGACCCTTCTCATCTCCACCGGTCAGCCAATACCTGGATCCCTCCTGACCGCTGCTCCCCTGCCTCCACCCGCTTCACTGTTGGTGGAAAATCCTGAAATATTAAAGCCAAGCGAATGATTGGGAAATATCGGAGCGAGCTCACAAAGCAATGTGTGTTCCCGCAGAAATAATTAGGTGATAATATTTTCCTCAGGTGCAGACTGATGTGCAGGACCTGATGGGTTTTATATTTTCTGGCTTTTCATCATTTAAAACCAAACTCACAGGAAGACATGAAAAGACAAGTGAGTACTAGAGTACTATGGTCCCTCTGCTTTAATACTACTCAGTTACAAGTACAGTTGTTAATTAAAAAAAAAAAGAAAGTATGAACTACTTATTTGCATTTGTTTCTTTTGATCTACATAAGATATCTACATTCAGGCCACGTCTCTCCACATCGAGTTGCACGGTTTGGTAAACAGATGTAACTATAAAGCAGGAATTCTCTCCTTAGAGGAAAGAATAAAGAACAAAAATTAAGATTAAAAGGTTTAAATATTAATTTAAGGAGTGGGCATGCTCAGAATCTACTAATGGGCATATTTAGTAACTTTTATGGTTTCATCCAAACTAACAATGACAAACTGAAGGAAATACTATGAAATATGAAACATTGTCGTGCCAAAATGTGGAAAACGGCACAAATATAAGCAACATGTGCTGAGAAGTCATATCTAATTTACTTTATTGTAAATAACAAGGAGCATTTTTAAAGTAGAAAAGAGGAAACATGTGGGACTCTGGTAAGTTTTACATCACTTTATAGGAGATTCGATTGTATAATTCACGTGTCATGACACATTATTCCACTGACTTTAAAGTATAAAATATCCTTGAAGGACACCTCTGAGTTCACTGGGGTCCAGTGAAACATTGAGCGTTGCAAAGTAAATCAGATGGAGTGAAGCGATTATGAGCATGTTACAGCCCCCAGGCCGTATGGCCTCGCCTCCGCCTCTGTGTGTGTTCCTTCCCTTGTGCTGTTTGACAGGAAGTGACCTCACCGGCTTCCTCCGCCTCCTGTCCTGATGTGGAGCACTTTGATTGGAAAATGACTGCAGATTGGCTCATCTCCGCCCACCAGCTGAGACTATTTAAACAGCTCCAGCGGAGCCCTCATGGCGGCTGATGCAGGAGGTGTCTGTTCAGTCTGCCTCGGTGTGTGGGTTTGAATTGCGGCGTTATCTTTTAAGCTCGGCTCCACTCTAAACCTTTCGATATCCGTGTGAGTCAATGAGTCAACGGGACTCATCGTCCAACAGTTTGGTGAAGGTACCAGCTGTTTAGTTTTGTTTTAATTAGTGGTTTTGTTTGTTTTCATTTTGCTGCTCTTTTGTTTATTGAGTTTGTGTTAGTTGAACTTTAGTGAAAGGCCTTCTAGAGAAAAAAAGCTGCCTTTTTGTTATATTAAATCAAACATTGTATAGTTATTGGGCATTACCTGTTTGGCCCTCTGTATTATTGTGTCTTTGGGGTTCTGTTTGATTATTAACTACCGGTAAAACCCTCACTTCACCCAAACTCACCCAGTGCTTGTTACTTCCTACACCTACATCCTTCTCTTAGCAGAGCCGGGTCGTAACAGAGCAGAAACAAAATATGAGGAAAAACTAGAAGTTGATCTCGGTAACGCCAGCAGATGTATCTTGTTACTTCCTCAATGATGAGTACTCTGTAGTACCTGACATGCATGGGTCTTTGAAAAACCTGGGAAATGCAGTTGGGCTTCGGATTGACTCAAACTATTTGCTCTCCTGATCATCCCCCGTGCTGTTTCATGCTGTTTATGTGAGACGAGACTCCAAACTATTAAACGAGTCATTGTGAGGTTTTTCTGGCTCAAACTTTTTTTTTCTTTTAAAACTGACCTTACTATTTTGTTTTTACTGCTTTAGCACTCTGATCACACGCCACATGACCAGACACTTGAAGAGGTTGAGAGTTTAATAATTTCGGGACAAGCAACTTCAGACGGTCTAAAAGAATGAATCCCCCCACAGTAAAATAAAGTCATTCCACCCGTTAGAGTTGGGATTGTTTTAATTGCCTTTAAAAGACGATGCAACTTTACATCTTTGAAAAACACACATATTGAAAAAACACAGGTCACAAAAGATAGAAATCATACAAGAGATGACTCCAAAAAGTCATTTGTTGAGACACCGAACCAGACGACACACTGATCAATATATACAGTTACTGTAGCATGTACAAAGAAGCTTGTTAATATGCAGTACATTGCGCGCATACCAACTGCCTTCTGTTGACAAAATACAAACACTGTTTGATCATATGAGAGTTAAAAACTTCCAGGAGCATGTATAAGGCTGATTGTGGCGCGTCATGCACTCGAACCCACACGCTCCCGTAGCCATCAAGCCAGAACAGCATTAAAACAAAACAAAAAAAAAAAACTACAGCACTGTTCAGAGGCAAAGTTAATTAGACAAAATGTGCTGCAACACTCTCACAATATCGAGGCAAAGTAAAAAAAAAGTTTGATCATTTCTGAGTGGTAAAATCTGGTCAACTGCACAGTGTACTTAAGGACAAGCTTCAAAAGTTTTTTGTTTTTTTTTCACTTGAGAAATGAGTTTATCGGCATCTTTTATGTTTTATTGTGACTAGTGGATCATTCTTACACTTCAACATCAGTATACTGTTCGTGTTATTAAGGGATTATAGTTGTGTCCAATAGATTGCCAGTATTATCTCAGTAGCTGCTGGGTGTGTGTAAATCAGCTACAACCCCCCCCCCCCCCCCGTTTCCCCCCACCCCACCACCTTCCTCCCCCACACCCCCACAAAAAGCCCAACAACCTCAAAATTGGGGCGTCGTAGTCAATTCATCACGATACTGTACAACAAAACGTCGTCACGTCTGCTGAGAGACGATCCCATGCAATGAGCAACAGTGACACTGTGATAAACAGGTAGTCCAAAGGGATATATGGATGTCGGCGCAGCACTTTATGTGAAGCTCAGAGTCTACACGTACGGTTATACGAACACATGACGCATGCATCTACAAGCCGGTAAAAGAAGGGACTTCATCTTTAAAAAGTGTTGAAATTTACACAGAGTTATAAAAAAGTTGCAGAAAATTATCAAACAATTCAGAGTTCCCAGTGAAGATTTCGTCTGCTACAATTCTATGTCATGAACTGAAAAAGACACGTTTACAACATAAATTACATTCCGCATCATGTGGACCAAGTTGTATGCACAAACAGGGTCTGGTTTTTTTTTTATTAAATTTTTTTTATAAAAACTGATAGTTTCAGTTCCACAAATTAATACTATGCAGCTCAACTATCTGGGATCAGTTATCTTCAAGGCATTCCAGTTTATTTTTTTTGTTTTTTTTCTGGTCCTTTTCCTTAAAGTTTTGGCAGAACAGATCAAGGACTTTTCACGCTCAACACATGAGGGCTGTCCACTTCACTTGGCTTTCATTTGGTAATAATTTGTTGACTGGTTGGTCCATGATTATGTCTTTATCTAGGATTTCCTGGCACACTTGTTCTAGTTTACATTCATGGTTTGTCTGGATAAGGTGCCATCCTTTCCTCTTTGTGTCCGTCCCGCTGCTCACAGCATGGCGTCCTGATGGCTGGGTTTTCCACTGGTGATGGTGGCGGACGTGCAAAGAGCTTTGCCTCCTCTACATCATGTCTTTTTTTAAATTTTTTAAAAATATTATTATTCTTCAAGTGCAAATCTTTCACATCCGTTACTTTTTGCCAAACTCACGATTGTGACATCATAAAGTCAAAAATTTATACTGTCCAAAAGGCACTGTATTTACACAGACAGAGCTGGGCATGCACAAAAGTACACAGGTGCGTTTGGGAAAACGTTCAGTCCACCATGAATTCAAGTCTTTACGAAACACTGATCAAGAGCTAACTCCCGTAGCATTTGGAAAAGATTGGCAAATCATACTCATTTATAATTAAAGTCAAAATCTGATATTAAGGCTGTGCCACAGAAGAACAAATCTCTACGTTTTTTTATTTCAATATTTTTTTTGCTTCATGTCAGCAGAAGTTCAACCTCTACATTATTATAGCTCAAAGTTTTGAAAAACAATCCCCAGACTGCAGCTCTAGGGAAAAGCTGGAAAGTGACAGTTGCATGCATTGTGATCTGTGTAGGTGTGCGATCTGAGTCAAACAACGTTACGGTGCTAAATTACATTAGAGTGACGTTACAAGAATGGACGTGATGAATGATATCGTTATGATTAAAATCCACGGGGTGAGGTTCTGGTTGTGTGACTGCTACCACACACATGATCGGCACCGTTTTCCTCCGACGGGGCGAGAAGCTTTCACCTTGTTGTGCATTTTAAATCCTCCATTCAACTTGCCAGTGCATTGTGATTTCACACAGTCGACATTCTATACTTGTGTAACATCGCACAACAATTGGCATCTTCAACCACCTCAACAGTTATATTTACAACGGGGACAACATCGGTGATAAGAAACATGTTGCATAAGGCGGAGGTCTGCAACCATCAAATGAACATCACCAAGAGCCCCAAAACTAACTTCAAACTTCGCCTTGGCTGGATAAAGCAGTATGGAAGATGGATGGAAACCAGAACAGGACGCATGCCGCATCCGAGAATGTTGAAAAATGACATTTGCTTCCTGCCTCTTTTTCCGTTTTAGATATTCCATCATGAGCATTTTTTTTGTTTGCTAATTTCTCTCCACTCATCAAAGGCGCAGGTGAACCAGCAGCAGCGGCCGTGGGAGCAAACTGAGGCCTCTCGTGTTCGTGATGAGCTGACTGAGGGCTGGCGGTCAGAAACTCTGCATTATTCACCAGCAGTAGGAGGCAGCTGGGCGGCATAGTAGGAACTGTTGTGTATTTTAGTTGCTGAATTACTGAAACAAACTATTATCCACGAGTCACATCTTTCACCTTGACCAACTGGCTGCTGTGTAACAAAATAACAAATACAAGCGCGCAGTGATACTTGCATGTAGTTTGATGAAGCCGCAGGGAGCAAGAGAGACGCTCTAAAACCACGGGTTGCAGACCCCTGCTACATGTGGTATTGCCAATAAAGTATTTAATGATTACAATTCCATATCAGTAGCCAGCGCTGTCACGACTCAGCGATTTCTCTATCCAGCTGTAGTTTGTTCGATTTATCAGCACTTTGCCGTCGGCCGGCACTTTCTGACACTGAAACGCGCTGTCGTCACGCTCCTCACAACAGAAGGAAAAAACTCCACAATCAACTGACTAAAATAATAATTTCATCTGGCAGAACACAGGCGTTTCTGGACTCCAGCTCTTCTCAAACAATTAGTTAGTGTTGGGGTATGATTTAGGTGTCATGTCACCATGTAGTCTGGGTGCTTTGCAAAGGGCGAATGAAACGCTGGAGGGCAGGGCTGCTTTGTGTGTTTTGCTACAAACTCATGACGTGTTGATCCTCATCGAGTGCGTGTGATACTCCTGTCAAACAGCCACACTAAGACAAACTACCCCCTAAACGCATAACAAGTTGTATTTATCCCTCTGAGGTTCATGAACATAAATAACAGATGCACTGGAGGCATCCATAAAAACTTTTTTAGTTTTCTTTTTCTTTTAAAGCTGATTTTCATACAAAGAATTTATTTACTTCTATAATGAAATTTTTATTTGGTCTTGGAGCCATTTCCTGTTATTGAGATTTAAATTTATGGTGTTAAAGTGGGTAATTAAGGTCACATGCATATTGGAAGATCCTGACCCTGGTACTACTAGATTTCTGTGATCATGATTCACAGACTCACTGTTTGGCAGCATCTGTAAGCCATCTGAAAACACAAACGCTCCCCTTCAGAATCATTTCAACGACAGGTGATGCCTTATAACTCAGCAGAGAAAAGCTTTTAACAGTTTGAAGAAACATAAATCTCAATTGCGGTCAAAAAGAACCAAAAAAAAAATAAAAATAGAAATCAATGAAAAAAAGATTACAGGACAGTGAAAAAGCAATTCGACTAAAGAAGTGAGGAAACAGTTCAAAGCCTTTGTTTAAGTTTATGGAGGCAGCAAGGATGAGTCATTTTCATCGGAAAAAAACAAAATAAACTAAAAACAGGAAACAAAAACGACAACCTTCTACTTGTGGAACAAGATTGGTTTAGCCAGACCCGCCAGGATCTTTGGTACATGTACAGAGATTATTTCTCCGATCATCTCTGGAAAGCTGACTTTCGTGTGGAGCGACTGAGCCTGGACAAAGAGGTCAAATGTAAACTGGTGGAGCTTCTTCACTGTCTGAAACACAAGAAGACAAAGATGTGTTACATCATTTGAATGAAATTTCCTACTAGCAGGGTTTTGACAGAAACTCAGGAAATATGAGTCATGAAAACATAGGGTATACACATGGCGCAGCCGGTCTGAAAACAGGTGGCCTGGATTAGAAAAAAAACCCTCAGCATCTAAAATTTGTCCATTTGGATTTTATTTTCACCCTGAAGAGCAGCTATTAGTTTATTAAAGTATCAGATTCTCCTTACGTTATTGTGACTCAATTGTCTTTATTCAATTTTTTTTCACAGCCTATCAAAAACACACTAGCGCCTTTAGTATAATTGCCAAGAAATGTTTCTGTGTGATGTAATTACAACTCTTGCTTTCCAGTCTTTTTCCAATCTGTCAGACTTGGTGAACTGCACATGCTCACATACCCTGAGCTTCAGGAACTTTAACAGCGGAATCAAGGTCCGATCCTTCCATTGTGTTTGTGGGCGCGATTATGTGAACGCAGCGACAGCGAACTGGAGAGAGATTGTTAAAAAAAAAAACAGCGAATCTCACCATCTGCAGAGAGTCCAGGAGCCGCGTGAGCTGGTAAAACCTCTGAGAACAGTTGGCCGTCATTTGATAGTTGATGACGCGGTCCAGTTCGTTGATGTAGGTGAGACGCAGCTCGTCGAAGTACTTCTGACTCTTCAGGCCTTCGACGGGAACTGGTTGGAAAAGCAGTGAAAAACCGAGACGCTCAGTCGATGCATAATCAACTTCCGGGACACGGCTGCACACAGGAAAGTACTTACGGATGCTGAAAAGGAGCAGGGCCTTCATACAGAGGAACTCCTCCTGGGTGATCTGCAGCAGCACAAACTCCTGGGAAAGATGTCTCATCCGCAAGCAGTGCTCATACATCGTGGAAATGTGCATCCGAGTTCTGCAGACAGAGAAAGGTCAGGGTGAGAGGTGTGAACTAATGGGGACGTTCAAATCACAGGAGGTGACGGATAAATTGCTTTACGCCGCCGTCGTTTATTCTGTAATAAATGACTAGTGAAGAATAAAGAATGTCAGAGGTTAAATCCATATCTATCACCGCGGTAACAGGGACACCGGCGCTGAATGAGATTATAACAATAGAGATTTCTGCTGTGTCATCTTCGATATCTCGGGGCAAGGTATTAAAAATACACAACTCTGTTATAGTGGAAACCCACTGCCTATCTTTGTTTAAAGTTCATGATAAGATCCAGATGGATATTTAATGTTCACTTCGAGCGAGCGGTGGGTGAACAAGAGACATTGTCATCAAAGTTTGCCATCTATTCCAACGCAAACTCATTCTGCCTTTAATATGAATCAGGGAATAGATGGTTTGTAACATATTCATTCTTATTCTGTGAAGATGAAGGTGAAATGAAGCACATTTCAGGAATTAGAATAGAAATGTCACCAAAAGACCTGAAAATGGAGGGAAAAAGAGGCACCAAATAGAGCTGGATGTTCTCTGGAAATGAATGCAGGGCTTCCGATATGTGATTGTATCAACGTATAATACGCACGGACCAGTGTATAATCCTGCTCCTGCACAGTTTCCAAATAAACTGAAGAGATGGGCAGGGAGCAGCACTGTAAGTGCAATTTTCGTCCTGATTGATCATGTTTCAGACACTGAAGAAACTCTAGACACTAAAGCACAGAAGCCAAACAGACCCGTGTACACCTGAAACAACCAACCAGTCGGCCAAGTTAAAATAAAGATCTGAGTTGGGAAATATGCTCATTGACATTCCTATTTGCAGTAAGATAAGATTGTAGGAATCTGAAACACAGTGGATGTTAGAAAGTCATTTGAGAACTATTGGAGAACTCTTCCCCCGGCACGCCTTTACTTTTTGATTTTTCAGCCCAAATCAGTGTATATAGAAGTTTAAATGCAGGGTAGTGCGACCATTTATCTTCATTGGAAGACACTGTTTTTGGAACTAAAAGTAATGTGATGAGGACAGATTAAAACTATGAAATGGAGCACTGTGTAAAACAATGAGTGATACATGAGACAATGTGAAGGCAAAATACAGTCTTTATATAAAGTAATTTGTTTAGCTTTGAGAATGATAATCAAGTTATCATCTTGACATGAGACACGGGGTGCTCAGCAATGAGCTTTAAACTGCAGTTTAAAGTGGGAAAAGACATGTGTGAATGTTACAGGCTGGCCTCATGCTGCAGAAACTCTATATTTGGCATTTTTAGTCTAAAGGCGAGCAAAGCTGTCTGGCTGTTTTAGGCGTATCCTCTATTTGCTGCACAGATATGAAACATTAATAGAAACTTGTGCGGAAAATATTTCCCAAAACACTTCTCAAAAGGTCAGGTACACTAGCAGCTGAACATGTCATGTAACCCCTGCATCTGAATATATTCCCCACTGACTGTCCTGCTGATAACTTCAGTCAATATCCACTCCCCTGGTTCTTTTTTTTTTTTTTTTTAACCCATTAAACCAGAGGAGTCTGGGTCCGATGATTGTGCTGGTGTTTAAAGAAGCTGAGGTACAGTATATAAGAACACCTCCACTCTTGGTGAAAAAAAAGCCCATATTTTTCAGTCAATCCTTAATTCCCCCTCCAATTACGACGAGTGTACTCCGGGTTTTTAACCACTTTTAAAGCACAGACTTGAATTGGGAGGAGACGGTAAGCAGCAAATTTAGGAGATGACAAGGAGCACTTCAGTCCATTAACGCTTTCTGCCCACATTTCTTTCCGTTATCTTAGATTATCCACATTTCTTGCTTATACGGTCTCCAACCAGCCCCAGTTTAGTCTTCAAAAGCCGAGCTGCTGCGCCACACCTGGAAAAACAACCAAGTAAATTGGCCTACATCATGATATCTCTGGTTTGCAATAATTTGAAATCGGGTTGTAGATAAAATAACCCAAAAAGGAAAAAAGTCGTAATTCAATTAGTGCAGTAGTATTTTCTGACATTCAAATGACACTTTAGGGATCCTATTAAAATTAAAATAATCTTTTCAACAACTGGTGCATCTCACAAAAGTTTCACGGAAAAGTCTGATATGTTTTGGCAGTTTTTTGGACTTTCTTGATTTTAATATTGATGATTATATGTTTCTCACAATATTGAAACGTGTCATCGCGAATTTGAGAAAAGATATTAAGAATCGACACCACAAATCTCTCAATTAGGCACGTTGCACATTAGCACTTTCCCGGGAAAGACTGCTGACTTGACAGCTGTCCGGAAGACATCCAATAACACCCTGCACACAGAGGACAAGCCACAGAAGATGATTGCTGAAAGGGCTGGCTGCTCAGAGGGCTGCATTAAAGCAGAATCATGGAAAGTCGACTGGAAAGGCAGAGTGTGGTAGGAAAAGATGCACAAGCAACATGGACCACACTTTCAATTTATAACACGTTCAAGTCTGTGTGCGTTTGCTGCGAAACAAGTCCTGAATGCATGGAAACGCCACGGTCTCTGTTAAATAATAAAGTTTGATTATTAGTCAAATATTAACATCTGAAGAGGGAACTAATAATCGATTAATATGTTAAGTCTGCTATTTCAGATGTTGAGTTGTGTTAGTGTATTCTAGAGCAGTGGTCTTCAAAGTGCGGAGACGGGTCTCCCCTGGTGGGTGGGGGGGGGGGGGGGGGGGGGGGGTTGGGGTCACTACACTTGAGGGGGGGATATATATTTCAGGATTTGGGAAGATGCCGTTTTGCCTTTTCCCAACATCATTTGTTTTCTTTTGATTTGTAAGAGAGACAGTAAGAAATCAGTGGAGGATAAAACTATCACTTTGTGAACAACACACAATTCCCTAATAGAATTCATTGTAGTGGAGTGTAAGTTTTAGAGTGAAACTATAAGTTGAAGTTAAAAAAATCTACATAAAGACTTACCAGATGCAGGTATTAAAAAAAAAAAAAAAAAAAAAACATCTGACGAGTTTTTTTCATGTTTAATTTCCTATGGATCTAACTACTGTTAACAAAAAAATATCTTAGAATGTTAAAAACATTAAGAAGGAAAGCGGCGAGTTGAGGGGGGGGTCACCAGGCGGTTCAAGCTCCCCGAGGGGACGGCTCATCCTCCCACACTTCTACACTTCTCGACAAATACTTTGTTTTTTACTTAATTCACTTCACTTAATCATCGCATTTCCCAACAAATGGCTGCCTGGATAGTTCAAAGGAGTAGTTAAAACAAATGTTAAAAAACATTTATTCAGTGAAAGTTTGCAGAGCACAAATGGCTCTTTTCAGCAAGACCTTTCTCAAAAAAAAAACCTAAAAACTGCACAATTGCACTCATCACAACCGAATGTGGAATGGAACATGAACAGATGTTTCCCAAATCAACATACAAGTTTCTTGGCTTCTCAAAAAGCTGCTCATAATCATAAGTCTGTTCTGTCATCAAGGAAACTCCACATAGATCATTACTCGAGGGCTTAAAGCCTCCGAAAGATCCCGGTCCTCCAACCCTGTGAAATCAATGCATTTTGATATCAGAAGACTGGTGGAAGTGGAAAGACCAACATCTGGCGGTGCGTGACGCCTGTTCGACTGTCAGCACCTTCCGACATCAAATATGCACAAAGAACCGATTCCCGGAGGTGGACGGTACCGTCGACGGTGAGCCTGCAGCCGCCTACTTGTTGCGTGTCGGCGCTGGCGGCGACACGTTTAGCATTGAGGCGATACCGCAGATTTGAATTGCTTCGGACAAATGTAAATTCTTTGTTGAATATTTTGCACACGGCTGTGCTTGTCATCGTGCTCCCATCACACACTAGAACTTTCCTATCAGCTTATCATGTCCATTAGCCTGCCATTGTTCTGAGCAGAAAGAAACTCCATCAGGTCCACTGAGAAACTTTCAATAAAAAGAATTTAATAAATGCGTACTTTTTTAAAAAATGCTTTTTCAGTCAGAAATTGATTCATTATCCCAGCTCCTAAAATATGATTAAATATTCAAATATATTCTGCGGGATTATAACATCCCGTGTCCTATATATATTCAGATCACATAGATATTATCAGGAACTAACACTTGATTTACATTGCCTCCTCGCACATATTCACAGTAGTAAACATTTAATAGAAATAAACAAGTGTTCAGTGGTTGTAGCCATCCCCCACTCACACGCAGACAGACCCCCCTCATTGTCTGAAATATTCATATTCAGATCTGAGTCAGGCTTCACTCTGCCGGGCCGCGAGAGTCTGAATGCCGAAAAATGTTCCCCTGCTTTAATTTCACCGTAACAAAAGAACACCTAAGGAGGAAATTGGACGAACAAGGTCCTAAAAAGCCTGCAACCATCTCTACTTTACATTTTTATTTTTTTTTTTAATTCTGGGTATGTCTTTGTGTTTGTGCAATAAGAGGGAGGCAAATGAGAGAAAGATGGAGTGAGATAGAGATGAAGAGAAATAAAAGCACCAGCTTGCTCACTTGGGGTGATCTCTAAATATAATGAGGAGCACAGCACGCCGGTCACCCCCTAATGAAATCCTTTTAGTGAGCATAATTGAATTTAAGAACTCAGAGGTGTACATACTCGTTGAACACGAGGTCCGGGGCAAAGTAAAGCATCCTGCCGTTGGCGTTCTTATAGGACCTCCATCCCAGTGCAAACACCATCACTCCCATCCATGAATGTTGAATGACAGTCATCTGGTCGTCCACATGGAGATTTCTAAAACCTGGGCACAGAGATTTGGAAACATAAAGTATGACACATTTTGTACTCGTGGAAGAATAAATTATCTTTCATTTTCCCGTTAACGTATTTCGGGATTGTGTTCACTCAATATCCATGAAATCAGACTGAGGGAAAACAAATTAGGTATTGTGGAAGATCTTTAACTTGTAAAGTTCGCAATGTTGAATTTTTTCATCATGCGTCTACGTCATCACTTAATGATGTCAAGAAGTTGCATGGCTGCTCTGAATAGCTATGCAGACGATAGTCTCAATATTCTTGCAGCTGAAAACATGAACAGAATAATCACCAATTCATTCTTGTTGCCAGACAAATGCAGGCATTTTGAGGCAGAACGGATAACAGGAATAGAGCGAGGGAAACGTGAAATAAACCCCCAAGAAACAGACTTCCTCCCACTGAGACCCGGGCTGCGTAGGACGGGCTGCGTCCTCCCACTGGCCAGCCTGTTTCAGAGTGCCGGCAGGCCAGGAAATAATCCAATGACTGAATTGATGAAAGGACGGAATGATGTGGCGCAGTGGCCGAGCGAGCCACCAACGGCAACTCTTCCACAAACTTAAATACAAATCGAAACTTTTCTCAAAAGATCCCCGAAAAAAACAGAAAATGACCGAAGTAGAAGAAGAACTTTCTGTTTTGCACCTTTTGTTTTTTTTAAAATATCGTTAATAACTTCCTCCATCAATATGTTCAGATCAAATGTTAGGTGCTGGTGGGAGCTCAGCGCTCCTCCTCAATTGCTCTGTGGTAGACATAAAATAAGGAGACAAATTCTAGTGAAAAGAGGGAAGCAACAAATCAGGATCTGGAAGGAGCAATAACACAATGACAGAGAGCAAAATAAAGTGTGGTGCAGCGGTGCAGGTTTATTGCAATTCAGTATTTAAGTCTTTGTAGTATCATTCACGGGAAACTTGGCCACAGAATCTATTTATTCTTTTTATTTAAACAAAACCACCAGGCAATAAGCAAGACAACTCAGAGTTGCAGAACAGGTTCCCACCTTGATATATCTGCTTTATAATCGCACTAGATACAAATATTTTCCTCTTGGTGACCCAGAAAGAAAACACGCAGTCGTTTGCACTGTAAAGTGAGTTGATATAAAAGTGACACACACCGATGACAATTGTTATAAACCTCTGCTGCAGCAGTGCAGAAGAAAGCACAAAACACTCACTTTAATGACACGTTGCTGCTCTGTACTTCTGCTGGTATTGATTTTCAGATTTCATGAGTTGTTTGTGAAGCCGTTGGAGGGTCTCACACCAGACTGTTTGTACGACACGCTTGCAGTGTGCGAACCGGAGCTGGCCCCCCGGTCCGCGCGGAGCTTTCATGCTCCAAGCTGGCCAAACAGCCTGCTGGGAGATGCTCAAACAAGCACAACCCCAGTTCAGTTTTTTCCAGCCTTGCTGTTTGAAAACACGTCTTCATGGCCATTATTTAAAATGTATTTATTTTACTGTGTCTTATCTTCTTAAATACTCTTGGGGTTTCTTTATTTTTCTTCCCATCAGTGAGTGTTTGTGTCACACTGTTTTCTTTATCAGCAGCTTGTTGGTTTTACGTGGAGCACTCTCAAAGGCACTCACCTGAATGAATGCTGCTTTGCCTGATCCCGTTTAGGCAGACATGTTTTTTTAAGTAACCTGAGCTCAGAGGACAATACTGATAACTCGTCACAGCCATTTCTGTGTTGGATTTAGATTTCAATCCTTTGATCCACGGAATCCGCAACTTAATACTCCGCCAAACATGCAAAACCATCATTCAATCTTGTTCCATTCATTCATTTATTTGCTGGACGTACACCGGTGAGAAGAGAATAACTGAATGTGTGTTTGCAGGTGAAGTGACATTTTCCTAGGTGAGAAGAGATTTGAAAAAAAAAAGCTCTCACAGCTTGTGTCAAAGGCTTAATCGCTTACATTATGGGAAAATATGTTGACATCAAAAAGCATTTGAAGTCTAGTTTGGACAAGTGAGCTTAATTCTTTTTTTTTAATGTTTAATCATAGTGACCGAAGCCATTGCCATATCACAATGTGTGTTGTCGGTGTATTGATCATGCCTGGAGGTCGCAGTGCGATGCTTCATCCTATATTAATGTAAGAACCACACATGGCTTCACTCCATTCTAAACAGCTACAGCGCAGCAGATTCATCCCATTTATTCTATAATCTGACATATTTAACCAGTTTCAGCAAACATTTGTCATAAATTAACTTAGGCTTACAGTAATTGATTGAACAAATGGAGTCTGCAATTTGTGCAGTTTTTTTTTACTCATTACAATATTTCCCTTGTTTGTCCAGTGCCTTAGTGATTACATCTGTGATATTTCTCTGAAAATGGCATCTGTTTTAGGACTGAGTGCCTAATTTTAATTTCACTAATTTGTTGGAAATGTGCGGACTGCAACAAAACAAATGAATAAATATTTCTGATGGAGTGGGCACAGTCATTTAAATGTGATTAACTGATCACGTGGGCGGCTTTATACAGTGCAAATGGCAATATTTTGTCATTTCATTCATTTGCATGACTAGTCTTTACATTTCCACACATTAATGATGGTGAATTCAGTAAATTATACTCAAGACATGATTTTTTATTTATTTTATTTTTTTAATTGGGCTGCAAAATAATTGGTTTCAACGTATGATTTTGACAAGAGAGATAATATCTGGCTGATTTCTCGTCTTAAGACGGAGTGCTATCTTAATGAAATCATTGTTTTTGTAAACTTTTCAATTCGGCTTCAATCTGTGCAACAAATCATCAAACTTGCTACATGTTTTTACAATCTGAAACTAACAGTGACACAGTTTTAGGTACACGGTCCAGCATATATGATGAAAGAGCTGCTTGAAAGTTTGGACATGAAGGTCTTCGTATTGCCAATTAGACAGTTGTGATTATTTTCCCCTGCTTTTTGCCCTCGGTTCTTTAGAGCATTGATTCGGTTTGATCTCATCAACACGCATAACAGGCCGACATTTTTATTGAAAGCGCTCCAAGAAAGTCGAGAAGTTTCTTGTTCTGCGGCAAACGGCTGACAAGCAGTCACTTGCTTATAAGCAGAAGTGAACCCAGAAAGGTTGACAACTCCCCTGAGAAGTCGAACGTGAGCAAACAGAACTGAAAAAGCGAACTTAAATTCATATGGAAAACGTAATTGTATGCTGATTCACGCACTCTGTCTGATAAATGTGTAAATGAGCAGCTCTTTGTTATCAACTTAAGGGGAACAATATGTAAGTGCAGCTTTTTATTACTAGTTTCTGCCCCAGTCAGCTGGTCAAAGCGCAGGTTTCGGAGCGATTCTCCCCTGTCCTCGAGAGCATTGGATTGATGTCACAGATTGGCACTGCTTCAATAAGTCACCTACCTGGCAATCCTTTGGCCCATTTGACCACCTTGACCAGTTGTCTCTCTCCCAGCTCGTTGAGGCTGGTGAGCAGCGACGCAGCCGAGTCTGGAAGACCACAGTCGTGCCCGGCGTTGACCACCTCCGGCTCGATGGACTCCAGGATGTTGAGGAAGGCGAGCTGGGAGGTGAAGTGGAGGCCCGACTTGGGTGAGATGTTGTTGATCACCTCCACTGGTTCCTGCACTGAATGCTCCTCTTCTGGATTTTTCTGCTGTCCGATCTTCTTTAGTTTACGTGCTACAAACAAGAGCAATCCATTGTAAAAATTAATTTTGGTAATATAGTATTTTTTTATCAACAATATAACAGTGAGGAGAAATTCAGTGGTTTAATCCTCACGGTGTATGGCTAACTAACGCTGCTTAAACAGATTAATGTATTTGTGGGTGATTTGAAGACCTGAATGATGATTTTGTCTGGTAATCCTGTTTTAATCCATTCAGAATAATCGTGGGATGTGAACTGAACTATAATGTGATGATACCATTTAGAAAAAAACAAAACAACTGATGAACAATAAATGAGGAGAAATTACAAATAAGACAACTGGGACAAAAACACACTGACTGTTTAAGTCATTTGAACAGAAAGAGAGAAAAAATACTGTCAGCAAAATCTACAACTACTGAGCTGTGAATTAATGCGATCCTACTTTTCAAATCATCTGTCAGACATGTTTCATGCTGCAACCGCGGGTATTAAGTAAACTTCTTAAAGAAATATCAATTTTACTCAACAATACTCAATACTGACCTACTAATAGCTTTAAAGATATTGAATCATATTCCATTTGCAAGAAAACTCTCTGAACAGATGAGCCTCGTCTGATGGAAAAGCCTGCCGTCACAGAGCGTTAGTCCTCACTGGGTGATGTGGGAGCTGAGATTATTTTCTTTCCTTTGCATTTTCAGCTATCTGAAAAGACATCTATCACCAAATCCGTAAACCACTCCTATTTAGTTGATATTTCTGATTCTTGATGTCAAAAATGAGTGTAGATTTGTATTCAGAACAACCTAAATCAACCAAAACTGTACGTTTGTTTTTGGTTTTATAAATCTGGGTCTGAATCAGTTTTCTTTCCCTCATAAATGCCGGGATTCCTGCGGCAGCTGCTCCATATGGCAACCTCCACTTAGAGGCTAAATTGGAGCAAGACCCTCGATTTGGTGGAGTAGTCTGTCATGTATAGGAAGCAGCATTGCAATCAAATTGGAGTAATTGTATTCTGCCAAGCAGCTGCCAAATACATTCCTCTTAAACAGACAGGTTTAAGATGGGCAATCATTCACTTCACTCAATCACAGGCTGTTCCGCTCTTCAGCTCGGCCTGTTATTTCAGAATGACAGCTGTGCAGGCCGGTGAGTGACACAAAATACAAACGGTGACAATGTGCCGAGCGCACTGAAGAACAGACACTTCTGCTGTTTAGGCTATTTCAAAGTGCAACCAGACCTCAAATTTGGCCTAATTTCATGCTCCCATTCATAAACAATTAAATGTGCCGTAGGTTTGGGAAGGAAAAACAAAACATCCAAATATTCTAAACGTGAGGCAACATATCATTTCTTTAATCCATTTTTAGTGCTGTTGACTGACAGTAAAAGTAAATGTTAATCACTGTGCAGTCAGTCTCCTCTCACAGCTCCTCTAAATGTCTCATTAAAACTGTCGCCCGGCTCTTCAGTTCAGTTTGATAAATATTGAATTGCCAGTTTTAGGCACGACTTAAGACCCTCTCAAAAGTAACAGGGTTGAGAGAAAATTGCAGATTGTACAAGGCGGATAATTTGTAAGTCTCACATTCCCATTTCTGATCCGATAACAAATATTTCAAGTGAAAGTGGTTCATTAAAAATTCCTTCGGGAGATTCTCACACGGCGGCACAGGCAGGCATCTGCTCTCTGCCGAGTGCAGTGTAAATAGGTTGGGTTGAACTAACCTCAAGATCTCAATAGTTGAGCCGAAGCCAATGTAAACACACAGAGATGCCAAAAAGAGGGATTCAAGCAAGACCGTATCACACTCATCGATTGACTCCAAGGAGAGAAATGAATTAGTCGAGATGTTGTCGAGAGTCTGTATTAGGAGCTGGTAAAGGCTGATCAAGAGAGGGAGTTTTGGTGCCAGTTTTTTAATTTTTAATTTTTTTTTTGTTTCCATCTAAGACTGACCTCAAGTGAACAAGCTGCAGACTGTAACAAGCCCAGTCGCTTTTAAATCAAACTGCAATTTGTGAAATTTATTGTCCATTTTGAGCTCAATAAACTTGTATTTGTGGTTTACTTTCTTCCATGTCAATTTCATCATCATCGTTTTCATTACCATCTTTAACATATTTGTCTTGATAGCTTTAAAAAAACAAACAAAATACAAAAAGCATGTGCACAAGGGTCAGTTTTGCTTTTTTTCTCCCTCTTGAAAAGGTTTGAGTAATGTGAGATTTTGTAAGACCAGCTTGGCGCTCACTCTCATTTCGAGGTTGTGTGAGTCATTGCAGCATTATTTCACTGATGTAAACTGTGTTTCTAAAAGGGTCAGCAGGTGCAGCAAAAGAAGCAGAAAATGCCGGATCAAACCCAACATATCACTTGTCAGATTCACATCTTACTGACCTTATTACTTGTTCCCAGGCCACATAAACAGACAACATTCCCTCAAAAAAAAAAAAAAAGTCTATGTTTGAGTCCTATCTGTGTTTGTATTGTATGAAGGCGTTTACACTAGAACACTCTATGAAAAGAACATCATAACATTACGCCCTAACCCTAACCCAACACGGTAAATATGGATAAATAGGCCACAACAGACCAATAAACTTAAAGATGTCAGCGTGATTGTGGAGAATGATTCAGTTAGAGTATCAAAATGATGTTGTGATTGCTGATATTATGGTGCCAATGTGGTTTAATTGCATTACAAGCATCCGCTTTTCATACTGGTGACGTGTCATGACCTCTACAAAATAGCATGCACTACTAACTGGCATGTACATGCTTGTAATAAAACTTTGGTTGGGCAAATTCTGGTATTTCTTATTTAAACAATCCACCTTTTAATAGTAAAAAAACCAAAACTATCACAACTTAAATCAGTATGATCTGCACATGTAATCTAATACACAGCCCTGTTGTAAGATATTTTTTTTACTCTGAAAAAGATCAGCTGCTCAGTTTATTGACATTTTTCTCTTAAATGACAAGTTAATCAAGCCAAAGCAAGCTCTCTTGAGCTATTGAAAAGGATATATAATAAGTCTCTCACTACTTTGCACTCAACCGAGAAGAGGTGGAGAAACAGAGTAAAGCAATCATCACTTGCAGCTCATCATGTTTATTCTTTTCACTTTCTTTGAGTTCTGTGGTTTTGTGTCGGCGCTGTAATACGACACACAACCCGAGTGTAAAGAGACTCATAAAGAAAACATCTTTAAATAGTTTGAGCTCTTTTCCATTAACAGCAGGTAAAAATATTGCGTTTCTTTTCAGACCTGAGGATCCTGAGAGCCCCCACTTGGCCTGGGAACACTAACTTCTCCATTAAAAAAAAACGTTTCAGCAAGTTGGTAGGGAAAATAGGTTTGGCAGCAGCCTCGAGCTTGATGCATAAGTCTTCTAATGTCATAATAAACTTCTGGGACCCATGCTCTGTAATTATAGTAATGAGCATTAGCTGCTTTTCTGACATCAAATGCAGAATAAACTATTAACCGGGCTTTATATGCAATGTGGAACTTTCAGCTTTGCACTCGCTGTCTTTATAACTGCGTGCCTCTGTGCATGTGCGTGTGAACAGTTATTTATTTATCATAGTAATACAGTTAATCTTGTCAGAGGGTGTTTGCCTGGCCAAACCAGAATCACCCACAGCCACTTTTCACCCAAAAGCTGGAGGAAAGCGGTGGCTTGTGTAAATCATTAACTTTAAAAGGTTCAACTCTCGTTTCCTGGCTGTGAGACGGTAGCCACTGTAAATTTCTGACAGACAGTTCACGCATCCATGTTCAATAAAACCAGGTGGTTGAAGTCTTCAACTGTCAAAGATTTTCTTTTTTCTTTTTTAGCATGATAAATCCACAAAGTGCTTTTCCCAGAAGAAGTGAAAAAGTGCGGATGCGCAGGGAGCTTCCTTCAGGATCTCGCAGAAGTTAAACTGCTATCATGGTTTGGCGAAAAGCAAGCCGGGCTGCTTGGCTTCTGTTTGCTGGTGTAATTAACATTCCTGAAATAATACAGAATTCAAATGACTAAAAATCAAACCCCCGAGCAATAAAAGGAGCTGTGCTTTAGTCTTGAACTGATCCCAAACACAACTGAAAACAAGAGTCAGAGGTTTTATAGCTTCTTTTCAGACCTCACTGACTGCAATAATTGAAACAAACAGCAGATTTGTTCTCATTTTCTCATATAATCTAATGGACAGGAGCAGAGATTTATTAGTAATCGTGTAACAAACCTATCAAAATACAATTAATCCAATTACAAGTCTCCTTAACCATTTCATGGCTTAGCTTGAAGTATTTTGAGTAAAAACCAACCAGGATAATAGGACCAAATATCTAATTTTTCTACTTCCACTTCCACAAATTATTGCCCTAAATTTTCCAGTGAGATGTCGGGAGTGAATTACACGTCTGTGATGAGAACATAAGTGAAAGGATCTTTTTAGCCACAACTAGAAAAGGTGTGCCTTTTTACTCACAATCACAGCATTAGATCACATTTTCCCTCCATGGGTTTGTCAGTGACTGGTGGCAAAATTACCAGCATGTCTGCTGCTTTAATTCACATGTCTCATGTCAGCTTTGTGCTTCCAGCACAATTTTCACCGTTAACAGAATGAGAAAATGGAAGAGAGTGAAAATTGAACACAAGACTAAAATTAGTCCACTACATGTCAATCTTTACAGCCTAATATGACGAGCACGTCTGGGTGACAGTAAGGAGAAGTGAATGGAAGAGGTCTAAATTGCATGGCAGCTCAGTCAGGGGCTTGATTATCAGTAACATCCCCTATTGTGATGATGCTGCAATTGAAGAGAGCCAGCTACTGTAAGATGTGCAGAGTAGAGAGAATAAAGTACTTGGTCTTGGAAAACCATTAATAGTTTCACTTTTCGGACTTTACTTTTTTCTGTAGTGCGCTTTGTCCATTTAACAAGTCACGTATGGTGTTTGTTCGAGGCCATGCTGCAGCTGCACATGTACACATATGTATTAAAGGCATATTCGTATTGTGACACACCAGACGCTGTGAAATGCAGCCGATGCTAATATGCGTATGCAAAATGTTGCTGTGTCGTCACAATCAGAAGCACAATGTAGTACTTAAATCCAACCCACCTCCGAGAGTCATTCCAGCTTCAAAACACTTCTTCAGACGACACGAGGGGCAATTCTTCCTTCTTAGCTTATCAATGGTGCAGTCATTTTTGCTTGCACACAGATATCTCTGTTTGCCTGCATGAGAAACAGAGAAACTACATTTTAACGGCGTGACCGTGAAAATAATTCCGACTGAAACGCGAGAAGAATCGTGAATACTGCCGTTAGTGAGTGTCGACTGTGGCGACAGGGTCTCCAAAAAGTGTCACTGTGTGCAGAGAAAAAACGGCGAGGAGCTCCAGAGAGGAGAGGGGAGGATTGAGGTGTACCGAACTCAGCACCTTTAAAACGGGGGTGTTTTACAGATTTTCCACGCCTACCAGCTGCTATTTCCCACAATGTTTTGTCTAAAAACCAAGGCGTATTATTTAGATGACTTCCTAATGTTTCTCACAAAATGGCTCACAACTGTTGGGATCCATAAACAATAAAACCAGAACGCTTCTCATGCTAGTTGGATGCTTATCCTTTTAAATATCTGGTGAGACTTTATATGAAGTCTGCATCCGACATAACTGTTATGATTTTGCAGACGACATAAAATGATTTCAGTTCTAAAAATGTAAAAAAAATTAAATAAATTCATCGTTTTTTCCTGCACTTTCTTTTTTTTCTAAATCACGATCTATAATCAAAAATCTGGATTTTATTTACTTCATCTGCAGCCCACTCCAAATGTTTCTCTGCAAGTCCCTCGGGGGGACTATCCCCCACCTCACACCCCCCACACACTTTGGAAAACCACGACTTTAAACGTTACCTTCTGCAGCTCTTTTGAAGAAAACTTTGCAGCTGCCACAGGTGAGAGCGCCGTAATGGCAGCCGGACGCCTCGTCTGAACAGATGAGACACGTCCTCTGCGGGGGGAAGAAGAACTCCATGGGAAACACATGCTCTCTAGCAGCTTCAAACCTGCAACCAAACACAGGAAAGTTGACTTAGAGGAATCATAAACAGATCTAGAATGTGTGAGGGGTTACAAATACTGGCATTTGATTGTTTACAACTGTGGAGCTCATTTCCATCAGCAGTGTCTCTTGGATTGCTTCAGCTTGGACGTGCCAGACGATCATCTTTTTTTATTACTTTTGCAATCATTTCTTATAGCTGATTTGTGGAAAGCAATGCCTCAAACGCATCCAACCACAGGAAAACCTTAATGTACATTTCACCAAGACTCTAACCACAGTATTTACTATCAAATCTTCGCTGTAGTGCTGTAGTTCCTCTGTGTTGTTTGAGGAAGGCAGAGTAGGGCAATTTGGTGTGGGAAAGACTGAGGTGCCAACTCTGTGGCCAGGGGTTGGAGGGGGTGGGAGGGGGTGGGGTCAGCTGGTTCAGCTGCAGCCTTGAACACACAGAGATTGGAGACGATTCAGACATAACGAGTGACACACGGCTCAAGATATCAAGGTTTGGTTGTAAAAGAGACAAGGATGAAGTTTAAAGTGGGGAGTCTCCAACTGTAACCTGATTCATTTTAAGGACATTATGACAGAATGTAGTCAGAGGAACTGGATTTTACCGAACGAGTATTTCCCTGTGCAATTCAATTAAAAAAGAAGAAAAAAGGAAAGAAAAGCTTATCACAGCCCGGGTGGTTCACAGTGTAAATTAGACTCATTTCGCACACTGCCATGCAGACTGTAATTAGACTACTGTAAAACTTGAAAAACTGTCAGGCCGTGATTAAAATGAGACGGCAGGTTAAACAGTGAGGGCTGAGAAAATAAAAAATGTGATAGAGAATTCTTTTGGCAACCTGGGATCCATTGACAGCAAGTGTGATCTGTATGCCGTTTGCTCCGAAGGCATACACCGACAAAAGGTGGCTATAAATCATAAGCAACTGACAGAATGGAAGGTGTGGATTGATTAAATTGGCAAGTAATATGTTTACAGCGAAGATTCTTTTTTTGTTTAGCACACATTCCTAAAACACTGATTCATTTGATCTATAATTGTATACAGCCGAGCTGCCTTGGCTTGCAGACATCGTAATGGGATGACTGACGAGGAAGACATCAACCACAATAAATAAAGTCATTTTTTTATTCTGAAAACTGGAAGCCAGGAATATTTTAGACATATCTATAAAATTCAGTGAGAAAAGTGATGAACACCGGCATTTCATTTGTATGGGAAGCAGCCAGATAGAGAGCATGATGTCTGACTCTTCAAGAAACACAAAAATGTGGAGTTGATTCAGTGTTGGGGGGGGGGGGGGGGGAGGCGGGGCGGGGTATATAATTTGTGTCATTCATTGTTTTCATTTATCGACTGATCATCTCAATTAGCTGAACTGAACTGGGTTTGCATTCAGTCAAGTGTATATAACAGTGTCATTTATGTAGGAAAATGTCAAAATACAAACCCACTGACCGATCTCTCAGGATATTTTCCAAAAGAGAGGTCCAAAAAAAAAAAAGAAAAAAAGAAAAAAAAAGCTTGCCGTATCTGCCCGAATAACTAGAAGTCTTGTCTTTTAGCGTCTGTTGTTATGATTCCCGTCCCCACTCACACAGAACATGGCCACAGTATCAACTGTGGTAAATATGTGTGGTGTATCAAAGACAAAACAGTCCTCTGACCTGGAAGTCTGTCAGGTTACAAGCATGCAGATGTGAATTTGGCTCACGGAGCTGTACAGAAGGAAACACAACACGTCTTTTTTTTTTTTTTTTTAATGTTTGTTGAATTTATAATAAGGGATGCTTTTATAACTACTTTTCAGCATGCATGGTTTGAAATGATTTCCTAAATGATCACCTTTAAGCTTGGCAGGACAAACCGATTTGCCTGAACAACTTTGATACTTGTTTACTCACAAAACTGCACCATATCATTTTGAAGGGATCCACCATACTTCAAAATAAACAGGATACACAGACAAGGCTGAATTCTTTGCAGAAAGACACATACTCACAAACACTTTCCCACACAGCCCCTCCTGTGTTCACTGGATTGTAATCTAACTACACACCATATAAGCGAGACGGACCTGCTTTAAGACCTCAAATATGAGTCCGTCCTACGTTTCTTGCGGTTTTCAACAGTCAAAACATTGAGTAAATTCAAAGCACTGTAAACCAAAACCAGCGTGTGTGCGACCTCTTGCCATTTGGCACAGCATTCTTGGGCTTCTTTTCTCCTTGTTTTTTATTATTTATTAATTTTTTTAACATTCAAAGCAGATGAAGTTAGATCATTGCTGGGCAGAGTACGCTCCTGTACCTCCTCTGAGCTGTGATGGGAAGATGAGCAGCTGGTTTCACTGTCCTCACATTCAGGAACATCTCGGACTTCCCTACGTTCATGTTTGTGCTTTCGACATTCACTGTACATACGCAGTTATGTAGAGTCTTTGTGTGCCGAGCCCCGATGTGAGGCAGCTTTCTTAATCATTCACCCCAGTGAACTCACACGCACTTCCAAAAAGGCCTCAAATGACCTCAGCTGCATGACACTTCTGTCTGCGGCACACTCAACAACTCGTGCATCGTCTGTCAGCGCTTCCACACGAGTTGTTTTTATTCCTCAAGGCCAAAACTTGCATTTCAGAGAACAAACAAATGTAACTTAAATTGAGTTTATAGTCATTAAAAAAAAAAAAAAAGCAGAACCAGACCATGCAAAAAAAAAAAAAACAACATTTAAAATCAGAAACACAAATTACCTCATAATGTGTAAAGATGTCACAGGAACACATAAATTCTTCCACTTTCAAAGGCTGTATTTCTCTACAGTGGATTCAGTCTGTGCAGTCACACTGACCTTTTTGTCAAATTACTTTTTTTCTGTGATCCTTTTTAAACTTGGTATACTCAGGAGAAGTTTATTGAACAACACGCATGTGTCATTCATTCAATATATATATTAGCTAAAGAGAACGCCATGAAAGAAAATGTTAGTTTCATGCAGGACAAATAAATTTAATTGAAGCTTTTGACAGATAATCTTATTGTAATATTTTACAAATGAATGCTGGGTGTATTTTTTATATTCATTACTTATAAAGAACCTTTATCAAAAAAATTTAA
Source organism: Lipophrys pholis (assembly GCF_963383615.2). Classification (NCBI taxonomy): domain Eukaryota; kingdom Metazoa; phylum Chordata; class Actinopteri; order Blenniiformes; family Blenniidae; genus Lipophrys; species Lipophrys pholis. The sequence continues at coordinate 8,837,932 of NC_137634.1, read as the reverse complement.
ATAGTGAAACTTAAGTCAGCTTCAAGTAACTAAATATTTCCATTGCATTTACATAAAATGCAAAGTTTGAAATCATGCGTTCACAGAAGAAATTACGGACGATTTTTCTCCTTTTCCATTTTTCCACTACTTGGATCGTAATTGAACAGACAACTGTGGAATGAATGTTTCCAGCGTAGTTCCAAAAAACATCACGACCACAAATAGCTGTCACCAAATGCTGGGCTCATGTCGAAATTGAATGTAAACAAGTGTAATGATGTTGGCAACTTTATTATGAAGTCTTGCAATTTGTTAACATGTGCTGCGGGTGGATTCAGTCCCAGAAACACACTGAAGACGATATTTGGGATCAGACGAGTCAGACTTTAAATACGAGGCTCATTTTACCATTTTATTTGCTCATATTCGTAACGAGGCAGAAGAAGCTCAGTCTGAAGCATTTCACTTTTTAAAATTGCATTCTCATTTACCCACTATTTCTCTCTTTTTTTCGTGTGATATATTCTTCTAGTTGTTATTCCTCAGTTATTACTCACCTCGTGTCGTTGTAGGCGACGTCCAGCCATTCACCCACTTCACTCTTGATGTAGCCAGAGTTGTGATAATGGGGCCTCAGCATCCCACCAGGGTACCACTGCTCAGGACGCACCACGCTCCTCTCGTAGGGATTACATATAAACGCAGCGTTTGACCCGTTGCCGTGCGCATTGACGCACTGCTTCGACCCCCAGAACTGTTGCGAGTTGTACTTGTCGGCGACGTTGCAGTTGCTGCCCCACAAAACCCCCGCGGAGTCACTGTCCTCACACTTCAGTTTGAGGCTGTACCCTTGTGGCTGGTAGCCGCCGGACCCGTTCTCCTCGGGCGGGTTGTAGGTTGCGCACGGCCTGTCCGCAGCCCGGTGCGCAAAGTGCGACGGTAAGCTGTCCGGAGCGTAGGAGCATGAGGCGGCGCGCGCGAGCTCCAGGTGCTCGGTGTCTTTGGGAGCCGCGTCCTCTGCCTCGCACAGCGCGAAGCCCCGCGCGCCGCCGCCGACTGGGGTCCCGGTGGAGGTGAGCTGGTGGAAGGGCGCGGGGGTCTCCGAACTTTTGAACATGCCGACGAGTTGGCTGCGCGTCGGCCGCTCCTCCCGGTCGGGACACCTGTAGGACTCGGCGGCTGGGGGCACCGGGACACCGGGACAGCTCGGCGGCAAGGCGTCCATCCCGAAATAATACTCTCCGCGCATTAGGTCACTAGTCAGCCGCGGGGGGAGCGCGGCGTCCACGTCGCCGGTGTCCCCGGACTCCATGGCCAGACCCAGAGACACGGACACGGCTTTGCACAGCTCCCGGGCTGTCTCCGAGATTGTGGCGCAGGCAGAAAACGAGCGACTGTCGCCCACACTGCACTCTGCGTTTGACAACTCCTCGTGAGGAGCGGCGGCTGTCTGACAGCACTGCTTCTCCATGTCACAGGCGGTGGGATTCACGCGCCCGGATCCGTAAATGTTGGCATGGTCGTACTCCGCCAGTCTGCCGGTGCTGCTCCCCGTCAGGTTCCTGGAGAAAAAGACCTGAGTTTCCTCAGTTTTCAGCGCCATACCGGGAGCGCTCGCAACGTCGCCTGCCTGTATTTTCTTACCCTCTGGCCAAATATTCCTACAAGATAACTGTTGGTTAGTTTGGCTCATCTCCCGGAAAGTGTTTACTTGGCCAGAAGACCGGACTTTGCGCGACACAAGTCTTCGCAGGTAATTGTTGCCGCTCAGCCCAACTCTCACGTTGTGAAATAGGCGTCGGGAGGCTAAAGGTCCTAGGAGAGCTGCAGGAGTCACAAACTCCTCCTAAACAGAGATGTTGAGAGTCAGAGGCGCTCAGGTTCAATATGAACTCAACTCAGGAAGGCACTTCTGTGTCCGTCAACTATCCCCCCTCAAAAAAAAAAATAGAAATAAAAAAAACTAAACAGGACGAGGAGTGATTCATTTCTGAAATTTAATAATAAAGTATTTTTTGTTGTTTTTTTTTCTTCTTTTTTTTTTTTGCACAAAAATGTCAAGTGGTTTCACCATGAAACAAAACCCCTCATTATGCTGTTCTGCATCAGACTTACATGTGTGTAGCACATTTCGAGTGTCACGGTATTACAGGGTGATTTCCACTGCCTATTTATTTATTCATTCATTTATTTATTTATTTATTTATGTATTTATTTGAAGACGTCCCACCCCCACCCCCCATTTCAAATCAATTTCATGCATAGTGACCTAAAGCAGTAAACATAGGGCTCCGGGACCAAGACTGGTATGACAGAGGCTTCGATCAGGCATTGTGCCTGCTGGAGTCCGCAAAATTGATCAACAATTGGCATTAATGCTTATAATATTGTTCAAAACGGTTTTGTTTTTTTTAGTGCTGATATTTTAACTGAAGATTTTGTGAAAATGTAATAAATTGAATATAAACTCTTGATAATATATTCATATCCTTTTGCAGTAAAACAATGAAAAAACATTTGGAGTTATCTAAAGAATGATCATCGAAAGGTTATTATGTTATTTTCCTCCCTATTAAAGATCAATTTGGGTTCAATGTAGCTGCAGAAGTGAACTTGTGACCCAAAGGTCACTGCTTTTTGGATCCTTCTGCCCACATGTCACCACTGTGGCTCCCAGTCCCTCAACCCCCAACTGCTCAGGTTGCATAAGAAAAGAGCATCAGGTGTAAAACCTGTGCCAAACCAAATACCCAGATCACGTGACCTGCTCTGACTGAGGAGCCATGAGCAGCTGAACCACATTTCCAGTCCCCTCTTGTGTAGTTTAGTCACCTACATGTAACTGAAACCAGCCAGACCTGGCAGGTACATTGTCTGTTTCTCCTCCATTTTAACCCCGAGCCAATTTGATATCCAACGCTGAGCATTTACCAGGACTTGATTTGAACTGTGCGAACAACCTCTCCATGCTAAGCCCTCAATCCCCTGAAATCCTGGTTACGTCCCTGCCCTTAACACCCAACCCAGCATTGGAAAAAGAGCTATATATTTACCTCCAGCCTGTCTCAGAATTACAAAGTAACTTATACAAGCCATCAGTGCAAGTTGCGATGAAATTTCACTGCAAGACGCAACGCCGTCTGTCTAACAAAGCGCTATACGGTTGGGGGAGGGTGCAGAGGGGGCATTTGAAACACTGATTTCCCCTGAGTGGTTTTAAGTCCACCTTCCACGGTAAAAATGCTGTTCTGTTGTCACTTTGGTTGTTACTTTTAAATGTTTGACCTTCACTATGCAAATGATGCATGCTTAGAGTTTGACACGAGGGGTTTGGGGGAGTCTGTGCTCACCTGAAGAGTTAAGAGCGTATGCAAGCATAAATCTGTTGATATCACAGCTGTCATGGAAACCAGCCAAAATCCAATAAGACAAAAAAATCTAATCAGGGACAAATATTTATTCAAAGCATGTGTGAAAATGGTCTTCAAAAGAAATCTGCACTGTCAAGGTATGACATGATGAAGCCATCGCTTCTTCGCTGGTATACGATGACACCGAAATTGCTTCATTAAATTAAAAGGAAAAGGAAAAAAAAAAATATCTGTATTCTGGATGCCTTCTTCATATTTTCTCAAAATTGGGTCTCAGTTGGAATTTAAAATGATATTCTCTGTTTTCTAACGTTGGGGATGTGTAAGCTAATGGACCTGATCTGACTTTAAGAGCGAATGAGAAACCAGAATTCATGACCACGTCCGAATGCTGTGACCTCCCACTAAACCCCGCAGCCTAAATGAAATAATACATTGTGAGTATAAGTGCGACACCTGCCTCAACCACAGGTGCAGTTATTACTTCTAAGAATGTTCATCTTGCTTGTCGCTGCATTTTTCAGACACCGAAAACCACCGAGGCACTCTTCCACCCCACAGTGTGTTTCATCCTGTGTGTATTAACACTGAAGGTGTGCAGCTCTTAGCAGCCCTAGATGTCATTCCAACCCAACCATTAAACAAGTGAGCTGCTGGGCCCGAATTACACACAATGCTGCAGCCTGCTCCATGGTAGTAGAGAAAGCAGCAGCACATATGTCTCTGCTGCTTTTCTGCTCTTATTGTTTGAAATACATGCCAAACCTTAATTACGTTCATTTTTTTTTTCCCAGACCTTTTCCGTACATTGAAAGAAATCAGTTTGCATCCACAAGTTGGCTTAATACAGGATTTCGAAATAACTTTAAAGCATTTCTATCTGCCCCATAGAGCCACATGAAGGATATCCTTGTAAACAGTGTCAAATAGGATTGGTAAACCAGTTGGTTTTTCTACAGCCATAAATGAGTGGCCAAAGCCCAACTAACATGAACTGACAGGACACTATGAAGACACAAAGGCCTCCTTAATGAATGCATGACAGAGTAACAAGATGTATGCCTGAAGCGCCAGCTAAGATCAATCAGGATAATTGCTTTAGTAGTTTTGCCGTGTCAAGAAATCACGCTGTTTTCTCAAAATACCCTGAATGTTAGCAGTATTCAACGAATAGCCTTGAACTCACATTACCAGTGTAGACTATCTGACCTTTGATCAGTCTGCTGTAGATTCAGCGCACAACTATCCATGCCTGTAGGAATTCCCTGGCTCTGGCTGGATTGCTGGAGCAAACAACTAATTATCCACTTAAAGTTTACAGAAAGACTTCATTTTTTACCGTGGCACAACACACATTTCCTCTGATTACTTTTGCTCTGTCTGACATCTTGAGAAAGTAGATCTAATAGTGTTATGGCGATGCAATCACAGACATCTCCGGTTGGTTTTGGCCTGCTTTCACCCTCGCTGTTCAATCACATGCTTGGAAAAATTAACACTCGGGGCCTGATTTACTAAGATCCTACAAATAAGCGTGCTGAATGGCAGGCTCATGCAAATGGCTTGTGCTTTCAGTTTGCATGCATTTCTCGGATCATTTACTAACAATAAAACCATGAGCGACATCACAAATAAACATGAGTATTCAAAAGAGGGTTTTGCATGCTTTGAATCCTCTTTGCACAAGAACTATCTGCTGGGAACTGTATAACCTCTGCACTGAGCACTAAGATGGAGAGTTTGACACGTAGGTGGAGGAAGATATTAAATATATTAGACCGTTAAAGCAAATATATGTAGAAAATAAAAGAAGCTTGCAGACAAAAGTCGTGCCGAGCCAGTTGAGGAAATGACTCCCACCACAACTGTGGTACAAACGGACACAATCACGATTAACTAAAAATGTGTTGAGAGGGTTGTGCATCGTACATAAAGCTATTGGCTTTTACTCATTCAAGTATTTTACACAGTCAATGAGACAAGTCCAATATTAATCTTCATCCATGAAGACAAATGTGCCACATCGATGGCGTTATCTCGTGTGGCTGGAAGCCACCATCCTCAACACATCCTGTTATTAGATCAACATTGTGTAATGTTTGCACTTGTGAAGGTGAACTGCATGTTTGCCATCGTACCAACAAGTTTGTAACTGTTGGGTGGATGCATGAAGATATATGTTTTTCGTAAGTACATGGATGAAAAAGGAGGTCCAGCATAACTTGATGCTTGCATGCATTACGGGATTGAGTTGTACAGCTCAATCTCTATATTCTGATTTAATAATGTGAAAATGTCTCACAGAGAGGACGTATATATTGCAGATTGCTTGTGTAATAATCAAAGGGAAGTATATTGTTTTGCAAATTGATAAAGAAAAAGGCAGAATTTAGAACATTTGTACTTCCTCTCAGGTTTGTATGTTTTATGATACTGGTTCATTATTTCAGATTATATAAAAAAAAAGAAAGTTCACTTGTTCATTTATTACAGTAGCGTATTCTTGAGCTGGGAAAAAAACTAAACCTTAAAAAAGACGTGGTTAACTTTCAGTTTGTGTGTCTCTTGGGTGAAAGTCCGGGCCTTGGGCAACTCGGTGACAGTTTTAAATATGGCCTTGGTGACTACAAATTCATAACAGAAGTGCTGTTCTACAGAGCCTGGGTTAGAATAAAAAAACAAAAACAAACAAACAAACAAAATAAAAAATCCTTTTCAACTGCATTACTTAAAAAGATACTGCCTTTTTCTGCCTCTGCTTCACCACGTCTGCTTGGTGAAAAGAAATCCTCCTTCAAGGTTCTCATTGTTTCTCAAACTTGTGATCACACTCTCGATCAGCCTGTTAAATGACTTGTGACAACATCTATAGGAAAATATTTGATAACGGCTTTAAGAATGTGTCGCCGAACTCACTCACTGATGGTTGATGATTGAGTGACCTGCGTGGATGTGCAGTAGCTGGTGGCGTCAGGTAAAGTGAGTGCTGCTGTTAAGGCTGGTGATGAATGTTGATCGCACAAACATGGAGCTCTTAGACTCATCGGGTTAGGAAATTACTTTATAAGCATTCATTCCCCAAAATAGATCCATAAGATCATCAAACTGTGAAATGATTTATAATTGAAATACCAGACGATAATTTGAGATTTACATCTGTCTATGTATTGAGACATTTTGTACATCAGTACTTTTGACATGCGACTGTTTAATTCACATTTTTAGGGCATTTCCTTTCCTCGGTTGAATGAAAAGCTGACCTTCTGTGACGCATCTGTCAACACTGAAACTCATCGAGATCTGGTTTCAAAGCTTCTGCAGCCTGTTGCTGGGATAAAAGACTCCTCAGTGCTCTGGAGGGCTCCACACCATCACAGTGCAGCTCCTAATTGAAACTATTTCATCTTTATTTCAATACTATAACTGTTTGGAGTTGTACAATCAACTTTATGTGACACAACAGAATAATTCAATGCCTGATCTTTCCAAATCACTCCTTCATTGTCTCTTTATATGTGTTAATTTATTTTAAGAAGGCGACATAAGCTTTTGTTTCCTTTAATGTACACAGTACAATAGTTTATCTCTAAATTCAAAGTTTATATACTGTATATATAAAGTTGTTTTTTTAAGATTTTGCCCAATGCCAGCTGGAAAGAGATGACTTGATGTGGGAGGCAGCCTTCTGTCATTCTGACACAGTGGCCATTCTTGTCAAGCCGTTTCTACGAGTGCAGGACTTCAGCTGGTGCTCTTTGTCTCTTAAAATATGCTGGCATTTGTCCTTCAGCTCTGCCTTAAAATGTCAAGGCTTCGCATTGCTGGTGGATCCCTTCAAATGCTTTGCTGCATCCAGACATCTGGTTGTAATGCATCTGCGTACTGTAATGTCTAAATAGTAGAAGTTAGGCTTTTATTCTTGCCACGGTGGATAATAGATTCAATAATGTCATTAGAATTCAATTTTCTTCTTCATTTTTAATTTTTTTTGTTAAAATATTAAAGTCTCAAGGCTGCTCTAACACCAAGGACACAATTTACACTGCGGAAAAAACTAATATAAGTAACTCACTAAGTCCTCAATGAAATACAAAATTAGAAGGATTAAAAAAATCAATATTTGGAAAGAAAAAGTAAAAAAAGAAAAAGAGTAAAAGTGTTATTGCACTCTGAATTGAAGACCCTGAAATGTACAGTCATAACATTGTTTCTAATCATCATGGTAGATGTAAAGAAAAAAAAAAAAAATGCTGTCCTGCAATAGATTCAAACAATCAATCTACAGACTTATTATCACCTTTTCACACACTGATATGGTGACATGGTGAACTGTGGCACAGATGTGCATCTTCCCAGGCTGGGTCATGTCGTCACGACACGAGAGTCACAAAAACTCACCGGACCTGTTGTCCCACGTACAGCCCGAGTATTTTCAGATGCGCATTGTAAGCTTTAAATGAGATGGAAAAACACTGGCGCGATTAATCTGTCACCGAGCCAGCATTCAGTCAGATAAAGATTCTAATGCATGTTGCGACAAGTCAACGCTCGCTGTCTCTTTCTTCCTCCTGCTGCTACTCAACCGGTTAACAACTCTGGAAACACGTTCTGAGGGAAACATAAAGATAATTTAGCGGCCCGCTTTGTAAAACGTCCATGTTTCGCATTCTAGGATATGGATGAACCCATAGATCAGATAATTAGCTTCTAAGTCTTCAAAACAGAGGTGAAAATGTGAAGTGTTTTTCGTGACGCAAACAGTCAGCGAGTATATAAACTGCTTTTTCATTATCAAAAGCCTCACCCATGAGATCAAGCCTTGGTTTCCTCCCAACAGTACATGTCGGTCAAGGATTTCTTCTTTTGATCCATGTTTACCTTGATGTTGCCTGGGACAACCATCTCCGCAGTGCTGCCAGTCAGATAAAAAAAAAAAACAACAAACTCATCACTGGGATTAACTCATTAAGACCTGAAGTAACACGTCTGCATTGAGAGCCCGATGCAGAGGGCTCTCAAGCGGGGGAACGATTTCGGAAGGATGTCTGAGGTTCCAATGGCTTGAATTCAAATTTGACTTTTTGGTTTGCAAGAGGCACCTTTTGAGAAAAAAATATTAAAATTATCGGTGAGTTGTTGCTTCGGTCGCAGATGGAAAGAGGCTTTTAGCTTTTAGCTTCAGCGTTAGCCGGCCGCCGTTAGCCTGCCGCCATTAGCGTGCCGCCGTTAGCCTGCCTCCGCGGTGCTGATGTCGTATTCGCAGCTCCTAAATAAACATTTACCCTTAAAGATAGCTTGTCCAGTGCTGTATGTGTGTTAGTATTTTTGCTGGTGCTGCTTTTGGTCACTTTGTCATAGAAGTTGTTTTTTTTTCGAGAACAGACTCGCTGTCGAGTTTTACATAATCTCAGAAACCGCTCCCCACTAACAGGAGCAGGTTCAGTGAATTTTTTTTTTTTTTTTTAAATTACAGTACAGTAATAATGACTGACGAACACAAACAGGCCAAAATTATGTGTTATACTCATATCTGACTTATGTAACTTTAGATAAATTTAATGATGGAGTCATTCAGTGATGACAGATGATCTAATCTGTCACACTAATGAAGAACACGTTCACACTATTAGGATGAACTTGTTTTTTAGGTTTTAGCGAAATGTGTAATCACTCGATTGAAGTAACTCACAACTGTTGTCAAGTGCAAATTTTCAGTAACTTGCACAATTTTGAAAACAATCTATAATATTTGTTAGTTGCATCACATTGAGGAGTGTAGTTGGTGTTGTATTAATGTTAATATCCATATATGAGGCTCATCTGTTACTGCCCAACCCAGCACAATAGCTTTGTGAGTGTGTGTGGGTTTTTCTTTTTCTTATTACACAAAAAGTATGAAGAAATGAAATTTTATCTTCATGTCAAAATAGGATTAATGTTCCTAATGAGATCATTTACTGCTATTCTGCAAGAGATCTAACACTCTGGAGTTGGAAACCCTTGTGCCTTTTTTTTTTTTTTTTTTTAAACATATCCTTGGATTTTCACTTTCACAGATTTTCTGGGTTTTTTCAGGAGAGGAGAAGAAGGTCTAATGTCTCAGCCTTGGCTTTTTGCCTCCTTCAAACCTTGCTTTTTTCTTCTCTCTCCCACACATTCCCGCCTTTATCCTCGTCCTCTTTCAACTCGAGGGTGATATTAGGCTTCATGCACAACGAACGTGTAAAAAAAAAAAAGAAATAATGGTGAAACCAAATTGCCTTTGTGAATTCTTGCCAAATGTTTATTCGATAAAAGGGTAATTTGTCACTCCGAATCCAGCAAAGTTTAGAGCGGACGAAGCATATGTCCAGCAACAAGTCAGCTTTAATTGAACCAATCGTGAAAAATTGCTCTCAACATCATCTTTGGAGGACTTCCCTTTTCCTACAGGCCTGAATCAAGGCTACTACAAGATGCAGGTGTTAAATGTTGCTGTCAGTGTTTTTTATCGAGGACATTTTTGTCTGGCAGTCATTCATGGCCTTCATGGTGCTTGCTTTTCCTGGAACTAAATCCTTCGAGCAGACGGACAAAAAAAAGGGGGGGGTGGTGGCGGGGTGGGGATGGGGATGGGGATGACCTAACCCGAGGTATCATGTTGAAACTCCCAACTATCCCAAGCACAAAGATTTACTCCAAATGCTTTCACCTTTAGATCTCCTACACAGGTCATTGAAGTCACTGCACCTAAAGCATCCATTGTGAAAACTGCAATCCTGAGAAACATCTAAAACAGTGAACGTTTGGGCTTGTGGCTTAAGGTGGCAACGGCCCTGGCTCATCTTTAACTACTAATCTCACGTTGACAGAATAAAGTGGGGTTGCTCAATGTATATTGACCAACAGTGACCTCCGACAACCTCACTTTAATCCAATCGGTGGAGGAGACGGTGGTTGGCATATCCTCAGGTTGGAGAAGCAGGCAGCAGAAGCAGTGGTTGGAGAAAACCCACACACGCACAGAGAAAACATGCACGGAAAGATCTGGCCTGGACCCAAACCCTCAACCTTCTCATGCAAACGCCACACACAAAACCTTCACTTCAACTGGGGATGTTACTGCTGTGAGTCATAACGGATAATCACACGGCAGTGCGTCCCATGTTTTAAGCGTAATATGTTATTATGATATACAGGAAGTGATAATATGTATCAGTTTCAAAGATGTCAACTTGTATATATAGATTGTATTGGTTAAATATGCTTTAGATCAGAATTATGTATTTGTACATGAACAGTTTTTATTCACGAAATTCAATAACTCTGAGTGCGAAACCATGAGTGCAGATGCAAAGAAGCTAGAAAGACTTTATAAAGATTTATATAAAAAAAAAAGAGTTGTGCTTTTCAATGGATGTCGGCAGCCATCCACAAAAATATCATATATTGGTGAAAAATGTGAAAGAAGTTACATGTGAAACAGCAAATTACTTCATGTGAAATGAAGCAAGTTCAGCATGAGCGTTGGGGGGGACAATGTGGCTGAAGTTCTGTAAGGAGCTTTGAAAAGCCATTCAAGACAGAGTATTTTAGTCATCAGAAAGAAGGAAAAAAAAGCCTGTTTTTAATTCCACATTTAAAAGGCTTCATAAGTTAATATTCCCTTTGGAAAATCCCTTTTCAACAGGGTACAGTGACATCACATTGCTCAGTAATTTCACGAGGGAAGAGCACAGAAGTTGCTTTTCGGTGCTATTGTGCGACCTCCCCGAAGAGTCTCACCAGACTGCAGTCCTCTAACTTTTTTAATACAAAATTTAAAATTTTATTGTGTTGCAGTCTAACAAAATATTTTGATGCGAATCAATCTTTTTTTTATTTTTTTTATTTGGGAATAAAAATGTGTAATAATTGATATGCAGGTACATTCAAAGTTTTAAATCTAATAAAGTTTATCTTTAGAAGACACTACATGTTTAAAGAAGTCTAAACAGGTCAGTGTGACATTAGTTGAAGCCGGTCATGGCCTGCAGCCTCATGATTAAAATGACAAAAATCCTTTTCTTATTTTCTTCCTATGTTTAGCCTATGCTTATCTCTTTGCATAGTGTTGATTAAGCTGTTTTAATAAGGTGTCATATCAACAGTAAAGTTTGTATTCCATTCACAGGTGTCAACTGCACAGTCACTGATTGCACTTTGTGTCCCTGCGTCTCCTGTTGCAATGCAGTCAAAACATGTAAACCGACCTGAATACTGTCATTGGTGTTTGCCATTTGTGAGCCATCAGGAAGTATTTGTTTTCTGCCTCTTCAGCACCATTGTGTTTACTGCGCAAGTTATGTTGAGACAACTGCGTGGTGTTCAGTGTGTAAACAACACAAGCAAGTTATTGTTTAAAAGAGCAGAAAATGTTCTCCAACATTGGCTAATGTATGATGACACGATTTTCTTTCGGGATTTGCGTGAACAATTTCTTTGATACGATTTGCTTAATCCGTAGTATCCCTATTTCATTCGCAACTAATTAGAGGCGTGAAAACGCGGGAAGTTGACATTTTTCACTCAAACTGAATCAGTATATTTGCCCAGTTCAATTCTAACCTTTGACATGTGTCTCACAACTGTGCACAAACACTTGACGGGGTCGCTTTGTCATCAAACCAAATGGAGCTCATGAGACACGTGCAGAAGGCCACGCTTACACATAGCCAGGTATTTACAGAAACGGATATTTCTCCCTTCTTCAAAAATAATAGAGCATTTCTGAGCACATCTTCAACCGCATCCATTGTCATCACTTTAGCCAAACTTGTAGCTTCGTTTACGTGTAAACAAAAGGCCCCAAACGCATTGAAATATCACAATACTTTTCGGGGCGTAAACGGGCCCGACGACGCATTTCGCATTAGTCTTACTTTCTAATTTGCAGAAAACAGTGGAACGATCACCAGTCTGGCAAACAGGCAAACACAGAGCGACTGTCACGTCACTCATGGCAATTCGGTGTCAGCAATTAACCTCAAATACGTGTTTTTGGACGATGACGGGAAACTGGAGTACTCCGAGAAAACTAGACAAACTCCACACAGAAATATTAGAAGTGGGGATCTTCTCGCTGTGGGGTGGGAACGCTAACCACTAATCCACCGTGCAGCAGCCCAGCAACAGATTAGAAGAAACTTTGAACCCTCGCAAATGTTTAGAGATGTTTTGGAAGCTCCTCTACCGATTCCCTGTCAAAAGGGATAGTTTGTTTCCACCAATGACATTTTGATGGTTATCAGCCTTTTTGAGTGGCTGATATCGACTTCTCCTGGTAGATGTTCTGCTATACTAATTACAGTCAGCGTAGTCCTTTACTATCCTTGTGCTCAGTTTAAAGTGGTTTCTAGAGAAGCTTCATCATCGCAAACACAGTGTTGTAACTTTAAACGCAACATGTACTAAATGGAAATATATTCTATCATGATGATTATCATTATTAAGTTGATATGAGCAGAAATTGTGAGTGGACGGTCCTTGGAAAAGCAGATAACGATCCCTCCAACATGTTAAACTCTAGAGTTTCAGACAATATCATAATAATAAGTTGAGGACACCTGTGCCAATGATGTAGACAGAAACATTTATTTGTACAGCTTTAAAGTTCAGGAACGTCTTGGGGAGTCTTCATGGTGATTTGGCCCCTCTCAAAGTGTTTCCTAGAAATATTGCAGTTCATTATCAAGCCAACAGTATCATGGAGGTCCTTCTCTTACAGTTATTACTGCAACTTGCCAATTAACTTTAAAAAAAAAAAAACCTGTCATCAAACATACAGCATTTGAAACTGCTTAACTATTGGTGAAAATGTAATTATACGAAGAGATTCAGGTCTATCTTATAATCTAACATGCATTCAAATTCTAATGAATTTCAACAAGAATTTGTGTAGTCCTTTACAGTTTTGTTGATTTTAAATTGTCTTTGCATTGTTGTATTGTATTAATCTAAAACTATTTCTAGTTTTCAATAGACATATGTATCCCATTATATTGAAATAGAAAAGATCAAAATGGCTATTTATAATACAACACATGTAGTTTTTCTTGTTTGTTCGTCCAGTTTTTGATTCGACAACAAACAGGAAAGAAAATCTGTTTGGTTAGCGTTATTTAGAGATCATATCTGAGCTCAGCCCTTGGTTTTCCACTGGTGTTGTTTACTGGGCACACTGTCAACGTAATCTTGTGAATCAGCAAGAAATCAAGTATCAGTTTTAATTTCCCGCTTCTCCACATTCAACGGCGCGGTGTTTGAACAGAAACCAGCGCTGAGAGACTGAGCTGACAGTGTTTACGCTGCTGTGGCTGTACAGTGAGTTCATATCTGTTTCACATTTGCTCACAGTCAGTAAAGCCGGAGAGAGTCGCAAACACCGGCAGCAATTCAGAGTGACCGTATGGAGAACATGCTATGGATGTCAAGATATTCTGCAGTCATAAGTTTATATTTGAGGAGGTGCATGAGGAAACTTGTATGTTTTCTCATCTTTTTTTCCTGCCAAAGCAAACAGAGATTTTTGTGTAATAAATTAGTCTTATTTTATCACTTTTAAAAATCCCGTTTTTCCTCGCAATCATTTGGATCGTTTCATTTTGACTGTGAGAAAAGAACTAATGAAGTCTTAACACTTAAACATATTAAAAACTTTCAGTTTCTGCGAAAGTCAAATACAACATTCATTTTGATTAAAAGTGGAATATATGGGGACGGCCTTAATTCCGCAAGATTTTTTTGAATAAGTTTGAACTGCAATTTGGCCTTGGCTTTCCATCAGGCTTAAAATAATCCCCTCCAGCTTGTTGATGGATAAAGTCGTCCTTACAGAAGGTGAGTGAGCAACGAAACAAATGCACGGTAATTGAATTCTATATGAGGCTTCAACGGTTAATGAGCCCCACGGAGGTCAGCAGCCTTAAAATGAATTGAGTGGGTTTGGGGAGATATCAGGAGAGTCACTTAATTTAATCCAGCTGGCCACTTAGTGTTTATTCCTTCCACCCAGTTCAACACAAGCACCTCTTTACTAATGCAACGTGTCCAAAAACTCTGATTTCTGCTCATGAATAACAATTAGAGGCGCTTTTTCCAAAAAATCTGATCATCTTATTGATTTGAAAATCCTACTAAAGAATGGCAAGCTGTGCTAAAAGAGTAAAATCTGGATTTCAGAGGGAATATATAGAAAACAACATGCTGAAGAGTTGCGCTAACTTTCAGCATTATTGTATCAGCGATCCTACGGGCTCTTTTCCTTTAGTTCTTTCCTGGAACAGAAATTAAACTGTGTATCCGTCAATTATTGTTCCTATCAAGCAGCTGTGCCCAGAAAACATGTTACTTCTACTTCATTTGGTGATATCAAACTGATTATTAGGAAACTATGTTTTTGAAAGAAATGCTCTAATTGAATTCTTCATCTACCAAATATTTTAAATGTACTAGAAAAAAACCTCAGGCTATATAGTCCCGATGGTCCTAATACACTATGTCTCTTACTAAAAAACAGTTAGAAATAAAGGACTTTCTCAAAAAAAAAAAAAAAATACATTCAAATCATTTTCAACATGATTTCATACTAAGTGGCACTGATAAGCTGATGACATCAGGTGCTTATCTGACTTCACCCGAACCCATGCAAACTTAACTTACTTTGATACTTTTCCCTACAAGTGGAGAAATATCGAGGCCACAATGTTACACTGAGCAGCTTCTGGTTCTACGTTTCAGTCAGAAAGCAACAAATGACTTAAATCTTCAAAGGCTTTCATCTCAAACAGGAGGAGAGAGTTACTTGAGTGACGCTGCTCCGGCGTGAGAGGAAAGTGAGAGGGCGCAGTAGAATGGAGAGTGGCCAAGAATCGGTGCAGACTAAAATGTACTGCAAGTCCTTCTAAAAGTACAGTGTCGACCGCATTTACTCACACAAATTGCCAAAATACTTTAAAACTGAGTCATATGTTGAGCTTCCTGTTTGCTGAATCAGGAAGCTGAAATAAAATCAAACAAAGGTAACTATGACGCTGTCGGATCTCCTTTAAATCTATAATCAGTGGGGAGGACACAGCAGGGGATCTGAGGAAAGTATTTCTCCGCTTTATAGCTTTTCTAGTTTCAGCCTGCAGATTGTGTGTAGGAGACTTTGCCTTCCACTTTGGTTGCTTCAAAGCAATTTCTTCATTTACTAAATCCTCCCTCAAGCAGGCACACCTGACAAAGTACTTCAAATAGTAAAGTAAGCTATGATATGCCACTGAGTCATAAAAAGTCAATTATTTTCTTTGTTTTTGTATCACATTGATTCACGTTGTAATTCTCCAATTCCCAGTGAGATGTTTAATGCAACAAACAAGCAAACAAACCAAAAAGCACAGGCAGTCAAAATATGTAAGAAAAGGCCCGAATCAGTCAGTACACAAGTTTAAAAAAAAAAAAAAAAAAAAAAAAGGAAGTCAGTGTGATTTCTTACAAATTAAAAGAAATATATCAGCCTTTTGTCTGAGTTGGGACTTAGATAAAAAACAAAAACAAAACACAATTACAGCCTAGTTGTTTTTGCCCAAAGTAAGCAATATTTTATAATATCATATCATATCATATATCATACCATAAATAAAGTTTTCAATTGTGAAACTAGAAGCAGCTTGTTATCATCAACAATAAACACATACTGTAGACGTTCTCATTCTGCATTATTTGTCTTCGGTCTGAGGTCCAGTGCTTCTGATTTCACTGTGACCGATTAATGATTATCAGAATCAAGTAAACAGCCTGTTTACGTTTTCTAAGAAAAAAGGTTGACATATTATTAGTTTATGGTCTTTTGGTTAGGCGAGTCTGTTGGATTAACCTTTGGTCCTTTCAAGGAAATCCTTGTGCGTTCCTGGAGTTTTTGTAAAATTCACACCTTGAGAGTGTGAGGTAGCTCACGCCACCTCACCAGCTGTGTGAACCAGGTCAAAGCAGGGCAGATGGCCCCAAGATACCCCAGGAAAAGTTGCTTCTGTCATGGTACTCACTTAGTTTCCTGTGTTATTTTGAGATTCTAGCTCTGTCTCTGGTTTCAGTCTTCCTTCTTGTCTGATTGCTGTTCTCTGATGCGTCTCACCTGTGCTGTGATTGTCTTCACCTTGCGGCTGTGGTATATATTGGGTGTCTTCTGTGTGTTCTGGTTGTTGGTTTGTCTGTGTGTTTGGGCTTTTCCAGTGTCTCATCGTTTCTCTCCTGTGATTACAAGGACTTTGTGATTTTGGTTGTTGAGATTTTTTTATTTTTCTCATGCTCCTGCTTCACCTCTGTCAGTGTCTGGTATCATGAGTCCTCCTCTCATTGAACCTTAACGGCGTCATGAAGCTCCAGTAAAGAAGTGATAGTCCCGCGCTTTTACCACTACTAATGAAACACAAGAAGGCAAACACAGAGACAGACAATCCCATTACCTACAGGCAATTGTAGATTCATCAAGTAACCTCAAGTGGGTGTTTTGTTTATTTATTTTTTTTCCACTGTGAAAGGAAACCAGAGCGCCTAAAAAAGAAAAAAAGAAACACCCATGTTCAAGGAGAACATGCAAACTGTACACAAACCAGGATTATTTTCACTGTGGGGGGAAGACTGCTCACCACTACACCACTGTGCGGGTTGTTCAAGTGTGGTAGCGTTTGTGTAACTTGTGTTTCCATAGCAACCCAAATCTGGGGTGTTTTATTTATACCTTTCAGACATGCATTACCAACCAGAAAACTGAGCAAACTTGTCTGCAGCAATTAAGTATCCCACTGGGTGCAGTCGGACTGAATTCATTAATGATCTTCTGCCAGTCACTCAGAAAGTAATTTTGTGAGCTCTGGGATGTTTTTATTTGAGTGACTTTTTTAGTAGCAGGCGAGAGAACATGTAATCCTCCTTCAACCATGGGTTTACCTCAATTAACAATCTCATCCAGAAGGATGCTCAGCCCCTCCAAGAAGTCAGGGTGACACTGAGAGTGCAACATCCACAATGAACGGGGTCACACTGCACCGCTGACTAAGAGAAAGGCAGTGCTCGCACTGAGTAGCATCAACTTATATGGCCCCCTCAAAAAAAAAAAAAACCTGCACTCCATTCGAACATGTCTGAAACGTGACAGTAGTGGGAAGAAAATGTGATATACAAAACCTATTGTGCAGCAGCATGTGTTACTCTTTGACTGTGATGTTTTCCAGTCTTTGCACAAGTAAACAGAATTCTTGCCACTTTTTTTTTTTTTTTTTTTTTTTCCACCCTTTTGTTAATCACTGCCTCAGACCGAATCCGCGACTCAAGTTTGTGCACAGCGCGTCTGTTTTAGTTGATCATTACATTTGATGTGTGATAAAGTAATGCCACGAGTTTTGGCAGCAGCGTCATATTTACTGATTACTATTTTAATCACCCTTCATGGGACACTCGCTGAAATTCTTCAGAGTGGAACCTTTTAATCCTAGGGGCTTTCTAAAGGGTATCTTTTCTTCGGGCTGTTTAAAATGAGAAAAGCAACAGATAACACCAGTATCTGCCAATTATTTATGATAAAATATGTGGGTTGAAGCGTCAAACTGACAAAATAACATATTTCATAATCTGTGGCTGAAAATGTGGGGATAAATTCTCACTGGACTTCTGAGGAAAAAAAAGGCTAAAGTCTCATTGATGCAGCTCATTCAGCACTGGTGTTACACAATCTGGTGTGTTACTGGCGACAAAGGTTGCAAACATGGCCTCAAATGTGTCTGTTGTCACTTGTTTGATGGGTGTTTAAAGATGCTGTTGCAATTTTAGTTGTTTTTTTTTTTTCCATCTTATCAGTTTTTCTTTTTTTACGAAAAGCACACATCTGATGACCTTGTTCACTAACCGGGAGCAAAAGGTTATTTACCATGGCCCAAGTGGCGAAACACATCAGTGACTATGTCAATATATGAGAAGTGTGACGCAAAGGTTTCATCATTATTTAGACTCCTACGCAAACAGCACTTCATTTCATTGTTGTTGTTTTTTTTCAAGACTGCCAACAGCTCTATTGTTAGTTTAAAGGATACACAAAGGGATTAAGAAGTTTTTAAGCTTTGCCATCATAGTGAAGGTGTTCTCTTAACGGTTTCTATTTCATAAACTCCTGTTTACTGGAGCAGACGTCGTGCATTCCCATTCCTTATTGAACATGAGTATTTTTTTCTCCACCTGTCTCATAGCTGCTTCTTTTCATCAATGCGTTTTTAAGTTTATATTCAGTTTATTTCATTAACCGCGAACATTCAGATTATAGAGCTTCCTAGAACACTGTGGGGAGACTGTGGCAGAACAGATTGCATTATCCTCTAATTCCAAAGTTGGTGGTTCAATCTCCTGCTTTTCTTTAGTCATGGGGACTGAATTCAAAGACTGAATTCAAACTGTGAAAATGTGTTAGATTAATGGATATGTAGCATCTTTTTTTTTTTTTACTTTTTTACAAATGGCTGATGTAACTTCAGTCATCAGACTGACTGACACAGTGCTGACAGCGTCATTAATATCTCACAGCAACACCAACATGCTCTATAAGACAGGATTTACTGCGGTAGACTAAAATGACACGACTTACTTTTCCAAATAGCAAGTTACTTGTAATTTTCGGTAACTTTTACAGAAATGCTTAAACTCTTTAAGAAGTAACTAGTAACTACAATCAAGGCCCTGTTTTCCATAAATTCCACAACACTGTGGTCGACCTATAATGGCCCCTTGTCTGGGCGGATGTTTTCAAATTGTGTCTAAAAATATTTTCTGTGCACGCAAAACTTGATGCAGTCATATGAAAAAACTGAAGGCATGCCAATAAAATAGTTTTAGTGCTTTGAAAAACAGGCGCATGAAAAAAATGTCATTGGGCAATTGTCTGCTGATATCAGTGACATTCAATATTCCCTTTATTCAACCATTTTGTTTGAGGGGGTTGTTCTTTTTTCATTTTCTCTCAATGAAAAAAAAAATGGAGATACCAGTCTCCGGAAAACAACCTTCAGTAGTCATTATTGCCCAACCAGTCTTATGCATTGACTTGCCAATACATTTGACCAATGTCTCATGCACAATTCCTTGCATGTATTGCCTGTTTAAAATCCCCCTCCACTACATTTCAAACTAATTTAAATTGGTTTTCCTTGATGAGGCCAATGTATAAAACCCTCCATTACTTTTTTTTTTTTCTGAGCTGTCCTTTCTGGATTTGCCCATGTGCACACGATCATTATCCTGTAAAATCAGACACTGCCAGCTGCCCAGTTGCTGAGGCTGCGAAACAACCCCAAACCATAACATTTCTTTTCCACTGCTTTCACAGTTGATATGAGGTTCTCCTCCTGTAAAGCTGTGTTTGGCCTGTGCCAAACATGTCTACTGTTACTGTGACCAAACAACTCTATTTTTGCTCATCTGTCCAGAGCAATTATTTCAGAAGGTCTGGTCTTTGCCTGTATATTTATTGGCATGGACTTGTTTGGCTCTGATGTTCTTTTTGGAAAGCAAATAGTTTTTCCTGGCAAACCTGTCATGCAGGTCAAACTTGTGCAATCTCATTTTGATTGTCGGCGCATACACTTTGATACCAGCACTTATGAGCTACCTGCATATCCTGTTATACCGTTTCGTGATCTTGGAGGCTTGTTTATGCAACCGATCAAGTCTTGGACTGAATCTTGCTGGAGCAGCCTCCCTGGACAAGTTTGAAATCTACACCATTTGCGAATACTGTAGTTTCCTTTCCAGCAAAATGGTTTATTTTACATTTTTTTTGTCCGACTCAGGCAAAATTAGGTCAATTTTTTTAAGTTGTAGAGCGTTCTCTAATATAGTGGCTTGGTGACGGCAAAGAGAAGAGCTGACACCAGAATGACAATGATAAATGAACTTTACTTACATAGTTCATTTTATTCGTATTGCTCATTGCATCAGTGTTAACCCACATATGAGTCATAACATTCACCCATTCATGTAAGTGGCAACTTGGCATTCGTTGTTTTGCTCAAGGGCACTTCGACCCAAGGACAGGGTGAGGCGGGGGATCAAACCTCCAGCCTTGGTAAACTATAGCTGCTACAAGTCACACATACGTTTTTAAGAACTTTTTCCAATTATCACAACCATATAAAGTTCTAATTTGGAACTACTAATTCTCATTTGATTGATTTTTAGGTATAATAAATGCTTGTGTGTGTTTATCACTCCGACTGTTGGTTCTTTTATGCATTCAGATCATGAAAACTCTGAATAAAAAGCCTCAAAGTCTGATATTTAATATGTCCATGTGTCATTTCTACAGATAGAATAAATACAGTGTTTGAATCCATTGAGTGCTCTTCTACAAATATGTGGTCATCAGTTCAGTTTACCGGCATGCAGATCCAACAGACGCAACCCTTTTGATCCACACGCATCCGGTCTGCTCAGCAACTGTAAATAGGCGTGTCATTGTGTGTATTCTATCAATGCTGTTTTCTTTTATGTACAGTATGCCTTACTGCTGTCTGTACCACAAACTGTCCCGACGGAGATAATGAAGTTTTCCTGACCTTGACTTTAACGTCCCCAAACACTTGACAAACAGGTCGCGTTTGAAGGGGATATTTGAATATTTACTTATAATTCATTCATCCAGACTATAAAGACCAGTTATTTGGAAAGTTACTGAACAAGGCAGAGAGTCTTCAACAATGCCAGCTGATCCTTGTGGTAGGCTATAATTTGGCAACAATGAAATGCCAAAATCCAATGTTGATGTCAAACAAATACACAGTTTGTTGTGCTTGAATTACACACAAAGCAGAGCGGAGTCAAATGATCGCGTATTCAGCTTTGCTGAGATTTCGCCCTCACCAAAGTATTGGACTAATCCAAACTCCAAAGATGCTTCAGATGTAAAGCTCAAGGTTCTTCAAAGTTAAATAGATGTGAATGTTATGGTGATACAACTAACAGTCGCTGAGAGATTTCGCACACACACACACACACGTTCACACTCGGTAGTGTTTCCAGAGAAATGCACGCATAAATCATGAATGTCCCTCAAAATTTTTCCTGACAATCTATCCATCACTTGTTGAGATATTTCAGCCTGGACCAAAGTAGCAGACTGAGTCAATGTTGTTCTCGTTCTCAGAGCCTGCGGGCCGGCACGGTCTAAAATGGATCTATACGAGGCTGAAACTATGGAGGACACAATGTGCTGTGAGACATGACGGAGAAAATCCACACATAAGGAAAACCGTAACGACGGGGAATTAAAGGACACCTGTTTGAGATCATTGTGGTCAGTTTGTGTACAAAGCAAATGGGTAACAATACGAGCAAATGCAAGGATCCACACTCGACATTCCAGGAGGAGGAACTGGAACAATAAGACCACATTTGAAAGTGCGTCAAATGTGTTATGCCCATGTCAAGACAAATTAGCTTAGGGTGGATGGATTATGGAGACTTATTTTGGGCATTTTATAAATATTTAAAAACGTCGAAGATGAATTTGTCATTTTTGAGTGATGACTTGTCAAAAGTGTACAGTAAGTTGACATTTTTTATTTGAGCGTATTGTTATCAGCAACTATTCCTACAATATAGTTGCCAACTTTGTATCATATGATATGATATAGCACAGTATAGGAATGCATCATGTTGTTGCATCATATGCATTAAAGCGCAAATGTACAAACTGTGACGTTTGCATGATCTTTCGTTTACCTTGAACAAAAGTAACCTTGTGAGCTCAGCCCTGCCCCCTACAGTGAGGCAGAGGTACTGATTCCCTCACGTCTCGCTATCCATTACAGTCTAATATAAAATCAGCAAAAATGTATATATTGTTTTGAATAAACATGCCAACCTGTGACATGTGACGTGTGACAAACAGCAAGCAAAAAAAAAAAGTGTGCCAAGCAGCATGACGGTGTGTTTCCTCGTTCTTCTACCAGGAAAAAAGATCAAGTTTGGGAACTCGATCATAAAAAAAAAAAAATGACATCCCTACTATCCAGTTAGTAATGTGTTGGTCTCATTTGTACTGTCAAGACTGTTATGACTCACTGAGTCACATGAAATCCATCTGGCACCAAGATGTTAGCGCCATAAATCCCTGGAAGCTGTGAGGTGAAGCTGGCCGGAATCAGACGTGTTTGTCCGGCACATCCCACAGATGCTGAGATCGGACTGACATCTGATGAAACTGAAATCACGGACGACACGCCGAGCTTCCCTTTGTCTCTTTAAACCATTCCTGGATGTTTTTGTGTTGCACGGTGGGACACATTATTCTTGTGGGAGAGAATACTGCTGCCATGAACAGTTGTGCTTAGTCTGCAGATAGCCGGTGTGTGTCACAGTAACATTAACACCAGCAGCAGGACACACAGTTGTTCATTTTGCCGCCACTGGTTTGGCTTTGTCCCGAAGTCTTTGCCATGCTTTCCAAGTAATCCCTGCATCTTTCAGTGCAATATCGGAGAAATTGAGACTGATCGGTGACCTATGTTCGTAGCTCCATGGTTCAGTTCTGATGTTTGCATGTGGCTCGTTTCAGTGGCGGATTGTTGTTATTGTAGTCAACGTTCAGCATTAGGGTTTTAAAAGGTCGGTTCTTCTGTTGCATTGGATGACATAGACTAACTGGTGGTCCTTCAATAGACCCCTTTTGGAAGGTAACCCACTAACCACCTCATACCTAGAACAACTATGACACAATAAATAACATTATCTTCTCACTTCATCCGTCACTGGTTTTAACAGTGACCAATGCAAACCTTATCTTTTTGTTGTCCGAAGCGTTGAGTAAAGCCCCTGGAGGAGTAACAAAAAAAAGCTTTTCTCACGTAGATTGTCTGGGTATCTTATTTTCTCACCTGGTGAATTTGGAGCTCAGACCTATTGTATACCTCAAAGAAAGAAAATTGCAAAAAAACAGAACAACAATCAAACCGCTGAGTCTCTCTCTCTCTCACTTATCTTTTTTTTTTTCTTTTAAACGAGCAGGATCAATCACTGTTTTAGGAGAATAGGCCGACATAATAAACATAGAATAGACTTCAGTCTGTTGTTATAGTGACTGGATGTTTTTTTTCCCACTGTGTGAATTTAAATGCCGTGATGCCAAACAAAAGTGTTTGGGCATCAGTGCTTCAGCAGTTTCTGGACAAACTGCTCGTAGTAGAAAAAAAAATCCCCATGCAAAGGAAAAATCATCAATTTTACGCGTGTTTCTCAAATATCATGACGTTTATTAATGATGTCGTTTGGTCAGTCATTTTTGTTTCATTTGGATTCATGTGACATAGCAAAGCACAGCTGCGAGAGTGAATCACTGAAAATATCAACCGCAAAAAAAAAAAAAAATAAAAAATAGAAGAGCCCACCCTCCAAGACTGACATCCATCCAGAGGACTCCATCAGAATGACATTTCACCCATCGTCGCGTGGTGAAGCAGATTTTACGAGGTGCACGTGGTTCAGTCGGTCTGTAAAGATCTTTTCAGCCTGAGTGAGGAAATCTACAAATTACGAATGTATGTCCAGCATTGTATGAAAACTTTGTGTGCAGGTTGGAACATTAAGGTATTCTTGCATTGTGTTTATTTATTTGTCTGAGCTAATTGAATCTTAACGACTATCTGAGAGCATCTACATCAATAACGGATCCACCGCAGCCTCATCTTATCGTCCATGGACTTTTTTTTCTTTTTTCTTTTTCTTTTTTTATGGATGGAACAATTTAATTTTTCTTTTTATTGGTGCGAAGCTTTATTTGGCTGCAATAAGAGTGTGATTCACCGCCTCAGACTTTTCTGTTAATCTCTGGTACAAACACTCTTGAAAACAACCTGATAAAAAGTATGAATGTGCTTTTGGGAAGTAATGGATTATTAAGTGATTAAGGAACTGATAACATAGTTAGAATCACTGACGTTTCTATGTGCCTGATGATGCTTACTTTGGATTAGAAGAGCGGCGGAGCTGCTGTCTCTCTTTGTCCTGCTTCCCGAGGACATCAGATTCAACCTGCCCCCTCAGTGTATCCCTAAATGAACACCAGCATACCTTTTATTACGAGCTGTTTGTGTCTGTCTGCATGTTAGTTTATCCAAGCTCTTTTGTTGCTTTCTTTGTTATGACAAGTGTTGCATGACTGTTGAAAGGTGCATCTCCTTTTGGGGGGGGGGGGGGGCTTTTGTCAAGAAGGTAAATTGACATTTTTGTGGCACTTTAAGAGGAACAACTTCGCAGAAAGTGGGTCCAAATCTCATAAAAGTGGAATAAAATAAATGAATAAAGAATAATAAAGCAAAGCAAATGTACACTGCACAATACAGAGACTCCTAAGTCTAAAAAGAGTCTTATTGCACACGGACGCCAAATCGAAGATTAAATATGTTATTACACACCGATACAAGGATAGCACAAACCTCTTAAGTTGCTCGTAGTGACTCACACACGCCTTTCTCATCCAGCGTTGGTCGGGGTTTGTTATGCAATGCTTTGTAATAGTTCAGGCATTTAAGAAATACTGCCAAGTAGGAATACCTTGAAAACAAAAAAAATCATTATCAATTAAGCAATAAAATGCACGGTGAATGGACAAAAACGAAATGCGATCCATATTTGATGTGCTCTGCCCTATAATCTTTACTTTCCACTATAACCTCAATCGGCCTTAAACTTTTGCACAGAAGACACAACCAGAGACTGCCTTTTCATTTCTTCATATCTATTCTTGATCTCATATGCTCGCCGGCATACAGTATTTATTATCCCTGGAATTTAAATTGTGAAAAAATGTAAAATAAAAAAATTAAATAAAAAGAAGCCCAATATTGTTAAGCACAGCATCTTAGAACTATTTCTTCATTAGCTATTAAAGTTTGCAGAAATAGGTGGGAACAGTTGTGACCTGAGGTGGTGCCGCTGTTGTGATTCTTTCAATGTTTTAATTAAACATCCAGTGGTGACATGAAAGAAAAGAATTGCTGGCTGTTTCAGACTATACGAAAAAAAAAAATCTAAAGATACAATAATGTTTGATCCGACTGATGGACAACAAACCGCAGCCTCCAAACAGTGCAGTGGCTGCAATTAACATGCACCTCATGCTTTAACGAATGCACAGTCTGTACCTGCAGAAGCATTAATCTCTTTAAATATCTGCAAAATACTTTATATTGGGGTTGAGTGTATTAAAAATTTAGCACTGAGAAATTAAAAAGAGCAAAGAGCTGCCGAGGGGAGATCAATCGTGTGTTGAATTCCTGAAAATAAAGACGACTTGTGAATCTGCATCGTTGGGTTTTATACTCCAGCTCGTTGTGGTGGGAGAATCTGATTGGACGAGAGCCATCAGCACTGGGACACTTCATGGCTGTATCACACTCCACCTCACCACTCTTCCTCTGTCCTTTATTGTGAAAAAAAAAAAAGAAGAAGAAAAAAACCCCATTAAGGATGGGTGAAGTATTTTTTATTTTATTTTTTTCATGAAATAGAATCATACAAATCTGCAAAATACAGTAAAAGATTCAAATAAAATCCTTTTGAGATGTGGTGATAGCACTGGCTTTGTTGAGATGTGCAGAAAAAAAAAAAAAAAAGTCTAAAAACCTAAATCAGTTTGTAATATTCATTAATTAGCAGCATTGAAAATGACAAAGTTGCATGAAAGCCTGATCGGAGTTCCAGATATTAGCCCAGATGTAATTATGTTGTCAGACAGGGGTGTCACACTCTTGAAGGGCCACATGCGGTGCAATTTGATTTTGAGTGGGCGGAACTAGTAAGATGACAGCAAGACAACTTTTAATAACTCGAAATGTTTCCTTTCTTTCAGCACTAATGAGTATTATGTCTACATTTGATTACATATCTTTTCAAAATCCCCATTATGGTGATTTTACTGACGTCCACTGATTAAAAAAAAATATTGTCTTCCAGTTTATCTTTGACTTTTGTGACGTCTCGCCTTGGCTGTCAGTGTTATGTTACTATTTGTCTTTAACCTGACTGAATGGACGAGGAACCAAAACCTGTTATTCAAACTTTTAGAAATCAAGTCAATGTTGTATTTGTAATTTTACTCTGACTCGGGCCAGACTGAGACCCTCAGGCGGGGCGGTTTTTGGCCTGCACACCGTACGTTTGACACCCCAGTTTTACCTCGTCCCAGCCAAAGCAGGAACTTCAGTGTGATATTACTTAAACATGGAGCGGCTTAATGATTTGATTTACAGAAAAGAGAAATGTCTTGGTAAAAATCAAAGCGGGGAAAACTATTAATAGTGTACTGTATTATGTTGAGAAATGAAGCCATGGGCAGAACAATTCAAAGAGAAGCCCTCTACCACCAGCTGCTGGACAAACACAATTACAGCAGCAGCCAAGAACAAAGCTGACAGGGTAGTTTCAGTTTGAACTTCAAATATAAAGCTGTTAGTTCCACCGAATTAGATGCATTTTTTGAAACATTTCCAGTATTTTCTGTATTCAAACACTGTTTCCTGGGTTCCACCTCAAGTGTTTTGTTGCAACAGAGGTTGAGGGGAGTGTCACAGCGTGGAATTTATGTCTGTCAGAGAAGAAAGAGTCATTTTTCAGACAGATTGTGAATTTGACACCGTATATATGGAGAAGAGGGCACGGAGCTGCGGCATTCCCATTCCAGATTCATCGTTCATGTTCATTGCACTTAGTTGGGATTCCTTTATGTATAGTCTGGATGTCTTCACACAACCGCTGCTGTATTGGATGGGAAACTGATCTTTTTATTTGACTGTTTTACACATCACTGGGATATTGAGATGGCTTTTAAACGTGTACTCGAGTTGTGCTCCAGACAAATGTTCATTTGAGAACATTTCCAGCAGCCTTGAAAAGCTCAACAAGACGTGGTTACATTGTACTGAGCAAGCTGACGTTTGGACAACCTTCAAAAAAAAAAAAAAAAAAAAGCAGTTCTGGAAATCGGTGAGCGTGACAGATTTTGGCTGCGCTGCCTGACAAAGTGAAATAAGAGTTTTATTTGCGTAAAATTGAAGACATTTTTGACTGTGCATATGAAACAAAACTGTGCATTTTCCGCATAATCTTGGTCAACTTCTATGCACACGTCAAGCACAACAGCACACAAGCAGCTTTTATTGCCGCAGAGTTCATGCGACTTTCTCAGCATGGCCCTTTATTTTGTGCACCGTGGGTGATAGTGAATTACAGCATGGGCCAGTGTGCACGCTCCCTTCTAAAGGAACAGGACACTCAAACATCTGAGGTGCTCATTTGGTGTATTATTATTATTATTAGTAGTAGTAGTAGTAGTAGTCGTAGTAGTAGTACACGTATCAAGACACCATTTCAGTCCCATTTCAGTTCAGGTCAAGTTAACAGGACTAGAAAACTATTTGAGTAACAACAACCCCACATGTTCTTCATTTTATTATTATAAATGAGTGCAAAAGCATTCTAAAGATTAAAAAGAACACTTAGAAGTATGTTCTGCAGTATTTAATGACGCTTCTGAGGGCGACTGACATTTAAATGCCCAGAATCTTGTTCCGTTTTGCAGCTCATGCTTTCTTTTTCACTTTGTTGATTTCAAAATGCAACAACTGAATTGACTTTCATTCAAATTTAAAAAAAAAAAAAAACACCAAAAAAACCATTTGAAATCATATCTGTCACAGTATTTCTCTCTGGGCCATTTTGGAATAATGCCTTTCGTTTCTAAGGCAGCAAAATTTCCACATGAATGTTTTCAAAAACAAAGTAAGTCCTTCCAATAAAATAGCTTTCCTTCATCACTCCATCACTATTGTTCAGGCCTCACTGTCCACCTCCCTCACCAAAGCTGGGATATCCCCAGTAGGTACACCGAGATACTTTTATTCGCCTCTGGTCGGCCGGTTTGGTGCCACGTTGGCCAAATGTTTGAGGCGCCGGCGATGCAGCGAGCTCCCACAGGAAGAGGAAACACCGGGCGTCTGATAAGTGTCCTTTTAGAGAAGTCAGTTTGTTGGACTACAAGTGGCACTTTGACAGGCTCCACGTCGTGAATGCAATACACTCATAACGATGATTCCATGACTTTATTCAGATGATTTCTTCGCACAAACATTCACAGGACATTTTATTGGACTTGATTTGACAAACTGCACACAGATGTTGGCTACACGTGAAACACCAAAACAATTATTATTTTTTTTTTTTCAAACTCAACACACATTTCTATGAAAACTTTACAAAATGCATTAACCTTCCCACAGGACATCTCATCGGTGCGTCACGTGTGTCGCTGAATACAGAGAACTACTTTCCTTGTCATTGTCCTTCGTGGCTGCAAGAGGAAAGTGCTTGCAGGCTGTTACCTTTCTGCTTTGTGTCTCCAGGACCAACCTGTGCTGTTCGCTGGGCGCTCTGTGGCGTGACCTCAGTCTGTAGACAAATGACACCTCACTTGGGGTATTTGACAAACTGACACTCACTGATACTGATAGTGTCCGACTCAGCTTGTCAAATACACTAAGTGGGGGGCCTGATCGCTCATCCACCCAAGCTGGACCTGTGGAATTGATGAACACGATGCCACTGCATATGTAGATCATCAAAGAGTGCTTTTTTCTTTTTTTTTTTCTTCTTTATTTAATATGCAATGTTTAAAAAAAAAAAAAACCCAAAAGAGAATCTAAAGTCATACCTGCCGGCAGCACGAGAGCGGATGAGTCGAGGAGCAGCTCCACTTTCTTCTCGCAGGAGTTCACAGTGATGACACTGTCAGCAAGACGGTCCGTTTGACCACCGGGCTTCGGTGCAGCAAAGAGGAAGTCAAAACAAGGAAGATAACTGCAAAGCTCGCGCTCAGGAAATATGTGGAAATAAAGTGTCAACATGTCACGGTTGTGAAATGCTGCT
The DNA here is from genome assembly GCF_963383615.2 of Lipophrys pholis. NCBI lineage: Eukaryota > Metazoa > Chordata > Actinopteri > Blenniiformes > Blenniidae > Lipophrys > Lipophrys pholis. The sequence continues at coordinate 8,808,617 of NC_137634.1, read as the reverse complement.
GAAGCTTTTCGTGCCTCACAGTTGGTTTTTTTTTTTTTGGTTGTTGGAGATAATGGTTTTGCAGAGACATATTTAACAGTTTCGCTCGCCTTTTCCTTGTGTTCATTGTTTCTCGGCACCGTGTGAGGTGGAAGTTTGGTCAAAGTTTAGAACAATCAAGGGATTCCTGCAGTCTGGAATGGTGTTGTTGCTTTGACCGTCTCAGTATGTGCTCCCATTTGGTGTTGGTGTGTCCCAAAATATATAAACAATCATGTATGCGTTTGAAGGTACTTTAGATTGTGTTTGTTTGTTTGTTTGTTTGTTTGTCTGATCGTGCGTCTCTGTCAGTCCTTCAATGGACTGATGATCCATCCAGAGGGCATCCTCTTCCTCTTCAGCTCTTCTTCGTTACCGTGATTTGTTAAAAGAAAGAAATTAATATTAAAGTATCTCATCACTGTTTTCCATGATTTGCCCTTTCTGGACCCAGTATTGGTGATCCATCAGTCATTTCACCTTCCTGAGCAGAGACAGAGCCAGGCAAAGATAAGTTGCACATTTCTCCCCCTTTTTCTTTTTTTTCTTTTTTTTTTGCAACTGTCAGTGCTCTGCACATCGCTGTGTAACTTCCTCATGCTACTCTGGACCAACGCTCTGTGAATCACCCGCCAGACTTCCCTCCACTGCCACAACTGTACTGTATGTAAGAGACCAAGTGACTAAACACTGAATCCACAGTATACAAAACCGTCCAGAGTGCCCAAAACAGAGGAGGCTGTTGTTCTCGGGGTTGCTCGCTTGGATTAATGTAGCTGCAAATGCAGAATGACAGGGTGGGAGAACAAGAAAAGCCTGGTTGTGGTGAGCTCAAACAACTTCAGGGTAAAAAAAGGCCCGACGTGAACTTGCTCTGTGCCTGGGACGACCCACTGCGGGTCAAACGGGGCAAAAGTGCTCGCATGCATCGCTCAGGCAGAAATAATGATTCTTGTAAAAGAAGGACCGATTCAAATGTGCGATGGGGAAAACAGAAAAAAACCTTTCTCTGGGCTACTTATTGCATTTAAGGTTTTCACTTCTTCTTTTAGGCCTGAAACTTCTGTTCTGAGCAGTTCTAATAGTTCTCCAACAAAGGCTCATGTGTTAGAAGTGTGTTGATGCTTTGAATCGTTTCAGCCATATGGCTGCTCCTTCCTTGTGACACTGACCACAGGCGTCACATGGAGAGGGCGAGCATTTCTGTCTGTCGTCCTGGTTCTGACATTTCTTTAAAAAGTATTGTGATCCATGTATCGCCTAATACAATGATTACATATGGATGGCGGGATCCCAAAACCGTCTTGATTTTAAGGACTACACATCTTGTTTAAAGTTTTAAAAGATAGGTATAAGCATTCTTAAGTGTAAGCAGCGGAAGAAAGAAATGTCGATGCTAAAGAGAAAGATGGAGTTGCAAAGAATACGGCTTCACTTGAAGCAACGAGCAAAATAAGAGCTGGATGCAACTTTTGTGATAAAATCAGACAAAAGTTTGAAACTGTGCGAGCTGGAGTGACACTCGTCCACCAAACACCCCGATATGACGAGTGAACCCAAAGCGTTTATCCTCAGGGAACAGGAAGTCATTTCACATGAAGTATGTTATGAGGTTCCTTCAACTTTTTTTTTTTTTTTTTTGTAATTGCGTGGCGGGGTGTCGCCCGAGTTCACAGAGGTAATAATGTGGGTCCCTCAATGAAAACCCAGAGAGACACAAATGCAGAGAAAGGACATGAAAACTCCGTATAAACAGGGAATTCACGTTATAAACTCACCCTAACCCCACGACATCACTGTATGGTTGATTTACAGGTAGGTGAGTAAAAGCCTGATAGGAACCGTCTGCCTGTCGTGGTTGCGGCCTCCGGTTTTCACTGCAGGATGTTTAAAATGTGTAATCAGAGCTGGATTGGGATCAAATTCTTGTTCTTGTTCTCAAGCTCAGGCCACACAAGTCACCAGACCATTAACTCTGCCAGATAACAGTTTGTGAGATTTGTGGCAGTGTAATCGGTTTGCTTTAGTGTTTTACCGCCATACCGCCATACTTTATGTGAATATACTTTTCCATCAGGGTCTATGGCCGTTCCGTTGCTTATTTTAAAGCCAAAGGCTGCTTTCGCGGCGAAGCCTCCTCTCGTTATTCATTCCTCCTCTTCTTTCTTTATCTGGGTGACGTGTTGGATCACAGTGATCATTTTGTCCATATCAGATCAGATGCAGCCCGACAGATTTTTGTCACACTCCGTCATTAAAACCGGATGTTCCTCAACTCTGAAATCTTCAAAGAATCTGCACAGAATGTGTCTGAACAAGCAAGAAAACTCCTGGTTTGTGTTCGGCAGCGTTTCTGTTTTTCTCTGGATACTCTTCTCTCCGCTCTCATGTCCAAAAATGTGTTTTTGAGGTTAATTACTGGCTCTCAGGTGCGAATGTGAGTCTGTCTGTTGCTCTGCAGGGTGGAGCCTGGATGGACTCCGGGAGCGTCGTGTGGCGCTCAGAGTTTTCCTCCAGACGGCCCGCGAGCTGACACTGATCCTGACTCATTCCGTGTGAAACGCCGAGTGTATTCTCTGAGCTGTGGTCATACAGGAAGACTCACTGCGGCTTATCTCTAACGGGCAGTTTGAAGTGCGAACCATTTCGACACCACTAGTACAAGGGAAGTTGGAGATGATAAACATCTCCCTTTTAGGTTCAGTGCTGAATTGCCTTCAGCTTATCTGGTAAACGTGCATTTTCCTCCCGTGACAGATTAAAGATGCGGATGATTTCGCACAAGTAAGGAAATGTTGTCCACCCTGCAGGGATGTAATGAATAGCAATTTAATTTAAATGTGAGCACACTAATAAGACGTCAGTGAGGAGGCTTGTTGCTCAGGAAATGTGTTTTCTCCCCCTCGCTCTCTCTCTCTCTCTGTTCAGCTGGAGATGGAGGCGTATTCCACACTCTGCACCCACATTCAGGGATTTTAACTGCAAATCAAAGTTTATTGTTTCCCCTCCTGTCAGTCACCGGGGGCCGCTGTATATTCAAGTTTTGGCTCTAAAACCTTGACGCTCCCGGTGGAATTTCCAAAAGTGAATGTGACTGTGTGACATTTGAGTCACTCTCTGAGCATAACACGGCAGCTGTGGGAGTCTGTCTGTGCATACTGTAGGCTGGAAAAATAGAATTTCTGTGGAGGTTGGGTGGCTTTATGTGTCCTCTATAAGGACGTCTATCTAGATACAAGGTTTTGTGCCGTTTTAAAAGCTCAATGAATTCCAGTCAAACGCGTACATGGTGAACATGCTCACCTGTAATGAACATCTGGAAATATGTAGAGGTGGATGTTCAAATTAAAAATACATAGTTGTAATTAAGTAGAGTGCTTTTTCCATTAAATTTCACTTGTATTTATGTAAAAATAATGTCATTAAAATGCAATCAAGGGTGTACATTTTCTAAGTTGCTGCTGAGCATGTCCACAATTCAAGTTCATATTCGAACCTTTAGATCTACTTTTTTGTTGCCAATAGGTTCATTTCTGTCCTGAAAATTATTCATATTTTCCACCTACATTTGTTTACAAGCAAATAACTCAATTTAACAGCGAAACATCAGTTTCAGTCCAAATCTTCAGTCATGTGAAGTGAACGCTTTCATAGCTGTTTCTCAGTCTGCAGAGCGCCATCTGGTGGCTGCTTTTGAGACATGAAAGTTTTACTCCTTGAGCAAGAACTGCTGTGAAAAGAGAGAAAAGAGAGAAGCATTTGAATCTAACTTTTGTTTATTGGTAAAAGGAAGACTGTAAGCAGCAAGATCTGATGAATAAACGGGGAAAAGGCACTGTTTGTCGTTTTTACAGCATCAATTATGATCCACTCAGCTGAATGTTTTTCATAAATTCGTCCCACACAATAACGTCAATTCAAATTAAGCTGAGAAACATGATGCTACAGGGACAAAAAGAAAAAAAAAAACAACACACTGTGCAGCATTATCAATGTCCCGCTCCAAATCATGGAAAGGAATCCGTATAAGAAGTATACACAGCAGGGGGGGGGGCAAATACTGTATACGAAAATGCATTGCAGTACAAATGTTCATTCAAAAAAATACTTATCACTAAAATACAATTTCAACTTGTAAAATAGTGTAAATAAATCTTTCAAACCCTAATTTACACACATTTCTAGAAACAAAATCTATGAACAAGCAAAATCCTCTGTAAGTCTCACTGATAAGATAAACTGGAACGATGTCACGAGGAAGAACCTTTTTTTTTTGTTTTGTTTTGTTTTCTGGTTTACATTTTTCTTTTATTATAACATGTAAAATGATGACCAGCCACACCTGACCTTCCCACCGGTCCTATGACAGAGATGCTCAATTCATCAGCTCACAATAGTGAAGTGTTCAATTAGATCCAAGCATCATCTTCAAAATGTTGTTTCTCATTGGGGAAAAAAAACAAACAACAACAAACTTTGATGATACAAAAATATCCCCAAATGTGTGTTTCTCTGTTGTCAAACCTCACATGGTCTCACATCTGAAAAATCCGCATTACAAAACGCACCAAATGGAATTAAACAAATACAGTATATCAAAAATGCATGTATTGCAAATTTAGATTGTTTTCCGAGAGCATCTTTAATGAAATCAGCTCATTTTATGCACTTTACTGTTTAAAGGAGAATTAAAAACAAAAAACAAAAACTTTAATCTTAAACTACAGTTTTCATCTTTACAGATGACTTAATTGTAATCTAAAAAAAAAAAAAAAAAAAAAAAAAAACCCTCAAACTGTGACGATTACAATGTAATTCCTTTTTCTGCACCGTTTCAGTTTCAGACAATAAGACATCCTCGTCCTCGCTCAGAAACAGGATTCAACATTAGAAGCGGATGAATAAAACCTTTAAACTGTAGAGATCTACTCGCCAGCTATTTGAACTGAATGAAGTTTGTCCTCTGAAATCAGCAGTTTTCAAACCCAAACATCTTAAACGGTTTTGGAATTCTAACCGTCTTCGGTGTTTTTATTTACGTTAAAGGAAAACTCTCCCTTTGCACACGGCGGATGTTACGCGATTGAAAGCAAACTTCTTCACAAGAAAAAAAACATTTCTTTTTTTAGATTGTTAAACTGAGGAGTTTCCATAGTGTGTGTGTGTGTGTGTGGGGGGGGCTCACATTCGAGTCACATTCAGAATTCATTACCAGCATGTGTTGGGATCCATAAGATTAAAAGATTTAAAGATTTTTTTCAATGAATTCTTTACATCACAACTTTTTTATGTTTTTCATAACTTATTCTCAATAACAAAAAAGGAAAGAAATGCATGCTCATTTTGCTTGCTTTCTGCCCCACTGAAGCTCTCTGGCGCCCCCCAGAGGAGGACCAAGCCACTTTGAAAATGGCTGCTTTGAAAAAAAAACCAAAACAAACCTTGGTATGTTTGTTGTTTTGCTTGTGATGGGGAGTTTTTCTTGTCTATAGAACGTTCAACAGATATATTCATTAGTGCTGTCACACCAGATTTGACTCCAAGGCCTTTTAGTCTCAAATGTACTGAAAGAAAAATGCCAAACCAGACCAGAAAACTCTAAGGACAAAGGTTTTTAATATCACATTGTGTGTGGGGTGTAAATACTGGATGATTTGTAACAGTTGGCAGAATCTGAATACAGAAAACGGTAAAATTTCAAATCGTAACAATAAAAATAATAATAATAATAATACTGCTCTATGAGCCCTTCACGCACACGTCAGTCAACTGTAAATGTATTTTCTTGTGTCGATTACAGTGCGGTCGGGTTTAAAACTACAGAAATGCATCAAGGGAGGAATAGATGACCATGTGTACAGCAGAGATATGTTTTGAGTTTGATTTTAACTGGGTTCTGAGCCCTTTACTTCGAAATCGTGGCACAATTATGTTAAATAGAAAGAAATGAAAGTTGCTTGCTCATTGTCCGGACACGAGGCGCGAGCCCATTGCTAAAATGCTACATAAACCCCCTTGTGAGGAATGCACTAATAAAATACAGTATGTCCCTTTTTCAACCAGTGACTTGCCTAAATTCAAAGTTAGGAATGATAACAAATGGAATTTTCCAGATCCATATTTGTACATTGTGCTGTGCCTGTGCAGACGCGTCATGTCGTGGACCTGATTTATTTGGATACAGAGAGAAACGGCTGGAGTGAGGCAGGACTGCAGTCCAGGCAGAGAGGCCCCGCGGCGTGGGCCTTTTTTTTTTTTTTTTTTTTTTCCTTTCTTTTTTTTGCATTGCCGAATGCACGAATCACATGCATTCAAACTCATCGATGCGCTGTTTGGTGTTTCCTGACCGGATCTGTCTCAGGGTCTTGTACTTGTCTCGTCCTTGGCGAATATTCTCTGCGTGGATGATGTCGTTCACCGTCTTCTTGGTCTCGTCCCGGGCGTTGGCCAGCTCCGAGCTTAAAGCCTGGGGAGATGATCATCACGGGATTCAGACCACACAAACTCTCTTTCTTTTTGTTTTTTTCTTGTTTACTTTAACATGGCCTCACTTTATCGATGTCCGCTGCTCATTCACTCCACTTCTGTTTTCAAACATTTACCAACTGGAGCTTTCAGGGTGTTACTTGCTAACTATTATCTGATTATACAGTTCCGTATCGTGCACCTAATAATTGTATTAATGCTTCTTGGCATTTTAACTACATTGATTGGCTGCCGTTTAAGCAGACTGTGTATAAGAGTACTTATCAATAAGGTTGAACAAAACTGAAATGAGTGGAGTCCTCAGCTTCAGCTGTCAACTTCGTTGCAGTTCGTTGCAGTTTAAAGTTTCTCACCGAGATCGCCGATACTTACAAGTAGATGTTTCTGCAGGCGTTCGTTCTTCTCGGCCTCGGTCATCCTCTCCTCTTCGCTGCGGTCCTTGTACGTGGCGGCGGCGGTGAACTCGGCGCTCGCCTCGGCGCTGCTCTCGTCGTTCTCGTCGTGCTCGTTCTCGGCGTTGAGGGGCTCCTGGATGTGAGCGGCCATCACTTTGTTTTTCAGCTCCTCTTTGGTCTTCTCCAGGTCTTCCTGCACCGTGGTGGCCTGAAGGGGACGGACGACCGGTCGTTAAGTGAAGGTCTCTACATTTACATGGCTGATTTGGGCTTTAAAGCTTCACAGTGTGAATGCTACTCTTAGAAAGGAAGCCTTTACAAGCTGTATTAGGCCTTGTTTCCCCGCTTCATTTCCTCACTTATACCTCTCACTCACTTATCGAAGGAAACACAGCGAGGAAATCCGAGAAACATTTGAATTATACTTCTGTGAACGCTTCCGGGGAAAAAAAGAAAGAAAAAAAAAAAAGTCCAGTTATGAGTGAGGCTGGAATGTCGCCTGAGTGTTTGCCAAACAAAATGCCCAACATGGAAAGCACCAGTTAACACGGCCGTCTTTTATGAGCCAGAGCATCATAATGGCTCCAAAGAGTTAAACAGGATTTCCTCTGCACACAGACTGGAGTCGCCGCCACAAACAGCATGAGTCACTCTGACGAAAAAAAAGGGGGCTGGCCTAACACACACACACACACACACACACACACACACACACACACACACACACACACACACACACACACACACACACACACACACACACACACACACACACACACACGCATTTTGACCAAAAAAAGACATGTGGCAGGCAAAGGGGGGCTTCCAACCCCCTCTCCCCTCAGATCCACACAATAAATGAGCCCAGGAATGCCTGTCCTCTCTGTGTCACCAGGCAGAAGCGACAGAATTCGAGTGATGAACTATATCAGCCATGCCCAGTTTAAATTTGTTATAAATGTCGGTCCAGCTGATGGCACGTTACAGGTAGTCTTAACTTGTTTTTATGGGTAAGTGTAGTCACGACATGGCCAGGGTCCCTTTGCTCATAGTCGCCTGGGATTGGCTGAAGCGTCCGGCAATCTCAAGCTCAGTAAAGCCGTATAGAAGATAGATGAATGTTCGATAGAGCAAATCAAGGTTCAGTCATCTTCTAGAGCTTCTGTATCCGAAGTTAGGGCCGAGGGGTTGAATGGAGCTGGTTTGTAACCCAGCTGAGATTGGGGGAGGGGCAGGCTACACCCTGCAGAGACCACCAGTTCGTCAAGAGTAACACAGACAAAGACATTCACTCACCATGTAAACCAACAAGCATCTTCAGATTGTGGGATAAAGCAATAGCAACCACAGGAACCCTGAATTTTACTTAAAAATAATTAAACCCTGGTCCTTTAACTGTGAGACACAGTTAGAGCAGAACCTAACTTTAGATTAGAGGCAAAAACAAATTCTCAGAGCTGAAACTAAATAATCACAGGTACAAATATTTGGTGTAAAAACAGCCAAAACTGAATCAGAGATTTAATGTGAGAGTAACCTGACCTCTGCATCACTTCTCGCCACGCGGAGTGGCGACGGTGGTGGTGGTTTCTCTTTGACCAAATGGAAGGACGAGGAAGGAAAAGAAATGGGGCTGTGTGCACATGGAACTTCCCACTTCTCTTTTCTTTTCTTTTAGCAAACAGTCCACTTTCTTCACCGACAGTAAGACATCAACTAGAAAAGAAAAATGCACCTTCTGTTGCCACTGCACTGCCTCGTCTTCCTTCTTCTTCTTGGCGTCCTCCAGCAGGGAAATCTTTGAGGTGAGGTCAGCCAACTCTGTAGCCTGAAAGGACATTTTATTTATTCAAACTGACGTCTGTAATCTTGAAGACTTGCCACACCACGGTGCTACTATACTGTGTATAATCAGATGAAGTGTCCGGTGCTCACTGACCAGGTGCTCTTGGTTCTTCATCTGGTTCTCTGACTGCTGCAGCAGCGCCATCTTGGCGTCCTCGGCGCTCTTCAGGTCGCCCTCCAGACGCTCGGCCTCGATCTGAGCGCGCTTCCTCTCCTGCTCCAGCTCCAGAGCTTTATGTGTTTGCTCCTCCAGCTCTGTAAACCACCACACCGGTACAATGTTGTCAGAGTCCATCACGGCGAGACGACGAGTGTCTCTTGAGGTCTGGCAGGTTCCCCACCTTGTTGAGCTTTTCTCGTCTGCTCCTCAATCTGCTTTAACCGGTCCATTAATTCCTCCTTTTCCTTCTCGATCTTTTCCTTCTCCTTCTCTGCAGCTTCTCTTTTCCTCTTTTCATTCTCCAGCAGAGCTCTAATGGAGGGAAATGAGTTTGTTATTATTTGATTATTATGAGTTTGTTGTTATTAATATACAGAAGATGATCCGCAAGTTTTACTCAGGGGACTTATTAAACTACAAATAGTTCACAAATTGTTTATAACCCCCCCCCCCCAAAAAAAGACTACAACTGTTGCCCTGAACCACACAAATGCACAAGTAAAAAAAACATCGGCGCGGCGTTCTGGCGGCTCCATGTGCGTCTTACCGCTCCATCTTTTTGTGATTCTTCTCCTCTCGGGCCTGAGCCTTCATCTGCTGGACTTCAATGGTGTCAGGTTTGCGGCGGCGCATGTAGAGCTCGTGGTTTCCCATGCACAGAGCCAGAATGCGCTTGTTGATGCGCAGCCTCGGAGCGTAGAATACAAAGTCCTGCCAAACAAACAAACAAACAAACGTTTGTGTCAGAGGTATACACATAAAAACACTTAACAACATGTTACCAGGAGCTCACATACAGGTGCCTTCTTGTCAATTGGTTTGATGACAAACTTCTTGTCATTGAAGGAAATATTTCGGATTTCACTCCAAGGAAATCCAATTTTGGGCGTCATCCTGTGGAGGAAGGAGCGAAAAACTTTAGCTGCTGCAACCAAATATCAGACTGAAATTGACGTTTGTGGAATCACTCACTTGTCATTCTGTTCATAAATGTTCAGTCCCAACGCATCGACTCCCAGGAACAGCTCTGTCCCTTTCTTATTCTTGATGTTGAAGTAGTTGACGCCGTACATCTCCAGGTCTTGAGCGATTTTCAGATACTCCATCATCGACTCTTCTCTGTGGACCGACCAGTTGTTAATTAAAGCCTCAAGAGCGACTTACTGAAGTCTCCATATGATAATAGGCCTCTTTAGAAATGAAGGATGCTGAAGGTTATGGCTTATATTTAACTTGTTCTTAATGTTTTCTGCTCAGGAATCCACCGACATTCACTTTCGCTTCAATATATTTATTTATTTTTATTTTATTTTATTGTGAAAGAAAGCATTGAAGTCAAGCGCTCTCTCTTCAAGCTGTCTGGTTTTTGCAGGTTTACAGAAGTGCTCACCTCATCATGCCCTTGTGTTCCTCATGCCACACTTGAATCCTCTCCTCCCACTGCTCCTTGTTGAGTTTGTGCTGATCCAGAACTCTGCGAAACACCAGAGCGTCGGAGGTCAGTGAAACTCTCGGCTGGCTGAAAGCACCACGAGCTGCCGGGAGACGTTTTGGCGGGGGTTACCTCTGAGGGAGCAGGTGTTCACTGTTCAGGTACCCCGGCGTGTGCACTTCCTTGTTGTAGTCGGCGTACTTGGCCTGCACGGCGTAAGAAGCCAGGAGGACGGCGGTCTCCGGGGGGCAGTAGATGTCGTCATTTAAGATTCCCTCTTTCACCTGCAGGAAGAACAGCCGCTGCGTCGCATCCTGGATTAACTCCTCTGAAACGTCCTCGGGGAAAAACTTGGCACGAAACTTGAACAGCAGCGGACTTTCCTTCCTCACATCCTGTGCTGTCACCTAAAAATACCGACGACACAGGGTGAGGGCAGAGGTTAGTCTCTGTAGAACGACTTCACTTTAACACACCGGAGGTCAGTCTAGACAAAGAAAGGTCAAAGAGTCCTGCGAGGCAGACTCCTGTGAGCTCACCTTCTTATTGAGCTTCAGCCAAGTGGAGAAACCCTTTGTATCCTGGTACTGGAGGCCAAAGTACCAAACCTCTCTCAGCCCGATGGTCTTCACCACCTTCAAACATTAAGAAAATGCATCATGTGTTTGCCCAGTCAACACTCACACGCTCTGAATGACTTTACTTCAAACTATATTCACAACCATGTTATTAAAAACTCTAAATGTTCAAATGTGATAATTTCCGGGCTTCGTAAATGTAATAGAATTTTCCTGTTTTCTCAATAGATCCAGAAAAATACTCGTACTTTATTTATTGTGTACATTATGCATGCTTTGGATTTCCAAGAAATAGATGTATTTTGCCTAAGCTTAAAATTTCTTTTTAAAAATAACCTTAAACAAAAAAACAATGACACTTTGTCAGAAGCAGACGTTTCTCCTACCTGATCGAAGAGCTGCTTTCCTGTTGTATTGGGCTGAATGGCAAACTCCAGTTCAGCGTCCATGGTGGTGACCCGTACACTAATCTGGAGAAGGAGGACAACAAAAATAAAAAATTCAATTCGACATTGACAGTGTTTGTAGATATTAAATTACATGAGATTTCTTGGGGAGAAACAGAATTTGAAGGACATCTAGTTCAGACTAAATAAATAGAATAGATTCAAGAAAAAAAATAAGTTTGACAAACGTCTAATGCATGTTTGGTATATCAGCTGATTAATACATATATTAAAATGTATAATCGGTATCGATCATTTTGACTCCACTGAAGTGGAAAGTTGTGTGTCCACTGCCCTCAAAATGCCCCGTTATAGGGTAACTCCCCTCAACAAAGTCAAACAACTATCATATCACCATGTTATTTACCATATTTTCACATGAGCAGAACGTATGAAAGACCTCATCTCATGGCCTCACAATGCAGCCTATAGACGAGGCCATCGCTGCGCCTCAGTATAGAACTTATCTACAGGAAGTAACCACATCCTCTGGTGGCTACTCCGCGAGAGGCCCGCACACTAAACGCCGAGTTCTCATGAGAGTCGTCTACATCCTGTAATGTATTAAGCAGCGTGTCAGCTGCCGAACTATCTGCCGGAGCACAAACGAATAGGAACAAAGTGAAATCTTGACTGCGACCAGTGGCTCGATTTCCTTTGGAATTCCGTCTATGGGGCCCCTTCTCCTTCTTATAGTAAATGTTTGTTCTCCGCAGAGTCACGTGTCAAAAGTTAGGTACATTTATTTAACCTTCAGGTCCGCTTCACAGTTTGCCAAGAGACCAAATGCTACTCCATGAAGTGAGCGAGCAGGAATCTCATTTTCTCTGTCCTTTTAGAGGGAAAACAGCAGCACGCATGTGTGTGTGGGGGGGAAATAACTGTGCAGGCAGAGGCCCACGCCTACCCCGAACAACAATGGTATGCATTATTTCCCAGTTGCGGGGCTGATTAGAGTTGCGTTCTTTCCCATCCATGTCAGCAGGACCCCATTTACTGCTCAGGACACTTGTCCCTCTGTCATTTCCTGTCATCCCCAGCAGTTAAGAGTAAGAGTGAAACCTCCGGTCTGGTCCTACGGCAAACCTCAACCCCGCACTCTCTGACACGGCAGTCTTGAAACTGACCGCTATGAACTTTGATGAGCATAATTTAACTTCAGTTCACTGGTGTGTGTGTGTGTGTGTGTGTGAGCGGTTTCATTTCCTGAGTCAGAGCAGTTAATCTCACATGAAGAAAAAAAAAAAGGAACTTCGCTTAAAAATGTTCTGCCTGGTTAGGGTGTGTCCCCACATGGCCAGAATTCAACAACACTTAACACACTATTATTAGCGCACGCTCGAAAACACACGCCTTAACACACTATGACCCGCATGCAGTGTCTTTCCATTACAACAATACTCCAGAAATAAAACATTTTTTAACGCGGCGCAGGCTTTACATGAGTCGATGAAGCAAATGTGTGACGCTGCTGTATTTGATAATTATTGGCCCGTTGAAGGACCCACGTCAAGTGAGGTTTTCCTTCGAGAATCCTGCACGTCACCGGCTGCCTGAAACGGCTTATTTATTTTTTATTTATAGTTTTCCATGTGCTTTGTCCTTACTTATACTGATGTGTGCTACTAATGGTTCTGAGCAGATGGTGAGAGGCTATTGAGGCTGTAATTGGCGCTACCAGTGTCGTTATGCTCATGTTCAGAGCTTCATCTATTATCATACAATGTCCCTGACGAATGCGATCAATCAAGTAGAAAACCAAATTAAAACAAAGGGGATCTGTGAGGAAGATCTTAACACAATCTGAATATCATTGGCATCAAAATACTTAAATTGTTGCTTGCTTACTTATTTCTTGCATTCCTGCCACTAAATGTTTGTTTCATTAACTGCATCCACTAACATACGATGGGTGACTGAGTTACAAAGCAAAACAATCGTGTCACTAAAGAAATGAAGATAGTTGGACAGCCACGTTTACTTGAGATAAAATTAACTGAAAAGCTACATTTCTATTATCATTAAAACCTGAATGTTTTGTTCTGCGGTTGTCATGACATTGCATTAATCGGGAAACCCGAAGGACAGCCAGCACAGGAGAGGAGACAAGAACTATTGAGACAAACAAAACAGACATGATGCACACAGGCAGCGCCGCAAGGAGAACACACAATCCAGCAGACTTTATCTAAAACACTGAGTCTCAGACACGTTACAGAGACCACTTGACATGGAGATAAAACGTCACTGGAAGCATCTGACATCCCGGCGGGTCGGAGTCACCGCCCTCATTTTCCCACAGCGGTGTTATCTCGGTGTGCTATTCATGACCGAGATCCTTTCAAGCCGAGCCAGCACAACAAAGAAGATAACACCGAGTCAGTTTGGAAACAATGGGGAGTCGCGCTGTCGACCGGCTGCGGCCACACGTATGTGACTGACGGCTGTACAAGGGGACGGAGCAGTATCTCCGTCGGTTCTTGATAAGCCCGGTTTATCTCCGGAGAAGCCAGACATTTCATGTGCGTCTTAAGTAACTGGGGAGATCGCCTGATAAAGCTTAATCATACGTCTGTGTCAGAACCCATCTAGTATATTACAATACAAGGTCAACGACGACAAGGAACAACTGGATCCTTCTGGAAACCAGCGACCATCAACCGTCCTCCATGACTCAGTCAATATTACACAGTGAAGAGTGAGTCCAGTCAGGTGGAACAATTACGTTAACACGTGAGCGCAGGCGATTGACATTCAGCACCATATTGATGAGCCGGTGTGAAAATGTGGTCGTTTTCACGCCGTCATGTGATCGGCAGGGCACAGCTGCCCTGTTATGTTCTCATTGGAAGTCAATAATAAAAGAAAAATCATGTGAAACGTCTCGACAGCAAGACAGGAAGGGAGTTTTATCTCGTAAAACTGGGTGGGTGATGGTCTGTAGTGTGTCCACTCATCCATCCATCTTCTATTTGGTTTTAACCCGCTGTAGGGGACTGATGCAGGACACACCCTGGACAGGTCACAGATATCCACAACACACACACACATTCCAGTCACCTTGCAGTTGGACTGAGGAAGAAATCACAGGCACACATAGCGAGAACATGCAAGCTGTGCAGAAGCCCCGACTCGGCCGGTCTGCATTCAGACTGGAGTCTCAACAACAGTTCATCATTTCTTCTGTGCTGCTCAGGCTGCAGTTAAGAGGCGATGCAGCTTAGAAACACCGCAGCTGAGAGTGAAAACCGAGAAAGAGGAAGAAGGCGGAGGACAGGATGAGGAGGGGGACGTCAAACCCACGAGAATACGTTTGTCAGTCTTTGAATTATCACAATAAACTGAAACAAAATGAAACAAAAAGAAAAAAAACAAGTTTGACTGACCAGAAGCTTTGACGTTGATATTGCGACGTCAAATTGATGATTTCAGAAAATAGTCACATTTTCAATAACTAGCAGCAATGTGGATAAAATATTTAAACAACTGTGATCATAATGCACCTCGATCGACGAAGTTTCATATCACTAAATTAATACAGAATTGACATATTGGCCAGTGACGCTCCCGATTACCTGATTATAAACTATTTGACCTTTAGCAGCGTTTTGTGTCAAACCTGTTTTAAATCTTGTGTCGTACACATATATAAACATGTAGATATAAAAAAAAAAAGTATAAAGATGAGGCACTAATTTGAAGTCCCTGTTATTGAAATGTAGCTATTACCTGCTAAACGTTTGCACAGACGACACCAGACTGGATCCTTGATTTCAATACCAGAAGACTTGCAGTGATTTAAACCACTGGTTCTCTGGCTTGTTTAGTGCGTTAATAATCAAAGCCAGATCGCGCCGTAACGTTAATATAATTCTTTTAAAATGAGCTTACTGATTATGAGTCCAACAAGTGTCAATAGTATCAAAAGATGAATTTACATCTTGTGCCATTAAAGCAGCTGGAACTATTATATCTACTATAATAAACTACACTCTAAACTAGAGCAGCAATGGAGATCACGTGTCCAAACAAAGTAATAAACAAAAGTACTCACTCTCAGAAATGTGATATTCTCACAGCTTTCAAACAACAAAAAAAAAACTTCCTTTTTTACAGTAGTTCATCCAGCACCTCCACCTCTTCGGACTGTTAATCTGCTCTGCTATGTGCTCCACAGACCCATTTAATCCCCTGCTTGCATACCTCCAGCTCTTTCCATTAACCACGTCTCCATAGCCACACTTGTTAAAGGTTTGGTCCTCCTCACAGGGGAAAACTGCATCAGTAATGGTTTCTACACGCTGGGCTGAATGGTGAGTTATAACTTCAGTTTCATGTGATACTAAACGGCTTCAGTGCTTTTTTGGGTTTTCTGTGTTCACTCCCAGATTTCAAAAGGCTGCTGTAACTGCAAGTAGGAGACGGGCTTAGTTAGCTGGAAAATAAAGAATTTTTTTTTTTTCATGCCAGATTTCAGCCGTAATCTAAACATTAAACAAGTCTTTGTTAACGGATTCACAACAATGGCGCACTTTAAATGGAAATGTATGTCAACAGGGCACTTCCTTCATAAGAAAAGAGGCAAAAATTCCTGATTAGATGTAAATACGCTTAGTAAACACTTGAGATGTCATAAAATGCGGGTTGTGATGAAAAGGCAGGGAAACACAGGCAGAGAGTAATCTGCAGTGGAACATGGCATGTGAGGACCACGCCGGGCAGGAGCTGGGAGGAGAACAGGCAGACTGTGATGTGAAAGTCCATATAAGGCTGCGGGCGAGGAAATTACCAGAAAGGAACTGATGTAAGTGCAGAAACCTTGAGTCATAACATGACTTCCTTGGGAAACTCGAGCGCAGCCAGGGGGAGTGCGGCAAAGGCCAGAGTTTCTCAATAATGACTGCTTTTGGTGAAACGTTAGCCCCCTTTTCAAATAGAACTTAAACCCCCCGCATGAATAAAAGTGGGTTAGAAAAAAACCAGGACACCAGACACGTACTTCTGAAAGCCTGAATCTTTACCCGCCGAGCTCATTCGGGGATGTTTGCTGCTAATCTGCAACTTTCACTGGTTGCCGAGCGAGTTTCGGGGCGTCTGCTGAATCAGTGTAAACAGCTTCCTCGTTTCGAAGCGCCTCGTCTGCTGAATCAAGTCAAACGAAAGGAAAGCAAAGCTCCGAGTGTTTAAAGTCTGTTTGAACCGAGGGGTGGAGGTTGAACCGCCTCCCCTCCGTGGAGCTTCAAACCCCCCCCCCCCCCGCCTCCAGGCCTTGTCTCACCTCAACTGTGGACATTTTTTGGTTGATCACCTGATGTTTTCCACAATTAAAGATTATTCTTTCACCTTCTGTGTTTCAAGAAAATAGTGAATCGCTTTCGGCATCGCCAGCACATCATTGCATTGCTTATCTGACACCTGGATACTTCCCGTTAACTATGACACCTTCTCACTGAGAGTTTCCCTTTTTTTTTTTTTTTTTATATTGTATCCAGGCGACAGTCTCTACAGCACGGCTGCTCTTTCCACTGTACAGGCGAGCAGGTTGTGACTGCAGGAAGAGCTGCTTGGGACTGCGAAGGCAACAGCAGACACTGTGCGCCACCGCTCTGGTGATGTGGAGGTTTGCAGCTCCCGGATGCAGTCTGCAGACATTTGGCGCCAAGACCGGTGCATTAAAAATTAATGTCTCTCTTGATTATGACTGGTAAATTTATTTTTAAAAATCTCTTCTCAAATATCAATTTTTTTTTTCTTCTCTCTAAATAGAAAATGCACATTTTTGTCACATAACAACGGACTCAAAACCAAATTCTTGCTCATTTTTAAAATGGTCGTAAAATAAAGGGGGGAATTCCTTGTGGGGGGGGGGGGGGGGGGGGGGAGCTTAGTGACGGCTCTTAAAAGTCCACATTTTAAATGTCAGGCAGGATGCTTAACAATCCTTTCCCCGGGTTGACAGCTGGAAAAAAATATGGAGGAAGTAGTAGCTGAAACAATACGGCAGGAAGAGAGCAGGTAGACCCGGAGCCATTCGTATTGTAATGCTGTTTGCACTTTACTAAATGTTCCAGCCATTTTCAATGAGAAAGTGAAGTATAGGCAGTGGCAAATGGAAATGACCTCATTATAGACGGATCAAGTTGTAATAATTATCAAGGGCTCCCGAGTTCAGTTTATATAACAAATCTTGAAATTCAATCTTAAATGTACTTGGAAAAACCTTATTTAGAGAAGCATCCTGTTCGTTTTGCAAGCGACTCTAAGGCCATGCCTGCACACTGATTGCCTAGTTTCCATGCTATAATAAATATTTCCCTCAACTATGCAACACGACAAGGAGACTAGAGAAGAAAAAAAAAAAGGATGGGTTTGAATGAGTTTCCAGTCTGTCCACCGCTGAAGGCATGAGCAGAATGACTGGGCTGTGCTTTTTTTTTTCTCAGGCTGTTTGGATAAAGGACGGGTCTTTGTGTGGTCTGGTCTTCTCTCTCCTTTGTGCAGAGCTGCAAGGTACCAGCTCCCATCTATCAAGCCCGAGGAGGAGGAGGAGGAGGAGGAAGAGGAGGAGGGGGGGAGAAGCTTCTTCATTTGAGAAATCACTGCTCTGTGCTCACTATTTGACCCTCTCTTGTTATCTCAGCAGTGTGGCACAGTAAATCCTGCTCCCTCGCTGTTGAGTTTTGCCTCCATTTGCCTGAGATTTGGGCAGACAGCTGGTCTGGATGACAGTTGGAGGAAAAAGGGAGGCCCCTACAGGGAGGACTAGCTCGGCGGCTACCGCAACTGCAGGCCACACTTCCGCTCCAAAAAGAGTCCCGACAGAAAAGAAAAGACAAAAAAAGTGGGTCTGTTCAGTGTTTCGGAGATAACTTTCAACCAGGAGGGCCCGAATGAATGGTTTTTGACGAAAGGCGCAAATTTGGGCAGACACACCGAGAGGCGCGAGCGCGCGCGCGCCTGCGCACGCACCCTCCTAACGGAAAGTAACAAGAGTTTAAAGGATGTGACTGATTTTAAAAACGGCATTATATGTGGCGACTTTGTAAGCAGCAGTGTTTGGATGGGGGTGGATGTGAAAATGTTTTTTTGAAAATTGAATAAATGTGATAAAGAGTTAAAAAAAAAAACACACAAAAAAACAACAAAGATAAGATAATACGCGTCAAAGTAGAGTTCACTCTTACCGTTTTCGGCATCTTTCCCTTCTTTAACGTCCGGTTCTGGTTTAAATATATATAAAAGTTATTAAATCAGACGAGCGGTTAGCGGAACCAGCAGAAAACTTTTTCCCATCAGAACAACGCCTTCCCGTCTCCTTGTGTCCGCCTGCGAGCAGCTTTCCGCGGCCGTGCGCCTTTTTCTCTTTGTTTCGCCTTAAAGTAGAAAATGGACTGGGGCTTGATTTCCTGCTAACGGTACCCCTGACGGCAGGGGGAAAAAAGAAAAAGAAAGAAAAAAAATCAAAACCACACCCAGACCGATGACAGGACAGCGAGCCAGGCAGAGTGAGAGAGAGAGGGGTTGAGGCAGCAGCAGCACGAGACTCCGCCCGCAGCCGAGCGCATCATCATGGCTGCAGCTGCGCTCCAGCTCCCGCCCCGAGCGCGCGCACGCACACACACACACACACACACGCACGCACGCACGCACGCACACACACGCACACACACACACGCGCGCACGCACGACAGCTTCTAAAATGTCATGCAAAAAAACCAGTATGTTATGTCACATTTATGAACTTTCAATTACAATTTAGGATGGTAAACACTTTGTACCTGAGTTCAGGGGTTTCATCCTTCTTTTCCACCATTTTTCAGACAATTTTTGACATTGCAGAATAGAATAGAATAAAATTGATTAATAAAGTGTTTCTTTTAAGTATTGTTCCACACAGAAGAGCGAGAAAGTTAGTTATCAATCAAGACCGGATACATGAAATAAGGAATGTTAGATATTAAAAAGCACAAGTTGTAGTGTGTCCTTATATCCTTTCTGAATATAAGTTCAGAAAGGATGAAATCAACCAAAACACAGCAGACACTATTCACAAGGAGCAGTTTCACAGTCTCATGGGCACAGGAAGGACATTTTATCCGTCTTAACAGTTTTATACCTTCTAAGCAGTTCAGCTTGTTGGATTATGTTCATTTTGTCGTTCTGATTACATATGTATGAGTTCTTTTTTAAACGACATAGACGCAGGAAAACGTTGAGATGAGTTTAGCTTGTTCTTTTTCTTTTTATAATCTTGTTGCCCTTTTAGAAATTCTTGTCATTTTAGCTTTTTATTTCTTCCATTTTAGTTATTGTGCCTATTATTTTAAAGCCTTTTTTATTTTTTTTTTATTGCAAGCGATAAGTCATTCTGAAAAGGACTTCGGTGTGTAAATAAAATAAAAACAAGATGAAATGTTCATTCAGCTATAATTTTCCGATAGCCTCAGGGAAAAGGGCCACATGTGGCTCCACAGCTGCAGGTTGCAGACCTCTGATCTGGAAGATTACTTCAAAACTTGGGGGGATGCTTACCTCTCTGTGGTCTCTCCTTCTTCCTACCTTACCAGAAAAAAAAGGAAATGTTCCGTCTTTTTAAATTGAAAGTGGTGTAAAAGATTGAAGCGTGACTTGGCTTGTTGTATGTTAAGATGTAATGGTTTTAATTCGCCTCGAACCTAATCGAGCATATGCTTCCATAATTCACATTTGAGCTCATATAATCGTGTCCGGTCCTCCAACATTTACGCTTTTCCAAACAAACACAATCGTAAATCCTTCAAGGTGACTTTTATTATCTGACTGTGGAGTATTTTTTCAGCTAAATGCTAAACATTCTGGGTTTTTTTTTTTTCATGATAAAAGATTGGAATCCAGCTGCTATTTAGTTTATATGAATAACACACACACACACACAAAGAGAAGCAGGGCTACAGCTGTGATTACTTTGTAAGACATAAAAACATTTCCAAAAAATAGATAAACAACATAACATCAGTTAGGCCGGAATAGTTCAAATTAAAAAAACAAACTTTAAACTTGTAGAAGCTTTGCTATGGTGTGGTGTCCGTGGGATAGTGCAGATAAGGATGTTATAATGACAATTATCAGACTTGCGCTGCGCTAACTAACAATATTACAGGGCGATAAACGCTTGCCAGGGAACTCCGTTGCCTTCAGAATAGAAACACTTGTGCAAAGGGCATGGCCGCGTCATCCCGGAAAGCTTTCCGTGTACAGGAACCTATCAGTCAGCCTGAAATGTATCCCAGAATGTTTCATCATGACCGACTCCAGCCGGCCTTATCACACCTCAGGCCTCTTTGCTTTGGGTGCATCAAACAGCTCGCACATGAATCACTCTGCTTGATACTTTCTCACTGATCAGCAGAGCAGAATTTCTACCACTGAACCTTGAAGTACTCTCTCTAGCATCAGCTTCTACCTGCTCTGGAAAAAAAAAAAAAAAAAAAACCTTTCTTCATCCACTTATAGTTCAGGGAGACAAGTTGAAGGTATTTGAAGTGAAACGACGACTGCTTGAGGGGAGTCCCTGGAGAGAGGCTGCTGTCTTAATATTCCCAGAGAAAACCCAGCCCTGTGACGTCACTGCGTTTGTTTGTCGAGTCATCCCTATACGGCCGGGGAAAGACGACCTCCCACAGCGTACACCCACCAACAGAGCGGCCTGCGAAGGCAAGATGGCGTGTAACTCAACCTGATTCAAGTCCAGCCGGTGAAAACTGGTCCTAACCACCTGTTTGGTCAAAGAGAATTTGTAAGAAGTATCCAATACTTAAACGTCTGTTGAACTCTACTTTTAATTTGGATTATCTTGTGCTTACAACAATGTCATATTGGAAAAGTTGAAACTTTGCAACAACTATTAAAGGCAAAAGTTGCCCATGTAGAAATACAGTATTTGCAAATGTTACATTAAGATGTTATTCACCTATTGGACTTACCGTTTTGTAGCAGTCATCTAGAAAATATCTCATCCGTAATGCATTTATGAGCAAATTGTGTGTTACATCTACTGTATATCTTTGTTGGGTTCATTGCTTTATTTATTTCAGAGGAAGACTTTTAACTACTCTGATATAAATTTGGTGAAGTGACTTCATGCACACGCACTTTCAGCTGTTACAACATCCAACCAGCAGAGGGGGCACAAGCACCGCGTGACTTGTTGCATCACTGCAACTGCAAAGGACACTAGAAACTGCAAAAGCAAGGTCACGGTCTATTTCTTAAAAAAAAAAAAAACCATCTTAATCCAAAAATATAAAATTGACAAGATTCAGCCTATGAATTTACCAAAAAATAAAAAGCTTTAAAATTGGATGAAGGCGTCATCAAGGTAATTGTACTCAGGGCTTTTGTTCTTTTAAGAATAGGCTTGGATTCTGCATGACTTTGCCTCCAAGGGACCAAAAATAATGTGACATTCTTCTTCTTGATTATTGGCTTCACCTTCCTCTAACAAACAATGGTGACTATTTTCAATGAAGTTATTTCAAGCCACCTATTCAGCTGTCAGGGAGAATACATCGAGCTATTATTATAGTGTGACTGAGTTCTGAAGTGAAAAATCTGTCGACTTTAGTCCAGTAAGTTACGGCTTGAATCCCAGAAACTTCACCTGAGGATGAACAACGTGGTCTGATCGCACTTTCTGATTGCTTTCATGTACGACAGTGATTGTGACAACAAAAAATTAAAAAAAAGAAATCTGGCACCTCATTAAAAACAAATAGAACACAGTTTGAACAGATTATTTTTTCTTTATTTATAGAGAGAAACACAGTTTGTCATTAAGACTTACATTTTGTTTGAGCCCACAGACCCAAATAGTCTATTTTTGTATATTTTGGTCTATAAAAGCAACGCTTTCCAGTCAGTGAGAATTACAATACTGCAGATCATCACCCCCACCCCCCCCCCCACCCCACCCCCCCGACCCCACACACCCACACCCACACACAACTAGTTTTGTTTCCCTTTTCACATTGCAGATACAATGGGGTTTGTTGTTTTTTTCAAACAGGAGATCTACACTTACTTGGAAAAAGTGACCACTGCATTTCTCCACATTAGAAAACAACCAAATTTGTGATTTAAAATGTTCCGTGTGACTTAACCTGAGTATTACACCGTGTACTGTTTATGTACAGTCATGTTCAAATGTGTTGTGGCATCCGTACACCAGTAACTTTGTATGGTGGCACAAACTGCCAGGCGTCAAAGAGTCCGCGACACTCTGACGGCTACGCGACGTGAGCGCGTCGAAAAATCACGTTGGTCTTGATCAAAGTGAAAAGAAATATCTCTGAACCTAAATTTGTAATGACAATCTCAGCCTTAACATTTCCAAAAATGGCGCCAGTCCAAAGCGGCCCGGCCTCAGAAGCCAAAAATAATCAAATTACAATTGGTGAATTAAACAGTAGGAAAAGAAATCACAATTCAACACACCTCTTCTTTGTCCTTGTGGAGGGTTAGTCATAAAATCAACTGCCAAACAATCCAGTAAATCCCACTTTAAAACAAAAAAAAAGAACAGAAAAGAAAAGAAAATTCTGTGAGTTGAGAGGATGACAAACAAGAACACGAATCAGAGTAAAAAGCTGAATATAGGTGAATGTATGAATCCTCCCCTGTGGATCCTGATCCACGTTTGACCGGGCTCAGGTTTTAGTCCCACAACTAGAGATCAACCAGGACTCGTCCTCGATTCGTGTCCCGTTTGTCTGAATCCTCGCAGCCTACAGGGCGTGGGAATCCTCCGGCCTCGGGAACACCCCAAGTCATTGCATGACAACCCGTGTGCTGAATCACAAGAAATCATTGTCGACAAAGCCAACCAACAATAACTTTGGCATGTTTTATTAGGCAAAAATAGATCCAAAATACTGAGATTCCCATGAAAAGAGCATAAAGCAGACGTGTCAGTTGAGAGGAAATAGATGCACTTTACCAAGGTGCACAGGTTACAACACAGAAATCATCTGAAGGATTAGAACAACTTAACTAACCGGTACATTTACAGATGCTTCTATGCGTGTGTGTATATATATATACACACACACACACACACACACGTGTGACTATGTACAGAGAGGACATGATGCTTACTGCTGTACACAGGGTATCTGTGCACGTCTAGGTAGCACGTAATTGTCCCTGTTAATTAACTACTGTACCCAGTAAGAATTAGTACATACCAATGGGCTACTCCCAGTGACACACAGTGTCACAAACATTATGGCATTGATTTTTTCTTTTTTAAACCCCACCCCCCCTTTATTTAAATAAAACTATGTTCATATTATACATTTCATATTTAGTTACATTCAAGGTATAGATACAATTTGTATCAACAAGCAAAAGTCAATTCTAGACATTTGTGGCTTAGTCGTTTGCGGCACTGAGAGAGGGAAGGAGGAGGGGACTTTAAACAACCGTTCTGGCTCGTAGTTTAATCTTCTCTGGCACATTGGAACTTCTTTTGTCATGATAGTGAGGGCTTATGTCTGTCCTGGAAGTAGTGCATTGCCCAGTGAAAGCGGCTCTATTCTAAATCCTGAAAACAAAGCAAAAACATTTTGAAATCTATTAGCAGGGACGAAGGGTTGCAAACAAATCAGGGCGTTTACTTCCACGTATATTCTATATTTGCAATTACATTTTTAACTGATGTTCTTCAAATAAAACCGTCTGGGAATATGTTCACCAGGCTGGGAGCTTGAAAAGCGAAGAAACGACGTAAAAGCTAACAAGGTGACCATCGTTCTCTACATTTTGTGTGGTACAATTATTGTTGTCACAATGAAATATTCAAATATTTGAGGTATTTTTTATGGCGTATAAACTAATATCAATTTTTGTTGTAACAAAGGTAAAATATTTTTAAAAATTAACTTTTTGTTTTATTCAAATTGTTTTTAGATGCACCTCAAAGAGTTCATCGATAATCCAACAACATTAATCCCAGTCTGAATGAATTCATTTGACAGTAAATCACAGCTCAGGATTGATGGACCCAAAAAAATGTATTTTGCTCTTCAGTTGTCTAAATATACAGTATATATAAATAAAAGTAAATCAATTCCAAATCATTGCAAATAACTAGTTTCATCTGGGTGTGTATGAGTTCTTAAGATCTTTATGTTAAAATCTTTATGTAATCTTTATGTATTAAAGGGCAACGGACTATTCCAGGATTCATATTTAGGAGTATTACAATCAGGAAACATATATTTTGAAGCCCAAACCAGACTGATCTCAATTTGGTTATATAATCTGTGATTATCTTCTTCTTCTTTTTTGTTTTTAATCAGTGAAAACAAACAGCACCTCAGTTTTTGCTGCACCGACGGTGCTTTTTGAAATCTGTCGCAATTCATCCACCTCAAGGGGAAAAAAAAAAAAAAAAGGACGGCGCGCAAACTTTTAGCCAAATGCCAGAAACAACCTTGACAGCAGCCTTGCAATCTGATTGTTTCACATGAAGAAACATTTAGGCAGTTTGTTTCACCTTCTCATGAACAGACGGCCAGCCGAAAGTGGTCTCGTCTTTTTTCATGAAAAAACAAAGTCAGCAAAGCCCAAAGCTCATTTGGGCGGAACACATTCAACAAGTTTTTTTTTTTTTTTTTTTTGTTGTTTTTTTTTTCTTTATGTCTGTTCATATACCACGGTTGTACCTAAACGTTATAAAGAAATATCTATTTTCAAAGCACCACCATTGAGACAAAGTCAGGCTGGCATACCATTAAAGAGTAATACCACTCAGTCTAGAAATCCTCAAACGTTTTTCTTTGCAACCATAAACTTCTTTTTTTTCTTCACTAAAAGACGAAATAAATACAGGTTTGTGATCAGAGCATAGCCTGATGCTTTTCTATTACAAATGGGAACTTTAGGACTTTGAATTGAGCTCAACACCCCCCCCTTTTTTTTAAATATCTTATAATATAATCACATGCTTTAACACTAAAGCGGCCTTCAATTAATTCCTTGTTTTTCGACTCAGTTAGGATATCTTCAAAAACCGGATTGGAAAAAAACTAACCAAAAAACAAACTCGAAGGCCAAAACAAAAGTCTTCAAACATGTAATGCTCAGTCATGCAATTTAATTGCAGGCCTTTTGTGTAAACCATTCCCACAGTCTGTAAATAAGTGGCATTTCCCTTCAAATGCACTCGAATCATTTGCGCCCTGACGGTTTTAACGTGGTGCAGCCCGGGTGTCACGGTGGCGCTTCATCCTGAGGCTGGGAGTCCATCGTCAACAGAAACAGTGTTTCTGAGGTTCTGCTCTCTTTGAATCATTAGTTTCACAAATATTAGAATTTTATAGACTCATTCGAGATCGAGAACGATCAGATAAAAAAAAAAAAAAAAAAAAAAAAGGGGGGGGGGGGGGGGGGGGGGGGGGGGGCAGGAAAGTATCACCTAATATACGGACCGACTACTTAACGTGACCTTAATCTGGGCCCAGGCAGCGCCACGTAAAAAACCGACACTCCCAACTCGCGCTTCCACATCTCAAGGTGCATAAAAGAGAATATACACTTAAAAAGTACAAAGTTTTGCAATGCCACCTTCCATGTTTCAACTGTACATCATCAACTTAAAGGTACTACATGTTACATGTAGGATTCTCACAAAAAATATAATACTAGATCAGAGTACACTCGTGCCAGTAAACCACTGGGGTTTTTTTTTTTTGTTTTGTTTTGTTTTTTTTTGGGCAGGAAGAAGAGAAAGTAAGATTAGAAAACTGAAAGCATCCTGAGAGCGATGTGCTGCAAGGCACAGCTTGAACCCTTCCATTGACCCGCGGAGACAGGCTGCATGTGTGTGACATCCATCTCCCCTTCAGCAGTTTGTCCTCCCAATAAAAGCCACACAGGAAACTTCCACTCCAACATGCTTTCTCGCTTTTGCTTGAACTTTAAAATTGTTTTTTTTTCTTTTTTTCTATTGAATATTATTTTCACTAGTTATTGAAACCTAATACTCTACAAGATATCACAATATTTAATCCACTACCAGGCCGAGCATGTTGATGCCAGATTCTTATAGTCGTCTGGCCGACGTGACCAGGAATTCATTGGGCAAACATTTAACGGCGACGCTCGAACACGAGCTCCGGCTCTAATGGGAACATTTCTACCACTCGTCCTAAGGAAAGTCACGTCACGTCCTGGAGAAACGCATTCTCAAAAAGTTTCACCACATTTACATGCACGGGAGAAAAGGTCTGGTGAGAAGTCGGGTTTAAGGCATGAGATCGGATGAGTCGTTTGGATGCACTGCAATGTTGTTTGTTCCTCGAAAAGCGCAGCGAGCAGAGGTGCCACTCCGCTCTTTCCGCAGTTTGAATCACTTGCCATAGTTTGAGTGTGTCTAATAGGGTGAAAGGAAAGTTTGAGCGTGAATGGGGACTCTATGGGGACAATATGGCAGCGTGTTTACCGTGTTCAGTCCAACTAATCAACTAGTTCCTCTAGATGGAACCGCGCTGCCACAGTGACGGCACCTTCCCTGTCTTCGGTTTATGTCAAACACTTGATGACCAAAACGGATAAAAAAGGAAACTCGTCCCTGGGTCAGGAGTCGGGTTATTGACAAAAGCTGGTATTCATTAGCCCGCTGAAGTGTATGAAACTCAATTAACCTGCGCCCGGACACCAAACGGCTTCGCTGACTACTTCGAGGGAGTCCATTAGAGCTACGAAGCAAAGATACTTGGGAGTACTACCACTGGAAAAGGATTAGCACGACAGATCTGACGAATATAAATAGGATCGTTCTGGATGTAGTCTCCAGTAAAATCAGATAGGTAACTATACAACATATCAAAATCATCCCAATACTGGTATTACTTTGTACTATAATGCAAATGATCTTTTGGAAAAAAAGAATGGTAAAGTTATGTGTACTGACACTATATAAATTCGGTCTTTTTTGGCATCATTTAGCAGCTTATAAATGACTTTGAAATAATGGCTTTTGTGTGATTATATGTACATAAATATGTGCACGCGTATACAAGTCGTATCTCTTCTGGCTTGTGGTGTGCACTGTCAAATCCTACCAAAATAGTAGCTTTTGTTAAGCGAGGCTGAGAAAATATATCTCTTTAGACACTGAGATAGTGCTTTACATTTGAAAGTAGGAGGCTTCAATGACAAAAGACGTCCACTGAAAACCAATCTGACAATGACTAAAGCGTGAGGTCATTCAGATATAAGGCCTTAAAATGTCGTAGTTCATGCTGCGAGGTATGTACCTACCTCCCATCTTCCCGCTTCTAAAATAAATGCACGCACACACACACACACACACACACACACACACACACACACACACACACACACACACACACACACACACACACACACACACACACACACACACACACACACACACACACACACACACACACACACACAAAAAATAAAAATAAAAATAAATCACAAGTATATTTACAGCAGGGCCAGACCTAAGCAAGATTATTTATAGTTCCACTGCACCAGGAGCACTTCAGATGCCTTTCATAACACATTCACAGGGCCTGAACAAGAGCCTCGGGAAAAGCTACATGGCGTTGGAGTTCTCGTGTCGGCTCTCGTAAGAGACGCACGTCTTCCATGATTTGGACCAATTTGTCCTCGTGTGGACTGAGTTGCTATGTTACTGGTTCTAGATTGTTGATTATGTTAAACGACTGAAAAATAGATCAATGAGCACTATAATCTTGTGAACTAAATGAAAATAAAACTAAACTCGGGAGTCGGATACGTTTCACATCGTCACGGATACTTTTGAATTCATTAAGGGAATATTTGACTGATAACTTTGATCATAATGACATTAAGTGTCAATAAAAAAATAAATAGTAGAACTGGGGAAAGTATTTTCAATCGTTTTAAAACCTATTTCACATGTATATATTTACAGAACAATTCGCATCAATCAAAACAGCAGAATTATTCCTAAATAACCTAAAAGTCTTTCTACAGAACCGTCAGGTTAAAATGAACCGTCACGTTGATGATTGGCTGCTGCGTCGCTCCTGCTCAGGCACTGGCAATGTATTACAAGTCAGATTCTAATGGAGGCGTCACACCGGCTCCACCACACTCCAAATAAAACTTCAATGTTGATTACTTCTACATCAGCACAGTGATGTAAAATCTGATCATCAGATTTCCCAACACAAACATTTGTAAATTAATATCTCCTGAGGGCAGATGTTGCTCTGCAGCAACTTTGTTTTTTTTAACCGGGTGCCTTTCTTTGCGTTCAAAACCAATATTCCCGTACCCGCTCTTTTCTGGGGATTTAAACTCGAGCAACAGCTTAGTGGCCTGACCTCAGCTTTGTAACAATGACAGCAGCAAGTTGTTGTGGGTCTGTTAAATGAGGGTTCTTCTCCATCACCGAGTGGACTATGTAAGCAGGAAATATGTTACAAAGGTTTCTATAGGTTTGGTACTGGTGGTCTGGGATGACGTACCGCTCCTGGTGTTCAGCTGCGGACGGGGTCTCCCATGGCGAGCTCCAGATTTGTTCCATTTTGTCCGGCATACTGCGCACCATCACCCGCTCGCAACACGGCATCAGGCTGTTACTCAGTGGATACGAATGATAGCCGTAAGACTCGTTACCACAGGGCAGAGGGTCCCAGCTCGCGTGCTGCTCTCGGCACAGTGGCGGTCGCCTCTGTCTCATCGGGTTGCTGTCGTATAGCCTGGAGTCCGATATGCTGTCCATGCGAGTCATACCGAGGGACCGCGTGGGCTGGGAGGACAGAGGCGGGAGGACATTCTGAGCGAGGGGATAGTCTCCAGGACAGCTGGACCTGGCTCCCACCGCAATGTGCTGGATGTGTGGCGCCAGATGAGCTCCAGGCTGCTTGCGGGGGCCTTGCTTGGGCTCCTCCGGTCCGTAACTCTGTACCCTGGTGAGCGCCTCATGGCGAAACCCATGGGAGAACGCTTGCATCCTGGCCTGCGCAGGAGACTGCTGCTGCCCCTTCATGCTCTCCTCTAAGCTACTGTCCACCGAGCTGGGGTACAGCTCCCCGTAGGAGGAGAACGAGTCACTGTTTGAATGGCTGAGGCAGGATTCAGGGCAGTGGCTGGGATTTCTCTGATACACATGCTCGTGCTCCATGCTACAGAAACTGTCGACATTATGCATGCTGCTCATGCTCATAGTTGAAAAATCACTGTGCAGTGAATAATAGCCATGGTCGCTTACCGAGTCATACTTTGGGAACTGTTCGCTGTATGTCACAGAGGCGCCATGACTGTTAGTAACTAAAATAGGAGGGTACTGTACACTGGACATGTGCTCCAGGGAGCTGTGGGCAAACTGCAAAGAACCTGGCACTGGGCTGCTGGCTGATCGTGTGTTCAAGGCCCCAGCTGCGTGGCTCTTGGCAGGCTGCATGGTGGGCACGCTGAGAGCGGACACAAGGGAAGGCACTGAATTTGTCTCAGACTTCCGAACAACGGACAGGGCCTCCAGAGGTTCACAGGCCACTGAGCGAATGCTGGGGTCGGACTGACGTTTGGGTGCCACACGTTTGACCTCGGAGTTGCTGTCCCCCTTTACAGTTGCCGGACCAGTCCCGCATTTTACTAAAGCCCCCTCGCTCATCGTTTTCACCGCAGACAATTTGGCAAAGGCCCGTAGTTCGTCAGCCACGGACCTCAGTGGCTGGTTGACACGCTCCGGGTGATAGTACTTGCACTTATGTCCATATGTGCACTTTTTCCCTTGTTTAAAGAGAAAGTAGATCAAGTCAACAAAACAACACATTCAACCTATTATGACAGAAGTGCAACAGTTTTTTTGTTGTTTTTTTTCAGATATTGTTGTGCAAAAGGAACTCACCATAGGGGCATGGTTGTTTTTTGTGCTCTGGGACAACAGGCCGCCTACGAAGAAAGTTTTCTAAGCTTGGCCCGTGTCTTCCCAACGGATCATCAGGTGGCATAAACCTAGTAAAACAAATGAATGAATTGTTTAATGCAAATAGCTGGCACAAAGAGCCGCTTTCACAAGCTTAATCGTCACTGGTCTCACTAGTTCTCCAATGACCAGTAACAAAATTATTATATTATTAATGAGGGGAGAAGTAAACAATCCTAATTTACACAGTTATATTTGATTATTCTTTATTTGTCAAATCTTTGGCATCACAAAAGAACAAAAGTCTTCTAGATACTAGATGTCATCATATCTTGTGATGCCTGAAACCTATAAAATTATTTCACTGTTCAGCTGCCATGAAAATGCAGTGCGAGTTTCTTACTTGTCATTGACAAATGAATACATTAGGAGACGCTCCTCTATGAACTTCTTCCACTCTGGCTTTTCATTTTGCAAGTCCCTGTAGTTGTCATTTGACACAATAATTCCATCAGAATCATAAGCCAGCTTCACTATGAAGCGATCATCATAGCACACCACTCTCCGGCCTTGGACTCTTCGAGATGGGGTGAAAACCAGGATCTTCTCTTTCTCCAGTTTGCGTAATATTTCTTGATCTGAAGGACAAAAGACGACATTAACTTACGATGCTGATCAAAACTTTCATCAGGATCACATTTAAAACCAGAGAACCCCGGTGTTCTGAAGACATAAGCGATGTAAACACACAACACAAGCGTTAGTACCTGTGATGAGGGAATCAGGTCTCGACTGCTCTTTTCTCCAGGCTGGCACAAATACAGTGATGTCTTTGTGTCCTTTCTCCAGAAACCATTCAACTGCAAGCTGGATACCGCGGCAAGAGAATACCTCTTTGTTTCCGTGGCTGGAAAACACATATCAGAACAAGGTGAACTTAAATTTCAAGGAAGTGACAGCCACTTGAGCTAAATGCTTCGTAAGACGTGCCGAAACCTAAAAATTTCCAGGTGCATAAGTCTCTTACCTCATCGCCACATTAGAGCCGTCGATGACAATGGGTCTCAGGTTATCATAGCAATCCACAGATTCTTCTTCGACTGAGGCTTCTGGACTAACAGTCTCTTTCACACAGGGGGAGCGAGATATTGGCGTGGCTGTACTGCTGCAGGACTGACTTTCGGGCTCTGCTTTGTTGCCGAGTCGCACTAACTCGGCGAGGACGTCGTTGATAAGCGCCGTCGCCCCCAGCTTGTTGAGCACGGTCTCCACCTGCTCTCCTGAATAGCCCAACTTCAGAGCGAACTCCATCTTCGTCTGATACTCTCGCTCCCTGGCGGGCTTGGTCCCGTGTGCCGCGGCGGTCTCATCCTCGCGGAACTCCTGCGCGGTGCTACCCTGGGAGAAGCTGGGCCGGTCCAGGCACGGAGAGCGACAGAGCTGCCGGTGGGGTTTTGTGACAGCCAGGGGCTCCCTCTTCTTACAGCCACTATTCACCTGAACCCTCTGGTGCTGCAGTTCTTCCGATTCGCTCTCGGAGCTGCTTCCATCCTCGGACTCGTCAGTGGCATGCTGGGCCTCGCTTGAGTCAATGTTCTCATCCCTGCATGGGCGTTTTTCCATTTTGAGCTTCTGCACCATGGACCATGCTGTCATCACGTTTGTCTTGACACTTCAGATTTCCGCCCCATGCTTCCTCACCTCCACCACAAACAGGGAATCATACTCCGAGTTCAAACTTCAGCACTACAGGCTTTTTGTGTAGGGCCAAAGTGACGCGTCCTCGCTTCTGTGAGCAGGCTAAAATATAATTATGTGATCCTGTAAAAGATTTAAAAAAAAAACACAAGCATTAACCTTTCAGCAATATGTTGAAAATTTCACTTCTTATTTTAATATTATTGGCTTCAAAAGCAGCTGAAACTGTAATAAGACAGAAGAGTCTCAAACAATCATAGCAGCTATGATCAAGTACTTGTAATCAGACTTCAACTCTCTCTCACATCTAAACTCTGCACTTGTGGTAAACCAGTAAGTTCACCATTTCTGCAAAACACTGCTTTCTGGGGCGAGTGACCAAAACAATTCAGGGAAATAGAAACCGTCAGTCACACCACCTGGTGCATTTTTGTATTTGTGGTTCTCAAAATTGTAAAAACTGAATGAAGTCTAGTGATTTATTTGGTTTGCTTTCATTGGGACACTTGTTGGTTGCATGCAAGATGAGCTCACAATCTGTCAGCATGTGAATATAACAACACGTTCACAATCAGCGAGAAATGTGAGCACTATGAGGACCAATACAGATGTTAAAAGACAATGAAACCTCAAACACGTTCGCTTTCTTACTGGTTTTAAAGTGAAACAATCTTCCGGCACAAAATGTGCTCAAGTGCTGCAGAACAACCCTCGTCACAAAGAGCGCAAAAGCAACATCCGAGCCAGACACACACACACATACACATACATACACACACGCACGGGGTGAGTACACGAGTCTAACATAAGCTGAGACAAAGTGTGGGCTGAAGAGTGTATCCCTGCGCCTCCAGCCCTCTGACAGACAATCTGGATTGGACAGAAATCCATAGGGAAAGAAGCTGTTTTATGGTGAAGTCGTGCACGGCTTCAGGGGAGCCTGCGGGAGAAACAATGCAGCACTCTCAAAACGCTCCAAATGTCCACCGTGTGGACACAGATAATCTAAATAATGCTCATATCAGCTGCATTAATGAACAGACACGCTACACTTTGAGCCAGTCTTGCAGAGAGTAGGATACAGCCTGCTTGGAGAGGCACAGCCCATGATGTGCGTTGCCTAGCAACACAGCCTTGTCATCAGCTAACTCCTTTTTACCAGTCACGACTAACACAAACACAGCTCATCATCTCTCCTCATGCAGCCCGTAAATGCAGAACACTTACAGCCGCGCTACAACTCCACACCGAAACTCCTCAGGTAGCAGCTTTAGCTTTTGGTAAATACGTTTTTTTGTTGAAACATCTGTCATTACTGACCTTTGAGCATGAAAGAAGCCAATCTGGAATTTACTGTGCAAGGATATTTACATTGCAAGTGTT
Organism: Lipophrys pholis; assembly: GCF_963383615.2. NCBI lineage: Eukaryota > Metazoa > Chordata > Actinopteri > Blenniiformes > Blenniidae > Lipophrys > Lipophrys pholis. The sequence continues at coordinate 8,775,245 of NC_137634.1, read as the reverse complement.
GATCAGATCATTTGTTGACTTTTAGTATCAACTCATAACAACGCAGCGCCACTGGAAACACTGTTGAGGGTCGATGGGTATTTTAAGGTTCAGCTTGCGGCGGATCGACGACACGTTCGATGTCACTGTTCTGCGTAGGCTCACAGCATCAGCGATCCAAACTCGGAAGAGAACACCAACTATGATTTGTGTACTTCCCACAGTTGAAACGTGGAGGGATGTCCAGGCACGGCTGTGCTGCTTTCAAGATTACCGACGGCCACAGTACAAAGGCTCCCACAACCCGCTGCCATTTAAGACATTTTATGACCACATCAATGCACGTTTAAAAGGAGCACAGTTCTTTCAATCCTCTCCCTTCCACCTCCAGATTCACAGGCTTCGTCTCAGCAAGGCCTCTGGACCATCTCGGCACACGCACAGGCTCGTGTAGATCCGTTTCATAGCAACAAGTGAAGCAGGCCCGTGAAACCATCCCTCATATTGCTGCTGACCCTAAAGTAATATCCAGCATGGAGCAGGAATACACTGCAACATGGTCAGTTATTGTTACATCTATCACTCCAGTAGTTAGATTTCTTTAAATCAAACCAGAAATATCACAAAGAACCAAGTAGATAACAATTTCTAACTGTTGCTCTGGTTTGTGCAATATAAAAAATTTTGGGAGGTTTGTTATACCTCTTTATTTCACTGTTTTGCTTCCCAAGCACCAAGTGTGAAAACACAATCAGCACTAACAGTGTCGGTGCTCTACATAAAGACAGCTCTGACGTACTTCAGCACCACTTTGAGGAAACTCAAATCATTTGTAAGCGGAGGAGAGATCACAGGATGCTCTACAACAGTGGCTCAATACGCGAGTTCTGAACCACTGAGACACAAAACAAAATAAAAAAATGCATCAACATTTTTGGAAACAAATCAGGAAATTGCATCACGAAAAAGGCAAAGAAGAAGAAGCAAACATAATGATCGTATCTCTGTCTTGACATTGATCAGATGATGGCACTCTGCTCCCATCAGCTGACTCATTAGACCAGTGATACCACTGATACATCAACAGGAAGACCCAACACTGGCTAATGTTCATCTCGATATGTTTTAATATGTTTTTGGAGGATTTGTTCACTTTCATCTCACACAAAAAGACACTGACATCTTTCTCTTAAGTTTGACATGACCTTGTAACAGTGTGTAAGTGAACATTTTACCACTAAAATGCCACTTTAACTTTTTACCATATTGATGTTTGTTTTGTTTTTTTTGCCGATCACAACATGATCAAAATTATTTCCCCTAATACACTGACTTCAAATAAATTTTCAACAACTTTCTGTTGGCAGTCCATGATCATTCACATTAATTTAAGTATCACTCATGCAGGAAGTAAGATATCACTTTCACATCTTTACTCTTTTTTTGAGAATATCCCACAGACATGCAGATAATTCATAGATGCTCCTTTCCTTTTTTACTTCGACAAACAATGTAGTTTACAATTAAAACAAAACTATAACAGAAAATACAGCTGTATCTACTCTGTTAGATGAGACTTTCTCATTGTTTTGTGCCATTAGAACTGCATTACAATGTCACTACAGACTCTTAACCATCTAAATGTTTGAAGTGTTTCAACTGTCACAAAGTTTCCCAAATCATGTATGTTGATAGACTGAGAACACATATGAAAGTAGAAGGATTTTAAAGTTGTCCACGATTAAAAATACTCATTTGGCAGGAAGATACTGACATCAGGCAAAATGTGCACTTTGCTTTTATTATGTTTTGTCACATTGACAACCTGCAAACTATTCTAACCTTGAATTAAAACACTGATCGGCCTGAGATGTTATATTAACTTTCTTTGCCCTGTGATGTAGCATCTATTCACCCAACAAGACGACAAGTCAATACAATTTAAAAAAAACAAAACTGATGTATTTAGCTCCAGAATCATAAATTAAAGGGATGAAATGGAGGAAGACCGAACAACATGACAGCACAGGACATCTCGTACTTACAGTGCACTTTATCCACTGCCGTTATAAACATGTCCAGTGAGCACGACGTCTCCTTTAAGTGTGATTTTTTTTTTTTTAATGAAAGATGAACGTTGTGGCAGAATTAGGCCCCGAGCTGCGCTTAGCATCGGCTAGCAGGCTAGACTAACGTTACTCAGCCAGCATAACAGTCAACATTCCAGCTCCACTAACTAACCAACCGCCTTCTGTTCGCCTTTCTAATGCCTACAGGGCCGCTGGGTGATATTCACTACGAGCTCGGCATCAAGCACCGAGCCTGTCAGCCCGCCCCGGGCTCTTCCCGGTTAACGGTACTCGGGCTCGGAGAACTCTGAGGCTAACTCTGGATGCTAACGCTGTTAGCCTCCGCTGCTGAGCGTGCGCCAACATCTCACCCCCGGAATACTACATTAACTTGAGATAAAGTTATTAATGGTCTCAGACGTAGCCGAGATAGGAGTAGCGCCTCACGATCGTCCCCGTACTGTGCACGTACGTGGCTGCCATCAGTGAGTTGAAGCAGTGCTGCTCTCACCTTGTTGCTGTCATCCTCCTCCCTGGTGCTCTTCTCTTTGGCTGCCATTGGCGCTGTCGCAGTTTGCTCCGGGTTGCCAGATAACTGGCAGGAAAAAAGTAACCTCGCACACAAACTTCACATCTGCCTGTCTCTAACACGTTTCCCAAGTATTTCCTGTAGGTAGATAAATATTAATATATTGGCTCCTTACGTGGATTTTCTACAACCACGTATGCTTTGCTCAGGACAAACCATTTAGACTGTTTTGACTAAAAGGCTTGACATCTATGTCATACATCTTATCTATAAAGCTTTGAATGGTCTCGGGCCTAAATACCTCTTAGATTTACTGGTAGAATATGAAACATCCAGACCCCTGAGATCCTCAGGAAGAGGTTTACTAAGTGTATAAGAGTCAGGAGAAACAAAGTGAAGCAGCTTTTTACATTCCTCCCCCATGAAACAAAACTTCCTGCTGACAAGCACTTCTTTTATATCAGGCCTTAAAACACTCTTACTTGCTCAGGCTTTCCGATAAACAATAAATTTGACTTATTTCATACCTTTATCTTAATAAAGTTATTACATATTTATTATGCCTTTCTTAATCGCTCTGTTTGAATGTATGTCCTTTTTGTAAAACACTGTGAATTGTCTTGTGTCTGAACGGTGCTAAATACATTAATTTCCTAAAACAACAATTGTGTGCCCAAACTGTGATAGAGTTAGTTTTCAACTTTTTGCAGTCATTTCTAACTAAATCTGTTCTTGTCGCACCTAAAAACCTATGCATCCACCAGGAGAACATGCAAACAAACAAGAGAGTTTTGGTGCAGTAGCAAAACCAATTGTAAACATGTATAAACCCCTATAAAAATCATAATTTTGCATCTTCTTTGCTGCTTTATCCAATTTCAGATTGTGGGACTCTAGAGCCAAGGCAGGGTGCACACAAGTCATCAATCCATCACTTTTAAAGGAAACATTCATGTACGCATAGGGAGGATGTGCAAACTCAACCCTGCTAAGCTCTCCAGTACTAAGTACTACACTTTTATTACAAGAGTATTAGTAACTCTTGCAAATATGAGCCAGAAAGATGAAGTGCATTCTCCTCATTGGCTACAAAATGGATGTGAATCTTTAAACTCTTAGGACCTCTGTGTAAATTCATGTATTGTTTCACATTTTCTGAGCTTTTAAACCACACCTTGGCATGGTACTGTGTGTGTGTGTGTGTGTGTGTATATATATATATATCTCCTGTGGGCCACCCTTGGCTCTTTGGTTATGCAGATACCTGATATTTGTGTTGAAGGATTACACTTAGAATCACCACTACTGGACTAAACACTGGCACAAGAATGAAGGTGCTAAAGAGACAATAACTCGTGAAAATCCTGGAACAATCTGTTTTCTTTCAAGAAATGTATTTATATTAGCAACTGTTCCTTCCCCTCGTAAAACTATTGCCCTTCCCTGCTACAGATCCAACATCTATCTGGGTTTACATGGTGAAACTGATAAATGAAAACACACAAATGTGAAGTCTTGCCAAGTTTATTTTTTGTGTAAGGCAGTGTTTAATTTTGATAAAACAGCAAGATTTCTCAGAGGATTTCATGTAGCATGGATGTAACTCAAACTATTGTTTTTTCTTTTTTCTAAAGATCAAAAGTAAAAAAAATATAACTCAAAAACAGTATCGATGGGTTAAAACCATTCAGAATACATATTACAGTGTACAAAGAGCTGAAGAATATAAATACAAATTCATTTGACATTTGTTCAATATTAGGCTATAAAAAAAACCCAAAAAACTACATCATCTGACGGCTGAATTGAAGAAACATTGTATTCACAAGGACATGATATGAAGAGAAAACACCACTGCTTTGACATTTCATCCCAAAACCAAACAGAAGAAAAATCCCCAAATCAAGTTATTTGTTCAATGTACAAGTTGACAATTATTCCTGTTTTACTGAGACTTCACAACTGAGCAAGTTGTAAACAAATCTGACAGAAATCATTTAAAGAGGGTTGACGCTCGACAGGTCAAAAACAAACACAGCAAGTCTGAGACCATTTTGTATTACAAAGTTGTTGTTTTTTAATTTCACCTCATTTCATCCATTTCTTTGACATCATTCATGACAATTGTGCTGCATCAATTCTAAATGGAAACCATATATAGATGACATGGAAGCTGAAGTTAATAAACGTTTTGAATGGATGAATGAGGAGAACTAGCCGTTATAGTAACAGTCAAAACCGTTTCAAAAATAATTAATCAAAGGTGATATGCGCTTATAATGATAGTTTGAAATATTCTTGTGAAAAATTCTCCTCTCATGTATATTTATTTATTTATTTGAACCCAATCTGGCTTGAAATAAATCAAAACACTTCAAAAACACAACATTTTAGCCTCATGTCATATAAACGTGAACTTCACTGGAGATAAAAAAAAAAGCTGCAAAGCACAAACATAAGCCAGCATTTAAAGCATTGCAATTCATGTAAAGAGGCAATTGGCAAAGTAAGCAGAACTCAGTCAGCCCTGTGTGGCTGTACAATGGAAACCAGGCAGATGAATACCAACCGAACAAAGCACGGCATTACTGTCGAGACCCGACTACTAAGGCGACACGTGGGTATTAACATTCTACTAAAATTCACTAGCTTTATGAGATGAACATGTGAGCACCTCCAATGATAATGTAACAATCGCTCCCTTAAATACCCACAAAAGAACTAATATGTGTAGCTTGTGTGAAGTAGGCGATGGTAAATGTGCAAATGCAGAAATCCAAACTCCCAAACGCTGTATTTGACTCCACGTTTTAGCATAACTTCAGAATCACTTAACACAGAGTTAAAAAAAATAAAAATAAAAAATGCAAAAGCTTTCAAATGAATCAGATGTGCAAGAAAAATAAAAAAAACAGTAAAGCAAGAATGACTCTCTTTGTATGAACACACCTGCCTCCACTGTGTGATGGAGGCCGACTCAATTAAAGGTTGCCTCGGGAAGATTGTTGCAGGCCACATCCCTGTCAGGTCTGACTTCCTCTTTGAACGCACACGAGTTCAGAGGACTTCCAGTATTGGACAGAGCTTCCCGACTACACCCTGGTCTGCCAGGGTGATTGTAAGACGGCGGATTCGCAGCAGCTTTACAAAAAATGTTAGCGTCGATGTCGTCTGATATGCCCTCTATCGCTCCGGGATAAATGAAGGTGCTGTGAGGTGAAGAAGAAGAATCTGACTGCGAGGGAGAGCGACACTGTCTGTTGTTCAGCTCTGTGTTCTCCCGGTCCGACACGTTAGAGCCACGACGTTGAGAATTACCGCTCGGGAAGTCGGCGTGCGCGGCGCTCGGAAACATGTTGCGTTTTACTTGCGTCTGAGCGAGACTTTGCACCTTTCCGGTAATGTCTTCATCGGTCATCGGGAGGCCTAAAGCCATCTCTGACCTTGTTTGCCACGATAAGGCCGAAACGCTGTTGCCGTCTTTGACCTCTGATGCCGACACCACTACATTCTTTCTATAATATGGCGAGGAATCTCTCTCAGAGTCTTTTTCATTCTGAGGACAAGAAACGATAGCCGCTCTGTTCTCTTTGTACGTGTCGGGCATCTTCAACTCGAGGCTTTCTGTGTCCAGAGACCTCGTTCTTCTATCTAGAGACAATGGATTGGGCATGGACTGACCGACTCTTGTAAGGCCATGGTGCCGTGGGAGACTCGCAACCGCCCATGTGTTACTGATCAGATTCTGTTCATACAGATCTAACATTTGATAGTCGCACTCAGCAAATGCATCCTTCTGAAGGTAGCTCTCCTCAAACTCCTGATAGGGCGACGTGATGTCCTCCTCTAGTTCCATGTGAAGCTGCTCATCGTATTCACCCTCGTTATGCAGATCCACCACATCAAACGTAACTATAGCAGGTAAGGCCTCCATGTTCGGAGTGATGGCAGACTTTGTCTCCAAGTCGTCGTCGTCGTCGTGCAAGTTGCTCATCATCTCGGTGTGCTTGGTGTAGTCCACAAGCGCTTGCGAGAAACACACCGTGTGCCCATCGTCCAAGTCGTTATTACAATCTTCAGGTTGAGTGTTAATGTTTCTGTACGGTAAAGCCACTGGCTTGTTTTCCTCAAGGTGCTCCTCTTTGGGTTCACAAAATGTTTCGAAGTCCGGGTCGGATGTGCTGCCGAATGATAAGCTGCTGTGCCGTTTCTCACAGTCGGCATTAAGGGGGTTTGTCCTTTTTTCAGCATGACCAAGCTTATTTCCTTTTTCTTCAAATATATCCACTTTCATATCTTTCATGTTGCCTGATGCTTGATGTTTCGGATTCAAATTGGAGTTTTTATTCATACCGACTCCCTGCTGAGCTTCCTCTGGGGAGTTACTGCATGCGTTTGGCATTTCTAGGAAATCGTCAACTTCATACAAGTCGGCACTTATTTGTAACCTGTTCATTTCTGGAACAAAGATAGACTCTGTCACATCCACCACCTCGCCTAAATAGTTACACTGGTTTGAAGGAGGGAGTTTGGCTTTGTTTTCATAGTGTGGGCTGATGAGACTCTCGTCAGGTGCAAAAAGTTCATAAAGGGCGTCCCCGCTGTAGCTGTCCCTGGGTAGTCTGCTCGCACCCAGTCGCTCGGTTTTTTCCTGTCCCTCCTCTGGCCCGGGGGTCGTCGAATCGTAGTAGCCCTCGTCACTGTTTGGAACCGACTCTTGATGCTCGCTTTGAGGAGTTAAGACATCAGCAATGGAGGAAGTGTCCATAGCGCTGCCCTGCTGTGCACTGCTGCTGTTCAGTAAGTCCATGTTGTGAGAACTGGTCAGCTCGGCCGTCATTTCTGTGTTGTCTTGATTGCAAGTGCAGCACATTTCTTCCGATGCGTTATTTTCCCAAAAGTCCTGAAGACAAGTTTCATCCAAGTCTTCAGGCGAGGCCATCTCTTCACCACCGCCCTGATAAGTCAGATAACAAGAGGCCCGCTTTCCTCCATTTCTGCTCCTTTCTCCCGACACCGTGCTCTCCGTGATGCTGTCGTCTTCTTGATCTGCGATGATATCGCCACAACCGGTGAGGGAATCAAAGCTCTTTAATGATGCGACGTCTCCGAAAATCACGTTGAGCTGATCCGAAGAGCCAGCAGGCGTTCCAGACTTCAAGACGGGCTCAGACATCGCCTGAAGGTTCAGACAAGGCTCGCTGTGTACTCTAAAATTCTCCTTAAACTCAGGGGAAGCCACAGCCACCAAATTAATCTCCTCCAGTTGAAGGTCACCTTCTTGATCGTCAAGCACAGACTTTGGACTTTCTTTCTCCGCACGCCTTTCTAATCCCATAGCATCGGCATCACTACATTCGGGGCCAATGGAAATATCACATATAACATCTGCAAAATCAGGCACATCCGGTTCAGATCCCAGGCACTCTGTGACATACTGCTTGGTGTTGTCCTGGACAACAGGCACCTCTTTCTTGCAGGGGGGAGAGGACATCGCAATCATTTCCGGTTTATCCAATCCAGCATTTCTATGGTTTCTGTGATGCTTAAAACTCTGAAAAAGACTCATGAAACCTCGTCTCTGCCGACCCAGAGTCAGTGATTTCTGGTCAGCGGAGGGGTGACTACATTCATTGGGACAGCCACTGTGGAGCTCTCCAGCAGCGTCCTTCTGGTTGTGGTACTCAAAGTCTCCAGCTAAAGAATAGCCGCCTCTCAGATTGTCATCATGACTAACTTTGCTCAGCCCATCGTGTGTTCGACTTTTGATGATGCCTCTCTTGGCCGACCACTTGCTCTGATTCTTACTCCTCCCACTGAAGAAACTTGGTAAAATACAGATGCTTTTACGAACACCAAAAAATGTCAGAGCAGTCCTCCTGAATTTTCCAGATTTCTGAGATTTCACCGCTGCGTTCATCGCGTCAGGATGAAGCTCCTCCACGATGTCGTCAGGGCCACACCGGTGTTTGGTGACTGAAGGAGAATCATTGTTTTCACTCGGTAGTTCATCTACCTTGCGAAAAGCCATTGCTACCACATTTAGCAGTGCTTGAGTCAGACAGAAGGCATAACAGCTGAGGTTTGAAATCAGCTCGTAGGGTGGACTGCAGTAAACGTCTCCTCCATCTGACAAGAGCCCTGTGTTGAGAAAGTAGAAGCCAAAGTTTAAAATCTTTGTAATACACTGATAAAACATAATGTCTTAAACTGAGTGTTTCTAGTGTCAAAACTAATGAGTCACAATCATCATCTTATTTGCTGATGTAGTTGTGTTCAGTGTTTTTTTTTTGTTTTCCCGACGTAAACTTGGATTGGCTCTCGAATCTGTATCTCTACGTTGGTAAGAAGATCAATCTAAATGGAGCAATTCTGGATTTGATGCTTTAATTTCTACCATTTTGTATGGCATGTGACTTTTTACCCTTGTGTTTTCAAGCATTTTAGGGTAATAATATTTAAACTTAGTACTGATTAAGTGTATTAGATGCAATGGCTTCTTGCCTTGGCTCATATTACCAGTACAACAGCAGTAAAAATCTAAATTAAATTGAAAATTCTTCAAATCAGTTCATTAAAAGGTTACAGACTTTGAATTTTATGTACAAATGAATGTGAACAATTTATGTTTTCATGCATATTGCAGATTCAAACTTAATCTTTTAGATTTGTTGACATGTCTGAATAATAATCTGCACAACAATGATATTTGATAAAGCCAAAAAATTATCTAAAATGAAGCATGTCACTTATAATATTTGGATGCATGCATTGAAATTTGATGATTGCTAGTTGAGGAACCAGAAATCTTTCTTCCCGTGTGGTAGGTATTGAGATAATCTTTTTATATGGCAAATTGTAAATTTGCCACCCTCACATGGATGATTCCATCGAACAAGAAGCTACTGTTGTGCACTTTTGATTCTGCATTACGATTTATCATATAAAAAAAAGCTAAAACTCACACCACAAATAAAATACATAACCCTGGGGGAAAAAAAGGGGGGGGGGGGGTTGGGATTATTTCAAGTTCACTATTATACTGTTACTGCAATCTTATAATGCTCTTCATATTGCATGCAGTTATTTATACATATGATAGACTGGTTGTTATTGGAATAAAGCTTTAAACTCGTACATTTATCTCACTTGATGGATAAAAACAGAGGATTATTCACTAGGATTAACATTAGAAAAGGTTGCAACTGTGTGGTCCCTTTGCATTAGTAAAAGGATCATTGAAATGTTTCAGAGCCACGGCAAAACGTATATATAATAAAAACGAAAATACTTCCATGCAAAACGGAAACTTTAGCAGAGCAACACGACAGAGCAAACAGATCCACGAAGTAAACAAACCTACCGACAATAGAGCCCGATTCTGCTGGTTATCTCGACGTTAGCGCTCAATGCATGGCTCCTGGTGGCTCCAGCTCGGCTTTAACTCCGGGCTGGCAGCAGCTGGCTTGTGCTGGATCCGGGCCCCGGAGCAGGTTTACTCACACACGGTTTCATCTGCCCCCGTTAGCTGGCTGATGATAACGAGGGTCCGAGTGTGAAGAGACTCTGACAGCGGCTAGCGGCGCTACTCGTTAAAGCGAGCCGCAGCTAAAATGCATCACAGCAGCACACCGAGCAGCCAACCCGGAAGGTTACCGAGTCCGGTTCAACCCAACATGACGATCCACACAGAAAAGAGACATTTAAAAGCCGGATGATGACTTCCTCTCTCTCCACTCCTCAGGTAATTTTCCTTCTCTGGCTCCTCGGCGCATGTTAGTGACGTAACACGCGAGGCAGGCTGCGTCACAAGTAAAACATAAATTTTAATATTTTTTTTATTTTGTTCCCTCTGTGTGCAATTTTCTCGCTCTCATTTTATATATATATATATAAATATTTATATATATATATATATATACACACACATATATATATATATATATATATATATATATATATATATATATATATATATATATATATATATATATATATATATATATATATATATATATACACTGAACCCCAATTCGCACGCAGTGGAGATTGAGGAACTTGCATGTTGAGGACTTTGAGTGAATGTGCATAAATGGGTGAATATGACCAAAATTCTAAAGGGCTTTGAGGCAACTAAAGTAATGTAAACACGCTACATACAGTACATGTTTTTCTTTAAAAAGTGTTGACGATATGCCAAACATTATAAAGTAATGATTGATATTGGTTTTAATGAGGTTAAAATGACCTTACCCCCCTCGACCTATGAAACCAATCAGTAAGAATGACAACAGGAGCTGCTTGTGGCCTGCTGGGATCCAGACACCCATATCTGATCTAACGTATGCTATCCGGCTTATTTATGAAACACAGTCAACCATGAGGGAGTATTAATTAAAAACGTTTTTATTAGAACCTTCATTTGTATGGTACACACATTTACAGCATCCTTTGTACAATGGAATAATGCGATGGCCTTTTCAAAATTCAGGAAAAATGCTACAGAAAAACCACAGTGAACAGTGTATGATCAAGGCAGTATTTACAGTTGAGCTCCTCAGAGATTTAACTTAGTATTACCAGTGCAATTTTGTGTTTCCTCAATGCAACAAGCATAAAATTACCTCAATATTCTTGCAAGTTCATTTCAGTCCTGCTTCAGAAAGTGCTTCTTTTGGTCCTCTTCATATGGGTCCTCTGTGCAGCTTTTTATTGTTGGTCTTCTCACAACCAGGTTCTCCTGACATTATCTTTTAAAAATCAAGTGCTTTACATTCATGTTTTTGACTGCCGGACGTCTGTCCACTCCATCCTGGTGCTTTGAAGTGCCTGAGTCTTCTTCTCATCCACCTTAACATAATCCACTTTGTGCTCATCGGACAGAAAAGGCTTCTGCTGGACGTAAAGAGAGAATAATCAGGGATGTTTTATGAAAAAAAGTCTCCAAAATCATGGTAGTCTGCACACAGCTATGCTGGACTTTAACTATTGATGTTCTTCGATGCATTTTGAAAGGAGTCAGTTTTTACATTGTATATTTCACATTGGGAAAGGTAAAGGCACGGTTCTTCCGTATAATTAACCTTATAATAATTATACTGGTTGTCCAACTAATTGTATAACAGGACGATAATCGTGTTTTCATACTATACCTTCTGCACAGGTGAGGGGGAGGCAGAATTGAAATCCAGTGACAAATAGTCAAGGTTTGAGCTCTTCATCCAGGGCTGCACGACTCCATCTAAGGTGAGACCAAGCTGTTGCCTTGATTCCTGCAAATGAAAAATTATTGGGTAAACGGCACTGTTTGCATTTGAACTGGGCTTGAATTAATTACAATTCTAAAGACACAACCGTAAAACATGTACGTTTGAGCTCAAAGTCCAATTCAGTGGTATCACATTAGATTTCTATTGAGCACAGAAGATTTGGCATCTGCTTGTTTTCACGCTCTTTTAGTACAAACAGGAAATTGTACCTGCAAACACAATACATGGCTAATAGATTTTTTGCAAAGGTTTGTCCTGGGAAATAAAGAAGATCTGCACAATTTCTAGAGAAACAACATATTACACTGCCACTACTGTTCAATTACTCATTAATCTTTTTGAGAAATCTGAGCACTACTCTCCTCCCACAAATTGTCCAATTTAAGACTATTACAACTGAAAGTTGAAGACAGTGGTGGCCCACAGGGACCTTGTGAGGAGTTGTAAAAAGTAGTGGACAATAAATAAAATACGATATGAAACTGCAATTATTCAGGAAGTTTCTATCTAGTATCCCTTCGTATTACTAAATATCCTTAAGCCCTACCCCAAAGAGCTGATGATCCTGATCTATGTACTGTAGGTCTGAATGAACAGTGTGTGTATTGTTTGAAAATAGTTTTTCTGCAGTGAAGTATTACCATTGCAGAGCCGTTTGTGGCGTCGTCTCTTGAACTGTCCCCATTCTCAAGTTTTCTCTCCAGAGGTGAACGGTTCATTGAAAAGCTGCCAGTTCACAAAAAAGAAAAAGAAAAGAAGTTGCAGTCAGACTAACAAATATCTTCTTTGAATTTCTGTAAATAGGAATAAATAAATTCCAATATGTGGTGATTATATCTGTATTGTAGGTTTTTCCTGGTAAATCTCTCCCTTTTTTACAGACGTTTTCACAGTAAGCATTAGGACTGTACATTTGCCTAATTTTTTACCGCAGGTCGCCTTCCTGCACTCAAATTTACTTCCCTGATTTCTGTATACACGATTTCCCAGAAAAGGGGAAGTCATGTATCAGTCCCACATGCAGGCGACAGTCCACGTATGCAAATACAAATACTGACCTGATGGCCATTAAAAGGAAATCTGAGGTGTAAAAAATGTACTAGTTGAGGACGTTTTGCTTCTTCTCACCATGATTCCGTCAATGCTCTGCTCAAAGGAAGATGAGTGGGGCACTCTGTGATGGTAGAAAGGCCCCGGAGGTCAAGAGGTGGAGGCCGAGCTGTGAAACAGAGAAAAGGACACATTTACTAAACTGTAATTCTTACTTTTTGGGCAGAGAGACCAAATCAGTGATCAGATCCTCCCACAGTTAAAGAAAAAGATCAAAAGAAATCAGAAGTCAGCTCCAAACTACGTCAAACCTTGACTGTGGGCCTATAATTCCTGTGGCGTGACTCTCACCTCTCCTCAAGCATGGCTTAAGGTGCCGGTGAATCGGCGGTGGTTCGACATCTCCAGGTTGACACATCAGCGGGCCGAGAGATGAGGCGGACTCCACGGAGGACTTCGTACCGTGGAAGCTGAATTTCCCAGGGTTCATGGGGATGTAACCATCACATTCAACAGTTGTAACAGCGGGTGAAGGGGAAGCCATGGGGACGTATGAGTCATCCCGGTAGCTTTGAACTTGCGTGGTATTTAAACAGGGCTGCCAAACAGCAAAGGATAATGAGATCAGACAAGTGCACCTCTTTGTGGAGCAGTTGGAACGTGAGCTAAAGCTGCCGCTGTGTTAAGACTTGTTGTTTGCTTGTGAAGCGTCTCGCATGTTATTTTGAGCTCAGGTTTTTATTCAGGCTCTGTACAGTGATGGGGTGGTGAGCATTCTCGCCTCAAAGAGAAGGTCCCCAGTTCAGTTCTGTGTGGACTTTGCATAAAGTCCCTGTGTGTTCATTTCGTTCAGGCCCACTATTACCCTTCCATAATAAAAAACAAATATGTTCTGGGTGAATTAGCGCTGTAAAACTATGTGTTATAGCTCCGTGATGGACTGGCGGCTCCTCCAGGATGTCGCCCTCTCAATTCCCTGAACTTCAAACCCCGGTGGGATAGAGCTGTCTCCATCACTGCCCTCTGGGACTCTCCTCCCAAGGCAACAAGACTCCCTCAACACTTAACTTCTTAAAAATCCATTAAAAAAAACTAAAACTCTCATACTTGGAAGGGCTTTTAATGTATAATCCAGCATGTATCTGTGTGTGTGCTTTTATACTTCTAAAGTGTAGAGCATTTGAATATTATCATTGTTGTTATTGTTATTATTATTATTGTTAGTAGTAGTATTTATTTGCCTGCATTATCTGCATTGGTGAGTGGGGATTGTTTGCAGCCTCATATGACAGAGATCCTTTCAAAGTAAAATATACCACCACTTGAGGGCGCCACAGTTGTAGCTTTCAAATTAATGTCTTAACATTCATCTAGGCACTTCTAAACAGCTTCTCATTAAACTTTTTGCAAGGCAAAAACTAATCAGTATTTTTTGGTGTCTTACCAGATTAACACTTTGCCTCCTGTTCCTTGCCAATCTGCTAGTGGCATCCCCTAAAGAAAGATTAGACCATGAAAGAATAAATATTAGTTTGGTTATATGCAGCCTTTGTCATTATATGTCGAGGTGTATTCATCTTGTGGTTGAGGCTTTGTCAGCCTCTGCTCTGTGCGTGCCGAGACGATGCTTTGACATTGAGGATTTACCTATCCTGCAATGATCCAGGCTCGACAGAGAAGTCCTCCGCGGGAACAGTGCGGCGTTGCCGGCGAAATGTCTCGCGGACAGCGCCCTGGGTGTGTGAGCGCCTTCATCGCTCAGCGGCTCCGACAGGTGATTTGGCTTGGGTGGCAGTGGAGGAGGAGTCTGTCCGTCGCCCGTCACCTCGAACGACGCGGAAGAATACAGTTGATCGAACTGGAAGACACTTGTGGCGCAGTGACGTAGGGGAGAGGAGGAGGATGACGGCAAAGCCATGGAGATGCACGGAGCGCTGAAGGGAGGGTGGGCCAACCTCCCGTGGGGGAACTGCGAGGGACTGACGCTAACATGGGAGACGGAGGACGAGCAGGAATCGACACAGATGTCCTTGACTGCGTCGTCTGACGACCTGTGCTCCAGAGAGATCTCCGAGTTCGAAAAGCTGTCGTGTCTACAGAGAGGCGGGGGAAATGAAAACATCGCAACGTGTTAAACTGCAGTTACTTCAACGTTTGCCCCCGCGGGTTTTACGGGCCGTACATACCGAATGGTGCTCACACTCCCCGTCTCACACTGTGAGAGGAAGAGGTAGTCCAGTGGATGGCTTGAGTCGGGTTGACTTGCTACGGACGCTCGGTCGGAGCTGTCGGGTGACAGCTGCAGGGAGATGGGAGTGTGGGGGAAGCCATCCTCTGAGCTCTCTGCTGAGAACAAGCAGAGAGAAACAGAGGGAGGAGATATATATATATATATATATATATATATTCTTTTTTTTAAATGCTTTCAAACACTGAAACAGAAAGAGAGTTTTGTTTTGGCTACTCCCACCCGTGGCCGCCAGAGTCAGTCTTGTGATCCACACGTTTGATTTAACTTTTACTCATGAACACAACCAGGTAGGGACTCGGCGGCGGCGAGCGCCTGTGGCGCGGCAAAATACGTCGAAACCATACCTGCAGCGACAATCACAGATGTGTGTGAGCACGTTGCTTCCTCCCGACCTGCGCTCACTTTGCATAGACTGTAAGCAGATCAGGTGTGATATGAAAAGAGGACACATGCGAGCCATGTTCCCTCTTTTGTTTAGACATTCTCCCTCCCTCCTCCTGTCAGCTTGGCGCTCGCTCAGAAATTCGTCTCATTCCATTTGACTCAAGGCCGTCTTGTCAAGGCCAACCTCGCCGAGTTGTGAGTTCAGCCGGAAAGAAAAAAAAATAAAAAATCCTGGAGTTTTTGTGAGTTCTCACGAAACAATTTCTACTCCAAACAGATATCTGCGTTTTCATGTGGGCACAGAGAAAAAAAAAAAACCTTTATATTCCTTTTTAAACCTTTGAATCGGCTGCTTTTTCTACATCGTCCCAACAACAAAGTGTGTGAAAATAGCCGCGACAAACGTCGATCGACTGAGTTGAATATGAATCGACGTTATTACAGACAGCTGGCGTGTGTTTCTGAGTGTGTTTGAGATTTGCAGAAACCCGTTTGGGCAGCCTATCAGTGACTCGCGAGCCGTTGCTCTATCTCGCCGCTGCAGACGACGCCGTCCTAACAGTCAAGTCTCCACAAAACATCTCCACCGCCGCTTCGGCGAAAGCAACCGTGAAACAAAAGTCGGAGCGGCACCGAGTCAACAGTAATCTGCTGAGCGCCGGAAAGGACCTGCGAGCAGCGGTGGGAAGAAAATACCACAGGAGTGTAAAAGCTGCTGCTTTTGGCAGCGACGTGCTGGGAACTGATTGCCGCGATGAAAATGTTGGGCAAGCTTGTTAAGTTTTTTTAGTGCATGAAAAGAGTTGTCGAGCTGCTGTCTCTCTTTGAACAAGCTTTACCTTCATCCAGCTTCAAAAATATCAGACTGATTACCTCAATTCGACCACAAATGAGTGACATTTGACTTCATGCTACCTGATTTAAATAATAATGAAATTAAAGCAAAAGGCAAAACCACGACCGGTCACCAAATGAACTTTGTAATCAAGTGAAACAGTTTCAGTTACTGGCACAACATTCTGTGTGACTATAGAAACTATTATATTATAATATTATAATAACGATATGTTGTTATTTCTGTGCTGATCCGGATGTGAAGTTACCTCCATGTCTCTCTGTTGAGCTGCGACAACGTCACAGTGCTTGAAGTTGGAAACGGCTCACATGCACAGACAGCACTGTAAGGTCACATCTAGTCGTCCCACAAATAGAAAAACAAACCATCCCCCCCCCCAATATACTGAAATGTGTCCGTCTTTATCTCCATTCCAGTCGCTTGAAGTCGTCAAAACATCCGAATATGTTTAATGTTTGCATTCTTACTTTGTTTGTGTCGGTGGCGTTGCATCTTGGGAAAGAGGACAAGAGGACCAAGCATAGTTTGTGTGTAATGGCCATTAACCGCAGGTTGATTATGTGGCTTTGCAGAGAGACGCGTCAAACCACAACTCTGCCTCTTTTCAAACTGTTGCATGCGACAAAATGTTTCTTCATTATTCGCCCCAACAAGGGGTTTGCAAGACGGGAAAAACATTTTATAAAAAATTGACAACTACTCTGATAGACTGGTGAAATCTGTAATCCACTTCTTCCTTGAAACATTCATTTTCTCTCTAAGACAAAGACAAATCTAACGTTTTGAGATCACGGGTGTTTCTCAGTTTTAGTTGCATCTGTTTTCAATATGACTGCAACTCTTTGTACGTCACTTTTCTCCAGTTGAGTTTTGTCGTATTTCCAGTTAACGTAATAACAAACTCAGATATCGTCTCGCTCAACCACATACAAGATCTGCAGATCCTTGTTATCTAGTGTGGTTAGGTAGAGGCTATGATGGTCGTATATTTTGAGGGGTTTGTTTTTCCCCCGATCGAATGTTTTTCAAGAACTTTTGTTCACTTAAGTGTTTTCAAACTCGCTCTTGCTCAGCCTGTTGATGAACACAACCCTTTCAGTACATTTCCAGGACCTCCGGTCGTCCTCTGCTGCGCCCAATAGCTGAAATCAGTTTCGGGCCTCGGAGGCCGCGGCACGTAAAGCGAGAGCAGGCAGGTGTTTGGGTGACCTGCATCTCTACATCCTGTGCTTTTAGCGTGCCGTCACTTTGTATGATGGCCCTTAACCCCAACTTTGACTTTCACATTCCTCTTTTTTCATTTCTAGGTCACGGCGTGAAACGTCTTGCAACTCTTTTCTACGAAAACCGCGATCTAACCCGGTGTTCTTCTTTTTCCTTGAAATCATTTTTTTATATATTCCTGTTCAAGCTGCCGCTGAGAAAAACACCCGTTAGTTCTGACCTCATAGAGTTTGTTTTCACCACATCCTGTGTCGGGACAAGCAGCCACACTTTCTTTTGGACCAGCTGAGCGAAACATAAGTATGTGTATGTAATTACCGGCGTCTTCCAGGGTCCCGAACTGGCAGATCTGACTGATGCTGCTGATCCAGCTGTTCATCTCCTCCTCCGTTTTGGCCACCAGGTAAAAGACGCGCGACGAGGTCCTCACCACGAAGAGGTGCTTCCCGTGGAAGTCGCGCTTTATTCGGAGCTGCCCGTCCAACATTTCCACCTCACACTCCTTCAGGTCGATGGTGCGGATTGGTTTTTTGGAGTTCTTGCTTTGGTAGTATTCCAGCACGTCGGGGTTGCCGCTCATGCGGCCTCTTCGGAGGACAAACCAGCGTTTCCTCCACGCCTGCAGCAGAGAAGAGCAGGCGTTTAAGGCATTACAGCTCGACATCCATATTTCTCTCCAGTCTCCTTCGTACAGCCGGTGGATCCCAGGGCAGACACAGTGAGATCATCTATCTCAAATGGGAACATGTAAACTCTGCATAGGAACAATTCCCCAGCCGTGGACTGCTCACCTACACTCCAGCTCAGGTTATAATAATATTTAAAGTAAAGACACGTCACAGTGCAAAACCCACCACACATGATGACTCAGATTCAATCCCACAACCTTCTCGCCATGCGAATCGAGAGCACAAACCACCACATCATGCAGCCCCACTATACTTTAACATCATATTTAATGACAGTGTTTTGTGTTTTATAACCGAGCGTGCAACACCCCCCCCCCCCCCCCCCCTCCGGTTATTAGTCATGATGACCATCAAGTCATGAGAGTCTGTTCACGTCTCCTCCTCGCAACCGCTCACTTTGCAACTTTACTTTATACACCGTTGGTGTTTTTTTTTTTTTTTGACGTTGTTATGGTCAGTAAGCGGAACCTCGACTCCAATTTCCCAGAAGTGCAGAGAAGAGGAAGTTCACTGTATTTAACCGAAAAAGTCGAACGCAGCGAAAGAGGTATTATCTCTTTATCGAAAACTTCATACCGAAACCCTACAAGGCTGGCACTTATAGCTCCGACGTCGACTCAGTAGAGGTCACACCTGAGCAGAGACGTCGGCGATGTAGAGCGTCGTCTTGCTGGAGAGGGTGTCGGCGCCGTGAATAAAAATAAACCTGATTAAAGTAGACGAATGTGCAGAACAGAGGTGGGGGTGTGTTGTTATCGTTTCACACTTGGGGTTTTTGTGGCTCGGCGGGTATTGGTGGGGTTGCAGCGTCTACCGAGGTTCTCGTGCGTGAGGACTGTTCATTTTCCCTCCGAGCGCGTGGGTGACGATCGCCTCCTGCACAAGTCGGGGGATGATTTGTGTGTGTTCAAACCAGGAAGCCGTGAAAAACACGCCACGCTCGCTGCCAGTGGCACTGCCAAGTTTGAGAGGAAACCGTAACTGGCCAGATGGCAAGTCGACCCTATAGATGCTCCGAATATGAAAAATCCATACATCTTCTTATATATTTAAAGTAGAACAGTTTGTGTTATATTTGTTTGGGAAAGAAAACCCTCCAATATAAATAAATAGAGAGCAGAGTTTCATCAGATTATGAATTTTTTTTTATAAAAAAAAAGAAAAAAGAAACTTATGTTACTGTCGAGCTTTTAGCAACATCTCAAAGTCTTTTTGCATGAAATGTAGTTTCCTTATCTGCCATCATGTGACCTCGGTATGAAACTCAGGTCACATGACAGGTGGTCAGCGGCAGCAACAACTAAACAGAATCCAGAGAAAACAAACCAAAAGCCAACTTGTTTTGTTATTTTTGGGTTTTTTTTTTTACACTCACAACATTTCACTGCCCCATAAATCAGGACCTAGAAACCCAAGCAGCTAAATGGAATGCAGCCATTTCTAACCTGTTTTATTAATGGGCCTGGCTGGGGATCGGTCACACTGGATCTGAAATCAAATTGTGTGGTTTATATTTACGGCACTATAGTGTCCCAGTGAGCCTGGACCGAGAAACTGAAGTGGTGAAAAGGAATTCGGCTATTTTTAACGGTTGTTATTTATATGCTTATATGATCCAGGTCCAATTTGTTCTTACACCATTTTATACTCCCACCGAAGAAAACAAGGAAAATCCAGATTTGTAATATTATTTATTAAACTACTATTAATCCCACGGTGGCAGGTCACAAAATCTACTGTCACGATACAAGGAGGTTATTTATGCAAGTGTTAAAACTCGGCACGAAAATACTTTTAGACGAGGCGTCATGTCGTTTTACATTATTTTACTCTATATTGCCTAATTTCTGAACCCATGTGCTCTCATTTTTGTTTTCAGCTAATTTTTTTTAATAGATATTAAATTAAAACAAATATTTAAAAAGTAACTGTATGGTTAATACTTAATAACATATTTCATTCTTTTATATTTTCAAAAGTCATTATAATTCTATTATGTAATTAAATTTTCATATTTCCAAAAGTTATTGTATTCTTTCGAAAATATTAGATATTTAATTAATTCGGATATTAAGAGCCTTTATACTTTATTAAGTTGTTTTCTTATGTTTTAAAAGTAATTATTTTTGCATATTTCTATATGTTTTAAGAACTAATGATGGCTTCAATATGTTATTATTTGTAATGTTTTGTATTTTCGATATTTTATTACATTACATATATTTTTAACAAATAATTTGTTGGCTTTGTTTGGCAGTTTTGTCGGCAGATGTGCCCTGCCATGTACCAAAGATGCTGGATAATAATATAATCTAAAACAGTACAATATACATATGTGCTGGACGTGTGTATTTTCCTTTTCCTATAGATATCAGCAATATAAAGCATAAATAGAAACACAACAGGAACTGAGGTTCTGTTTCCTGCATCATATCAATTATTAAACAAATAATGTTTCTCCTCGTGCGCACGTCACTAAACAGAATAGTATTCGCTGATGAGTGGGGGTCTCCCTCGCTGCTCGCTGCGGTGGACAATGCACAGCTCACAACCGTTAAATCCACATTTATTATGGCAGAAAGTGGAAATCAGATATGGACAGAAGTGGTTTCACACCAGGAAGGCTTTTGTTCCTGAGCAACAAAACAAACGGCATTATTACAATTGCCATACCAACACATGTCGGCGGTAGATGTTGTGATTGTGGTAAACGATGCTCCAGTCTTTTAAAGAAGCTCATTAACAATGTTTGCATGCGTGCTGAAGTTTCTATTTCCCGCTCTGAGCCCCCCCCCAAACCCCAACACACACACACAGAAGCACCCACTGCCCTTTCCACACACTGCTGTTGACAGATGAACCCTCCTTCGTTTGTACTGAGGAAGTGCAAACAGCCACCGTAAAGCTGGACTATTTCTGCTTGTCGCTGAAGCGTCTGAGGGCTGCTGACACAACTTCCCATGTTTCACAACACGCAAACAAGAGCACGGCGAGGGGCCAGAATAACATCGTCACATGACCCCAGCAACTGCAGAAATAGTGGCGGCTGGATGCCGCTTCGCGTAAGCAGTGGGGATGCAGAGTCGTGCGCGTCTTGTCTAAAGTCAGTCTGCACTTAAAGACACACTGACAGGCCGCTTTATCGGCCAGCGGCACAAGGCTGAGGCGTCAATACAGTCAATCGCAAAATATGAAAATGTGGCTCAAACTGTAAGCGTACATACAAATCAGCATGTCTCTGAATCCTCACTGCACACCGGAACACACACACACACACACACACACACACACACACACACACACACACACACACACACACATAGCCATAGAGCTCAGCAGCACAACCTGGCACTCCTCCTCCTCCTCCTCCTCCTCATCCTGGCAGAGGACACAGTCAAGTGTCCGACGTGTACTCCTACTCACAAATCTCTTCAGTTTTTTCTCCGGTGGGGATTTAATGAGCCAGCCGGTGCAGACCTCATCCCCAGCACTCATCTTGACTGCAGTGTGTGTCGTCCTCACAGCTGCTGCTGCTGCTGCTGCTGCTGCTGCTGCTGCTGCTGCTGCTGCTGCCTGCCACCACCACCTCCACCACTACTACTACCTCCGCCTCTGCTGCTGCTGCTGCTGCTGCTGCTGCTGCTGCTGCTGCTGCTGTGAAACTGAGAGCACTGTGAGGCATATCCTGTGTTCTGGTATTCAGCTCAGCCACTCCAAAAGGAGGAAGTCAAGAAATTGATCACACTGACACAGAGAGAGCGAGAGAGAGAGCGAGAGAGAGAGAGAGAGAGAGAGAGAGAGAGAGAGAGAGAGAGAGAGAGAGAGAGAGAGAGAGAGAGAGAATTATGTGTTGACTGGATGGAGCTGTTGGTGTGTGGGGGAGTAAACCAAGAGAGAAATACTACACATACAAAGTAGTTCCCAACCTTTTTTTTTTCTACCCGGAGTCGGGCAGATTGCCCTGAAGAGGGGCTGCAGACCCTCCTCTTCAGTCTGTGATTCATCAAAACACTTGTGTACACCCCCCCACTCTCACCCGCATACAAAAGCAGGAGACCTCAATAGAAAAGCAATAGACAGTTTTCAAGGTCTATTATGTTTTTGACGTGTGCAAATTTAAATTTGGAAATATTTCTTAATCTGTGCCCCCCCCCCCCCCCCCCCCCCACACACACACACCCCATGGGGGTCCCCGACCCAAGGTCAGGAAACACTGGTTTAGACTGGGCATGCTACAGAATTTTTTTTAATCAATTTTTTGACGTTATTTCTTCATTCATCTCTCTGATTTCGAAGCTCTGACAATAAAAAAAACCCACAAATGATGCAGCCAGACTGCTGAACTGCTCAAACATGCAAACACTGAATATTAACAACCTGCACAGCAATCCCAAGTCACTTTAAGACAGAAGAAGACGTCGCTGCACATATCTCTACTTCTCCACCTCCAATGCTTCTCGAATCCACGTATTTACAGATGTCAAAGGTGTACAGGTATACTATCTGTATTTCTATATAAAAAGCCGTGTAGATACTTGGTAGCACGGAAGGAGAGGTTGCAGCTGTCATATATCTTTAAGCCCAGTGGAGTGTCTCTCCGCCATCTGATGCTGCAAATAGTTCTATGCATTCCATTTTTCACAAGTAAGCCACTGTGTAACTGCTTAGTCACAAGAAACGTCTGCATACAATCAGGCCTCTGAAGATGAGGTGTAACTGCGAGTTCAGATTTTGTATAGGAAGCTGAGACTCTCATTTATCGTGGATTTAATAACCAAACAGACTCTTATAGAGCAGCTCTGTGAAACAGCAATAACCAGGCAGGGGTCTGACTTGGCAACGATGCATTAGATCCACGATGCAAGGTTTTTAAAGACATTTTTGTGGACATTTTTAATGTGTACTTACAAAATCAGGACTTTGCCGTTGATTGCAGTCGCTGTCGTTTTAAAAAGAAACCGCTAGGGGGCGACATCACTTTATTATTTGTAGCTCACCACGGGAAAAGATTTCATAATAACAAATCATGACTCAGTAAAAATCTTGAAAGCATTTCTGGAAATAACGTGAATAAAATGGACAACAACAGTCGAAATCTGCACACTATTATTGTGTGATATATTATTGACATGATGACCTTAAAATCTAATCTATTTATAGAAATAGATTTCTATTAAAGCCATTTCATTGTATTTTTTTTGTTTTTTGTATGAATGTGACCTCCACAATATGAACGATACCTTGCTGTTGTCCACGTGCGTTGTTGCCTTCTGATACTCGCTTATTAAACATCCCGGAAAACCTTTTTCTTTTTTTTTTTAAAACATGTCTTTATATGAAAAAACCAGTGGGGGCAGCAGCGCGCCATGACTTAGATAATTTACAAAGAAACATCAAGAAGAAGAGTGACAGCTGCCAAAGAGCCACAAGAAAAGATGCATTAACAGATACCACTGTAATTAACACTTTAAATCACAGCAGTGCTGGTGATGAAAATCTTACTTTTGCATTCTGAATAAGTTATGTTCAGCTCTTTTGTTCAATAAATGAAACGTTAAAAAAAAAAAATGGTGTGTCTCTTTTGCTGCCGTAACTGGACCGAAGCCAGACGCCATCTTGCTTCCTCGGTCACTCTTCGCCATTGAAAGAGTCTCTAGCAGTTACCCACAATCCCCCTGTAACGTGTGACCTGTCTCTGGCCTTGGCGTGTACCGCGGTGCTGCTGGTTGTTGCTGCCCGCCGGTTGTAGCCCTCCGTTCACGGTAACTCGCTGGTGTTTCTGCCCGACGGGTCGGCCGGTAAACCTGGGAGCCGTTGGACGCGGAGCTGAGCCACAATGCTGAAATGTAGGGCAGTGTGGAAGAAGCTTGCGCCTCTTGCTAGAAACTCCTCCACAGTGTGCCGGCAGAATGTGAGACGATCAGGTAAGAAGCTGGTAACAGCAACGGCTGGCCGCGGTCCAAACACACGTTACCAGTTACACCCGCTAACACTCTATTAAGTCATTAAAACCTGACGGGCTCTAATCTGGCTGCCGCAACTTACTTAAACTGTTCCGACCTTCATGAAGCTGTTGCAAAGCTAACTGGGCTAATTAGCATACGTCAAGTGCCATTCTGACAGCTGCTTTAAAAAGACTTGTTTGTTTTATAAACCTGCCAGGAATCAGCTGGACTGAACATTAAGTCATGTTTCTGTCCTGTTTGGATGAAGGCGCTGAACGTTCTTACTGCCTTTTGTGACACTGGCCCACTGTGTGACTTGGATCAGTGGGATTTTCATTCCTCCACTACTGGAATAAAAAACACAAACAGGTCCTGGTGCACAGAAGTGATCATGAAAATATGAAAGTGATCACACACAAGTCTGTGTTTGGTGCTCATGAGGCAGCACAGATGTTCTTGGATAAACGTGTTTAACATCCAGGACTTATAAAGTTAATAGATTGATTTGCTTCTCGAGTCATCTTGGTATTGTGTTGGAAGTACACACACTTTTTGTGAGACCTTTTCTGCACTAGTGTAAAAACCATAGGGTTCACGATGGGTTAAAATAACAGAGTTACAGAATCTCCCTGCAGGCTACTTTCAACATGGTGGAAGAAATAAAGAAACTTATAATCTATTCGTGCCACACATGGTCTGATGCAGTGTAAAGTCCTACACCCTGCTACTCGCCTCACCATCAAGCCCCTGCTGCCCCCAATACCTACACATTCTGGTCATGCCCTTCATTACACACTTATTTCTCTCGATCGCAGCATGCACTGGTACTCCACTTAATCACAATGGTAGTAATCAGTAGCTGCTGTATTTGGGATCTTACCTCCCACTTGATCACTCTTAAAAGAAAATGTGGCAGATTTTGTCGCACTTGTCACTATATCAGCACAATGTTTAATTCTGCCCACTCCTCCAGGAATAAAAGACATACTTAACTTTATCAAGATGGAGAAAATCAGGCGCACATTAAATAATTCACTTACAGAATTCAATCTAAGATGTAGGCCTTTTCTTTTAACTTGCATTCCATTTACATTACATGTATGCATGTTGTATATTAAATCTACAGCTTAAGTTTAATTTGGAACACTAAAGCGATACAATAAAGAGCCACTGACTTTTCTTTGCATTTTCTAGCTGTTTAATATATTGAGGTTTTTTTTTAATATAACCGTTTTGCTAATTTCCTCATTCATTTAGTCATGTTTTAAGTAAAGATATGACGGCAAAGTTGGAAAATGAGCGATTGAATCCGCTCTCAAGCCACCTTTCACAGCTCTCCGTCGCCTCACATAAAACAACCTGTAAGCCCGAACAAATAATAACTTAAATACAGTGAAATCAGAATGTGTGAGCCAGTAAGGATATTAAAGTCTGGAGGTCCTGTGGGAGTGCATTCCACCTCTGTGTTGGCAGAGCACATAACAGGCCTTAGTCCCCCTGGTGGGCACAAGGAGTGCAGCAGAGGGCTTTGGAAGTGAGAAGCAGGATATTAAAGTCCATCCAAAAGCAGACCGGGAGTCGCTGAAGGAGTTTACGACCATCTAGAGATCATGGAGGGGTTCGCGTGCTAAAACATAGAGGCAACATGTCCGCGTGTTAAAAGTCATGCAGCTTTCTACATTTTCCTCTTTCAGGACTGAACACCGGCAGAACACCGACATGCGTACCCACGGCTCACATGTCCACGGGTCCAGCAGGCGGAGGGAAAGAAAACTACGTCTATGCCGTCCTGGTTGGCGTGGCGTCCGTGGGTGGAATCGCATACGTGAGTAAACTTTATCTCTTTTCTCTTTTTTTTGTGCAAAAGATTTCATATATGGTGTAAGCAGCCATTAACAGAGGCCACTGTTGGGTTTATTTATACAATTCTGTTTTAGAAGCTGCACATTTGTTGATGGTTGAAGCTGAAAGACAATAAGACGTGGATAGTTTTTATGATTTGTTTTTTTTTCTGTCCTGTTTGTGAGTGAAAGCGGTGCGTGTTTCATTTTCTCAGGCTTACCAAACACTGAAGGGAGACCAGCAACGATACGATGAGCGTATGGCAGAAATCGCATCCAGGCCACATAAAGCAGCCGCCACAGCAGCCCAGTCAGAGCCTCCGGGTGAGCTTTCTTTATAACCTCTTTTCAGTGGCAAAGAAATGCTTTCGCTGTTGCCATAGTTCTGGTTGGGGTAGTTTAGGAAAATCACTTTGCCCGTCTGTGTTTTAGCTGCATCCAATATTTTATTAGTTTAAGATCCAACTTCATTCATGTTAATGATTTAACTCTGGTTGGAGAGCCTTGTTATCTGCAGGCCTCATTGATATGAAGTCTGCAGGGGCACTCTTCTGGGTGGCACATTTGTTTGAATCCAAGTTGAAGGTTGTTTGAAGATTTAGCTGACTCGGCAATAAGCAGTTCTGCTTCCTCTTTACTCCTGTAGAGCAGCGGATCCTCTTAACTGTAAAACCCTGAAAGTACCCGGTTCTTGAATTCAATGTTTGATTTTTGTCAATTGTTCAGTGTTTTTAGGAATCCTTGTTTGTTAAACGTTCTTGTTTCCCCCCCCGCAGCCGTCCTTGAGCCCGAACAAAAAGCCCCTGAAGCTGAAGCAGCAGAACCAAGTGAAACAACTGCGCCGCCTACAGGTTATTAATACGTCTTTCTACATTCACATATGTGTGTTTAACATGTGCTTCCTGTATAACCTGCAGCTATGAGCCAGCGTGAAAGCCCTGGCTTATTTTTTTTAATAAGGCAGGCAATATAACCCAAAACTATTCATCTTGATCATGGAGTATTGTTTGTAGTACATGGTGTACTTTTAGCTAGAATGTCGGTCCTAGAACGTGTGACGCCAACTGTGAGGTCAATGGAACAAAATCCATTCGGCTTGTAAAACACACCTGCTCAAATACTAAAAATACAGTGGGTGCATGTTTTATACAGGAAGTACCCTTCATAGTCCAAACCAGCGCTGTGTTTGTTATTAACATCTGTGTCAGGAGACTGTGAGGTTAACTGCATGTACTTGTGACTTTATGTTGCATGTGTGTAGTTCACTATGGGGTTTTTTTTTTTTTAATGTGTACAGTACGGTGTTGTGCATGTTTCATTCTTTATTTGTTCTGGGATTCATGAAGTTGTCACTTTCTAACCCTGAAATGAACCCTTCGCACCCTCATGACAACATTTAGAAAACTCACATAGAATACTCTGTTTCTGAAATGGTTTTCTTTTTTTTTTTTTTTATTGAATTTTATTTGTTACAAATATGTTGGTTGACTCACTCTCATATTTGCGACTGTGTTCTGTCGTACTTTGCATCACGCTCTCTGGGGCTAACTCCATGTTGTTGTTTTTTTTTTGTTTTTTTTTTTATCCTTGTCTTCAATGTCATGTTTCAAACTGGCAGCTGCCCTTACATGTGGACGTTTCTAGTTTAACCGTCTGCAAACTGTCGGTGGATATTTCTCTCACTTCGATCTTATAGGAATTCAACCACAATCGGGGCAACTTCCAGTTAGTTCTTTTGTTTGTTTTTGTATGAATGCTCTTAAGAATATTCCTGGATGAAGCAGAAGAAATGCATGGATCCTGTTCATTTTCCCCTTTTAGTAACATGTTTAGACTTCAGTTTGAACACATGCTGTGGATTGCCTCAACAGCAGATGAGCCAGTGGGTGAAACCTCACCAGAAGAAACAGCAGCACCTGTAGTTGAGGAGGGTAAGAACTGTGAAGGAGGGGTTACAATCATAGAACCTTTAGAATTAAGTCTAATATAAGGTTACAAATAAAATTGTGATATGGGCACATTTTCTTAGTCATTTATGTTCCTGTATGTTT
Source organism: Lipophrys pholis (assembly GCF_963383615.2). Lineage (NCBI taxonomy): Eukaryota > Metazoa > Chordata > Actinopteri > Blenniiformes > Blenniidae > Lipophrys > Lipophrys pholis. The sequence continues at coordinate 8,747,108 of NC_137634.1, read as the reverse complement.
TCAGTTTGAATTGAGTCTGTCAAGTGGACACAGACTTCAGATTGGCAAAATATGGTGTCCACGTGTTAGCTGGCGTTTACCTCACAGGCTTTCTTTCTCACTTTAAACACTTTATGAGCAGAACCGGCTCCTCCATCGGAGCCGTCCCCATCAGAGCCCCCGCCACCCGTAGTGGATAGTGGTAAGAACTCAGTCAGACCTGTGCATGGAAACACCGATGTACATTTTCCACATCTCAGCTTTCATTTGTTCTCGTTTTGACTGGTCAATGATTCGGCTACACTAACAGAACCACCAGCAGCAACAGAGGCAGCCGAGCCTCAGCCCGAAGCTGCGGCTGAAGCAGCCGAGCCTCAGCCCGAAGCTGCGGCTGAAGCAGCCGAGCCTCAGCCCGAAGCTGCGGCTGAAGCAGCCGAGCCTCAGCCCGAAGCTGCGGCTGAAGCAGCTGAGCCTCAGCCAGAAGCTGTGGCACCCGAGCCTCAGCCCGAAGCTGTGGCACCCGAGCCTCAGCCCGAAGCTGTGGCACCCGAGCCTCAGCCCGAAGCTGCGGCTGAAACAGCCGAGCCTCAGCCCGAAGCTGTGGCGGTCGAGGCAGTGAGTGGTAAGAACGTCATCCAGCATCAGTTGGACTGGGGAACCGGGCAAACCTCATTATTCTTTCCTCTGTGATAATGTTAATGCTAATTTCCCACACCCTTTTCTCTTATTTTGTACTGGTAACTGGTTTCTTTTTCCCTTTGATTACAGATCCTCTCCCTGCTTGTTTCTTTTTCACATTGTTTGGGTTCTAGTAAAGATAAAGATTAATCTCACTCGCATTTCCTTATTTTTTTCCACCAGGTTTATTTATTGCCTCCCGGTGTCTTTGTGGCTGTTAATGAGATCAGGCACTGACTGGGTCTCCCTCCTCTCTTTTGCTTTTTTGCTTCTCTCTCTGTTGCTCTCTTGCAAACTCCAGCAGGAGACGCCACACCTTCCTCCCCCAAGTTGCCCTCACACTCGCCCTACCTCCTCATTGGAGGGGGCACCGCCTCTTTTGCTGCCGCCCGGTCAATCCGTGCCAGAGACCCCGGTGCCAAGGTCAGATTTCTCTCGGGTTATTGGCCAATTTGTTTGTTGGTTTCCGTTTCTCATCAGCTCTGTGACAGATTTGTTTCAAATGTGTTTCCAGGTTCTGATTGTGACCGACGAGCCAGACCTCCCATACATGAGACCGCCTCTTTCTAAAGAACTGTGGTTCTCTGACGACCCCAGTGTGACTGAGACGCTGCGTTTCAAACAGTGGAACGGGAAAGAAAGAAGGTGCGTTCAAAGCCCTCTAACCTGCTCTAGGTTTATTTACCTTCAGGGACTTTTATATTGTACGGTTTGCCGTTGATATTCTTTCCATTTTGTCTCATCAATTTCATTCATTCATACAGACCTTTTTTTCAGTTGGTTAATTGTTCTTGACAAGTTAACGTTGAGAAAGAAACAACTGAACCAGAAAGTCTTTGGGATTCATCTTTCAGTTTCAGAGACATGGTTCATATCCGCAAATACTTCTTGTAAATAGCAGAGAAAAATAGTTTATAGTTTTTATAAGTCGGAGTGGCTCTACACATTGGCTAAATCTTGTTCGCTTCAAGTTTATCTGTTGTTGGAGTCATTAACCGAGTTTATTAACTTGTTTCACCAGCTGTGCATGTTTTAATGCACATTTTCACATCACATCATGTTTTATAAAAACTAGAGCATTCCAGAGGTTTTAAAATACTTTGCCTTGCCACTGTAAATATATATATTTTTGGTCTTTTCCTGAAGTGACGAGTCACTATCAATCTGTCAGTTCAGGAATAACGTGGCTGTAAGGTTTACAAAAACAAAAACAAAACGGGCCGCCTCATAGGCCAGGCTGGGGCGAGCTCCAGACAATGTACAGTAATACCGTTACCTCCACGGGGACACTTTCGTTAATGTGAACGTGAAGTCTCGCAATGTTCCCAGAGATCATTAACCACCTGCATATACCACATATCCACTGGGTTTGCGAGGCGATATGACAGATAACAAACTGCTATGTGAATGTAGTCCGAAAGCAAGCACCACTTCCTGTGCAGCAAATTTCTTTAGAAGACAAAAATATTCATTATAGCAACACGTGAAGATTTGGTTTATTTTAGTCTTGCCTTGAAAGTAGTGAAACTTCAGCTCAGTGATTTTGATACTTCTGTATTTACTTTCCAGTATCTACTTCCAGCCGCCTTCATTCTACATAAATGCAGAAGAGCTGGACAAGGCTGAAAATGGAGGAGTCGCTGTTCTCCTAAGCAAAAAGGTTGTTTTATTGTTCTTTATCTCTGTCGGTCGGCCTCTACAGTCTGCTGGCACCTTAACCAGGAACAACACATGGCAGTAATTTCATAATTCTCATACCTGTGCTGATAATGCTTTCACTTCAAATCTTGTTTGTATTAAAGAATGTGCTTAAATACACTGCATTCGCATCTCAGACTGATAAGTAAACACATATATGATATATTTAAACTAGATTGAACTCATTTCAGGTGGTGCACATGGATGTGAGAGGAAACAAAGTGAAACTGGACGACGGGACTGAAATTTCATACGACAAGTGCTTGATTGCTACAGGTAAGCCTCCTCAGTGTTTGAATGGCTGCACAAGCTTAAGACCTGATGGAGGTTAATCTGCACCTTTGTCTTCAGGCGGTGTGCCCAGAAACCTGCAGGTCATTGAAAGAGCCGGAGAGGAGGTTATGAAGAGGACAACTTTATTCCGCAAGGTCAGTATCTAGCCACAAGGGGGCGGTAGCTTTATTACAGTTTTGCAACTCGTGTATGTGTATTATTTCAGTTGGAGAAACTAAGACAAAATGATTATCTTAATGACCAGTGACTCAGTAGATGCCCTCAAATGGGGTATTTTCCTGATGTGTCGTTTACTTTAATTGTGTGCCTCATTATGAACTCATTTTAACCGGATTGTAAATATTTGTCCCCACACAGATCGAAGACTTCAAATCTCTGGACAAGGTCTCCAGAAATGTGAAGTCAGTTACGATCATCGGCGGTGGCTTCCTGGGCAGCGAGCTGGCCTGCGCCCTCGGCAGGAAATGTAAGCATGGGACGGGGTAAAAGAGAACACTGACTGTTAACAGACCATACCTGTTGCTCACTTGTCAGCTCTCCTCTTTCCTGCTTTAGCGACTGAGAGCGGCCTGGAGGTTATCCAGATGTACCCTGAGAGGGGCAACATGGGAAAAGTGCTGCCTGAGTATCTGAGCAACTGGACAACAGAGAGAGTCAAGAGAGGTTCATGTCCCACTTTGTCATATTGCTAGGAGAAGACGACCGATCGTCTCTTAATCTGTTTTATTTTAATAATATCTATTTGTGCTTTTCTAGAGGGAGTAAAAGTCATTGCAGAGGCACTGGTGAAATCTGTGGCCTACAAGGATGATAGGTTAGAAATCTCTTTGAAAGACGGCCGATTGGTAAGTGAACATTCTGCCTGAAATAAACCCTGAGTCAGTAAAACGGCTCCACTCTTTTGTTACTTATTAACATCGGCTTCATGTTTCAGGTGAAAACCGACCACATTGTCGCAGCCGTTGGCCTCGAGCCCAACGTTGATCTTGCTAAGTCGTCTGGCCTGGAGGTGGACTCTGACTTCGGTGGTTATCGGGTCAACGCCGAGCTGCAAGCCAGGTCCAATATTTGGGTGGTGAGTCGCTGTGAAAGTCTCTTCCTTTGTTTGCTCATCGCTTTGTTCGGACCAGTGCTGATACACACCTTCTGTACTCTCCTGACTTGTGTTCGGTTTGCACATTTTAAAATATTTATAGTCAATTTAGAGTAACTGATTATAAATTGAAGATGTTGAGCTTTCCTATGCTAGGCCCTATGGAGCTGTTTTTCCAAAATGAATCATTTACTGGTGTGATTTAGGTTTGTTTTGTTTTTTTTATCCCAAATATTCCAGTGAGGCGCACTTTGTATGACACTTAGGGGATCAGCATGGTTTTTAAGTGCATGAAAAATGAAACGGATTCTCATTCCTTCTTTGATGACTGCGCCCTCATCAGGCCAAATCATGACATTGTGCTAGAAATTATTCACAGCAGAGGTTTATTCACACCTGTATTTTTTTTTTCCTTCTTTTGAAAGCCAATTGTTTGAGTCAACCTGTCGGCAATATTCAGCCCAAAATGAACCTCGGTGCTTCTGATCCATGCTGCACATCTTTTGACCCCCTCTGTGTTCAGGCGGGAGATGCTTCGTGTTTCTACGACATCAGGTTGGGCCGCAGGCGAGTGGAGCACCACGACCACGCCGTTGTGAGTGGTAGACTCGCAGGAGAGAACATGACCGGAGCCAGCAAACCTTATTGGCATCAGTCTATGTTCTGGTGGGTATCTGACGGCTTCTTGAACTTGTGTCTAAAATTCGAGCTGCGGCTGCAAGCCGTGAAATCAGTCCAAAGTGGAAATGGAGGAAAAAATTTGAATTGTTGATTGCACAGGTACACGTCCAGTGAATGCATTTAAATAAGTCAGCAGTGGGGCAGCATGTCCAATCCCGCAAATGACTCAGATGTAATCCTTTTAGAAGTCAAACGAACATGCATGATTGCTCTGAAGACTTGGGAAAACCATCGGGCTGAAATATTTAAAACGCCTTTAGAGGACATTAAGGTGAGAGCTGCTTGGAGAAGACGGTGAATTTATTATAGGATTGAAAAATGTCCGGCTCTGAGCAGTACTGATATGATCGCAGGAGGACGAGCAGATATTGAGGGAGTTTTCAAATATTGAACTACAGTGAGGAATGCAACTCGCACTCGTCTGATGAATGCATGTTGCTCGCTGCTGGTGCGCCAGGAGACACTGCTGACAACTGGGCTTCATTATGGGCTGCAAACATACACATGCAGGCCGATTCGTCAAACTGCTATGACTGACACACCAGGAGATCCTTATTTGATGTATTTCTGTTTCTGTCATTAATAGAGACTCAGATCATCCCATGATAATCATTAAGAAATGTCTTGCTCTATAAAGCGTGTACACATACACAAGATCAGGACTGGTGGGGAAATAAGATGAAAAGTTAACTTGCAGTCAAAATAAGTGTCATTTGTTTTTTTGTTGTCGTTTTTTTCACAAATTTAAAAGGGAAACAATAGTGTCGTGGTTAACACTCGAGCCTCATGGTGAGAATGTCCCAGGTGGGCTTGGTGGTTTCCATATACTCTGGTTTGTTACTGTAATACACAAACATGCACTTGAGTGGACTTTGCTCTATTTTATTTACTGGTCAACGGTCCGGGATGTTCCTGCCTTCAGTAATGGTCAGCTGGGATCTGCTCCAGTTGAATAAAGCAGTTTAGAAGATGAGAAGACGTCTAAATCAGAGCTTTGTATTGGCAACAAAATTCCACATGTGCCTAAAACATTTGGAAAGTACTGTGGTTGAAGTGTAAAGCTGTTTGACCGCGAACTATATTGTAAACACATTCCCAACAGTTGTAACACTACAATAATACTAAAGATGTGTCTATCTTAATGAACCATGAGTCTGGATGGCCGTGAATCAGTGCGGTTACTGCACAGCTTCTCTGGGCAGCAAGTAATTTGTCTAAGGTCAGTCGGCCATAGTGGTACTCCAGGTCATCAGTTATCTTCAAACTCATGAGCTGGGCTGGGGGGGGGGGGGGAATCATTCAAGCCTGGAGCTCAGCCCTGTTTGCTTTTTGTGTCTGTGTTGAACTGTGAGCCACACAACCATATACACTGTAGTTGTGAAGCTGCTTTGACATTAAAGCTTTGAAAGCTGGTAGTTGCTGTGCTTTCATATTACAGTTCAGTGAATTTCAGTTAAATCGTTTACAGCTGAGACATAAAGAAGATTTTGGTCTTTAGTTTTGATGGTTGTAAAACTTTTCTTTTCTTTTTTTCCCCCCCTGGGTCCTCACTGATTTGTGGTGGTTTTCTCACAGGAGTGACCTGGGTCCTGATGTTGGCTACGAGGCCATCGGCATCGTCGACAGCAGCCTACCGACAGTAGGAGTGTTTGCCAAAGCAACTGCCAAGGATACACCAAAGGCTGCCACTGAGGAGTCAGGTAAAGTCGTTTGCAATGGAGTCAAATTAAGGTGTATGCTGTACATCTAAAATAAACAGTGGCCATAAATAAGCTGAAGTGAGTGACTGAAAACAACAAGTGTCTTTGCGACTTTCAGACGAACACGGTTGTCATTTTCTCATCAAGGCTCCTGCTGCTGTAAAATCAGATTTACTCATGTTATGAGTCCACTGGTGTGAAAACGAGCAGAACACAGTCATGTCAGTGGTGCACTTCTCCCTTCATCATACAGATTTTGCTGTGAACCAGCAAAAGAAAATATGATGAAATTAGATTTCCTTTCATCATATCAGTCTTCATTCTGAATACCTGCAAGTTAATATGACAGCAGGAGTTTTATTCTAATCTCAAAAGTATTCCAGTTTTGTACGTTCACACATGTGGCAGAACATCAAAACATCATTAGCTGCTCATGAATTATTGCTGACAGGGAAGTCGACATGGTTCAGGATCTAACAGCAAATGATTTGCCGTGTTGTTTTGGTTCCTCTTCGCTCACAGATGAGTCGTTTCACAGTCGGTTTATTTGTCATCCGGAGACCATATACTGTTTAAAATCTCAACATAGAAAGCATGTTTATCCTTGTGCACAGTTACGTCTGTTGTCTTGGGCAGAGATTCCAAAAAAACTGATGCAGACTGGATATTAGTTTCATTTTGACTCTTACAGTTGTGGCTTTAGCATGCACATTGCCAGTGTTGTCAAAATATGAAGAAATGAGTGAAACAAAACCACATGTACAAGGATTATAAGATTATTGTGACACTTATATGACAAATAAACTGAATTTCCGGATTTGTGTGTGTTCCAGGGACTGGGATTCGGTCAGAGAGTGAAACGGAGGACACAGCCACCAGCCCAGTGACCTCCTCAGCCCCTGCTCCCACCATGGAGCACAAAGACGACTACGGCAAAGGAGTCATCTTTTACTTGCGAGACAAAGTGGTGGTGGGCATCATACTGTGGAACGTATTCAACAGAATGCCAGTCGCGAGGAAGGTACGTAGCGCTACGCGGTGCCGTGGCCCAGTTAGCGTCAGGGCGTTGAGTCGCTAACTAACCATAATGTTTTCCTTTGCAGATCATCAAGGATGGCGAGGAACACGCAGATCTCAACGAAGTGGCCAAGCTGTTCAACATCCATGAGGATTAAGACGACCGAGGCTCGTGGGCGGGAGTCACGCTTCACTGGAGGACTGAACTCTGACTGTCATTTCCACTTCCTTTAAGACGAGACCGATCATGCATACCAGAGGATCAATGTAAATTATATCACGTCGCCGAAATATTTTCATATTTGGAATTTGCATTTGCGGGGCTTTTGTTCTCGTTGGTTTCCTTTCTTTGTTTTCTTTTTGAGACGAACCGTCTTATGTTTCCGTCACCTGGACACGAGCCAGACTGTCGTTCAGTTTCTCCCCCATCAGAGTGGAAATGTTTCACATGGATTGTTGTTCCCATCTCTGTGTGTGATCAGAGCAGCTTTCTCTCACTAAAGCTGTAATAAAAGCTATTTTTAAACGGGAGTGAACCCATTATTTTCATTGTTTTGCTTTGAGATGTTGGTGCTGACAAGTTGACCTCCATTCTGAGCCCTGATTGTTTTGATGACTGTTTTTAAAAGTACGCGTGCTTGAGATCATCCACCCTAATCAATGTGCAGCCTGCGGCAGATTTACTGTGGTTTCTACATGTAAACTATCACAACTTTACCTTCGAATCGAGGCAATGTTGGAAGTGTGGCGTCTGCTTAACCAACTCATTGTCGTCAACAGGGTCGGGCAGACTTGTCGAAAAGGCACCTGACATGGAACATTTTTACATTGTGTGGATGTTTGATCCAATTAAAATCCAATGTGCTCTTCAACGAAATATCATTAAAATGAAGCTTGGCCTACTTTTCCTTTCCCGAGGTAAATGTGCGCAAGCATGCAGAATTTCTTATTTATTTTACTGTGGGCTGCTTGTTATTAGGAATGCATTCATGTTTTATATCCTCACACATTTCTTATCCTTTTTGACACCGTGGGCTTTGGAGCGAAGTGAGGAATGGCCTTTCAAGTGTAAGGCAAACACGTGCAGCCGTAACGTCCCTTCGCTTTCTTTGACATTAATTTTACATGAGTAAATGGCTGAACTGCCTCCCCCTCTGTACGGAGGAATAAACATGAGCCCTGCACATTCATATTTGAATTTGTGGGGCGATATGAAGATGAAATAATTAGACCAGAAACTTGAGGCGGTACAGCTGAAGATGACTAACGTCCACATGTGTGCTAACACTTAAAGGGATCTGTTACATTTGATTTTTAATTTGAACTTTTTTAATCTTAATCTTAATTTTAATATGCAGAAACAGTTGCCAACTCAGGGTTTGCCTTTTTGATTTTAATCTTTTTGCTCAACATTTTTGTTGACTTCTGCAATTCTTCCAAGCTCTTTCAAAGTAAAAATTGCACATTGATGACATATAATTCAGGAATGAATTGTTACATTAAACTTTGGTGGTGCTGCTGCTGGTATGTTTTGCCTTCTTCCTCTAGCAAAACGTACTTTTTTTAAAGCCAGCTATTCTGGTGGATGCTTTCAACCTGAAACTATAATGAACTGTGATACAACCAGACTTCAGCAAAGCATTTCACATATAAACAATGAAACCATATTTATTGTTATTTTTCTGTATGTGCAAATAATACAATGCATACATAAAAGTAGTTTAACTTTATCCAATTTGCAACCTTTAAGTTAGAAATGTGTTATGCTGGTCAATTTAATGATAGATGAGCATGTGTGAATGGAATATTAGAGTAGTGATTTACATTGTTTTAATATATTTAAGTCATTAAATGGGTCTCTATGTTGTGCTATTTTAATGAATTCACTAAAAGAGCTTTAATAACGTCCTTCAAGTACATATTATTGGCAAAGCAATATGTCTTGTTTGATCTGTACATAACTCTAAAGAGGTGGTGTTCCCATTTCAATGTTGTATAAATAGTTGCTTTACTTTTGGTTAATTTTATTTAAACTTTTTTCATCCACATTTTTTAAAATTAGATTTTCTTAATATGTAGATGTATGAAATTGACAATAAACAATTGCACACTTTCAGGTTCACATTTCCATGTGAAACATGTGTTGAAAATCCAACTCTTGAGGTTGACACAGGGAGCACAGTGGGGCCACTGCTCTGAAATTGCTGCTGTCTCTTTAAATATTCCTGCAGTAATTCCTTCAGCATGCATATGCCCATGAAAAAGAGATAAAGCTTGAAGTCATCCTCACAAACACGGCCAGGAAAAGAAAAAAAAAAAAAGAAAACTTCAGTAGGATTTGAATTATACAGCAGCAGCTTCCTGTATTTTACACCTGCACAGAAGGGAGGGAGGCTCATCCGAGTCCAGAGCAAAGAAAGAGTCAGACTGAAGTTCACTGCATCTACGCTCTTCACTTCCAAATACCATCTCTTTTTTTTTTTTTACCCCCAAATCCCTGGACTATCTGTTTTGTTTAACAAGAATGCTACTCCACATTTTCTGTTTGCTGTGGACTTCATTTCACTTTTTTCTACAAGGCAGGTAAGACACAGTTTGATATTTTAATATGCAGAAATCAGCCTCTCCTGTAATTCTATGTCATCTTCAGGCTGCATGCTTTCTTTAAACTTTATCAACTGTATTTATCATGGCTTGATACATGAGCCTGATGAAGAATATTTTACATCTTATCAAGTGAAAAACAATAATAAAGATGCAGAAGAAAGAGATAAAAAAAAATCTGCAATTTTACTGAAAAAGTTGTTTTTTTTTAAGACTTTTAAGACTCAATTACAAAACAGATTCAATTAAGCTCAAATGTAAGATATTATGCATCTTTATTACACACTTCGCCAGTCGGGAAACTGCAGGACAATCATATTCATTCATTTATGAAGAATTCGACAGAAGGGGAGCTGGTACATCACAGCTTGTTTGTTTGTCCCATCACTTGTTAGGTCTGTGCTGTGCAAGGAGATGAAGTTCCCCAGCAGGGCGGTGAAGCCCCCCTCGCCATCTGATTTTCTGGACAAGCTGATGGGGCGCACATCTGGATACGACGCTCGCATCAGACCAAATTTCAAAGGTAAACACGTCGTGGCGTGCAGCGGCAGGACCTCCTCCCTCAGGACAGGTGTTGTGAGGGGGGGGTGACACACAACAATCGGAGCAGTGAAGTAACACAAATGACTCACAGATGGGTCATAAGTGAGAGGTGCTGCAAGCTATAATATTGTCACACAGACGTGTTTCTCTCGTGCTGTTACTGCTTCCACGTTGACCCACTGCCTTAAGTTATGATATTCTTAATAGTCATCTCTTCCAGATTCTTCTCTCTTTTGACAGAAATGAGCAGTCGCCCTTGTGCGTTACCCCACAGGCCTATTTCAGTTCAGTCTTGACCCCCCACTTGTGAGCGGAGCAAGCAAATTCTCTCTGACATACTTCTCCATCAGCCTCAGGGGTCGCATTTCATATATATTTCATACTTGCTCCACATCCCTGTCAGTGCATGCTGGGTAAATCCCAACTGATTATCTATATATACACTAATGTTACTAAAGTAGAATCAATAAATCATTGCCTCTTAGGAAATGAAACCCTGAAATATTTAGAGTTACGTTGGTCGACAGATGGACCTACGCTGATGGGAGCGCACTGGAAACGACAACACAATTTCATGCTGGGTGTCTTGGATCAGAGTGTTCATCAGGACACATTGTGGCACATTATGAAGAGAACAAGCAGATGTTATTTCACAGGAACACTTTGGCCCTTACTGCTTTCAATACTTCATGTGCTTCTCTTGCAAAACCTCATCAGTGGACTTTACCAAAGGGACGTCGCTGTGATGTATGAATCTTGCTTTCTGCAGGTCCGCCTGTCAATGTGACCTGTAACATCTTCATCAACAGCTTTGGATCCATCACTGAGACAACCATGGTGAGAAATTCCTATTTTATGACAAACCTTTACCAAGAAATATGTCTTGCTCTAAATGTCACGGAGAAAGATGTCAGCAGTAGCAGTAGAGCTAAACATGTTCATCAGATGTTTCTTTTATAAACTTGAATTTCGGCAACAATGTCTCCGCGTGTGCGTCACTCTTGACATTTGAATCACAGTGACTCGCCCACTGTGGGCTACAGATGAAGACCTAATGAACTTTGACATAGCTGCTGCTCGCACCACCATGATGTGTCTGAACTCGTATGTAGGGCAGTGAAAGGAAGGGGAAATAGTTTTAAGCAATTTTCTCTTAACAGCGAGGGATTCCTCATTTTAGTTTAGGTGCAACAAATGAGCTCATCATTTCTATCGTCCCGCCGGACACTCGTAACTAAACGTGATTCCTGCGCATAACATAAATAAGGTACTTTCATTGGGTGTGAACCATTTTTCGGAATATTGCACCATAAAGACATGACAGCATCACACAGCGGCTGCAGACTTTCTGAATTTACAGTCTTGATATGAGGCTTTTGTCATAAAACATCTTAACCCGGCTCGTGTTTAGGCACACCATCTTTCGAAAATCATTTAAACTGATAGACATTTGGTGATATAATGTAAAACCTGCTGGAAATAGCGACAAGAAGATGGTACATTGCTGAATATATTGGATCATTGATTTTAGCAGAAATCATGTTTTGGTTGGAGCTTTACATTTATTAATACATTTTTATTTTCTTTGTCAGTATTTATTGAACGATACTTCTGGACTGGAAATTGAATCAACCTGAAATTAAAGCAACAGTTTCCTCGGCTATTTAGAAACAACATCATGAATTTGAGCTCTGAAAACACAACACACAGTCTCATGATTCCTATGTCAGAATCAATTTAACCCTTTCAACTCCAGAGGTCCCTGCACAGGGACCAAGCTGTATTCATTATTAAAATGCAACCTGCCACCACATTTTCTATGTAGCTGAGGGTCGCACATTTGTGAAGTGGCCGCCCGTTGCAACCATGATTAAAATGGATGCAACATTGCGGCGCTTCACTGTAAGATGACTGAGTTGTACTTAAAATCTAAAGTGGGTTCAACAACAGCCGACTGTGGGCCTGGTAACTGAATGTTTTGTGAATGCAATGGAGTCAAGTTTGTCCATGAATAAAGCAGATCCCAGCTAACTATAAGTCAAAATGGGTAACAACCTGAAAAGACCACCACGTGACAAACACAGAGAGACAGACGGTTACATACACTTGCAATCCTAAAGAATATCAAGACGATAAAATAACAACCGATGTTCAGGAGGAACATTTGAAGTTTGAACCATCCAGAGTGCCACTACTACACCACTGTGTGACCTGAACTCAAATCAAAATGTTAAGATAAGCTTTTGTGGAGTACTAAAGTCTTAACTGAATAGAAACACCCCGATGACCAAAACTTTTTAATTTAAAGCATCTCTTTTACACAAGAAGAGTTCTGCTTTTCATTGTTGGTTGGTCCAAGCAGCTGTTAACAACAGAATCATGTTATTATGTGAAAAACATGACAAAGCATGTGAAATGTGTAATTTGGTTCAAGCCCTGTTGGAGAGGGCTCATCCTCCCAGTCTTTGAAAATCCCAGCTGTAATTTACAGTTTTGGTTGTTTGGAAGAAAGAAAAAGAGACTTTTCTTTTGGAATTTACTAATTTTTTTGGTGTTAGGGATAAGGAAAGTACTATAAATAGTCTAATTTGTCACCTCTGGATAGCATAGAAAATTATCCATCCACCTGTTTTAACACACTTTCATTAAATTATGATTAATTAATAGCTTTAATCATCGTCTTTAGAGTTTATTATATAATATCAACCATCATTTACTCTTTTTGTCAACTAAGGACCCATTCTTTATTTAACAAACCCATGAGGGGCGTCTGCGGATTGCCTGGTTTGTTCATTTATTCAAGTTTAGAGTTTGGGGGAATTGTGCATTTGCCAAAATACTTCTCAGAGAGAGCCATGAAATATTAACTGATGAAGTTGTAAGGGGAGTTTTCTGTCATGCAGGTTATGAGCACTCAGGTTTGTCAACGTTTATTTCTTTGCTTTTATTTCTCACAGAGTCAGAGTCCGTGTTGTTACTGCACTACTTGCTGAAAGAGGCTGCAGGGTTATTTGTTTCTTGAGTATTTTTTCCTTCTTATTTGATTTTTGTTAAAGTAATTACATCTGTTGGCAAGTGCCAAATAGTCAAATGTCACTAAATATGTTCAACAAACTGTCCAAAATATACAATCCTAACATTCCCCTCAGCTATATCATAAATACAAATATTGCAAATTTGACATTCATACACTGTGCCAAAACATTATGAATGCTGACAGGTGAATGCTGATTAACTTTGTTTGGTATGAGACTTTATAGCAGCAGACCAGTCAGCTACACTACAACTACAGCTACGCCACGTAGCAATGGGAGAAGGTGGCGTCTTCTGATGAAGGATATTTTATCCCATGAATGGTCAAGTGCCCTTACCTGTGAAACACATGGCATGTACTGTGGGGGAAAAGGCAAGCCATTGGGAGGTAAAGATTTCTGCCGGGAAACCTTCAACCTTGCCATCCACACACGTGTTACAACGTTACACCATGAGCAACAGAACTGTACTCATTTATGCTATTGACCTTTTTCAGCAGGATGATGCACAAATAAGCCACAAAGCCAGAATGGTTTGGGGATTGTAAAGAGATTCCGACAAACAGGTGTTGACTTATCCTCCTAATTCTCCAGATCTCAGTCAAATTGAACGTCTGTTGTATGTGTTCAACAGACAAGTCCAATCCACTGACACGCCAGCTTGTATCTTCACAGATTTTTTGCTCACAGCAAACATTCAAAGAGTCTGAGATGTTTTGGCAGCTAAACGTTGACCTCTACAATATTAAGCAGGTGGTCATAAAGTCATGACAAATCCATGTTTAACCTAATAACTCCTAATAATGTTAACTTCATACATACTGCAGGACTACCGGCTCAACGTCTTTCTGCGGCAGCAGTGGAATGACCCCCGGCTGGCATATAAGGAGTATCCAGACGACTCTCTGGACTTGGACCCTTCAATGTTGGACTCGATCTGGAAGCCGGACCTGTTCTTTGCCAACGAAAAGGGTGCAAACTTTCATGAGGTCACAACCGACAACAAACTGCTCCGGATCTTCCAGAATGGAAATGTCCTCTACAGCATCAGGTGACCTCTTTTCTGTAGTGTCACTCCGACTGAATCAGCCACCCTGATTCTGCACTACCAGCCTGTACAGACCCATTATCGGTAGTTTGTCAGGTTGCCCAGTGAATCTGAACTTCTACTTATACAAGCTGTCGTCTAAATCTCTAAGTGTATGGTCCACTACATGTCGGTTTCATTCCAGTTCGGCTCGTTAAACCATAACTGCAGGCTAAAAGATAATCAGGTCAGTAATGTGTCACTAAAGCAGTGGTGAATTGTAGCGTAATAGTAAGCAGATATAATTAGAATAAAAGGAACAAGAAGCAGAGCTCCATTAGCAATTCCATTAAACATGAACTAAACCCTGGGTTGTTTTGCTGGTGACTGAGCTTCAAACACGACCCGTGACACTGAAAACCACACAACACAAATATGATCATTAAACGCAGATTAAAAAAAAATGACAAACAAATGACTAAAATTTGCTTTCACTTGTGTACATACTGATATGAAACAGCGGCCCAAGTTGACTCTAAACAAGGATCATTTTTGTTCCTGCTCTCAGCTTATTTGAGCGAGAGGCTTCACTTTGTCCTTGTAGGAAAAAAAAGACAGAAGGTGCTTAAAATGCGCAGCAAAAGACATCACGAACCCTCAAAGAAAGCCATGACAGCCAAAGAAACTCAGTATGTTATCAGCAAAGTGCTTGCCAACACCTGCACTAAGTAATGGGGTGTTCTTTTATAAATCTCGATCTTTGTGTCCTGCAGGGAAACACTCTCCTTTTTTTTTTCTTCTTTTACAGTGATGGTGGTGTTCTGTTCTCAGCCCATTTTATATCAAGCCCGCCATAAAGGCTGACATGTTGACTGTCAGCAGCTGTCAGTCCTTTCAGCTGTTTGTATAGGGTGCTGTGGGACAGAAAGATGGAAAGGAGGACAGGTGCCAGAAAGGTTAGAACTGCTTGATGTGACCCTTAATGTAGGGTGAGCGTGCAAAAAGGCTTTGAGTGACACCTGAGCGAAAAATAGCCAGCGCAGTGAGGTTTAGAAGTGCTGGGCGCCTGGGTTTCCACTCACTTTTTTTTTTTACTACTATGTAAGTGTAGCACCTTTTTGTTTTACACCCCACTTCAGTAGCATTATGGTGTTGCTGCCTCTGTTTTCAGGCTGACACTGGTTCTCTCCTGTCCCATGGATTTAAAGAACTTCCCCATGGACAGCCAGACATGTACGATGCAGCTCGAAAGCTGTGAGTTTGTCTTTCAAGCTTCAAACATATGCTAAAACCCATAATACATATGCCTTGTTGTAAATTTATTGTATGATATCATTTTTTTTTTCTCTCCTCCAGTTGGCTACACTATGAATGATCTTATTTTTGAATGGCTGGATGTGGGAGCTGTGCAGGTGGCTGATGATCTGATGCTTCCTCAGTTTGTGCTAAAAGAAGAACAAGGTCTGGGATACTGCACCAAGCACTACAACACAGGTACACAACATGCGATAATCTGCCATCTTTAAACTTCTCAAATGTTTTGAATTTAAATTTCTTGTTGAATAGATTGTGCTGCACGTGATTTATTCTAATTCATGCAAAGCGCACTAAATTGCTTTTTGGACTAAATCTGTGGTACGTATAAACTGGCCTTGATAATGTCATTCACCTTTAAATAAGACAGCCTGTACCTCTGTTCAGGGAAATTCACTTGCATCGAGGTCAGGTTCTACCTGGAGCGTCAGATGGGCTACTACCTGATCCAGATGTACATACCGAGCCTGCTCACAGTCATCCTGTCCTGGGTGTCGTTCTGGATCAACATGGACGCAGCTCCGGCCAGGGTGGGACTGGGAATAACCACAGTGCTTACCATGACCACACAGAGCTCTGGGTCCAGGGCGTCCCTGCCAAAGGTCAGCAAGCTGATTTGTGGTACTTTGGTGTAAAAAAAAAAAAGAATCACACATAGTGTATAATAATGTTTAAAGCTGTGGTTTCAGCAATTAAAACTTTAAAGTGTTTATATAGTCGCCACACTACTGGACTGTCCCTGTAAAAGTAACGGGGATCCATAAAAAAGATTTAGTAAATCTACAAAGAACGTTTATGTTATCGTTTTTTTATTTCCATAAAATTTGACATACCAATATTATACTGTATGTATTTCCAATTAAAGCTTAATAATCATGTTTCTTTTGTGGATATCAAAACCATATCATTCATTCACTGTTCATTTATTAAAAATGCATTAAACTTTCCTAACACTGTAAACTGTACAGCAAAAAAAGCAGGTCAGCATGTACTACTGTAGTACACACAATCACAACAGCAGCTGATCACATATTACGTCAATAACTAAGGTTTACAATAAAGAAACATCCATCCATATATAAAATGATACACCGTATTAAAGCTCAAAGATCTCAACCAATACCAACATCACATATTACTGCAATACGTAAATAATAGATATTTAGAAAAAAATTTAATTCATTCTACATGATAGAAGTTGCCTTTTCCTTTGTTTTGAGTTTTCCTAACGATACTCCTTTTGCCAAGCCGTTGTGTCCCTGTGCCATGTCAATCTGTTTCACTGCCCACGTTCACGTTAACCCAGTGCACTTGGTTGTGTGTCTGCAGGTGTCCTATGTGAAGGCCATAGACATCTGGATGGCGGTGTGCCTTCTCTTTGTCTTCGCTGCCCTGCTGGAGTACGCGGCCGTCAACTTCGTCTCGCGCCAGCACAAGGAGTTCTTCAGACTGAGGAAGAAGCTCAAAGAGCAACAGAGGCAGAGAAACGTGAGCGCATAACCCACCCACTCAGCCCCTTGGGCGACTGTCACCTGCTATTCCCTACGCCCAGCTATGCACGGGCCACAATTCCGCTACGTGATGCTCCCCCGCTGAGAAATAGAGACGGCGCTGACCTGTAATTAATTCCTCATCACCTCACCCCGCTGTTGGCTGCATTTTCTTATCATCTTGCGGCTTCACTTTGAATACCATGAGAAGAAGAAACACAAAACAGGCCAGCACACCTTTTAAATATAAAGTGTTTCCTAAATGCAGCAGTGTGACAGCAGCATGGGGGATTCATTAATACCTTTTAATATTAATACCACAATGAACAAAACATCTGCTCTGAACCTTTGCATTTATTCATTTATTTATTAATTTTTTGTGTGTGTGTGTGTGGGGGGGGGGGGGGGGGGGGGGTATGCAATGCGATTGAAATTTGCGCTGACTTTAAAACATTTATGCAGCACGGCTGAGTTGTGTCACGGTTGCATACTGTTCAATCAGTCCGTTCCGTTTGATGATTAAATTTATGTGCTGCACTTTTCCCCTATCAGCAGGGAAGCGGTGACAGCAAGGCAAAGGGAAACAACATGTCAGGCAACAATGCTCCTCATGGAAACGCAGCCCAGCAGTGCAGCGCCTGTGCCAGGGTACGCGCCGCCGTATTGTTCAATAAAACACCAGCCAATCACCGAATCAAAGCTTCTCCCTGTCATCACGCTGCGTTGTGTGTTTGTTTTCCAGGAGGAGGAGCTGGCACAGCAGGGGTTCCTCTTTCAGAGTTATGGCCTCGCCCTGGGAACGGGGACCGCACCAGAAATGGATGCGACACCCATTTTTGCTGATCTGCCTCCCGGTTTGGGCTTCTACGACATACGCAGGCGCTTTGTGGATCGCGCAAAAAGGATTGACACCATCTCCAGAGCCGTGTTCCCCATGAGCTTCCTCATGTTTAACGTCCTCTACTGGCTCACCTACAAAGTCCTGCGGCACGAGGATGTCCAGGCCACGCTGTGACGACGCACAGACTGAGGACCATGAACACACTGGATACCTTTAATCCGCCTCTTTTGACTGAAACATTAACGTGCTGAGAGGCCTCAGCTGAGCCGTGCAAGATGCACCGTGACGGCATGTCCAGTGCCACCGGGGAACTCCACGACATGGAGGACTCCATCGGTTCTTCTAAATGTTTAATACTTCCAAAGAAATGCACTTTTTATTAGCACTGATGCTTTAAATATTCACAATTTACAGTGTGTGTGTCTACAGTTTGCATTTTGATCATATCAGCTCACATGTTTTTCCTAAGTTCACAGGGATTTGGACTCCTCTATCGGGCCTTCATTGTTTCTACAGACATCGATGTTGACAGTGTGTAAAAATACATAAAACATACATCACTTCTTTTGCAACTGTGCTGTGATTCCCATCTTAACTTTGCTTTATGAGCCGGGAAAAACATGATCCAGTGTGTAACTTCCGTCATAGTGTTTGGTCTCTAGGAACAAATACTATCTTCTTATAAGTAATTTAATATTACCAGTTGAGTTACATTATGAGTCTTCTCATAGGAAATTGATCATAATAAAGAGTGGAAAAAAGACGCAATAACGTTTTTGAAATGTGTTTGTTGTGAAAGAAAACCTTGAACAAAACAGTAACCCCAGATGTAACTAGATATTGTTCTGATTAATGCTGTTGTGTCAGTAAATATTCTGGAATAGTGGTTTTCAAAGTGAGGGGACAAAAGTTTGATATAAAGAAAAAACTGGAAGGTATAAGCGATCAATTATTTTGATGTAACACATATTTTTTCGAACTTAATTCGGACAATGCATTTATTAGAATAAAAACATCTAACTAGCAGGAAAAGAGTTTTCATTGCTGAAAATATTTTGTGCACATTAGGTAATGTAACATTCAACCAGGTGGAAGTGAGATGAAACAATGTGCCGCAATCTGATACAAACTCTGAGAAGGGGGCTCATAACTCCCACTCTTTGAAGAGCCCTGGTTTTGACAATTGATATATTACTTAGAATATTCCCCTCAACTAAACCAGTCTTGGGTTATCAGATCTGGTGCAATCACATACTTGTCAGTCCCTCCAAAAGAACCTCTTACTTTCCCTTCACATTTAACACAAATAAATGATGGCATTAACTCTACAAAGATGTTTAGTGCAATTTCAGGTGGGTGAATGTCTTATTAAGCTGCATGAAAACAGTCATTAAACATATTGCTTAGCTTGTACTAAGTTCCTCAGGGTTTGAAAAATGGGTGTTTCTTTCTTTCATTTTTTTTTTTTAAGGAAATTTTTTTGTTTTTGTCCAGCCAAGTTTAAAAGTACAATAGATTTTTGACTGTGTATTGTTTCTGAAGAAACAAAATATGTTCCAGAATATGTTCCAACTCTTTGTTGGTGGTACATGTAAAAATAAAGACATGTTTTCATTTTAAATATCAATCATAATGTAACTCTCGTTTGATTCATACCAGTTTTGAAGCATTTATTTCAACTTTGACATGAAGTGTAATTCTGCAACATCATTTCTTTGCCTAATCATCACCTGCGTTCCATTTACTAACCATGACTTTCTCTAATGGCCAAACTATCTCATCAGCACTTGAATTAGTTTTGTCCTCCTCTCCCTCTAATGCCTTTCTCATTTCAGGTTATTATTAGTCCTCCCTCAGCTCAAATGCTGAAAATGTCCCTGCGGGCGCTGGCTCTGGAGCTTTCTTCATGCCATACTCAGTACCTCTCAGTGAGTGTGTGATGTTAAGATATTGCTTTTCGGCATGCATGTACCTGCGCTGTGATCCATTAGTAGAAGCCTCTCATTTTAAAATAAATCTTATCATAAAATGAAGCTATCATGAATATTTCATTTCAAAAGTAGCTGTCACATGCATGTGGTGCACGGCTGCACTGATTACCAAGAGTCTGTATGAAGCATATCTGATTTTATTCCACCAAAAATATCTTTAAATGATGTTCGATCACTAGTTGTTAAGTTTGTTGACTTTAATCAATCAGACCTTGAAAAAAAAAGAAAAGCATCTTCAGTTTAATATTTTCTCCTGCTGCATAAACAATATCCTCCACCTTATGAGCACTGGAGCTTAACTGATGAGAGGGGTATAGATATAAGAAATATAGGCGCTTTTTGCAGAAAAAACGAAAGATAAATTGCTTTACATGTCATGTTTACTGTGACTTTGTACAACTGGCCACTAGAGGACGATGCTGGCTCGAGTATGCCTTCTGCGAGTACTGAAGCTCTGTGCCACTGACTCCATCTGCCCTTTATTCCAGGTATAACATGAAACAATTCATGAGACCGAGGTCTTTCATCCTATATCTCCAAGGCTTTTGTTTATTTCCGGTTACAGATTCAACATGGAAAGAGTTTAGTTTGCAATCTAAAAGGGACAGAGAGCTGTGAAAACTTTGTTTGCCCCAACTGAGGTCATGTCGTCACGGAACTCCTTTTATGGTAATTTTCTGCAAAAAATCAAAAGGCTGGTGAAAGTTTTGGCAGAAAAATTGCATTTACATTATTTTAAGGTGTCGGCTTGCAACAACAATAAACACTACAGACGAAGAAATTTCCCTCTGGGACTAATAAGTTAGTTTCATTATAGACACATCATATAAGGGGTTATAGATACAGCACATATACACTACCAGTCAAAAGTATGGACACATTCAATGTTGTTTTTTCTTCATTTTCTTGACTATTTACATTTTCGATTCTCATTGAAGGCATCACAGCTATGAATGAACACATATGAAATGTAGTGGAGGATGTATGATATGATTGATGTGTGTGTGCAGAAAAACAGTAATAATCACAGACAGATTATATGCTGATGTAATCCTCATAAAGTGACAGTTTGCAGAAAGCAGTTTTCTCTGTAGTCCCACATGTTCAGATCTGAGTGGCCCCGCTGTGTGTGTGTGTGTGTGTGTGTGTGTGTGTGTGTGTGTGTGTGTGTGTGTGTGTGTGTGTGTGTGTGTGTGTGTGTGTGTGTGTGTGTGTGTGTGTGTGTGTGTGTGTGTGTGTGTGTGTGTGTGTGTGTCCATCCAGCGGCTGGAGACGTGGCAGCGCCTCGGGTCAGATGATTTCACTCCACACATGAACCCCACCCCGCTGCTGCCCACCCTCAAAACATTCCTGTTTTTTTTTTTGTTTTTTTTTTCAAACTGACTACTTTGCTCTTTCTGTGTAAAAAAAAAAAAAAAAAGTCAATTTAAACGCTCGGCAAACCTAGTGAAATAGTCCCAGAATAACTGTAAGACGTGGATTTTTTAGAGACGGTGGCCACCCAAAACAGAGCCATTTTTAGACGTTTACTGCTGACGTTACAGCGGCTTCAAATAGCTTCCGTTTCACTCTGGTAGTGATTGGACTGTCCTGGAACTGAGGGGAGCTAACAAGTCCGACATTCTTCACTTCAATGGAGGAACAGCCCAACGATCGGGCACGAGACAGGCAGTACCACCACCACGGGGACGACAGAAACACTATCCAACATACGACTTGTGTGAAAAATGCTCAGAGCCAGCTCCAGTGCCAGCATCAGGAAGCGCAGACGAAGAAAACAGGTTGGGCCATCCGGAGGAGTTTTAGCCGTCGCGCTAACCGCTAGCCGCGCTCAGCTAAAGTCAACGAGCCGCCTAGCATCGAGCTAACCGACGTGAAGTGCAGCCTTTAGCCCGCCGTGCTAACGCTCGTCTCGAACTCCTAACACTGTTGCACGGTGTGATTTAAGAGGAAAACCTAAGCACACGGGGAGGTTGTTAGTGAGACGGATAGTTGCCGGCGCTGAGGCGACCAGCCGGCCGTGGCGTCAGCGAGTTGCGGCTTGCTAACGTTGCGTGACAGTTGTCGCTGGTCGTGGTTTGACACATCGGGGATTGACCTTGTGCGCCGGTTTCACCAGCCAGTTTTCTCGCAATCATTCCACCAAACCCCCGCCGGGGCGACGTGTGCCTGTCGGCTCACTGTCCGGCGGTAAAGCACGGAGAACCGTCCCCGGAGTGGGGGGGCCGGAGCTCGGCGCTTTTCGCCTCGGCGTGCTTGTGTCCACTTTAGGAAACTGAGCCGGCTCCACTGGAATGTTCCGAGCTGCCATTTCCTGTCGGCCATGTTACAATATCACAGCGAGCTAACGCTACAGTTCCCCGCTTCACTCAGTAGATCCAGCGACCGTCTGCACCCTGTGCTTTTGACATGTAGCTGTTTTCGCTCGGTTGGGGACGACAGCAGCAGCGGCGGCGGCCGGTGCTAGCAGGGTGTGGTGCGCTTCGTTGACATTAACCAGCTAACTGGCGCTAGCCGTGTGTGACAGGCCTGTTGCATGTTGTCCAGTGAATGTGAAGCCACGAACACACACACACACACCGTGCAGGAGACAGTGTGTGAAATGAGTGTCCCTCTCCAGTCAGATCAGCATGAACAAAAGCAATTATGTGGTTGCAAATGATGAGAGTTCATGTGAATAAATCCTCCTACGTGAGACATGCCATGTAACCATCCATCCACCCACCCATCACTACAGTTTGATCGAAGCCAGTCCAGGCCATCAAATCAGCACAGTTGTAAATTTCATCTACTTCCAAAATGGAGAATTTTGCCACCGTTGTATCGTTTCACATTTAGAAGTTCTGTAAATATCACCTCCTGCATGCATGTAGTCACATTGTATAGCTGATGGGTGATACATTTAAGTTCTGCTCAATATGAACTCATCTGTTTGAAATCAGTGTGTGACCTGCTTCTGATAATGTTGACTCGCATTGTAACCTTTCAACATGGTGCAGAAGGGCCAAGGTACATCCACTAATGGGGGGGGGGGGGAACATTCAACAGTTAAACATGTACAATAATTTACATTTCATTCACAAATAATCATTGACCGATTACAGGCTGGCAAGGGAGAGCTTAAGTGACTTATTTCTTTTGGCTTATATACAAATATAGACCAAATAAGATTCCGATTTAAATGTCACCGTAGTACCAAAGTGGTGTGAGTGAAAGATCCACAGCTTTATTCTTAACAATAGTTTAAAAATACCCAGCTCTGTTCTTTCAAATCAAAGCTATTCCCATCTGTAACTGTTGTGTGAGCATCAGCCTCATTGGTTGGTATTGTTATAAACTAATTTTCTGGCTAGTAAACAACAAACCTCTGTGTGCCTGAAATGGAGTAGGGCACCACACCACCACTGAATGGAGAGTCCCACATTGACACAGCACTTCCCAAACCCCTGGGTGTTGCACAGTCCTATTCCTGGTCTAGTGCCAATCCCTGTGTGTACTATAAACGCTGCTGTGAGCCATCCTTATACATCATGCAACAACTGGTCTGTGATGGCAGGTCAAATATCTTGCACAAAGTTTAATAGCTTGTAGTGTGGCACGCTGAAGACTGTTTGGCGATATATCACATGTCCAGCACTTGTTAGATGTAATGAACTCTGAAGCAGCACTGTGGAAATAAACTGAGCAGGTAGTACACAGAAAACATTCATTACCTGTTTGTTGGTGCCGCTTAGAAAGAAAACATAGAGTTGACCTGTGTAACATCTGAACTGATATTAGAATATGATTATTTCAGGTTTGGATTTTTTTTGGCTGCCTCATTATAGTATGAACTGACTTTGTTTCCCCTTTCAGGCAATAAAAAAGTGACCGTCGGCGACGAGGAAGGAGAGAGGAATCTGCATCTGTCTGATACCGTTGGCATGTCGTATCCCCCCAACAGCAATGGTGGCAGATTCACAAGTAATACAAATGTGAAGCCCAAGTCAACGCAAAAGGTGTACACGACTGTTCCGAAAGCGAGCAGCAAAGGATCGGACTACAAGAAGAATATGGACCTTAAAAATGACAAGGAAAAAGCTGTTGATTTGAGTCCTCATGAGGCCCAATCTTTGGATAAAAAAGACTCCATGTTGCTTCAGAACGGTCTTTTAAACTGTGGCTTGATTACAAATGGCTATTCCAGCAAGGACAACGATGGCAGCGGCTCCGAAGGTGGATATACTACACCGAAGAAACGCAAGACCAGATCCAACAACGCCAAGAACACTGACAATGTGATCAGAGAAAAGGAGAAAGACATGCAGCAGGGCAACACTACACAGGAGCAGGGGACTTTTATTATGGAAGCCGGCGAAAAGGGAGTGACCTCTAGACTCGATGGCTTTCGAGCCGCCCATAAAGCAGAAGCTCTGCCAGCAGCCAGGCGCGCTGTTGTGTTGGAAACTTCAGCCGGTGAATCTCAGAGGAAAAACTCTGACGGCAAAACAGTAGGCACCTTCGGTAAGAAAAGTGAGGAGAGGCACAAAGGCAAGCTTTCTTCACCTTCAAAAGAGGACTCGTGGACTTTATTCAAGCCCCCTCCAGTATTTCCTGTGGACAATAGCAGTGCTAAAATTGTTCCCAAGATCAGTTATGCAAGTAAAGTAAAAGAAAACCTCAATAAAGTAGCTCAAGGTGGAGGGGAGGCGCTGCCTCCTGTCAGACTGTCGCAGGTCCCAATGTCTGCTATGAAAACTATCACCTCAGCTAACTTTACTAATGGTCCCGTTTCTGGAAATGGAAACGGCTGCCCGTCAGTGGGTACCTTCTTCGCTCCTGCTGCTAGTAGTATTCCACCAGCCCCGTCTATCCCAAGTGGCGAGAATGTAGCATCTCCTCTGGAAAGTAACTGTAGCTCTTCAACCAGTCCTGTCGACGGGGAAGCGTTCGAGCTTAGAAAGTGTACTCTTTTAATTTACCCTTTAAATATGCAACCTGTGCTCCCGAGCGCTCGCCACCTTGACCCACCGGCCGCTCAGACAAATCAGAAAGCCCTGGGAGACATCTTCCAGAATCAGTGGGGGCTTTCCTTCATCAACGAGCCCAACTTGGGGCTGGACGGAGGCAGCGGGCCAGCGTCCGTGGAGGACACCACCGTTGCCGTCGCATCTCAAAGCGAGCCCGCCCAGCCCTGCTTTGATATTAGCCCTTCCTTCTTAGAGCCTGGTATTTTGGCTCAAGACCCTGAGAAAAGGACTTGTGCCCCTTGCACTGTGTCTAACGCTTGTTTTCCCGCTCGCCCGAGCGAGGAGGAGAACAACCCACAGCCATGCGGCCAGGAGAAAACCAAACCCGAGGCCAAGGTCGCGGGTTCTACTGTGTCGGCCCCCAGTAAAGACAACGGTGCTAAACCTGCGCAGGGCCAGATAACCACTCTGTTGTTTGGCTCACCTAAAGAGCAGACCCAGTCTAAAGACATTGGCAGGAGGTGTAACTGGGGGCCCATTGACATTAGAGCTGCTGTCACTTATCACACTAAAGGTAAATCACTTTCTCTCAGCTTCATCTGTGATTTTAAGATGTTGGTTGTCTCTTTTATCTACAATACTGCAAAAACACAGCTTGTTTATCTCTTTAGTCCTGATAAACAAAATCCATCAAATGTATTTAATCTAATTTGTCTGATTTGTTTTTTTTCTGATGGTGACCTTTTGTGAAAAGTTGATTTCCTGGAGCTGTTTGTTGTATGTTTATGTGACAGTGCCTCTCTGCTCTGTTCCTGCACAAAAGTGAACTAAACTAAATGTTCGAGGGACTTCACTGACATAGAATATTGTCATATTTTGAGTAGTAGAATTAGTGTTTGTTTTTGATTAGATTGTTCTGAAAGTGTTCATATGCTGATCTAAACGCAATACTTTTTGTTTTCTTTCAACAGAAATGGAATCCATTTTCAACTTGCAAAAACAAGGTAAACTGAACTCTTGGTTCTTTTTCTCTCATACTTTTGCTCTTTAAAACAAACTGGCTGGTCAATTCTTTCTGGACAAAAACACAATTCATCCAACTTTGTGCTTTTCACTTCCTTTGATGAGAGTGGAGATTTGGTATAATTCTAAGGTGCTGAAGTAGGTGAATCATTGTTTTTGTCCATGTCTAAAAGAAACGTATCAACAGCAATACAAGAGTCACAACGTGTGATCATTTGGTCTACTAAAGCAGTGGTTCCCATTCCTCGCCAATTTTAGCTCTCCTGTTTCTTAAATGGTCTCCAAGAAAGACTTCAGACCTGCTTTCAGAGTATTGTTTTGATGAAGCTTTACAGTGAAACCTTACACACACACACACACACACACACACACACACACACACACACACACCAAATCAAATCATCAAGCATTCACATGACTCTGCTGTTCATTTTAGAAAATCATTTATGTATTTGATATGTAGTAATCTAATTGTCTCGACCTGAGAGCAGGCTTGTGATCTGGGTTGGCACCCCCTGCACTAAACTTATTTCCTCTTGGTGGAAAATTAAGGTTGGAATAGATGCAATCACACAAGTATAACAGAGTACTCTGAAAGGAGACTTGTCTCTGCCTGATGTCATCTCATATTGTACCTGACAGCTTCTGCAGACTCATTTAGCCACTTTCTAGTTTTAAGGCTATTTACAGACCTGTTTTATTCTTGTAGAATAAACGCAAGTCTATTGACTTTGTTATAAATGCAGATATCTTTCGATGTCTCACAAAAAAACAAAACAAATTGCAACTTGGATCATCTCTGTGCTGAAATGTGTATTTTGTTGATTTCAGAAATCAATCCTGCAGCTCATTATCAATTAAAAACATTTTAACTTATTTTGCACATTCATCAGTCGACTTCCAGCTTCATTAATACAGGTTATCTTCTCGGTAAATCTTTGTGCTATTTATAAACCTCTCATCAGGACACACTTGGAAAGAAAAAAGGTTGCGGTGTGGCAGCTTGACAGCATGTGCACTGAGCGTGTATTAATGCCTACGACATGCCTCTGGAGAACAGGAGCACGTATGGCATCGGCCGCACAATTCCTACGGAGACAAAAGGCCGCAGTCGTTTGATTAGTGAAGAGCAGAAACATAAGCAGTTAAAAGTCATCACCAGCACGCCCAGACAGTGTCGGAAGTTATGGAGTGTGACGTGCCGCCGATGGAGGGTCCTCTGCTACTGTCGCCGGGCCAGCTGGCAGCCGAGAGGCGGCAGCTTTCCCCCCAAACAATCTGTTGATATCAACACAGACTCCAGTTCAGAGATGATGGAGGCTATGTTAGCTTAACATCCTCAAGCTGAAGGGAAATGTGCCACAATGCGTTGGCTGGGGATTGTTTTCATTTTTTTTTTTCCAGTGTCAGTGTTATATCAAGGTTGCAATGCCAATTAAAACATTGAAAATTATTTTGTTTGAATCTAAAAAAATAAAATAAAAATGCGGGTGTCAGGGTGGTGATGCGTTTTCTCAGTACGATTTTCACCTTTTGATCATAATACAAGAGTTGCAGTTTTTAATAGTGAAGAATTCTGATTGCTTATTGTAAATACTGGTTGTGTTTTATTATGACGCGAGTCCTGCTGAATCACCTAACCTCGTCTCTCTCTCGTTCTGCCGTAGATCCAAAAAGAGTAGTGGTTTATGATGAGAACAAGGATGGACCGGATCAGTGAGTTAGACTTTCTCCAGTACGTCTCCTTCTTCTCCTCTGGGTGCTGCAGTTATCTACCTTGGAAATCACAAATCCTGTTGGATAGATAAAAGTGACAACTGTGAAAACATTAATAGTTTAGCATGACAGATTTTCCTTGGAATCTCGGGTGGAATAACAAAGACTTCTTGGGGGCATCAAACAAAGCATACCCACACGTCGTACACGCATCTTCATCTACACGCTCTGGACGAACGTTGAAGGAGTCGATCGGTGCCTCTCCAACACGGCGAATGGACTCCTGCACCTTTGGGCGGTGGCAGCGGTTTGTCTCACGGCTCTTTAGGGAGAACGTTCAGCAGAGGAAGGCAGGGCGCCTTCCCGAAAAAAGCCTTTCCCCTGTTCAAACTGTGGCAGCCGTCGGTCGGGCTTTGGAGCGCCTCGGCCATTTTTGTTCTTCGCGCATTGAAATGAGTTCATTGTAGATATGTTAGGACGTTATGCATACACATCCGCGTGCAAGCTTGAATTCACGGTGACTGAAAGAAGAAGACGCTTTGCAAAGAATGCCTTGAAGTGGTGGAACAAAGGTCTTTGGAGTCCCATTAATGTTTATGGGGATTTTATAGGTGAGGCCCCATCCAGGAATGGAGAACCTCGTCTTCAATCCTTCTGAGTGAGAAAGAGAGAAAAAAATCAAAGCCCAGAAATTTTAAAATACTTTTTTTTTTTTTTTTCTTCTTTCTTTTCTTTTTATGCCGTCTCCTCCAACCCCCCTGAGATGTTTATGCCCCAGAGCACAGATTCAAACCCCCCCCCCCCCGGCCTTCCCTCCTTCATTTCAATATCTGGTCAGTGTGCTAAAGATTTTTAAGTCAGGTTCAACTCAAAACCTTTTAAATCTTGCCGCGTTTCATAACATTTCATGCATGATCAGTGACTGTGGTGGACGTTGGGTTGGTGGGGAAGAGGAAGACGAACTGTTGAAGAGACGTTGCTTCCAATGAGACCTGAGTTTTATTTTCTTGTTCAGCAGGACTCAGGATGTCGACTCACATTATTTTTCCTGCATTTCTGTTCAGTTCCTCTCATCAAAGGAACTTTTTTGTGTGTGTGCGTGCGCGCGAGCGCTTGTGTGTCATAATTCGGTCTTTACTTTTCTACAGTGCGTTTCCTGCATGTTTACTGGTGGGAATGGTCGAGTCGGTGCTCGCTGTTCATCGCCACAAAAAGATAACAGTAAGACGACAGTTGCAATACGATTATAGGTTCCTCCTCCTCCTCCTCCTCCTCCTCCTCCCCCCAAACTAGCCACTTTGTCAAACTGCATTGAAATGTGAAGATGAGTTGTACTGTTAAGTTTTACTGTGGATAACATTTTTCAAACCCGTGTGCAATAATGGAGGGAAAAAAGAAAAGTATATGGAGCTACAAACACCCCCCCCCCCCCCCCCCCCGCGTGATCCTGCCGTGACCTGCAGTTCAGTATGTTCAAAACAGTTCCAAGGTGCGTGTTCAGTTTATTGCACAGTTACTTTTTTTTTCTCTTTGAAAATAGCTCATGTTGAACTATCTAATTAAGTCTAGGGAGCCCAAATGTGCTAACTGCTAACTAGCCGGCTGCGACGTCACTTCTCTCACCATCTTCCAAATCAGGATCGGTTTTATTACTCAACCCAACTAAAGAGCTGTCCGGGCTTCTTTTCTCTACTAGATATGATTTGGTTAATGTGTGGATTAATAGCACTTTATGTAAACTAATTGCTTTTATCTTATAATTGCTAGAAGAAGAAAAAAAAAAAGAGAGAAAGATCTATATGTACTGACAAGAAATCCTCCTTGAAAGAATGGCTCTGGGCTGTTACTTTTCAGAAAAAAAAAGATAATAAATACAGAATTATTAAATGTAACTCAGGTAGTGTTGATAAAGCCATGACTGTGTTCAATTTTTATTTTTTTTTTACATTTTTTTGCCAAATGGCCCCTGTCATGTGACGTTCTCATTGGAAATGTTGAATAAAGTCCTTCTGTACAGAGTCTCACAATAATGTGACAACACACCAAATAAGTAACTTTTGGGAAAATCTGTCAGTGTGTTCTGTGCTGTCATGCATCATTCTGGGCTCTAAAATGATACTTTATATGTATTTTGTTTTTTTGTTTTTACGTAACCCCCCCCACCCCCTCTCTCCACACCACCAATTTTTTATTTTCGAATTTAAACAAAGCACATTGCTCCATGCGCTGTTTCCTGTGTGCCAGGCTGTGGCTCTTGCAGTCTTCAGTGGCTCATTTTCTCCCGTCATGTGTTGGTTGTGAAGCACCTCTTGATTTATTAATGCTGAACATCAGCTGTGGTTCTGCAGGGGGAGCTATAATCTAGGTATGAGCTTTCAAGTACACTTCTTTCCACTGTGTCCCTGATTACCTGATTAGGCCGAGCCTCAGCCCGTACTTGTGTGCCTGACAGGGGGGTGGGGTGGGGGGGCTGCAACCTCAGCCAGATTCTTTTCTCTCTTTAAAAAAAAAAAAAAAAAAGTGTATCTTTTATTTTTCGTACAAATTGTCTTGACATTTAACGTCCGATTGCGGCCAGCTCCCTGGTATTTAAAAACCCTTTTGTTTTGGCTTCTTTTGTGCGGCGTGTGATGGATGAGCGCCTCATCAGGCGCTGCCCTCTGAATGACAACACTTACATCTGGTCAGCGAGGACGCTCGTGTAACATTTACAAAAGTATTACACATTGCCATTTGGATTTCTTTCTTTCTTTTCTTTTTTTTTTTTTTACTGTCACTCAATTTTGGGGTAAAGTTGCACAAAAATCAGACATTAATTTTCCTCCATAACTCACAGAAAGTGACCGTGTGGTTAATGCCAAATTACTGGGGCAGAGAGGATTCTCATTGGACAGCGATGCTTCTAGATGTAAAACAGGGTGATCCGATTGAGTGGTATGTGATGTTACTGTAGTCTTACAATGAACTCTGTTCTGTTTTCCTGAGAGGACGAGCCTGGTACTGGGAAATCTGAGACTCTCCTCCCTCCCACAGGCTCCTCTTGTTTCCTCCGAGCACTTAATACAAGGCTATGCTGAATATGCATTTATTAAGCGAGAACTATTACTTTGAAGCCTGCAAACCAAAAACAGGTTCTCTGAAGCCGAGTAGATGTTCAATCAGTGATGGTGGTCGGGGAGGGATATGACTTGACTGTTGGTGTGATAAAGCCTGAATCATGTGGAGTATATTTTGGAATTTTATTTCCATTTTTAAAAATTGTTTTTTTTTTTTATTTCCACTCCCTCAGGATGTGCAATCACCTCAAGGATGCTAATGCAGGCTTCCACATTTTTTTTTTTTTTTTTGTGTGTGCATAGCAAGTTCTTCCTATTATATGCAAGTTCCATGTTTATTTAAAAAAAAAAAAAGGAAAGAAAAAGAACTCCTCCTCCTCTTTTTCCCCCCGTTGTTTCATGTTCAGGTGCCTGTGTGGAAGAAAAAAAAGAAAAAAAAACAGCTTTGATTGTTTCAAATCTGCTTCCAGCATATATCTGTGCCATTGTTTTTTTGTTTGTAACATTTGCAATGCTGTTAAAGTTTTCTCAGAGCGAATCCTGTTTTTTTTTTTTTTTTTTTTTTTTTTTTTTTTTTTCTCCCTTTCTGATGCGACATCTTTTCGTCGATTTTATTTCTGTCGTGTGGCTTGTGTTCGCCGTCCACGCGAACGAAAAGCCCCCAAAATAAACAGTGTTGAACTGGGGGACGGATAACTGCTCGCTGGCGTATACTCATGCCAGTTTATTGTCAAGCTCATGTCTGAAGTAGCACACAATAATTAATTTGAACTGATTTAACAAATTAATCTTTTAACCTATGTTTTAAAAGCGTCTTTTTATTTTGGAGTTATAACCTAATTTATCCATAGAGGCACAAGTAGGATGAAACTAAAAGGAATAAATCAAGATGTTTTGTTTTGATGAGCTTTAGATGTTTTAGTTATTGATTTAAGGCTGATGTAAACCTCCCCAATAGTCCCAATGTTAATATATTTGAAGTTACTCTTTCGCAGCAGATTTTATACAAATTACGTTAACGTGCTTGCTTTTTTTTTTTTTTTTTTCCTCTCATAGTTGTGATGGAGCATTGAAATCCACTGCGTCTCGAGTTCCTTTTTTTTTTTAAATATATTTTTTATCTGTTATTGATCATGTGAGGGCGAGTGAGGTGGTAACGTGCAGTTCAACAGCTCTGAATCTGCTTTCGCCAAAGGTACACTACTCAGATGTTGAGTGACTGAAGGGCAACACGCACAGGGTGGAGGGTCCTTCTCCATGTCCCGACCTAGACCTCCGCTTCAGAGCCGGAAGGAGAAGTCCCTACTGTAGCAGCTGAATGTCACTCTGAGCGCGCGGTGACGAGAGGAGCGATCTTATTTAAAAACAAAAATCCCACAAATATACCGAAAGTGCTGCTTCTTCACCCAGTAATCAGTCTGTAATGGGAAATGCTGGACTTGGTGTTTGGAAAAGAAAAAAAAAAAAGTGTCCCTCCTTTAAACTTGTCACTGCCTCCTGTGGAAACCTTTAAATCTTTTTTTGGGGGGGGGGGGGGGGGACCGAGAGGTTCAGTGTTTGGGCGAGGTCACGAAGACAATGTGGTGATGAGAGATGATACGTTGTGCCGAGTCATCCTTCTTTTTGTTTGTGTCATCTCAAATGGCTGGTGTGCTCGTTGATGCATTTGTTATTCTTTATTATTTTCTCTGTCTGCTGTTCCTCCTTCTAATCACTGCTCCACCAATCTCCCCCCCCCCCCCCGTAAAACATCGAGGCAATAGCATTTCTTTTTTTTTTCTTTTTTAAATGTCTTACAGGTTGGCATTTAAGTTAAGTGAGCAGTCTGATTTATTTCATTTTCATTGTTTTGAATTTAACAGAAGTGTCACATTACAATGTTGTTGTTTTTTTGTTTTTTTTTTAAGCATGATGATAACCCTCAAATTCCAAACAATGTCATAGAGACAATTAAATAAAAGGAAAAAAAGAGAAGAAAACTCCAGTGTTCACAATTTTAGTTTCCATTAAAATGTCAAATTTTCATGAAGAAGGTTGCGTTCGTGTTTTCATTCACTGCAATAAATTCCCCTCCCCTTATATTTGAACAATATTTATCAGATGTGTTTATTTTTGAACCATTTTATGAGCGCTGATGTTCAGTGCAACACCCACTGGGAGAGTATCAGTCCAACACAGGCTTTAAAATACATAACCACAGGGCCAAAAGAAGCCCCGCTAGGAATAGAAATGTACAAATAAATGTTGATTCAAAGGAATAATTTGAGAAACTTTTATGTTCAATGAGAATAACTTTTGTGGCGGCGTCATTTTAAGCGTTTTGTTTTATTCCAACAGCCTGTTGTATCCAGTATTGCAGCATCCCGCTTATAAGTTTAAATTAGAATAAATACATATCTCATTGAACAATGCATGAGATTTGGGTTTACTGCAGCCCAGTCTTTATAAAGGAGGGAGGGGGGGGGGAATAGGGGCATTTTAGATCAGTAGCTGTTTTCTGAGTGAATTTGTGACGAGTCTCTCCTTCCAGAGGGCGGCAGGGAGAACAGATCATTTCCAGGGTTAATGGAGTGTAAGAACCAGTAATGTAATAATCACCAATAACATAATTTCTGCCAATAATATAATAATTGTGGCCTTTTTCAAATTAATAAAACCCATGATGTAATGACATCCTTGAGCCATTATTGTAATGACCGATTGAAGAAGCATTTCAAAACAGAAAATACATAAATACGGCTGAAAATTCTTGGGAAAATAAATTGTACAGCTTGGTTGAGTAGAATAGATACAGTGGATGGGATAGTTGTCATATTCATTCATTGAGGATAAAAACAGCAACACTTTCTATCACGGTTGAACATTTTTTATCTTAATACATTATTGGCAAGTTATTGCTTTATTGATTTTATTACATCCAGCATGGCCAACATTCTGAAGTTATTGGCAACTCTAACATTGTTGGTTGTTACAGTAGAGTAGATCTACGCCTCTAATGTTCTTTGCGTCCTTGAAGTTCCGCTGAAGGTCGTTCCGCTCCTCAATGCAGTGTGGATGTCCAGGTTATTGTCAAATGTTGCATTTAAGTAGGTGACTACACTATTATATATTCCATTTAAAAACAAAACAATCACATTGACTTGGTAGAGCCCATTTTCATAGCCTATATTTCTATTACTAATGCATCACTTAAGAAACTTCCAGAGGAGAACAACAAACCGGAGCGTAAGTGAAACAACTTCCTAAATGTGGTTCTACACTACTAATATAGAAAATATGGTGCAAAACAATAAAGTTGCTACTTTGAAAAATGCAGAGATGAAGTGTATGACCCACATCTTTACTCCAAATCAATGCAAATGAAAATATGAAAGAAAAACTGAACGTGGTGATATTTGATATGTTTATAAAACAAGTGGAAGTGACTGCACATCGATCCTTTTTAAGTATTTGGGGCTTGAAGCTAATCCCAGCTGGGTTTTAGGGGAAGGCAGGAAACATCCTGGACAGTTCATCCGGTCCGCCACAGAGCAAAAAAACACACAAATTCACATCTACCGGCCATTTAGAGTCGACAATTAACCTCATATAGTCAAAATAATAGCAGTGTGGAGTTCAATTTGTGAGGTCTTTTTCATTCTGTGAGAAAATGTTAATCAGGTTGTCTGGAGTTAAGAACAAAGTCTCGTGTTGTCCGTGGTGTCTCTAAAAACCTGAGACTTGGCGTCAGTCCAGACATTGTTCAGAAGAACAGCGTTCTTTGATTAAAACGTTGATTGGAGAGGGGAGAGCGTCTAAAGAAGTACAGAAAATTATAGGCTGCTCGGTTAAAATGATGAAAATAAGATTGGTCCTTTAGAATCCAAGGGGAGCAGGCAGTTTGTCAGACGACCCCAAAACGCTGAATTCAAGTTGCAGTTCACTCTAAAGACAGTGAAGCACGGAGGTGGAAGCATCATGATATGGGGATGCTTCTCTTACAATTGTGCCAAGTTTTCACAAACCAGGGATCGTGGATCAGTTTGCACACATGAGAATACTTGAAGGGGTCATGATGCCTTGTGTTGAAGAGGAAATGTGCTTGAAATACGACACGACAAAGATCTAAACCCATCAGTTAATGAGTCGTATTGTTCGACCATAGACAGACATAAATGAGTGAAATCTTCCCACATTCTCCACATTCTTGTCTATTCAATATCATTCCGACGGAGTTATCTTCCGTCACTTCAGTTTTGACGGAGAGGAAGAGCGTATCTGCTCTTACTCCGCAGATTGGGCAGCAGGTTTCTGTGACATTTGTCTGCCGGCTCCTGACAGCATATGTTAGGAAAGCTCAGCTCAGCGGGTCCAAACTGTCTCTGTGTGCAGCAAGGACATGGGCAGCATTAGCAGAGAGCGTGTGGTCCTAATGAGCTCAGCTGGATCACAAAGCTTCTCAGGGAGCTGCTGCAGCATCACCAAGGCAGACGATCGTAGCCCAAACGCGCCCCCCTGTGGCCGAAGGAGGTGGCTGCATAACTGAGGAGGTGGCTGGGTTTTTTTTTTTTTATTATTCCTGTTTAGATGTGAAGAAGAGGAGCAGCTCTGAGCAGCCCGAATCTGCTGGTTCTGCTGGTTGAAGGTCAAATACATTGAATTGTAACTTCTTCTCTTTTAACAAAGTTACAGTAACTTGATGTTTTTTTTTTTTTTTTTTTTTTTTAATCATTTCTGCAGAATTTATTTGAACAGTTGGCATTAAAAAAATGATTCAGTCAACAACCACAAAGTGAATCAGGGGAATTCCGGGGTCCCTTTTTAAAGGTAGAAATAATTTTGTGAGTGTGATAACATAAAAAAAATTAACAACTTCTTAGTGCTTCATTTCATTTGTTTACCTTCTCATGATAACGTTTTTTTTAAAGTGAAGTAGTGATAAGCTTCGGTCTTGAATACTTTGAGAGACTTCCTGATGTAAGAAGAAATGAGACAAGGTTCATCTGGAGTTAAACGAGGACCAAATCTTTAATACATTCAAACAGAGAGTGATTGGTTGTTCCGTTATTTTAAATACTGACCTGATTGGTTCACGTTCAGTGTGTTGGCTTTCTGCAGTATTTCTAGTCTCTGGTGCATTGAGATGAATGCGGACGTTGCTTGAGTACCGTGACGACCCACTGACACCGCAGGTCGTGTATTTTCCCCTGAAAACACGCATTTTTTTCCCCATCCTGCCCATGGAATCTAATCGATGTACAGTCACACACACACACACACACACACACACACACACACACACACACACACACACACACACACACACACACACACACACACACACACACACACACACCACCCCTCTCCAATTTCACCTTGATTACTGTGTACTTCACGGTGGCCTTGTGGGACTTGAGTTTTAGTCCACTGGTGCTCAGAGAGATTGTCCAATGTGCTGGAAGGTCACTAAAAGGTTTGATCTTTGTATCAACAAATCATCTGTGCCGAGGTGTTTCTGAACGAGATGACAACCTCCGTTTCACCTCCGCACAGCCGCAAAAAGGACGAGTGCATTGTGACCCCCTTTTGCAAAAAAAAAAAAGAAAAAGAAAGAAAAAATGACAAGCAAAGCAAACAATGTCATTCCAAGGGCAAACAGGCTCGTCCAGATCTACTGACGCTCCCGCGGCTGTCTTTAAAATGCATTAGCCGGCAGTGTATCGATCTGATTCATATCTAACAGGTTCACACAGAGTTGTGAACATTTCTGTAACTTCAGCTTCCTCCACAGTTTCAGTAAGAGAACAGTTATTTCCTTTACTTTGAGTTCCAAAAAGCGATCCACAGATTTGATTCCATTTGTGTCACAACTAGTGGTTTATTTTTCTTTTTTTGGGGGGTTTTACCAAAACCTAGCCTTTTTTTTTTAAACTTCTACTCGGCGGCCCAACAAAGAAAAACTTTAAAGTTAAAATTTGAAGCTTGTTATGTCATGATGTGACTGATCCAGCTCACTCAAGATGAACTATAGCAGCTTGTGGCTCCTGAACTGAAACCTGCTTAATGTGTCCACTGGAGACGACGTGTCCAACATCCTGAACCAGAACCAATCAGGGCGATTTGGTACAGACACTGTAAATAAATGCAACGTTTCATCTTCTTTTCACCCAAATTTGGACGCACGATTGTGTTGCGTACAACCTTAATGTCAATGCAAATGAAACGGATCTATAACAAGGAGGAGCAGCACTAAAACAAATTCAGCTAAACAGAACGTATGAGCGGGACAACGTGAGACAGCAGCTCTCAAACTGTTTTCACATGCAAAAGAAGTAAAGAGTTAAATGAAGCGTCAGTCGTTTCTTTTATGAACATCATTATAGTCAAAAGTACCGGCTTCCAGTGGCACACGGCTTCATGGCGTGTTGAACCAAACACTGCTGTTGATTCTCAATAATGTGGGAAAAGTCAAATATGGAAAACAGCAACAGAAAATAAATAAATAAAAAATGCCTCAGCCACTTCTTGAGGAAAGGATTCGGTCTGAAAAAAAGGCAAAAGTCAGAAAAAGTAGGACTTTCAAAAATGGAGTGAAAATGAATCTCATATCAAAGTATTGAAGAATGTCGAAATAAGTGAAAATGACATGTACCTGTGTGGAGAAAAGTGTTAATGGATGTCAGGGATGAGGATTATGGCAAGAAAATAAGAAGTCAGAGAATAGATTCAAAACTGAAAAAAACTAAAGTCTTTTTTTTAAAGATGCATAAAAATTTAAAATAAAAAAAACAATGGCAAAGGGAAGGAAAGTGAAGACATCTAAAAAAAAAAAAAAAAAAAAAATCCAAAATATTTCAGATGTATATTTAGATAATGTTTAAAAAGGGAAATAAAAAATGTTTGAATTGTTAGTTGTGGTCAGATTTTGTCAGTGAGACAAGAAGAAACATCAAATAAAGTCTAATCAGCCGTTCCTTCTGAGCCGCAGCATGAAAGATTTCATCCACAAAGATTCAATTGAAAAATCCATCTGCTGTGTATCAGACGACGTTAACTGTGACAGCTTCAGGCTTCATGTCTGTAATATTCCTAATATAATCTACAGACTCATTCCTCCGTTTGTTGCTTTTGGTTTGGTTGCGAGTCACAACAGCATAAACGTGATTTATAGACATTTCTCCGCTGTCCAGGTCAAGAACTGTTTTATGGAGCCATTTTTCTATTGAAAGCCTTCACACATTTTCCCCGGGTCTTTATGTGGCGCTCGTCCTGGACGGGGACGGAGAGCAGGAGCAGTGTATCATCCCGGTGCATCTCCTGCTTTCTGGGATGAATATATCAGCTCTGACCAGACAGTCCCTGACATTCTAGTGATCTGTGATGATCAGCATAAACCTTAAATCACCAAATGTCAGCTTGAAGTACTCGCCCAAGTTTTGCCGGTGATCTGATGAACGACGCGGTTCAGAGAACAACGACCGCGGGCGCCGACTTCCCAGCGTTTCACCCGGAGGTTTAAACACTGAACCCACGCAGAGTTTAATTAACGTCAGCGGCGTGCCTCGGCGAGGACGTGTGAGTGCAGCGAGGGCCAAGAGCTCGAGCGATGGGATACCGAAGGGTGAGAAATCCCAATCTCCTCGGTGTAAATGAACGTTGCACGGCTCAGGGTTCGTCATGCTCTCTCGATGCAAGTTAAGTCTTTTTATTATTTTTTGAAAAGAAAGATTTTTCCCATGATTTTATTTGACAATTCTTCAAAGCTGCGTCACACGAGGGGACGACACAGACACGCGTGCTTTTGTTGGTTTTTTTAAATCCCACATAAAGGATAATCGAGCTTCATATGCAACAAAGTCAGACTCCTCTGGCGCCGGTTTCAAACGACGGCGACGACACCCTAACGGTGTCACCTCCATATTTCTCTGGAGCATTTAGAAATGTTCTCCAGGTAGCACATTAGCGACTTGGCTGACTTTTGAACTCGTTTTGAACCAAACCAAGAGCCTCCAGCGAAGCCAGCAGCTGTGCCGGGGTTGAGCGTCAGGCTGCTGCTTTTGAACTAAATGCTCATTTCAGACGCTCGCAGACAAGCTCACGACGACACGGGTCTTAAACAGGTCGTACAGCCTGGCCGCATGCCCACGTTTGCTCACGAGGACAAAACACCGCAGAGTCGCGGGTACAATCTATTGTATTAAAACACCACAGATTGTAACTATGAGCTTCTTCATAAGACAAAAACACTATGAGAGCATCTGAAATATATACAATCTAAACAATGAGGAAACTAAAGAATAAAAAGAATAAAACTCAGGGTTATATTTATGTTACGTAAAGCCACTTTATTATTGTTTTTAACTTGTTTGCTTCCAATATTATTATTTTTATTTCAAATAGAAAAAAATCACTCAAACCGATTACATTGCGCTGGCAAAATGAAACGGAATTGGCTATTTCAGTGGTCACATTGTCGTATTCATTGTGATATTTCAAGATAAAGATTTGAGAGTCTCTTTTGCAGTTTGGAACGAATCTTATAAGGTGAAAATCTCAAGTATGAACTGATTTGTTAGAGTTGAAGATCAGCGGGAGCTCAGGAAGCATTTAGGACTCGAGCTGAATTTATGACAGTTTTGAATAAATGTAAAGAAGAAAAGTCAGTGATGACACTGATTTAGTCCTTTCTCACCAAATTCTCTTTAAATCTCTCTGAGGAAAACAAAAAACTGTCAGAATAACTTTAAAAAATTCTTATGCAGCTGTAACTGTCACACCTGTTACACTGAGTTTTGCACTAAAGCTTCCGTTGTCACGTCAATTCATTGAATAAATTTCAGCTCTAAAAAAAAGTGTGTTTTAATGAAACACTTCACTCTTCACTCTCCTTTTGATGAATTTTATCTCTTCATGCTGGGAAATGGCAAAGCCTTGACCCCTAGATTCTCCCTGCCGCCACCCTCTCTGGCGCCCCCCGGGGGAAGGCCCACGCCACACTTTGGAAGCCACTGCTGCATAGGAGAAGTGGCCTCTCTACGACTCTTGATATAAACTGTGAAGCGGCATTGAGGTTCTGATACATGCAAGACCTTATTACGGCTCCTTGAAACGCCGTGATTATGCAGTGGCCTGTCATCATCCATCACCGAAGCTGTCCATATGTTCAGGCTCAGTGGCCTCAGAGACGTACAGTGTGTCCCCGCTCCTCCTGTGGCCATCAGTTAGCTCGCTCTCTG
The DNA here is from genome assembly GCF_963383615.2 of Lipophrys pholis. NCBI lineage: Eukaryota > Metazoa > Chordata > Actinopteri > Blenniiformes > Blenniidae > Lipophrys > Lipophrys pholis. The sequence continues at coordinate 8,707,167 of NC_137634.1, read as the reverse complement.
GATGTATATAACCCCGCGGGGCTGATCATTCACGTCCTGTTTACTCACACTCCTCAGCGTCCACGCGTCCTGACACTTACACAGCGGCGAGGGGGAGATGGAGTAAGTTGCAAAGGACTGGAAATCCATACGGCGGCAGACGTGGTGACACAGGTGTCTGCTCGCCTCTGAAATTCACATTTAGAAGGGAGGAATCAGATGTGACTCAGCTCAGGATGGATTGGACCGGACAGCCGGGCCAAGCAGTGCATGATACTGAGCTGCATGTTGCACGAAGACCGTGTGGCGCTGCTCCTTATTCCGGAATGTTCCCCCGACAAACTGCTGCATATTGTTCGCTGCGAGGTGGAATTAAGCTTTGTGTGCTAGTTGGCTGCTGTGGAGGAGGACGAGGACGAGGAGGAGGAGGTGGAGGAGGAGGAGGAGGGGGGTGGGGGGGGTGGGGGGTGGGGGGGTGGGGGGGTGGGGGGGCGGGGCATTGTGTGTGATATGGGCCATTGACTGCTTTTCCATAGCTCAGGAACAATAATGAGATTTTTTTTTTTCTTTCTGCAGAATATCAGTGCCGCCATTCAGCGCGCTGATTGTGTTTATGAAATTGTGCATACATCTCTCAATGCTGGAGCAGGGGATGGGAAAGCTATTTTCAAAACATTAGCAAATTGTTTTCTGTTATTGTGCGGAGATTGATAAGAGTATGTGTTGTTGGAACACACACACACACACACACACACACACACACACACACACACACACACACACACACACACACACACACACACACACACACACACACACACACACACGAGGAAATGCAAACATAAAAAAGCTCAGTACTCTGACTTCCACTCACAATATAACACATCACCATTTCTTCATAACGATATTCAGTTGTGACTACAGTGAATTCAGGTGCTTTGTTGTTATGCTTAGCTCTATTTCTGCTTTAAGATACCATTTCAGGGGGGACGTCCTCACTCGCATGTGCACATCCTGCTGTTCATGTGTTGTCGTTGCATTGCTGAACTACCTTCCTGATGATATATCAAAGTGACCTTGAGCTTGACCTTGACTTTAATATACCTGCCATATTTCCGCACATGCAGAAATTCCTCCAGCTTTCACCCATATTGTCTCAAAGTCATGGTAAACCTCCCCCTGGCGGTGTCACCAATTAAAGCGACTCACTGGCCTCATCACAGGTCCAATATGTAATACTTTTTCTTGTAATACCAAAACCTTACACAAGGTGGTGTAGTGAGCCTTTCGAAATGATTGCAGCTTTTTCTGCCGTCGGTGTGAGAACAGAATATGAATGGGAAATATGATGCGCGCTGACAGCAGGATGTCTGAGGAACTCTCACTACTACCACCCAGAGGACAAACATGGCATTGCTTCAATTGTACCTACTGTATTTTTAAGGCTTCCGGTAATGATAGCTGATACTTTTTGAGGTTTTTACTACATTGAAGAGGCAAGTAATTCCTGCATTGTAGTTAAAAGGTAACAACCTGGTTAAAAACAATGTCAGTGAGCAAAGAAATTTAAAATAATGAGGTGGGGTTCAGGAAGGAAATAGGAAAGTTCTGACTCCTGAGGGGAGAAAATGCATCAGAATGTTATAAATCCCTGAACATCTCAATGTGACGGTTCAGACAACTCCAGCAGCTAATGCGCCGTCTCTCAGCAGGACACCATTTGTAAGCCTATTAGAAATAATGTTTCTTCATGATGCTCTTTGTAATGAACGTTTTTACAATTTATGTGAAAAAATATCAATTTTATAGCGAGATAAAAATATAGATATTAACTTTACGATGCCATCCTTGTGCTGTTTGACACAGGTCATTAAAATGTGAGTTATCTTGCTTTATTATTGTTTTTTACAAGTAGGGCCAGTAAAACCTTTTAAGTTGAATACATTTCATGCAGAAACAAATGCAAAAAAATTTCTTTGACTAAATCTGAACCATGTTATTTCTTTATTGTTATTTATATTACACCGGGTTCTGTTTTTAACATACATGAAGCCCCCCCAATATAACATGCATTTGTAGAAGTAGAGACTTGAACGTGTGTTTCTGTCTCTCCGTGATGGACTGGTGACCTGTCCAGCGTGTTTCCAGATTACACCCTGACAAGTCATCAGTCCATCGCCATGGAAACACAGTGACACTGACAGTCACACAAATTGACATTCACACCTACGAGCAATTTTACAGTGATCAATGACCTTCAAATGCATGTTTACGGCTTGGAAGAGACTGGAGTGTCCTGAAAAAAATAAAAAAATAAATAAAAAATGCAAACTCCATATAGAAAAGCCCCAAAGCCTGGACTCAAACTGAGGATCGCCTCATTGTGAGGTGGGCGTGCGAATCACTGCCACGGCATGTGGCTCTGAATTGCACGTGCTGCAAAAAAAAAAAAATAAGCACTTAGAAAGATAGCTGGAGTGTGCTAGCAGCGAACGCTCCAGCTGCTCGTTGAAATAATATTTGTTACATCTATCAATGCCTGTTGACCCAAATGTTTTCCTCCTACACACGAACACACTCATGTCTCATTAATTTAATTGTTGCTAATAGTTTTGGGATGCCCCTGCACAGCAAGAAGCGGGGCTGCACACAGATCTCTCAGCCTCTGAAGGTGTGCCTTTTGTCAAATGAGCTTTAAAAATAAACCCACAAGTTTGCCGCAGCCCGCCAATACTTTCGCCCTCCCCCTCCCCCTCCCCCCCGGTGTTCACTCCACACTGTTGCTCTGCCCTCCAGTGATAATTGTCACTCTGTCCACCCTCTACAGTCTGTTGCGTTCTAGTTGGCTTCAAGGCAGCTATCGATTGAGGGGCATCATCGGATCCGTGAAGACAATGATGATGAACAGCGAACAGACAGCTGCATCCTCTGTGATCACGGGCCAAAACCGATGGCCTTTGTAAGCATGTAATGCTTCATCTGCTGGATAATATGAGAGAAAAGAGGGGCACAATTTGTGAATTTTCTGAGTCAGTTAGCTCATGGCCTCTTCTTTTCATGCTGATGCCGACAAGCGGCTCGCAAGATTGCTTCACGTCAGAGAGACTTGGAAAAATAGACGGCGAATGCGAGTTTCTTTTTCTGTACCAGACGCACCGATTCTTAATTTTCACCGTCGCACTGTGACAACATGTGGAATCAGCTGAACGGGCGAGAAGCAGGAAAAACAAGGGCGTGGAGTTAATGATGTGATATGAATGCAGCCACTGTGTGGAAAACCATCAGCTAATCCTTGACCTCATATTAAAACATAATTAGCATCATTTATATTAGAGGAATAATGACACATATGAGAGTAATGAGATTATGGTTGTCTCATCCTTTTGAGTATAGAAAGAAAAATGATTGCATTAAAAACGTTTCGCGTTCATTCAGCGATTGATCAATTGGTTTCTGTCTGTCAAATAAAACGTAATCTTATTATCTGTAAAATTGCCAGATTGATAATAGTCGCTGGAGAAATGTGTGGGAGTTTCTTCTGGAAGTGCTAATGAATGACCAAAACACAAACAACTCAGGAATCGTTTGGTCGACGTATCAAACTCCTCCTCAGCCACAGCATGTTTGGTTACTTTCAGGAACGCGTTTAACCTTTGACTCCTGAAGTTCTTCCTTCCTATATCGTCTTCGTGTTCAATCGAGTGGGTATGAGGCTGTTCAACATAACTTCAATGACTCATGCTTCCCTGTTAAATCCAACTTTTCAAACCATTGCTTTGGCAGTAACTTATTACTATTATTTAATGAATAATGCTTTTCGGTATTACTTTTAACAAGGATAACAGCAGATTTAGACCAGCGAGAATCAATGTAACTTACTTTTAGAAGGTCTGCTGCTGTCTTCTCATTCCTTCAATAACCTGCTTCTATTCAAGCACCGGTGTTGTGCTGAGTTTTTCATGGCTACTAAAATGTGCATCAAATCTCAGGTTCAGTTATTGATGATTGATCGACTGAAACGGTGTGTCTGCTCCCCTTTAACTAACTGAAGTAACTTCAGCTCGAGTTAAAGTGAATCAGTTCTTAGAATAAGGTTACTGTAATTAAGTACATTTCTTATGTCATTTGTCATTTGATCAAAGAACTGACACCACAAACACAGATGTTTGAAAAAACACATAAAAAAGTAAAAAAAACCAAAAAAATTTAATTAAAAAAAAAAAAAATAAATAAATAAATATATATATATATATATATATATATATATATATATATATATATATATATATATATATATATATATATATATATATATATATATATATAGCTCAAGTTGATTAAAAATGATTTAATTAGTTAAAAAACTTAAAATTTTCAAGATGGTAGACCATTAGAATAATACCTTAGTTAAATCAGTTAATATCTTAAATGTTATAGTCGTGGGACTGTTGCATTTCATTGTATCTTCCTGAATTAAAAAAACGACACAAACAAAATGTAATGAGCCCTCCTTTCTGAATAAAGGCTTTCAAGTGTCCGGCGGCATACTGGTGTTTGTTTCTTAAACAACCCAGACGCAGCGAGCCGCCTGCGTTCTTGGCTGCAGACTGTTTTGCCATTCCCAGAAGGTCATTTGGTTAATGCACATTTGAGTTTTCATGGACTCTTAACTAGTTTTTAATCAGCAATTATTAGTGAATTGGAAGGCTGTGCAGGCGCACGACTCTCTGCTGGCGGGAGAGTGCCCATCAATGTCACGTCAATTTCCATGCCAAAGGCTACATTAGGCCCGGAGTCTGGGAGGAAACAGCCACCTGAGTGCCTCATCTCCCCATCCACAGCAGTCTTCTCATCAACTATTGACTCTATTACACAGCTCTGTCAAAAAAATTTTCCGCTTCGAAAGAGGAGCAACCATTACATGGCTGTGCGGGGAGATAATTTAGTGATGCACATAAAATTAAGTGCATATCCATTGAACATTGCTCATTATTGCACTTGAATTCCTACAATGCCGGGCTTGCGCGAGGAGCCGGGATGCTTCCCAACCTTTCATTCCATTCCCATTTTCAAGGTATAAACACAGCTCGATTATTTAGGCTGATGTACTACATAAATAGCTGTCATTTTCATCTATAGCTAACCTACCTGTAATTGGCAATTAAACATGCCAGCATCTCAGACGAGCTCTTAATTACCGTTAATAAATGCTGAGGGGCCCCGAGGTGTTCTCGCAGGCTTGGGGAGGAAGAGGAAGAGGAAGGGGGGGGGGGGGGGGGGGGGGTGCAGGTCGTGAGTCTAATGCAGTAGCATGAATATGCATGGCGGACAGGTTTTCCATCTTCTGGTTTTCAGGTTGATGCACAAACGGAAGCGCCGCAAACAGGAACCTCCACCTCTTCATTTACACCTCCACAGCAGCAGCCGGAGCGGAAGTGGTGGCCTTGCTGCTGCTGCTGTTGCCATGCTGCATCCTCGCTGTGGCATTTCTGCACACTGCGACTTGTTTGTGTTTGCCAGGAGCTGTCACATTCAGCCTGTTAGCAATGGCCCATGGGAAATTTGCACGGAGCTGCTGGTATGAGGTGAGGCCATCAAATGACACGCTGCTGGATGCACACACACACACACACACACACACACACACACACACACACACACACACACACACACACACACACACACACACACACACACACACACACACACACACACACACACCCACACACCCACACACACAGTGAAGTTAATGTGTGTGTGTGTGTGCTCCTGTTTAAAGTTTTTGACCACTCTGCAATTGAGTGTTTCAGCTCAAATGTCACAAAATATGAAAGATGTTAGAAATCTGAGAGAAAAGGATTTGTTTTTTTTTTAAGTGAACTGTTGAACACTTGTGACCTTTACCTGTGGCTTTAATTGGGACGCTGCAGCAGAAGATGCACTGTAAAGACCACTTTTTAAATGTGGGGGTGGGGGGGGGTACATTTTCATGATGTAGCTGCTCTTGCTCAAATATGACTTATAATATTTAGATTTTAAATCAAACTTTGATTCCTCAGATTAATACGGCTTCCTTCGTCTCCGCGGTGAGCTGACATTTAGCTCCCATAATGGCTGCTGATTGTCGTGCCGAGCGCCACCAAAGGCCTGAATCCTCGTATTTAAGGGGCCGACGAGTGTGCCGCTCTCTGATCATAATGGCACTTTTAATTAGCACTTAATTAAAGGCAGGTGGGCTGGAAAGGTCAAGCAGTTAGGCGTCCCGGTTAAAAACACAGTCAGCGTGAGCATCAACTGTTTGAAGAATTTGTCTGCTAATTACAGAGGCCACAATCTGGACAAACTCCACTCACATCTGCGGAGGGTCATTACCGGGGAGTGTGTGTGTGTGTGTGTGTGTGTGTGTGTGTGGGGGGGGGTTATTTTCCGGGGGGAGATGGGGATAATGTCTCCCCTCTAGTCGACGATCCTCCTCGTCCACCGAATTATTTTTACCGCAGGGGAGGATACAATCCATCTCCCAGACTGGACAAAACACATCAAGTGCTGCAACTCTGAAACAGCCGAGTCATGCTATTAACTCGAAGATCACGCAGGAAACTAACTTTTTCTGCTTTCCAATTGAAACCTTTGATAATGCCAAGTGTAAGTATAAAAAGAACGCCTACTTTAGTTAAAGTCGGGACAGCTTTAAGAACAAGAAAAAAAACCCACGTTTGACTGTTTTTACAAGACGTAGAGAGTGTTCGGCCGTTTCAATGAGTCAATGTGATTGTTTTATGCACTCAGAAAGATTTAGCAGAAAGAACAACCTCAACGGACGGATCAGTTCTACTGTGGCTTTGTCACATTCTAACCACAAATGTAAGTAAATGCACTTTATTGGGATTCTATGTGACAAACCGACACAACGTGCCACATCATTGTGAAGTGGAAGGAAACGATACATAGTTGTCATTTTTTATTTTATTTTTTTAGAAATAAAGAAACTGAAAAGGGCGTCCACATGGTGGTGGCAGCATCATGCGGTGGCGCTGCTTTTCTTCAGGAGGGACAGGGAGGCTGCTTAGAGTCGATGGGGGCTGGATGGAGACATGTACAAGGCAATGTTGGGAGAAAAACCTGTAAAAGACTTGAGGCTGGGGCAGAGGTTCACCTTCCAGCTGGACAACCAGAAACAGTCGGAGCAACAACGGAACGCTTTAGATCCAAACATGCTGATGTGTTAGAATAGACCAGTCAAAGTCCAGACCTTCTTCCAATTGAAAATCTCTGGCTTGACTTGAACCCTGACGTACCCCGTAAGACTTGCAGTTAAAGGAGGATCTCCAAAGCATTGACTCAGGGGGGATGAACACGTTCAAACTTTTCAGTAAAAAAAATCTGAAAACATCTATTATTTTCCCTCCACTTCGCAATTATGCAGCAGGTTTTGTTGGTTTTGACCTCCTAAATTCTTCACTATTGCTGACAGATGCACATTGTGCTCACAGCGGAGATCGTATTGGAAACACTTTGCAAACATCTTGCAGTCCGAAAGTTGCTCATTTACATCATACTTGAATATATCAACATCTAATGTTTGTGTAATATGTGCTGCACGTGCTTCAATCTTTAATAATTTAGCATCTGCTTGAGAGCAAAAACATGAATAATTGTGAATAAGTCCAGGTAGTGAGGCTTTGTGGTCCATAGACAATAACAACTATTTGATTATAGGTCCTCGCATGTAGGCCTGCAACTGTCTTACCTGTTCCGCTCGTGGATGTGAACGGAACCCGTCAATAAAATAAATATATTTAAACTCCACCGACAATGATTTCTTGTAAAATCCTTACAGCTTTTGAGACATGTTGGGGGGATATTTATTCCAGAACCAGAAACACCGGCCCAATTTTTTTTTTCCTTCAGAAACCCCAGTTATTACTAAAAGATTTGCAGTCCTTTCAAACACATTTCTTATTTATATTTTTCTATTTCAAGTGCGCTTACACAGATTTCACATCTGTCGTTTTTTTTCGGTTGGATTTTCACACATAACTCAAGATTTTTCTCATTTTACTGTGTTCAAATATGGAGGATTTTCTCCCAGACGGCGACAGAGGAGTCGGAAAGCAGCTCCTGGAAAAAGCAAAACAGTCCACACTGCCAAATTGGATTATCGTCGTACTCATTACACAGACACGCGAAAAATCCCAAAAACAGCCCGCTTGCAGAGCCACCGCAACTTCTCGTGCCTCCGCTGTGGGGAAAAAAAAACAAAAAAAAAAAAACAAGAGCTGAGCACATTATTGATCTCAGTCAGAATTTATAGATCACCTCATCCGGGTGAGTGATGGAGCTGTCGGGACCGTTGGTCTCACCTGACGGGCGACCACATTAAAAATCCTCGTCCCCGAGTTTCAGCTGCAGTGTTTACCAATCCACAGTCTGCCACGGTAAACTGGAACCATACTGGTTTGTAGTGTTATTGTTATAGGTGGCAGAGAACTGTATAGGTAGAGCACTACATCATGACATGTGAAGAAGGCCAGCTGGATCTTAAAGAGCCCCCGTGGACATCAGCTCCCCGGTTCCCTTTCAGGAGGTAAAAACAAAAAAGGGTTTCTACCACCAAGCAGCCAAACTGATTATTAATGGACCGATCCACACAGAAATCAGCATTCAGAAGCTGAAGATTTGCATCATTCCCACAGTGGATGTTGGTGGTTCACCTCAGAGACGAATCACATTTCTGTTCGCGGGATCTGAAGTCAAATTCTTTATCTGACGAGGAAGCAGAACTGTGACAAACTGCATCAAAGGTGAAGCTCAACTCTTTAACGCGAGCGTTTCTGCTCTTCCTCGGCTAATTCTGACGCTCTCTACGAACGATGGAAAATAAAATAGACTGCCAGTGGAAGCTTTTCCTGCCCCGAACCCCCCCCTCGTACTGAGAGAGCTGCATCTTCCCCGGCGCTGGGAGAGACCACTGAGGGGCAGCAGAATTACACTGCACCGCCTGTTTGTTCAGTTTTCCCCAAATGCACTTTAGTGCTCAGACTCTATTAATCCTGCTGACTTATGAGTGACCTCGAAGGATCCCGGGTGCAGGCGTGCTGAGTGTGTGGCCGAGAGAAAGAGTGGGATGAAAGGAGGGGGGCATCCATAAAAATAAAGGAAAGAAATGTTTAAAGAATTTAAAATACAACGTAGGAGTGAGGTCCTGCCTCTCATTGGCGGGGGGGGGGGGACTGTCTGCTTGATGTAAGCAGGGTGTAATCAGGTGCATCTCAAATAGGAATTCATTTCTTAAAGCCTCTGGTTAAAAAGCATCTGATCTAATTCTTTTGAGACACTATATTTGTGGTTTTCTTGGCCGATGAGCTGAAATGAAAAGCAATACAACAACAACAACAACAAAAAAAGGCTCGAGTTAATGTGAAATAAATCTTAAGTCGGTTTCACTGTCTTCTATTCCTGTGAGATGCACCTGTACATGTGATGCTAAGATGAATATTATCAGATACAATCTTTTTGGTTTATATTAGAAAATTACGACGCCACAGTGGAAACAAGTAATATAACAATTCAGTTTATTTTATTTATTTTCCAGACAGACACATCAATTTCTGGACCACAGTAGAGGATGGAAACCTTTCACAGACATTTTTTTGTCAATATTATTATTTGAAAATACAAATATAAAATTAGACTTTCCACATTTGATATGTGAGAGACCCCCATCCATTATTATTATCATCATTATTATTTTAGTATATTTTACAACAGGGCTTGAGCAAGCCATATGATAACCTGAAAGATGCTTTCAGATGTCAGTCAAGTCTGTCTGTCTCTCGCCATAAAAAGTCGGTTAACATAAAAAAAAGAGGGGCAAGTGTTAGGAATGGGCGGACAGCAGCGAGGAGCGCTCTGTGCTCGGCCTGCGCAAACATGGAAGCGCAGCAGCGCGTCGCACGCTGCTGTCCCATGCAGTCTGAAGAGCTCCCGGGCTCCCCGCTTGCGCCAAACTCGACAACACGCCGGGGGTGTGTGGGTGTGTGTGTTTGTGGGTGTGTGTGTGTGAGAGGATGACCTCTCATGTGGGTGACTAAGAATGGGCTGTATGAACCTGTGTGTGAGTCTTCTGTATACAGCTGAGGTCTCCAGTCTAATATTACTCAAGACATGTTTGGATGTGTGAGGAAAGAAATTGCAAATATATATTCGACTATGCACGCAGGCACACGCACACACACATATATTTCTATATATATTGCGATTGGATGTATATATTTAGTGATGAGTGTGGGTGGGACGGTAATGGTTTGGACAGAAGTGGAGGGGGGAGGGGGGGATTCACCCCAAAACCCCCCAGTTCAGGTCAACTTGTGGCATTTCTGTCACCTTGTGGTGGAGATCTGTGAACACTGAGTTTTGTCTTTCGTTAAATATCCTGAAAGATCAGAACTATAAATAGTAACGCCCGTGGCGAGGGTCACTTTGTGGACTAACTTTGTGACAGTATCTCGCAGAGATAACAGCACATTGTCTGGTCTAACACCATCAGCACCGCGACGTGGAAGCCTCGCTTTTTAGGGGGGGAAAAAAATTCTCAAGCACCGTCAATGAGCCTTCAAGGTCGGTTTTAATTTGAGTGAAAATGGAGGAGAAGCCTCTTCGTAGACGTCCCGGCTTGCCGGGAGACGGTGGTTCAGATTGAGGAAACACTTGAAGATGACAGAAAGGGCAGAAGTGCGGGAGGTTTGCTTTCCCACGGCTGCTGGGGGGTGGAGGTGGGGGTGGTGGGGGTGGGGTGGGGGGCGGATTGTTTGGCCATTGCCTAGCACTTGCCTCAAGATTCAAGTTTAAATGGATACGGTAGTACACTACAAATGTCAACACCTTCCAGGTTGACTTTTTTTTCTTTTTTGATTATTTTTTTTTTTTCTTTAAACCAAGACCCCTCCCCTCTCCCCGAATGGATACGCTAGTCTACTAAGATGTGTAACATTCATCAGCTGTAAACTGCTGTCAGTTTGAGATAAAATGAAATTACAGCAACAGAGCCATGCTACCTTAAAGTCCAAGCTACAGAATCACAAAACAATAGAGAAGTCAATTATTATTAGTTTCTTTTTTTCCTATATTGCACGAGGGAAAATTTTCAAGCTGTTTTTTTTTCTTTCCTCCTTTCCTTTTTTCTCCCTTTCAGGAAAAAAATGGTTAATTATAGTCTCAGATCCTGCAAAGCAGGCGCTGCAACAAGAAAATAAATTGTACACTTGTTGAACTGTTGGCGGCTTTTACGTCTGAACATGGAGACGGAATGCGAACGGCGGTGCTGCAGTTTGTGTCGTACAAAATGTTCAGCAGAAATTGAGAGGAGTTTTTTTTTGGACAAGTTGTCAAACGTAAAAGAATACGGCCATTATTTGCACAAAAACTATCAAATTTGAGAGATATCAACCTGAATAAATCCCGTCTGACATGATCTTAGCCTATTTTATTGCTCTTGTCCAACAACAAACACTTTAAAAAGTTGAACATCACTCTCTCCGATTCTCTTCACGCCGTCCCGTGTGCTCGCCGGATTCGCTCTGGAATAATTTGTCTATTAGCGTCACTGACAAAGCTGCCATCATGTACTCCACATGCTGGATGTCGTTTAACAGAGTGTGCTGGCTGAGACGAGCGAACACACTAATGCTAATTTATTAACAGTAATGTAACACTATTCAATTTAAAGAGCCAATGAGGTGAAATAAATGAAATAAGTGATATAAAACTGAGATTTGTGTTTAATTGAAGCGATACTGGCTGTGTAATAGGTTTGTCGTTGCGTCGCGCGCACACACACACACACACACACACACACACACACACACACACACACACACACACACACACACACACACACACACACACACACACACACACACACACACACACACACACACACACACACACACACACACACACACACACACACACACAGGATTGTGGGCGTCCATCCACGTGGTGTTTTGAGGCATTTAGATTCAGGTTGGACTATCATCTTTTCTAGTCTAGCAATGAATCACAGCTTTGGGGGTGCCGGTCCAACTCGGGGACGTGGATTTAAACCGTCTATTAATCAGCTCTGACACACTCCACATCCGTTAACACCTGCTAATATCCCTTTTATCGCTTTTCTGAAGTCTTTCGCACACTTTTTCATCTGGGTTTTTTTTTTCTTTCTTCCTATAGTGAAGCCTGTGTGGAGTGATAACAGAGTGAAACAATAAAGAGTTCCCAGAATCTAAGATTAAAATGATTAAGATTATCTCTTTTCTTTTAATCACTAACAGTTCTGAGAGAAAATAAGAGATCAGAAACAGTATTATCTAAAAAATAACCATGCCAGAGGCATCTGGGATATTTCCAAAGTGTACAAACATTAAAAGACAGAAGAGATTCTTTCAACAGCTCTGTGACTGATATTATGACTATTGTGGTAATGCTTCTTAAAAAAATATGAAACTTTTTTTTATTTTTATTTTTTACACAAAGTTTTTTTTTTTTGTTTATTTTGTTTTATCCTCCTCAATGATTTGAGCTTGTGTCCCTCTTTAAAAAAATAATCAAAAACAAAGAGTTTTGCATATCTAGCATTAGCATTTAAGGTAGTATGGCACACCCCTTTAAAAACATTCAAGGGTGGGGATCCAAATAATGCCTTGTGTACAATTCCATCTTACAGCAACTATTTTCTCTATTGTTCATCCATGAGAGCTTTGGTTAGCTGAAACCAGGTGAGAGTGGCAAAAAAAAATAAAAATCCTAAACAAAACAAACAAACCCAAAAAAGAAAAACTCAAATCAAACATACAGGGAATAAATTACGATGAACCTCTAACAAAAAGAACCGTCTGCAAATATCAGAATAACATGATCATTGAGAGAAAGGTCTATCTTGACTGGTCCTAAATCCACTAAGCACTACAAGTATTATATTAATGAGTCCTATATAACATCTACTTTGTAATTACAGGAGATAGAAAAAGAGCGCGAGAGGGAGAGGGAGTAAATATGAGAGAAAGGAGAGGTAGAGCAAAGGGAGAACAACAAAGAGCACTACACTGGTATCAAAGACAGCACTCTGTTTACAAGTTAACTGTGAGTTTCTTTACACACTAATGAAATACATGAATGATCAACAAAAGATAGTAGGATCTCTGAGGATGGGGAATGGAGAGAGAGAAAGTAATGGATGCACAGTACATTTTAATAGTATATTACAATTATTAATATATAAACCACAAAGTATTAATAAAACTCTGATTAAACTTGAAATCAGCAAAGAAGCGTCTTTCTTTTTTTTTTTTTTTTAATAGTTTTGTATTTCTTATTTTCTTTTACATAATTGAACATTACAAGGTTTTTTTTTCTTTTTTCTTTTTAAAACTCTTTAAATTATTACTTGATCACACCTCCATGTCATTTTACTTTAGAAGTATCCAGCATATTTCTTTACCTGGTTGTTTTCAAATCAAAGAAAAGAGACAACAAGTGGGTAAAACATACAAACAAACAAACAAACCCCAAAAACAAAAAAAAACAAAAAACAAAAAAAAAAAACACACACATCTGCAGCGGCATCTTTAAAAACCAGAGTGGAGAATATTATTATCATCATCATCATCATCATCATCATCAATATTAATAAATCGCTGTCATGAGTAAAAGCATTAACCACACACACTGTAAAACTGGTGCAGCGACACAGACAGTGAAGAATTCAGTGTCATCTTTTGACCCTGTATAAATCCCCTCGCATGAGACAGGGCACTAATGTAGAAAGAAATCCAAGCGTACGCTGCAACGCATCAGTCACTGTTTCTCCAACGCTGTTAATTCCGTCTACAATACATTGCAACCCCCCCCCCCCCCCCCCTCCTCCCGAAAAATCCTCCGCACTACCCCAAAGCACAGGGCCGTTTTCGTCTCTCTTCAGTTTAAAAAGCCAACATATACATGTGCAAATCGGAGAAATGGCCTGTACTTCACTACTCACAGTGCAACGATTACTTGCTTACTTGCCTTTCAGTGTTTTTCGTTTGTTTTTGCCACTAAGAATAAATTAAACCTGCCGATGATCCCCCCCCCTGCGGAGGTCCCAAAGGCTGAGGTATGGTATCAAAATGTTGACTTTTCTAATTCGTTACAAAAAAAAAAGAATAATAATAATAATAATAATAATAATAATAATAATAATAATAGGAAAACAAAAGGAAAAAGGATTGGGAGAGCAAATGTTCTACATGACCGGCTCTGGGCCCGAAAAAACATCAACAAACAGCTACGTTCCCTCTGGAGAGTAGAAAAGTGTCCGGATGCACGGAGCTCTGTGGTTCAACTTCTAATCTTCACTTCTAAGTACAGTGTGCTTTGGATTCAGTTGTTTTTTTTGTTCGTTTTTTTTTTTTAAATTATAATTAATATTTTACTTTGAAATGATCTTAACAGTTAGACAATAGATACCAATCAGGGTCTCTCTCTCTCTTTTTTTTTTTTCTTTCTAATTTTCATTATCATTATTGTTATTATTATTTGAAAACTCTCTTGAGGTGACTGGACTCACCGCTTTTTGTAAATTTGCTGGTATGACACTTGTAAAATGATTCGATTCAGTATGTACAGAGTCGGTTGTGTTAGGGTGGGTGGGTGGGTGGGTGGGGGACGGGGGGCTGCTTTTTTTTTGCCGTCTTCCAGCAGACAAAAAAAACAAAAAACAAAAATTAGAATAATAACTGTTTACAGCTTCTTTTGTTTTCTTCTATTCACACGCAATAACATGTTCTTTTGACACACCATCACAAAAATATGCTATTCTCTCACTGAGTTGGTTATATGCAGTGACTGGAATAATATATACAGCTACATTTCTTTTTCTCAAGTTTGAATTCACAATGTCGTTATATGAAATTTGTTATAGCATATATATATATTTCTAAACAACAAAAACAACACTTATAAAAAAGGACCATAAAAATATTGGAGTCCTCTTTGTATTGCCCAAAAATAGGTAATTATGGTTAACAATGAGACGTCACAAGAAAGAAAACAGCTACTAAGATTTATTACTTAGATACCTTCTTTAAATTTTCCTTAAAATTGATTTTTTTTTTTTGTCCTTCGCTTCTTTTTTTTTTTTTGGGGCGGAAAAGACCGAAATGAACATCCCGACCTTTTTTTAATTTTTTTTTTTTTAAATCCTTTACACCAACCCATACAAAGATGGAGACATGACTTGCAGATATTCTTGGCTATGACCCCCGCACTTCAAACGAATGAAATCCATTGACACAACGGTACTCTGAGATCAATTTAAAAAAAACAAAAAAAAAACAAAAAACAAAACGACACAAAGGTCAAAGGTTAAACTCAAACGACTCGCTAAAACTAAGGCAAACAAACAGAAACTAAAAAAAAAAAAAAAAAAAAGAAAAGAAAAGAAAGAGGGAAGGAAACAGGTGAATGAACTCGACGTGAAACATCATACCAAACCAGGTGGTGAAGTTATAGGAGGTTTGGATTATAGTACAGCAGTTTTTCATTTTTTTTGTTTTTTTTCTGAGATGACCAACGTTTTCTCTTCTTCTTCATGTGGTTCACACTTTCCTTCGTTTTTGCCGGGCTGACGCTGTAGTGCTTGAAGTTGGATTAGCATCACCTGCACACAAAGCCAATTAGAAACTTCGTCCTGTCTTTCCGGGGCCACCAGATATACTCTGCCGGGAGATAAAGTGGAAACAAAACAACAAAACAACAAGAGAAGAAACACAAGAGCGTTAGAATGTGTACGTTTGAGGAGAAGAAATCCTCACCGTGAACACTGGGCACGACGGGGTTTGTTGTGACATTTAACTGCAGAAATCTGTGACTTTCAAGCCAAATATTTTGGATGCTTGGTGAAGCATAATAGCATGAGACAAATGTGAAAGCAATTATGGTAAATTGCAGCAGGTCAGAACCTCCTGCGGGTGTTACTTAAGTACACAGAATTACAGTAAGAAAATAACAATAAAAACAACTCGGTGCACATTTTGAGTAGTCTACAGGTGAACAAATACACGTGCACACTATGGGGCTATTATATCAGCAGGACTTGTGCACTTTGATTTGTGCATACATTGATTTTTACGTGCATATCCATTTGTGTGTGTGTGTGTGTGTGTGTGTGTGTGTGTGTGTGTGTGTGTGTGTGTGTGTGTGTGTGTGTGTGTGTGTCCACTGGAATTTATGTGCTCCTACAAGACCTATAAATGCCTCCAAGCTCACCTCCACCTCAGGCCGACCTCTCAGCCGGCTGGACCGCTACAAGTGGATTCTGCTGCTCTTCTATTACAGGAATTGGCTTTAGTTTGCCCTCCAGATTCTGGGGTTGAAATACTGACAGTTTGCAAGTATTGCACACTTGATAGTATGTGTGTGTGTGTGTGTGTGTGTGTGTGTGTGTGTGTGTGTGTGTGTGTGTGTGTGTGTGTGTGTGTGTGTGTGTGTGTGTGTGTGTGTGTGTTTGATTGCTTTCATGGACGTGAGATTTGAGGGTTGTGTGAAATACTGTGAGGAGTTCGTGTTAGTGGATTAGTTTACAAAGAGCATCGTAATATACTGAAAATGGTTGCATCTCTTTTTAACATGTTTTAAAAGAAAGTCTGTAATAATGACCAATAGCTGACAATAATGTCATCATTTTGGCCACTTTGACATGTGGACAGGGGGAGGAAAAAAAATGTAGCCCGCATCCAACCGAGCCACTGCCGCCCAAATGCTTCTTTAATAGTAGAATAACCAGCAAACAGTAGAATAACTTTAAATTATTTGGAAAAAACTACCACACTCTTTGTTTTGACCTTATTGGCTTTATTGTACTTAAAATCGCTCAGATCAGTACATTATTGGCCATTGTTCTATTACCTGTTGCTACCAGGTCTATATCAGCTCAGCCTTCAGCAGAGCAGCTGCTGTTACTGTGGTTTGAGGCATTTTCTCGGCTGGCCCACCACGACTTTAAGGTATTTTCTTTGTTGTACCCCCTCAGTCTTAGATGTGATGATATGTTAGATAACTGACTTTTTCACCAGCAATAAATGCAAACTGAGAGCAGGATGTATTTCCATGAGCATGCTATTTAAGCGCAATGCACGCCGTGGGTCGACCAAAGCGCGCCGGGTTTTATAAGGGTCAGCCTGCCAGTCCATACAAAGGGAGGAATAGAACCCGTTTGGTGGAAAAGCATCAAATTCCAGTTGAAAAAAAATCTTGTGATGTGAAGGTGGAGACATTTACAGGTCCATGTAGGCACAATATCATATCAATAATTTAGCTTCTCGATCACCCCATAGTGTACCAATTCTAATTTAACAATCAAGTACACACGTCCTACTGACGCTGAAAAGACCCATTTAACTATCACTTTAATGTGTTTGGCACTCGTGTACATAAAAAGCCAGAGGGAGACAAAACAAGATGTTCTTTTCTTTACATGAAACACTTGTGCTGTGCACACGGAGGGCGGTGTTAAACGGCGGACATGCAGTGCGGCGACGCGATGAGAGAAATATTCAGCTGCTCATTCTGAAATGTTAAATGAATCAAAGCGGCGTGTTAGTGAAGTGATTTTGGGATTTATCTGAGTGGCAGTGGAGGAGAGGAGACGTGGTGAGAGAGCTGTGTCCTTGAGCAACCACAGCTCGGGTCAAACACATTCCAAACTGCTGCCTGCCTGCCTGCGTGTGTGTGTGTGTGTGTGTGTGTGTGTGTGTGTGTGGGGCAAGAAGGAGACGTGTCATCTGCAAAGCTAAAATATGACTGTTACATTTCATAATGTTAATAAGGAAGAAAAAAGGGGGGATGTGAAGAGCTGGTTGTATGTGTGTGTGTGACGAGAATAGAAGGTTGAGTGAGCGAGAGAGCAATTGTCCTTCCTTCCTTTTGTCTTTCCTCCGTCTCTCTTGTCTTGCTTCTTTCTTCCTTACTCTTTCCAACCTCTCGTGTTTCCACAGTCCCATCTTTCATCCGCTCTTTCTGCTACTACTCTCTCCCCCTTTCTTTTCCT
Organism: Lipophrys pholis; assembly: GCF_963383615.2. Taxonomy (NCBI): domain Eukaryota; kingdom Metazoa; phylum Chordata; class Actinopteri; order Blenniiformes; family Blenniidae; genus Lipophrys; species Lipophrys pholis. Next base: position 8,689,106 of record NC_137634.1, on the reverse strand, counting down.
GCGCCCACCCGAGCTTTTTATTTCATACCTTCCTTTCTCTTCCTCTCTCTCATTCATCCTTCCTGTCACTTTCCCTCTCCCTCTCTTCATTTCCTTCTTTATTCTTTGATCTCATTCTCCCATCCCCTTCCTCTCTTCTATTATTCATGTATCTCCATCTCCTTCCTTCCTTCCTTCCTTCCTTCCTTCCTTCCTTCCTTCCTTCCTTCCTTCCTCCCTCCCTCCCGAATCGTAGACGCGTCACTCCCACACGTTACCACCAGCTCTTTGAGTGAACAACATGACGGGGACACATTGGAGACAGACGTGATAGAAATGCACAGTAAATAAAATGCAATACCTCTGATGAGATGGCACCACCGGCCACCTGTTCAATGGTATCCATTTGTAAAAGCTGTCGCAATCAACGGGCCCTAAAAGTGTACAGTTAGTGCTTTTGTCAGTATGCAATTTCAAGGAGAGAAAAGTGAGTATCATATCAAGGTTTTTTTTTTTCTTTTCGCACAGCTAGCATGAATGTGAACTCTGAATTGATTCAGTCGGAGCAACATCTTGTTTCCCTCGTAGTTTTCTAAAAGAAAATGGTGTAAATAAATGTTACTTCTCCCACTGCTGCATATAAAGTTCACACTGCGCTCACTTGATAAACTTTGAGCAACTTGAAATCATTATTTGCATAAAAATGAGGCTCTCGGGCTTAAAGAACAAGATAAGAGTAATAATACACACGGTCCTCATTCATGCCAACATACACAACTGATTCAATCTGAAAGCATGCGGAGAAAAGGATCATAAACACCCTTCAGTCAGATGAGTGTGGTTTGGGGTATTGAATGCTTTCCATTATGCAGCTCGGTTATCAGGACACTGCGAGCTGACAGGTCTGTAGAAATCCCCGGATTCAAACCCGCACAGTGAATAGAGAAGCACTTTCAGAAGCGATTATTTGTCTTTATCACCTCAATCAACTAATTGCACTCTAATTGTCTTGCATGGAGGGGAAAAAAAAAAAAAAAGAAGAAGAGAAAACGGTTAAGTTCATTACTGCTTCTTCACAGTAGCTGTTTTCATACCGGCTAAAGGGATTAATAAAGTCAGCGGAGCGTGAGACAGAGGGACAGAAATCAGTGAATCTGAACTCATCCACGAGGTTCTGAGATATGACGATCTTCACGCGCATTCAGTTCAATGGTAAAGGGAGGGATTATAAAGCACATTTTAGTTCTGATTCATTTCCTATTTTAATGTTCTGAATAGAGAGATCATCTCGCCGAGAGCAGGAAGTCAGAGGGCTGCTGCATCACCTCTCTGCTCTGCTGCACTCTGCTTGATTCGCCGGGTAATTCTGAAGTGGTGATTTAGTATGTAGTAGTATCAAAGGCACACACACACACTGACATTCTGTAAGGGAATCACAAAGGAACCTGGATCACGCTGGTATTTCACACAGACACGCTGTTTCGGCCTTCATTAGCTAAATATCCATAAAACTTGTATTTTCTTCTCAAATGGCTCTGATAAATTAAAGAAATACAAGTTATAGGTGTTATTTTAGCAGTATTTGTTATATTAGTATGAACACTGCAGTATTTGGCCTTTCTTCTATCCCTAGTTAGTGGACCTGGTTGAGAGATTTATTTTAAAAACATTTAAAAAGGCCATAAACTGTGCAACCTAATGCATGTCTCAGTGTCTAATCACCCAATAACTCTATTTTTTTTTTGTAAATATCACATTGCTTTGTTGGACAATAGTACTCAGTCAAGTATTCTCTTGAAGGCCAAGCAGATATCAGAAGAGGTCAAATGTAGGATTTTGGCAAGTTTACAGAACTTTGATCGCATAATCAGGATTCGTTGGCTCATTTTCTCCGACAGGCTTGAAATCTAGACACATCCTTCGCCAACACCTTCGCAATATTTCCTCTTCAAATATTTCACCGAAGGGATTAACACAACGAGAAGCCGAACATTCATAATCCAAGTACTTTTTGGATTAAAGGGCTCGCTTTTAACATTTTCTAATGCAGCGATAAGCTATGGTCACAAACTGTTGCAACAAATGGAAAATAATAGAAACAAATGGCCTCATTTCCATCTGTAAACTATCTGCTGGTAAATCTGCCTTGAAAATGAGCCAGCTTGGTCTTTCATAACAAATATTTTGCTTCCAACACTGAGACCAGCAGATTATGGCGGATAGCCAGTGGACCTAAAACAATTAATAAGAGAGGCTTTTGCTTAGAAAGCAAAAAAAAAGAATTTTTTTCCCCCAGTTTTGTTTTTTTGTTGTTTTTTTTTGCATGGATTTCATAAATCAATTGCACATGCTTGCAAAAATGAAAATGAGCTTTAACCTTATCAGGAGCCATTTGTACGTTTGTTCTGAGCGACTCTATCCAAAGCCTTATTGCGGCGATACGACGCGTCGCGTCATCCTCAGTCCCACTGACTCAACGCACCGCACAGCGTGATGAATCTGCTGCACTGTTCCTCACAAAAGAGAGGCACAAAGTGTGAATGCAATTTGTGATTCCAAAACACAATGTAAGTCGCAATCTGCCACAAAAGCACGTCTAAAAAGCACGGCTGCAGAATACCGCGAAGAGACCGGGAAAAAAAATGTAAAAAAAATAAAGATAAAACGTTTCTAATCTCGGCTTCAAATATGAAACGCGTGAGGACAAATGAAATTCGCACGCAGATAAAAAGCACACAAGCAAAGCCAAATATTCCTTATATTTCCTCTTAGTGTGGCAGGAAATTCAAGATAATGATGTGGACCATAATGTCTGACGGGGCGTCTTCACCCTTTAAATCTGGATGCGAGCTAGCGGTGCTAATGGGGCGGCCGTTATTCCATCTCAGTTAAGCCGTGCATTAATTAGCTTCCTTCAGAAAGCAGGTGTTATTTTTCTTTTATAGCTTCTACTGTGTCACTCGGTTCAGTCGTGTAAAGCGGCACAAACATGCTCCGACGTGGCTCTGAGGACTGAGCCCTGCTGTTCTTCGCTAAGGACCATAAAAATGACAGTAACATTTTGGATTCATTATTCGGCGAGGGTCCAAGGTGAACAAACATTTGAGGAAGGTTAAAATTATTATTATTTTTTTAAAATTACAAAAAATCGCTGGATTTTTTTCAGTTCTTTTTCTTGCAGAATCTCTGGCTGTACAGCTTGCTGCCCTGATGTCAACTTGTTAGTTTGTTTTTTGCTCTCTATCCTCTCCTTTCCTTCTCTTACCTTCTAACCTCAGCCGGTCCAAGCAGGAAGCTGCCACCTCTGAGTTTTTCTCCTTTTTGCTGCCACCTATACTCGCTCCAGTGGAAGTGTCGCGTTCTTCCTCTGTCATTGCAAAGTGCCAAATTTTGAAATTGAATAGTTTTGAGTCTTGCCACTTTGGATCTGAGTGCTGCACGCTAAATCAGCTGGAATGAGACACGAACATCCAAGTGTGTCAGTGAGTAATTTAAATTTAAAGTGCGCAAAATAATGGATCAGTGACTTATTTTTTGAGGAGTAAAGAATTATGCATTTTAATCCATATGATTACGAGTAATTGCCCACCGGAAAAGCAATGAGAATACTAGTCCATTTTGACATCACCGACCCCGTCAAGAGGACTTGAGCGTATTTTTTTATTTTTTTTTGAAGTGCCTCCTTTGAGAGGAAGACAGGATTATTAACAGGTCGCTGCACTTCACCTCGTATGGGGCACAGGTCAGGACAGACATCCCAGTTCATCCACAGAAATCTGTACACGTCGTCCAGGCCGAGAGCACCTCTTTGTCGCTGTCACCTCTACTTGCCTCTCCAGTCCTACGCATATGTGTTGACATGGCAACCAGCGGCTAAACTGATCGGGGGGGGGGGGGGGGGGGGGGGGGGGGGGGTGTGCTGTAGCGCACGTGGCTGAGCAGCTACACCTGGACAAGGACACTGGAAGGGAGAGATCCACTGTCCTTAGCAGTGGAGCAAACTCAAGCTAAGGGACAGATGGGTTTCTAAAAATAAAAGAAACTTGTTCCGGGGAGGTGACACAGCGTCTGAAGTGAGGTGATTTGTGCAACAGCTAAGGGGAATAAACATTTGCATTTGACACGGATAACTTTCAGAGCTAAGACGGGGTTTACCGTGATGCACGGGATGCTGTGAACTTGACAGCCGAGCGGCTGCAGAGAGATGAACTGAACCCTCAGACTGCACAGTGGAGTTTAGAAGGCTTTCTGAGATTCCTTTTAATCAATCCAGCTGAAGAATAAGGTCGACTGTTCAGAGACCCGCTGCATTTTTCTAGTGTCTAATTTTAGTGGCGGCACTCTGAGCTCAGGCTGCACACAGACTGGACAGACATCCTGAATGAATTGTGAGTACTTACTGTGATGCTGGGGCCAAACCCAGAGCCGGGCTGAGGGCTAGCAGCACTGATGTAGTTGCCCACAGCTGAATCCTGGCTGCTGGGTCCATACAGGTCGGCCACAGGCCCTGGACTGTTAGCACCAGGGAAACCTCCGGGCCTCGACGGGTTGGCGCCTGCATACAAACACAGCAAGGAGCGGAGCAGCTTAGAAACACCCAACACGGATTGGCATGGCTCTTACTTGCTAGGACTCAACCAGACACGTTTAAATCAAAAAAGAACACATTACTGGATTCATTTGTTTGTCTCGAAGGACGTGCTTACAGCTCGAGGCTAAATATTCAATTTCGTGTGACAAAATGGTGCAGGGTTTAGTTTAATATGATTTTAAACAAACCAAATCGAGGCTGAATCCAGTATGATATTCTAAATATAATCTACATGCTGTGTGTATTCTGCACAGGAGTAACATTCACTTCTGTAGAATCATGCACAAAACACAAAAACAGGCACGTTGCTAAGAAAACTTCCACCATGCTAATAAACTAGTAAGGTTGCAGTGTAAGTGTTGCCATGCATAAACGTGAAGGAGTACTTGTAAAACAACTTTGGCGGCTGAATAAGAAGAGTAACACAGGATTATAGTATTAAAGGTGTGAAATTTCTCTTGAGCATTTCAAACCCCACCAAAAAAAAAAAAAAAAAAAAGTCTACTTCTGCTTTCTTCTACGACCTGATTAGCAGACACCAGCGAGAGCTCTCTCAATATTCTTGGCATTTTCCATCTGCCACAGCAACTTCCAGCAGAAGAGGTACGTCAAGGCAAGTGAAGGAGGCATGGGAAGGGGGGGAAAGAAACGTTTGACCCGAGTTCGTCTGCAGGTCCAAACTCAGCGGGGGATAAAGAAGAAATACTGTACATGACTTACCACCTTTGGCCTGTGAGTAAGAGCAACTCAGACTAATAAAACGCCTTTTGAAAATCTATATGCGTACTGAAGGCCAATAACACCGGCAATACAAGAGGGAGACAAAACAGTCAGGGGGGGGGGGGGGGAAATGCAGTGATCTCTTAACAGCAATCTCCTTTGCTGTCAGCTTCACATAACCCTCTGTTTCACCCTCATTCACAGACAGTGCCAAGAAAAAAAAAAAACCCTTGTAAAGCTGCATTAAAAAGAAAAATCTTCCGAGCACAGAAAATGCTCGATCTTGTGTAAATATGAGCTCATGAACCCTGCGCTGCCTGAGAGGAGGTCTTTGTAGAACACATTAAAAAAAAAAAAAAAAAACCCAATGTGACAGTAGTGTATCCAAAGTGTTAATGTAAACTAAGCATCATCGTCACCTTGTCTTACATATCGCTGTGCTGTCAATCAAAGCTATACGAGACAAGTCAGCTCCAATAGAAGTACCTCAAAACATGCCTGGGCTATCCCGCGCTCTGGAAAAATGCAGCCATCTCACTAAATACATATCTAGAGGAGTTGACACTGCTGTTTAACTGGAAGGACTTTAACCGCCGAACAGCCAGCACTCTTATCTTGCCTGCACAGTCCCCAGTAGGCTGGCTTATTATATAATTAAGGGTTTTTTCAGTTGAAATGGCAATCCTCATTTCCTATGACTGGTGATTTTTATTGGAGTGTGGTTCACCCTTCTCTCTGTGAAATTGCTTTCCCCCCCCCCCCCCCCCCCCCATCATCATGGAAATGTAGGAGCTGCACTGGCGGTGCATTTAGCTTTGGGGGCTAAAACAATACCTAATACAGTCTAGGATACAGATTCAGGCCTTAGTATCATTTTAATGTGGCATAATGTGCTTTTTTTTTTATTTTTTTTTTTTCGCAGTTTTGTCTGGATAAAAAGATGAATATGATTCTAGGTGTCACTGTGAATGAAACATTGCCAGTACACCAGCAATAGGTGGCCAGCGGGTGACATGCAGCCCCTCGACGTTTGATTTCGCAGTCGAATAATGCTCACTTCAAGCACATTTGAATCCGACGTTAATTTAAATGACTAAAGATGTCTGTATCACTGGGTTCATTTATTGGTAGGAAATGACAAATGCATGCATCTTGATTAAAATTTGCTTCTATAATTCTCATAACTGGTGGTGAGCGCAGCCGTCACCATGATCAAAGTTTTCCGTCCCTGGTGTGCATCTTGAAGGTGTCGGTCAAGTTAAACTAGTTTCACTTTAATTTCTTTAAACCAAGAGTGTCAACCACAATTTGACCACGTAAAGCCTGGTTTGATATTGTGATCATGTTGATGGTGAATAAACTCCATTTTAGATAACCTCACCTGAACCATCTGAAATCCTAATGACTTTAACGTCTCAGTGTTGTGTCACAAGAGCTTCTCTTAGTTTGAAAAGTTGCAGTTATTGTTTTTGTTTTTTATACACTGTGTTATGTCATCCTGTCGGCCCGGGGGGGGGGGGGGGGGGGGGGGTCCAGCGTTGGCTTAAAGACTAAAGCCCTGTGTAGCACTTTTTCACCAGAACAATCTTCAAAAGAAAAGAAAGACACTTTCCTGTTTTCCCTGATTAACCGTGTGCAGTATTACTTTCATCAGCGCTGACCTCCAGTTCAGCCCCCATTTATAAAAAAAAAAATAAAATCTATTATATTACTAGATAATCATTCACTTGCCTTTTGTCTGCTTGAAACAACCAAATAAACACTATCATTGTCTCTGAATTTTATATAATTAGGGTCAAATCTGAAGTCTATTGCCGAGACAGCGCGCACATCAAATCATGTTACGATGCAATCAGGACACGCTGACTGGCTTGGCATTTGAGCGTGTCTTTCCAGGTGAGACGGGCCTGCGCTTTTCCAACCGAGCAACAGCTGAATCATATTTTGCCAGCAATGTGTGCATCGTCTGACTTCCACAGGAGCTGCCGCTGAAGGAACTGGGGGTAGCTTGTAGCACAAAACCTTCTCTCAAACACTGAAACTCACCACTGAGCTTCAAAGGACGCAGTAGCATCAGTGTGCAGTTTTCCTTACACAAGATCCAATTAAAGAGTCAGGAAAAGCATGGCTGCGTTCCTAAAAGTCAGATTTGGGCCACTTTTCGCCTGCAGAAAGTGTTGGCAGGACCGTTATGACACAGATAGCAGAGCAGCAAACCTTTCAAACTTTGTCTTCAGTCTGTCTATTTCTCTTCAGAGCCAAAACATTGCTCAGACAGTCTGTGAAAAAACACCAACATCTGTGAGGGGCATCTGGCCAACACTTTCACCGTTACAGCGAGAGCCGTCCCCAAACTTACAGATCACTTCATGAGAGCGGCTGACAGGATAACAGCTTCTTCTTTGATCTTTTGCTTGTTAAAGTGGAGACAGTATGTGGAGGCACCGAGCCAGAAAAATATTGTGTTTAAATCTACACTGTCCCAAAATCACATTTTCTGTACTTACAGCTGCTTGAGATTGGTGGTATGTCATGCCAGTGCAAACGTGATTATGAGCATGTAATTCTCGGAATAAAAAAAAAAAAAAAAAAAAAAAAAAAGAAAACTGGGGAAAACACAAGCTGCTGTCTGCTCTAACCCCCCCCCCCCCTCCACAAAAAAACAAGATGTCACAATATGAAGCGTTTTTTCTTGTCAGTGAATCTCATCCTCTGCTTTTCAAAACTTTGATTGCGTAAGATCAAGAGAACATTAGAAAAAGCACAGAGGCTGAAAACGTGCTTGAGTTGTGAAGTAATGGCTGTAATATTCAACATTGTACAGCATTTCTCCCAATTTCACACGCTAATAATACGAGCAATCATTCTTATACTTAAAATGCTGAAAGGGCGCAGCGAAAAGATGGCACTCACTCCCACACTTACTCTTTCCTTTGCTGCTCGATATTCACATAATCTGAGCTCCGCTCGAGAGGCCAGTGTACTCTCCGACAGCATCAGTAGTTTTTTTTTTTTTTGTTGTTGTTGTTGTTCACATGCAAATGAAGGATTACAGTCTGTATGTGTCGGCCCCTTATGTGCAAGCAGGGGCTGGAACATAACTTCACAAAGAAAAACAAACAAATAAAAAGTATCTACATTAGAAATTGAAAAAAAAGGAGAAAGAGCATGCAAAATGCTATTCTGTCAGCAAGATGTTTTTTTTTTTTTTTTTTTAATCTAAAGTTTTTTTCACGGGGGATTTTTTTTTCTCTCTTTAATAAAAGTAAGAGAAAGTATTTAAAAAAAAAAAAAAAAAAAGATTAGATCATCTGCATGGAATAATGTCATGAATCAAACGGAAAAGTTCCAAAACGTGGATGAGATAGATGCTCATATACAAACCTGGGTTCTTAAATTGATCCGGGCTGTGTAGGTGCTGTAGGGGGGAGTTGCAGGCGGAGGTGGCATGCTCACTGTGCAGCATCTGAGCCGCTTGGGGCCCCAGGGAGCCATAGTCAGCAAAGGAGCAGGGCCCCCCCCTCTGGTCACTGGGCGCAGAGTAAAACCCATAATCGGGGAGGCCTGGGAGATACAGTATAAGGGGGGTGGGGGGAGTGGGGAGGAGGGGGAAGGGGAGGGATGGGGGGGACTCCATCATTGTGGAAATCAACGTTTTGCACCGTCAAAGTCAAACGTCCAGATTGTTGAGCACAGCGCGGCGGGGGTCTCCCACCAGCTTTAGGTTACATCCTTTTTTTAAATGGCCCTCCCTCCCCAGCAGCTCCAGCCATGTGGCCAGGCCTGCTCCACCCCCCCACCCACACCCCCGGCACACGGTCCATGTTGGAAATGTTCAGCTGTGTCCTACACACTAGCTCTACAATGGTGGACACATACTACCTTGCCCTGGATTGAAAGGAGAAAGCGACCAGCCCAGCAGCAGGAAACACACACACACACACACACACACACACACACACACACACACACACACACACACACACACACACACACACACACACACACACACACACACACACACACACACACACACACACACACACACACACACACACACACACACACACACACACACACACACACAAAACAACAAACAAAACCACACACACACAGAAAAGACCACAACTTTGATGCTTTCGGCTTTTGCATAATTGACCTGTCCTTATGTTTGCTTGCAATCCTGAAGGAGTGAGATAAAACTGAAGAATCATTAAAAAAAAAAACAGGTCAATACATTTCTCATTTCAAACCAGCAGTTCTTGGGTGACATACCTGAAGGAAGCTTTTGTCATTTAAATGGAGAGAAACACAAAGCGCGCCGATCAATAATTAATTTAAAGCCCCTCTTTTTTGACCAATAAAAACTGATAAGCTTTTCATGTGAATGAGATACAGAGACATTCATGTTTATTGATGATAAGCATTCTGAAGTGAACTAAGTACCCCGAGCACGTCTCAGATTGGCCTCCTCCTATGATTCTTTCTTTGACACAGATGGTGGATTATCAACAGTTTAGAAAATGTCATTCAGCAATAAGTCGCGGTGACATTTATTGCTTGTTCTCTTAATCTGAGACAAGCTGCTCATATAAAGAGTGCAATTAAAAGAAACTGCTCCTTCTCACACCGCTTTGATAAGAGAGTTAATCTACTCAGGAGGGACTGAGATTGGTGACACCGGCTTTTCCATGCTGGGTTTCCCCTGCTGTGTATTTGTGTTTTTTTTTTAAATTTTTGTTTTTTTTATTTGGGTCCTGGAGCGAATAGCCATTCAAAGCCACTTCACCTCGACCCATTCAGAGTGAGACAGTCCACTTCTGCCAAATGGAATGTAAGCACCAGCCATGTTTCTCCTCGCCAATGCTTTTTAGCACTCTGATCTCACCACTTGTGGGCTGTCTGCCCACTCATCAAATTATAGGCTCCAAATAGGGCAGGCTTCCCACGTACGTCACATAATGCCTGACACATTGAACAAAGCTCAAGAAGCAATCATTCCATTTACTTCACTTAGACAAATGTCACTGAAAATTGATTGGCCTTGCTAATGAGGAATACTGGATCAATGGAATAATTATAATGGGGGGGAAACATTTGACAATAGCACAAACGGTGTGACTGGGAATTCATAAGGGCGCCTTCTAAATATATATCAACCGCACAAGACCGTGATGTAACATTTTCACTGAAATCTGAAACTGGATAAATTTGACACAAATCCTATGATAATGATGATTAAATTACTATTAATATTAGTTAATATTATCATTGTTGTTGTTATTATTATCATTACTAGATTGTGTTATATATTATCATATACAGATGAGAAGTTTTCTTTTTGAATGTTTACATTGCTGAACTGACAGAACTCCAAAAATCCTACAGGAGATGGTCACCAAACGATGAGCAGATAACACAAGGTAAATAACCTGCATTTCATTTGAGTTGATTTTATGGGTTAGTTGCACTCTACTACATTGATATATTATTCATTAAATAGACTTTCTGTATTATTGGCATTGGTCATTTATAATATAATTATAACTGATTAATTTGCAAAGTTAACTGACATTAGAAGAAGCTTTATCAACAACACAACTCTTTCCTCTAAAGTGTCTACAAACAGCCACACGTCAATAAAAGGCATCAGCCCATCAGTCATGACTTTTAATTTATAACCGTGATATTTAGTTACAGTGTGCTTTTAAAAAAATGCATATAATATAATATAATATAATATAATATAATATAATATAATATAATATAAATTCATTTAATCAGTTTCTAAAGTTTCAACATATTAGAGAATTCACAGTCTGAACTAATGAAAAACAAACTAATCATATGATAAAATTCAACTACTCTTATGTTATTAAACCCCCCCCACGATAATTCATCACAAATCTTTTCACAAACAGAACTGAGCACAACGTAACCATCAAAACAAAAACTGAAAATCACTCGGATTCATCAAATAATTCATCCACACAATGTCAACCTCATTTCAAACGTCATAAATTGTCAATTCCCAAAGACAAAAAATAAAAAATAAAAAAAGAAAGACCTATCAGGTGCAATTGAGTGAAAATGAATAAAGATATGCACTAAAAATAATTTCCCTCCTGAGGTGTCCAAGTTTCCGATGTTGGAGGGGGGACGGCAGGTGTGTGAGGCTCAGGTAAGAAAAGGGCTCTGTTGGCTGCGAACACGCAGCTGGATGAGAGTCCAGCTCAGGCACAAACATGCAGGCGCACATTCTCAAAGCCATATATTTTCATCAGCGGCTATCTGATCTGTTATGCAGGATGGGACTGGGCAGAGTGTGCCCACAGCTGCATTAGTATCACCAATCATATCACTGTGCCTCAGACCGTCCCACTATTAATATTCACACAATCTATCCAGAACAATGGGCCTTTCTTGGACTCCTTTTTTCCACTGGCCACTAATTGGATGTAATTACTCATCTACAAAACAAATGAGCGTGTTGAGGTTGCCTTGGAGACTAGATCAGGGGACCCAGCAGTGCGAATCGTTTGCAGGGCTTCATTTATACTGATAATTATCTCCCCTGCCCCCACCCTCTCTCCCTTCCTGCCCTCGGTGACCAAAGCCGGCTGGGAGGCGATGGAGAGGGGAGTGTCTCGCAGTCATCTGTTACTGACATCATCGGGGTGGCTCTCTTTAAGTGGATAAATGCCCTGTTCTCGTTCCCACTTTGCCAGGTGACTGCCTTTAAGGAGGAATCACAAACCCTGAAACCATTACTTCTCTTTTTCTCACTAGTTGGAGAGTGAAACTAATCACACTGATCATAAAATATGGCCTCTCGAGACTTCGGGAGCTGGAAAATATTTTCTCGAGTTTGGTGGTCTGGAGCAAGTTTGCGATTGTCCTCATTTTAAATACTGCAAGGAACACATAAGACTTTTTTTAAATTAGCAACCTGTAGCTCCTAAAAATAAATAATAAAATTGAAAAACACCTTTAATAGTTTTTTCCTTTTTTTTAACACAACAAAGCAAGCTGTTGAGGATTTGTTAAAAGGCTTTAATTGTCACTTCTGATCATCAACTTTTCCTCTATAAGACTCTGAATATACATGAACATACCTGCTTATCATGCAGCTGACAAATACAGGGGGATTGGGGAATACAACGATCTTTCTCCGCCAGTTATTTTCATTTCTGTAAATAGGGATTTTTCACGCAGCCACTCCTCCACTTTCCCTGGTGGCGCCACTGAGATTCCTTGGTGGCCATCAAACCACATCAGTCTACAGAAGATGTCAATAAACCTGACATGCTGCTCCTCAAATTAGCTTTGAATTTTAGAGCTACCATAATTAGCTTTTCCATTTTCACCAATGTCATTTAAAAATAGCGTGAAAGAAACTAACAGCTCTTTTGCTGTCTAGCCTTGCTTTCACTTTCCATTTGAAATAATCTTTTCTGAATGAATGGCTGAGTAATTAACAGCACTAGACACCCTTTTCAGAGAGCACAGACATTTCATAAATAATACATATTTAATGTCTTGTCATTTTGTGTTCAGAGAAGCTTGGCTAATGAATTTTAACAGATGATTTCTTCTTGGATTTACTCACCCATACTCGGGCCTCTGTTTTCTTTACTTTTCATTTTATGCCTGCTTTTCCCTTTTCTTGCTGTGCTTTCCAGTAATGGATAATCTCAACAGAGCTACTGATTTATATTTGCCTTGAACCTTGGTTTGGGGAACGACTGTGCAAAGTCACACTGGGGAAGAGGAAATGGCAACACTGAATCACTGGCTAAAACAATGTGCAACAGTGTAGTAAATCAGTTTGCACTAATTTGCTGCAGGGAAACCCACAAAGACCACACTAAATGATTTTAATGCAGATTTTAACCTGTGAGGGATCCGGTCTAGTTGGAACTGAGAAAGGGCACTCAGTTATCGACAGTCGGCACAGATTATCCTATCGTGAGCGGGCTCAGGGCTGACAGCACTGGCCTTTTGCCTGAACACATTTTTTTTCAAACATGTCTGGCCAGGCTTAAGTGGTCGGAGGAAATCTAAGACTCACTGTGAGTGAAATCTGAGAGTGATACTGACTACTTCTAATGGTCACTCTGAGACAGAGCGAGGAATCCACGAATTAACTGAGAGAGGAGTTATGTCGTACAGCAGTGCGAACTCAGATGCTGTATGTTAATAGATTCAGAGGTATCTCTCTCCTTTACATATTGTGATGAGAAAAACTATGCATTCCACTTTGTAATCAAGACTCACTAAAAACCGCTGAAACTGAAAGTAGTGCTTTAAGATAAACATACAAGACAGATACATTTGATATTAGGCGACACTGTATTCCATGATTGAGGACAAAAAATAGTGGGATTAAGTATTCTTTGGAGGGTGTGTTATGTATGCAGCCCCTGGAGGGCAGAGTGGTGATGTCCCTGAAGGCCTGTGCCTGTAACCTCGGAGCATCTGCTCCCCACAGCTGTGAGAGCTGCCGCTCTGTGGCGGAGGTGCAAAGGGACACTTTGCCCTCCCCAATGTGTCAAATCTTTCCCTGGGCCTTAGACAAAAACCCAAGCAGGAAAGGCTTGGCGTGCCTGCCCGTGTTATTTTGCACCAAATACATGTAAAGTGCTTCTGGCCTCAGAGCTGAGCTCTGCAGATTAGCATCTGGGACAAATGGACCCGAGCTCACTAAGAGCCAGACTGATTAAGCCCTGTGCACATAGCCAGTCCTCGTCTCCTCTTGGGCACTGCTGAAGATCACAGAGCTTGTTGGGAGGAAACTGATAATAATCTTAATTTGGAAATGTCTGTCACAAGAGTTTCCTTCTTTCAGTGACGAAGAAAAAAAAAAGAAGATGTGGAAGAACTGAGAGTAGGAACGGAGAGAAGAGAACAAAGAAGAGCAGCTACTAACTGAGGGGAGAAATGGGTTTTAAATGATGTGAAGACCATCTTGAGTCCCAATAAATCTGGCACAGGCACCTCTGCAAATTATACTGCAATCCAATTTATGCACAGTACTGACCACAAGCAGCCTTTTCAGGTTTGAGCACCTTTGACGAGTCGGATATATACTACACAAAGCAAGTACCCAGACCTGTATGTGCAGCTGAATCTGCTTTGTGTACACTGCAGGTAAAGACGAGATCCAGGACTGACATTTGAGGTTCTCAGAGAGCTCTGAGGGACTCAGGAAAACACTCAACCAGAGTAGACTGGGACCTGTGAAGTTCCCTGGTCTGTCAGAATCATCTACATCACCTGCATTTTTCTCAGTACCTGTTTGACAGTGCACAGGAGGGTTCAGATAAGTCGACTTTAAAACAAGAATAAAACAAACATGACTGACCTTCTTTGAAAGTATGCATAAACCAGTGACATTCTCAGTTTGGATTATGAGCTGGATGTTGATTCAAGATATTCAAAAATGATTTTTCAGTGTGAATATCAACAAGCGAGTTATTGTTGCTGTAAATGTCTAGCTCCTGAATAAACTACCTGTCAGTCTCCATAAATGTGGCAACCGTGGCTCGTTTTTGTAGATTCAGCCTTCTTATCAACAGTCGAGGAGCAGTAAACTTGTCCAAAGTGCAGCCCAGGTGCCGGTGCGTGCATTACTCATCTCTAAATGAGAAATTTCCTTCTTACTGGCCTCACTATGCACATGTTCAGCCCCTCTAACTGATATTATGAGACTACCCTTTGCGACCTCCATCAGAACGCTGTCATAGCTCAAACTGGGTTCAAAAACTGCAAAACCAGCCTATAAAGCCAAGTACAGGGCTGGCACCACTCTAGCTTCAGGCAATAGTAAACTCTGTGCAGGAGCTCGATCTCTTTGATCTACCTCTCGCCCGAAGCTACAGTCTCTCAAACGTCCCCACAAACATGAGTCAAGACTGGTCCTTGTTCTTGCACTTTTGAGGTGCTGCACGTTGCCTGGTGGGGATCAGGGCAACGGAATCCATCTTCAAATATGGACCGAGCGCCAACCTTTGCAAAAACTATCTGGATTGACACCTCCTTTGATTCAGCTTTTACTAAATAAAACATGCTGCCTGGCCTGCCCGCAGGATCTGTTCACTCTGTGTTTGGCTTCTCCTGCTGCGATAACCGGTAACTTTTCCTCCCTTGAAACCCACACATGTAGAGCGCATGTTAGCCGATGTCATTGGTAGTTTAATTCTGCAAAAGTAAAACTCAGCGATGCGATGAGAGACAACAGTGGGCGCCCTGTTCTCATGTTGTAGTGTACACAAGTAGAGGCGCTGCTGTGGTAGTTTCCCCTGATGAGCAGGCCACAGTGAGAGGTCCAAAATGCACCTTGTCATCAGCAGTGGTCTGTCACAGAGCGGAGAGTCAGCATGCTGTCATTTTGTCTGTTGAGCATTAGGAGTAGGGTGAAAGTGCCCTCTGTCACTGATGGAAAATGTCTTCCACATTCACGACATATTGTGTGTGTGTGTGTGTGTGTTTGTGTCTGACAAAGCCCCACTGTACACACACAAAGCCTTTATCTCCACAACAAGGTTTCTGTGAATATTCAGCATACATCTTGGGCTGTTTATTCTGTTTTTTCTTCTTCTAGCTGACGTCTGTGGTTTTCTGTGAGGCTGACATCCTACCACCCCTGCTTTTCTGCTAGTGGGCCAGGGTAGACAAACATACCTACAGTATGTGGTGCTCTATGGGAACTGTAGGTGGAGTCAAAGCACAAAGAATCCACCCTGACGTCATCCATAAGGCTGCTTTTTTCTTTTTTTCTCCCCACAATAAAAAAAAAATAAAAATCCTTCTCTGCACTAAAATTAGAGAATTTAGCAAAAAGTAAAAGAGACAGAATTGCTTTTTCTGAGCTGACACTGAGCCGGGTGTGCAGCAAATTAAACCGTAAGATGGGGGCCGAGATGCAGCCACATCCCCAGACGATACACGGAGAGGAAGGTCAAGCTTAAACAATCTGTGTCCTCTGTTTGGTTTGTGTCTGTGTGGAGAAGAAGACCACTCAACACATTAATCCATGCAGGATGTTATTAACATCCCTTCAAATGGCAACTAAATCATCCCTCACATCTCTTTTGTGGCTGTCTTAAAGTCACAAGTTCGAGAAATGCACCGGTGAGGCTTTTCCAAGTGTTCAGAGCAGTTCATGAATGAAAACAAGAAACACGGGATACAGCTGATTTCAGGAATAAACTAAAGACATTTTATGAGCCCGGAAAAATGACGCTGACACATCAGACTATGCATTTGCTTTTCCATGACGAAGCATGGAGATTTCTTTGAGTGATATTCTCATGGCTGGCGGCTGTTTAAGCCCTCTAAAACAGGCCCATGATGTCACCGTTTTCCACTCCAACACCCCTCCTCGCAGACCCTGTTCATAATCATTTGCTTGTCTCCCTTCCATTTGCAGCTGTCAGAATTAAACTGTACATAATGGCTGCCATCACGTCTCCTGCTTCCTGCCTGCCTCTAACCCCAAATCAACATGCCTGCTTCTTACTGATGTTCGTTGCAATTGTTGGGCAAATTGTTTGTTTTGAAAATGCTAAATCAAATAGCCTGATGTGAAAGAAAGAGCACCTGATTGGCTTCCAGTGTTCCTGCTGTTGATTTGAATTAAACTCAAATGTGGACGAGAGGGTGAAATTTGTTTATCTGTACTTGTGCAGGTAGTGTGCATACGCCTCAGCCACTTGCACTGTAGCTGTGTGTGTGTGTGTGTGTGTGTGTGTGTGTGTGTGTGTGTTTGGTGCACTTCACGTCACGTGACATCCAACAGCAATTGTCTCCTGACTTTGCATTTGTGAGCCGCTGCACACACGCACACGCACACACACACACACTAGACAACATCCGAGTTACAATTAAAACACGTTTTCACCAACAAGCTTCTAACAGTGTCTGTGATTAGGAGAGACAACTCTTCCCTAAAGCCTACAGGCAGTGTGTTCAGTCAGGAGAGCTATTATTGACAGCTATTGAAAGATCTACAGTTGTACGAGGGGGGGAAAAAAAAGCAGGATGCCTAAATGAAGCAGACAAGTTGATCAATGCTGTTTGAGACAGAAAGAAACTTGCATCCTGTTTTTGGTACAAATCTCTTGGCAGACGTTTTGCACGTGTGTGTGAGTGGGATGTGTACTCTCGGTTTTACTAGAGCGTGTGTAGTTTAAGCTGATCTCAACAGGCACGCCACAGAGGCACAGACTAATCTTTCTATTTTATTTTATTATATTTTTTTTGAAACATCTGTGTTTACTTAGAGAGCAACAACCGAATAAGCCCAAATTTAGTGCAGGAAGGACATGACAGTGATTAGAAAGGCATCCGATGTTTCAGAAGCTTCCACTCGCAAATAATCAGAGGTGAAGTCAAGAATAACTGATGTTACTTTGCTTAAATAGTACTTAATTACAAGTGGAAGTAAGGATGTCAAAAATACGTGGCTCAAGCTACTTTTCTCTGAAACTACTCAAAGTACTAGTTACTTTTAATCACTGTCTATCTACTTATCTATTACAACAGATCTATATTTAAAACACATTTCTTAGACAAACACAAAGTATGGTAAAAAAAAAAAAGAATCTACAAAGTAAGAATTTTCTCTGTTGAAAGAATAACCTTTTGCAGATCAAAAGGTTTTAAGATCTTTCCAAATTATGGGTGAACTCAGTGGTGACTCAAGCTTTTAAAAGTAGCAAATTAGCTGCACGGTGTGAGTTGTACTTAAATATGAGCAATAATATGCACTTGAAAAAATAATCATGAAAATGCTATTTAATTGCATGTATATGAGGATTTTTATATCATTGCTTCCACTTGAAAAATAATTAGATCATATCAGATAGATGGGAACATGTGTGAAGGTTAAAGATGATGGTAGGAAAAGGAAAATTATGGTTCACTGTGGTGTCAACTGAGTGCTTGGCACACCATCGAAGCCATCATCTACAGATAATCCACCATTAAATTAAAACGCTGCATCAAAAACTATATTATTTATGGATAGTAGTTACAACATATCAAGGAGATATATTAATCCTGACGGTTTAAGAAACAAAAATACGTATTTTAAGAGTACACAGAGCAAAATCGACTTTTACAATCTTCCCTCTGATCCACGCTCTGAGCAGCTCAGCAAGCCTGAGTGTGTCTTTTCCATGTCAAAAGCTTCAATCTGAAATGTTTTTGACCTCGGCTCCTCATTTCATCAAGACTGTGCTTCAGAAACTCCGTCTCACTAAGATTTTCTAAAGATTTTTTCCCCCTGTCTCTCTATGTAAACAGGGTTACATTATCACGACTGGGGCTAATTTGTATTTTAATCCCTCTAACTTTGGCTGGATCCCATCAGCCCTTTTAAAAACCATTTGAGAATCTTTGCTTATAAGAGCGGTTCTGTTGTGGTTTATGTTTTGGAGATCCCTGCGGGCTGGGAAATGTCGATAAAATGTTCCTCAGTGGGTCTTAAATGGCAGATTATGCCTTTAAGAGATTTAGGAATGCATATGGAGGATGTATAAATACAGATGTGTATTTTTGCCATACGCCCGTTCGGAACTAGAAATGTGTGCGAGTGGGGGCTCGAGGGGACTTTGTCTATGGGGAGAAGCAGAGCAGGAGAAGTTGAAGAGAGCAGCAGCCACACAGAACATGGACAGAGCGTTTACCTGGCCCTGTGCTCTGTGGGTACGCCAAGTAGCCGCCTCTTCCACGGGCCCCCCTACCTGAGCCACGCGCTGCTGCTACTGCCGCTGCCGCCACCGGTCCATATGCCGTCGCTGGGAAGCCTGCAGGCACATACACACACATATACACACGCACATCACTTCCTGCACATGGATGAGTAACGTCCCAGAGCTACAGGAGAGTGTTGATACCGGCGCTGAGCTACGGGATGAAAACTATAGCTGTCAAAGACGGGGGGGCTCATGTCAGGGCGACATCTATCAGCAGACTCCTACAGAACCGGCTGTGATATCCAAAACCCCGCAGATCCACTGATCCACACGCAGAGATGAAGCGATAGCCACGAGCAACTCACGGAGCGTCAGGCAGATAAAATACAGATGTTTAAAACAATAACAGATAAGTGATTAATCCAGAGATTACAACTGAATATGAACAGTCCAGAGTCCAGAATGTGTTTAAAAATGAAAATTTTTACAGGATCTCTTATTCTGGAGAAGTTCTTGCAACGCTAAGAAGAATCTCAAAAACAAAATGTACCGACGACAATCCATGAATGAAAGCAAATACATGCAATTAGTGATTTTCCACATTGTACGTCGTCCTCTAATTTGAATTCATCTATAGTACAAAACTGTGAGTAAACTGAATTTGAGTGGGTTTGCAATCCACTAAGTCCCTGATTATATTAGAGAAAGAATTTGGCTCTAGGGGTGTTCATGTCACATGCTTTGGATAAAAGATTATAGCCACTTCTGAGCTGCACAGACATGGGCATAATAGCCCCACCTCTGGGGACAGTCCCTGCATTTTGTTTGGGAGTGCTCCCAATTACGGCGACTTTCTATGGATTCACAATAATCCACTGTAATGCATTCCACATTTTTTCGTAGGCTATTCAGGTGGAAGATATACGACGGGGGAAAAAAAATATATTTCCCACAATCAGATGGAGGCATCTGTTGGACGATTTGTCACTCAGAGGAGATTTCCATCTGTGAGCTTATGAGAAGACTGAACAAGTCTCTTGTGTTTGCTTCTTCTTCTGTAAACACTCTTGTGTAAACAGTCATAGTACTCCAACGCTGAGACTTCTGACGCTCAAGGCTTTTAAGTATGTCTATATACGCATTTCATAAATCTGTCCAAACTGTCAGTTTATGATACACTAATAAAATAAAGGCTTTAATTTCATGATAATATGAATGTAATATTAAAGAGCCTGCATATTCCAGCAAATATCAGCCTAATAATCAGGCTGTAATTAAGCCAACGCAGTATCTGTGAATTGTAATTACATTGTTGGCCCTAATGAACACAGTAGCTAGAGGTGGCTGACAGAGGCTAGTCCATGCCCAGGGCTCGGGCTCCTCTCTCAGCACAGGAATGGCATGTCATTAGTAGTGGTGATGAGATTCTTCACTCTGGGCTCAACACGTCTATGCCTAATCAGCCTCCTAAAATTATCTCCACAGGAAATGCTTTCCTCACGAGCAAAAAGAAGAAGAAGAAAAAAAAAAAAAGATCTTCAAATTTCCTCAATTGGAGTTTTTCTCCATTTTAATATTCCCGGTTGAGTGTGTGTGTGCTTCTTCTACTGTTCTGGCCATATCCTGGAGACCGTGGTTTAGACAATACAAAATGGCACAGAACACCTTGGAGGATTTTTTTATTATTTTTTTTTCTATGCTATGGAGGTGAGAGGAGCACCAGCGGGTGACCTATTTTCCGAGCCAGCCTTGTACAGCTATTCCACCAAGAGAGGCTTGCACAAAAGACTGATGAGACGTGGGAGGGGAGGGGGAGCCGGGAGGAGGTGAGAGGGCAGGGTCAGATGAGCCGCAGCCAAAGAGAAAAACACATAGCTTTTCATCAGCCGGCCGAGAAGGAGGTAATTCACAACTCTGTCGACACAATATGGCCATGAATGTGCGTGTTGGGTGTGAGGTGCCATCATGCTGCGACTGGCAGGCTGGCGAAGAAGAGAAAGAAATGCCACTCCCCCCCCCCCCCCCCCCCAAACTATCTAACGGCTCAGGAGAGAATAAGAGACTGAGGTAGCTTGGTGACAGGGAGGGAAAATAACACACAAAAGACGACAAAAAGGCAACTAAAATCAAGCGGGGTTTATGCTGCTGCAGCCCGCGCCGCGAGGGAAACAGATTTCACCAGCTTCAGATGATATTCTCCGCCTCTTTTCACAAAAACACAAATCAACTCTGATACTATGCTAATGACGGCCATGCACCCCTGCATTTCCACTTACTCCATCCCCACGATTGCTGTGTGGAAGTGTTTCACGCACCCTCCACCCCCCCCCCCCCCCCACCCCCCCCCCACCCCCGCGCTCCTTTTTCTTAAGTGCTGAATCCATCTTCCCCTCACTGCCATTGTCATGACACCCCCAATAGACCCACTGGCTTGGAAGTTAGTTGCGGGCAAAGTTGTGGTGAGAGATTAACTTTGCAGGATTAGGTGGGTTAATTAATAGATGGCTGCTGCTCATTGTTTTGTGCTCACGCTGTAAGAAGCCACCCAAGAGAAGCGCTGCAGCATTAAATCAATTTCATGGCCCTTTTATTACTGAGGAGATAAAGCCAATATTTAGCTTTCAATTCTTCACAATTATTGGGCCCCTGCTTTGCCACTTGAGTGGCTGCGCTTGGCTGGGGACAAGGACACATCTGTTTATGAGCTGTGGAGGCCCGGGGGCCTTGGTGTCCGGACTCCGGGGAACTGTCCTCAGCTTTCGTTCTTGGAGCCCGTAGCACAGAAAAATTCAGCATTCTTCGGGAGTGTACACAGAACGGAAGAAAGATTAGACCCAAAGAGTGATGACCCTCAAAAAGACTCACACGGACGCCATCTTCCCAAGTGGAAAAAGTGTCATTTTCATTCAAATATTCTCAGTAAAAAAAACACCAATTTAAATCACTGAAGTTGTTTTTGCTCTCACAGCTCTGACATTAACTTAAACTTTAACTAACATTTACAAATCGATGCTTGAACTCTATACATATCCTCCCCTGCTTGAAATCAACTTTCAGCTGAAGCGACTCGCCAAACCGCAGACAACGTTTGAATTCGTAGAATCATCAGTTTTATGCTGAAGGAGCAAAAATGTGCGGCTCCAGAGCACACAAAGCTCTATTTTCATGACAGTACACAACACATACTTGCGCTTTATGACTGTAAAGTGGCATTTTTCTAAGGTGCATACCGGTTCTTTTCCTACCTGCACCTGTATTTTCTCAGTCTGTGTGAACTTGACTGCACTGAAGTAGGAGGAGAAACACAGTAGGGGCAGTGTCAGTGGTGATCAAACCGCACGGTGCAATTTTTGTGTCAAGGTTTCCTGGGATTTTCGCTGGTGCCAGACTGGGTCAAAAAGCTTTGTTTTCTCTATTACAAAACTGTCAAAGCACTTTAAGAGCAATATGATATTCAGCAAAGAAGAGAAAGCGAGGTGGTGTGGACGGTCAGACTAATTCCAGCCCCTATCGTGACTACTAATGATGTTTTTATGCTTCTCCGCAGCTGCATCGATCACCTTTTAGGCATAAAACTGCAAGTCGGATTCACACCGGCTCAAACAACATACTGACCTCCATGTACATCTTGATTTTTTTTGACATTTGATGCAAATAAAAAGTTAAAACTCTCAATATAATATCCAACTTTCTTGATACGTTGCTGCATATCTATTTTGCCAACCGCCGTGGAAACCACAGACTCACTTTCTGATCCTATTACTCAGAAAACGTCACAATGAAAAGTTGCTGCATTATGCATCAATAAGAGCCTATTTATGTCCTACTAGTCTGACAACAGCTTGACTGATGTTAATGTAATCTGTACTGTTCTTTGGCCCAAAACTGCCAGCAGCAGCTCCTCTGTCATTGACAAAGGAGCTCCATCAGTCACAGAGCACTCTCCTCATTTCTGCTATAAGAAGACTGTCAAATGTCTAATGCACAGCAGGAGCCCAGCGAGGGTGGATATTTCTATGGAGGCCATATGGTTCAAATATATCCAGATTTGATTATCTTTGGGAAAGTGAAGGCCAATTGGGTTTTAAAAATGCAGTCAAGATTCACTTTTAATGCGAACTTAGGATAAACTTAACCAAGAAAGCACTATTGGGGAAAAATACAGAAAATGTAGAAAACCTGCTCATAATATTCCGTATTGGGAGCAGCTAACCAGGGTTCACCTGGTGGCTCGCGAGTTTTCACGCTAAGCTGCTGGACACAATGACTCGGTGTGAGGAAAAGCTGCGTGAAAAAGTCTTTCAACCCGCGGTTACAGTCAATTTTTGGGCCAGACAGGGTGAGTGAAACAGATGAACAGCAAAGCAGTGGAGAGCAAGACATGGGAGGCAAAGAGAGAGAGAGAGGGGGTGAACAATGTACTGATGTCAATACATTTGAAAATAATAAAAAACACAACCATAAAGCACTCTGAATCATCTACATTAAATATTTTTTTCTTACAGATACATTGTCATGGTTAAACATATTCCACTTCTTCAGATGAACTACT
Organism: Lipophrys pholis; assembly: GCF_963383615.2. Classification (NCBI taxonomy): domain Eukaryota; kingdom Metazoa; phylum Chordata; class Actinopteri; order Blenniiformes; family Blenniidae; genus Lipophrys; species Lipophrys pholis. The sequence goes on along the minus strand of NC_137634.1, from coordinate 8,665,564 downwards.
TTTTAATTACAATATCATTTTAAAGTAAAGAAATAACAAAAAAAACAAAAGAAAGTAGCTACACAGCTAAATTGGCTCTGAGAAGTATTTATGTTGAAGAATGGTCCCTCTGAAAGCAGTAAATTATTGATTAGTGGGTCTAAGTTGTACTTTAATTTGTACAGCAGCAGAGGAAATGGCACTGCACTTGTTTAAACTGCAATAATGGAGTCCATCACTGCCAGCGGAGGAGGAGAAACAGAGTACACTGCAGACAGGTTGCCAGTCCATCACAGGGCAAACAAAAAGGCATGCACAATGACCAAGAAAAAAAACACACCTCAGGTCAATATATATCTATCAATTACCCTGACAAGCATTTCTTTGGAATGTTGGACGAATCGGTAGCACCGAGAGGAAATTCTTCCAGTCACCGGAACAACATGCAAACACCATGTGTCAGACAGTTACGCACTGAGTTACTACAACTCACATATGTGAGGAAAAAGTGAGAATGTGAAGCAAAACTGAAAACAGCTGTTGATGTAATTGTCTGCTTTTAACTGCTGTTTAATGTATTCTTGTTATAACCCTCCTATAACAAAATATAACTTTTTTCTTTCTACATCAGAGGCCTGATGGCCACCCTCAGTCAGCTTAAAACACATGACGACATGCAGCACTTCCTGTGTTTAAAGTACACAATTAAAGATATTATTGTTAAAAGATAAAATGTGCAACTCTTCTCCTGGTTAGATGCTTTCAGTTTGAAATACCTGAAAGGTTTGTGTCGTCTGCAACAGTCATGTATGGTATTTGTTTGCAAGGTTTTTTATCTTTTCAATTCAACTCATTTTCAGCTGACATTTTTGTAGTTATGCTCGCTAAAATAAAGAGTCATCCAACCCAGCTGTTCTGTAAGAGACAGACAGTGGTTTACGGTAATGGTACAGGCTCTGTGTAATTTACCAGCTCGTGTAATATCATGAAAATATCTGAGGATGAACGACAGAAAAATCCCAGGGAAAAGAATCTGAGATATGTGTGTTATTTTCTGTCACCGTACGACAACAGGAAGGACAAGCCGGCGGAAATAAGTTTGTTGATCAGTCATAGCGGAGGCAGTGAAGCACACTGCCGTCATCCCGCATGGCATGAAGGAGGCATCCTGTCAGAGATGGAAAACTGACTCCACTTCACATTTTGCCTCATCAATAACCTTTGATAAGATATAGAGGAACAGAGACAAATAAACAAAACAAAGCATGGAAATATTTATCAAAGTTACAAAAGAGACAGCCACCTAGCAAGACATCTTTTCATCTGCAGACTGACAAGTGTCCCATTGTTGTCACCCTTCAGTACTACTTTGTTGTTGTTGAAAGCATCTCTGGGTTGTTGTTATCAAAGGCATAAATCACAGAGCTGGAGAGAGCCAGGTGGCTTTCATATGAACTGCTGCACACATGCTCATGTCTCACCTCTCCTCTGATCAGCCGAGACCTACAGTACACACAGAGACTTCCTCTCAAATAAAATACACACACTGACGTCTGGAAATGAGCCAGGGAGAGAGAAAGAGCATTTACATGCACACCAATAATTCAATTATAACCAGACTAATGCAATACGCATATTATTGCAACTCTCATGTAAACACCTTAACCAGGTTATCTTACTCACATTAAGCTCCTAATCAGAGTAAGCATAACTTGATTAACAGAGCTGGGTTGCTTGTCAATCATTCAAATTAATCTTTGCTGCGAGTGTGTGTGTGTGTGTGTGTGTGTGTGTGTGTGTGTGTGTGTGTGTGTGTGTGTGTGTGTGTGTGTGTGTGTGTGTGTGTGTGTGTGTGCTTTCTTTCACAGTTTGGATTCAGTGCACGCGCCACAAAGGTCACACAGAGAATAGGATGCCAAGGTTTAAACAAAATGGCCAGAGCAGAGAGGATGGAAAACACCGGAATAATTAAACAGGTAAATGAGCATTAACACCATGATGCTGCAAAACTTCAGCCGCACTGACATTTTAATCTTTTGTTGTGTTACACTGTGACCTTCTGTAAATCAAAACTATTCCTGAAGTGCTCGTTTAAACAACACAGCCACATATCAATTTCAAGCAGCTTCGCTGTGAATGACTGTATAATGTAAAGGCCTTGGATTGAACCGTAGCTCACTGGGCCATCCCAGTGTCATTATTACTGTTACTGAAAATCAAACTGACATAATGGATACTTTAACAGCTGTTTACATCACCTGCTAAACTGACTGTGTCATAACTCAATAGTTTGTCCTGTGATCCATACAGAGTTCAGCACATGTATGAGCGCTGGATTTATGAAAAGGTTCAATCTTAATAGTAATGTATACAGTCTCGTCAATAATAAATAATAAACGTCTCAATCTCAATGCACAGTTGCAATGAAAATATACAGAAAAACAAGGTTGTGAGGATTATTCAGGGTTTATTTTTTCATGTCAATTTGTTTAACAATGCAAAGACCTACTTCTGGTTTCTCAAATAAATTAAATTCAAATTTAATGCTTTATTTAATACACTCCTTTTTTTCCAGAAGCTGGCCACTTGACTTTACCACAAGATGTCATTATCCAGCTAAAATTTGAGATTTTGACTTGAATATAGCAGCAGATGCTCATAATGGTAGAATAGTTGCTTCTTAGAGAACAATATACAGAAAACCTCAATATCACATTACTGGCATGTTGCCAATTAAATAGTCTCTCTAAAAGGTTTTTCGAGCTATATTTCGTCAACCATTTTTTTAAATATGTTGCTCCTGGCTCAACTATTCTGAAATGTCATATATTAAAAATGAGGCTTGTATATACAATGAAAATGTTAGATGTTCTTTCTTCTTATACTATGTGTTCATATCCTACTGTGAATAAAATAAGGTTTTATTCTGATCACAGATGAGTGCATCCTGTTTTCATGAAGATTTTTTTGTAGTTGGACGGCGCACCTACCGGCACTTTATTTATTTATTCCTGATTTTTGTACTGACCGTATATCCAAGCAGTTCAGGAGGAAAGGTCTGTGCTTTCTTATTCTTTTTGACTTCACAGATGGATTAAAGCGAACACAAATCTTTTTGAATTTTCATAAACATTTTACACACCTTGCAAATCTTTATTTTTGGGGAATTACAACACCCGGAACACGAGCCCCTGCAAAGTATGATAAGAATAGTCAATTTTCTGTTGCTCTGTGATAAGGTCACACATGATGAACGTCTGGATGTGCACATGTTGGTCAGTGTGGTTGTGTGTGTGTGTGTCTCTGTATCCAAGCTGTTGATTTCTTCTTCTTCTTCTTTTTTAACAAAGGGTACCAGTTTCTGTATTTAATGAAACTATTTGGCACACTGATCCTTTGCTATTAAGACCTGGTGGCTTCTGATTGGGAGAGAAAAAAAAGTCAATTGCTGAGGTGGAGCGAGCCGGCAAAGCCTGGCTTTATGGTGGTGATTGCACACGTATCTTATACCTTTTGAACAAAATGATGAGGCCTGGAAGGAGATACAGTATATTTGGTCCAGTTTCATCTATGAGAAACACAAACAGCAACCAGACACCTTCGGTTTTCTGTATGTAGCAGAACTGCACTGTGTACTAAAATTAGTTTGACACTTGAAATCACATCGCCTCAGTCACTGGCACCAGGAAGGTATAAAAAAAAGTCTGGGACACAGTGTTTTCTGAATTTAAAGCCGATGAAAACAGAGCTTCTGTGCACACTATAGCGCCCACATGGGAAACATATGATGTGATTCCTGTAGGGAAATTGCCCCCCTCTTCCCGGGAAGGTCAGAGGTGAGGTGTGGCTGAGCTACAGCCTCACTGGAGCTGCGACGACGGACTAAGTGATTTGCTTAAGGACACTTCAGCAGGGCGGATTCTTGCTGACGAGGGGGCTCAACCCGAGGCCCTTCAGCGGAAGAGCGGTCTCCATACTCGCTGTGATATCTGTCAAAACTGTCATAATAAATTGCAAAACTCAGTATCTGCATTGCACAGGAGTATTAGCTGCACACACTTTCAGCATTAGAGTCAATCCTACATTAGGAGTAAGAAACAGACGTGTTCGTGCAGCTGTGTACCGCGCGAGCCACTGTGATGTGATGTTGGGAGCTCAGGAAAAGCTCGGTGTCTTTTTCTTTAGTTCTCAGGGACAAGAGCACCGTTTCTTTGTAGCTGAAGTACGTGGCAGCATAGCATCAAAGAGGACAAACTAGGCTCTTTATTGAAGTGTAGCCGCACTTTCGACCCCGTCTTTGTACTCCTTCCCATACACTTCAGTAGAAAGGAAACTGCTCCTATGCTGCAGAACAGATATAAACACATTCTGCTTCTTCACAAGCCTCCAAATAACTCTCAGCTGTGCACACGCGAAAACGCTCGCACGCACACACGCACACAAACACACACACACACACACTAGTTAAAGATGGAGGAATGGCGAGTGAAACAATGAAGCACGGTAAAACAAGGGGGAAAAAAGCAAAAACAGAGGAGAAATCTGCCAGAATAGATAAGGCAGAAATATTTAAATCCATTTTTGGTTGTGGGAATTTTACCACCGGATTCAGAGTGGCACAGGGTCTTGGTTCACAACCTTATTGTGAAGAAGGCAGTTTATGACGGTGACTTAAATACAGAGAGACAGACAGGGAGGACACAGATGTCTGACCTTGCAGTGGTGCTTATGTAATGGTCTGCTTCAGTGCATTTAGCTGCAGTGCTCCTTTCCAACCTGGGATGAGCAAAGGCAACATGTCTCTGCAGTCCAATCTCCTCTGACATCACTCCTGACACTCAGAGACTATGAAAAGGTCCTGTGAGCACTGAGTGAATCAGTTGTTATGGCCCTGCCCGTGCGGTCCCCATGGAGCCAATCATACTAATTAAACCAGACTACTTAAGCCTCCTCTCATTAGTGTCCAAGTAAACAGCCTTAATTTTTTATGCATTTTAATGCCCATCTCCCCGTTCTGGGGGTGGCAGAGGATGGGACAGATGAATGATGAAGGGGGGTAATTTCAGGTTTTCTCAAATGAAAGCGAGTGCATTAAGTGTCATTTTGCCATTCAAGCTAAATATCTGGCGGTGCATTTGTACTGATCGGTGTGCTTTCTCAAAACACTGAGTTTAAATAGATTTATAGACTTAATTCAGGAGCTTCTTTTACATTGGAAACAAAATTAGCAACGATCAATGTAATAATGTTTCTCATACTAATAGCTGTCATTAGCAGAAACAGCTTGGTAGAGGCTATTTCAGAAGCACATTTTCCAATTGGGCACTTGCACGTTTCAATATATTTAGCCAGCTCTACGCACTGGAGTTACACAATCTAGCTCTGCTCCAGATACCAGGGGCAAGCAGGGTAAAATGTGGCATGACCCAAAAATAGCACTGCAACACTGGCTTCCACTTGATCACTGGAGCTGCAAACAATGTTTGCACAGAAAGTGGAGGCATGCAGAGGGCTGTATGCTACAGCAGTGAGTATATGTGTATGTATGCATATGTCCATTCAGTAGGAAAATAGTTGACTTGAGCAACTGGAGAGCTATTAGCACCGCCAGCCGGAGGGAGGAGTAGAGGGATAAAAAGAGGGGGGGGTAGCTGGGTAGACTCCTAGCAAGTACCCAACTCACTGGGCTTGGAGCTCTGAAACAGTGGGTGGCATCAAAACAACAGGCAGCAGACAGAGAGCACGGTCTCTCTCACACACACACACACATTGTACTCCTCTGCTTACTTCCATGTCTATGCTTCTTTTCTGTTCTGCTGCTGGTCCCCAGCAGTGTCCAAAGGTGGCAGCCATGTGCGAGGCAAGACAGCTCAAGTTTCATTTTGAGACCGGCAGCTCAACAGCCGAGACATAATGAGCTTTAGCGTTGCCACTCTGCCTCTTACAGCAGCTCATCTTCCCCACCACAGGAACCCAGACTGTGGGGCTCTATGGCAGACTGTTTGCCTGTTTCAGTGTGTGTGGATGGTGTCTGCTGTCCTAGGGTGAGTTAAGACCTGGGCAAATGAGGTGAACCTTCTCTTCCACTTAGAGAGTAGTAAAGGTTTTCCTTTTTTGTCACGGAGGCAGGTACAGCCTCAGAAACACACATGCATATACATGTGCACCGAGTTGAGAGCGTGCAATGTGATTTGACCGCACCAGAATGCACTTCATCCACAGAGAAAATAAAACCACACAACCAAGCAACAGTAAACAAAACCAGTGGTCCTTCTGCAAAGTGCTGAGGGACACGGCGGCGAGGCGCTGCGACACCTGTTGAATCCATGCGGCAGTGTTTACCTCTGACAGCACATAAAACAGAGAGTGGTTAATGGAGAACAAAGCTGATGTAGGAGCGGTGCGGCTTTATGACCGCACACACTGAAGTAGACAGGGTGTGACATACAGTGCTGTCCACTGACGTCACGGGAGCACACTCGCTGCTGTCACTGGGAATGGAGTCATGGCCCCAGGGAGCTCGAGAGACCGTGTGTGTGTGTGTGTGTGTGTGTGAGTTTTGGTGTACGAGAGTGCAGTCAGCATTGCTGTGGAGACAGTGAGTCAGAGAGGCAGACAGGAAGTCAGACACAGGCCCCTGGTAGTCCCTCCACCACCTTTGCCTTCTCATGCAGCATTGAAGAGCCTTTGTGTCACTTTTATGCCCGTGTGTTGCTGAGTGTCCGAGCGCGCGAGAGCAAGATGTGTCGCGCATGGTCGTTCAAGTGTGTGAGATCACGACGCTCATCGTCAGGCCCTATTTTAAGGCCCGCGACTCATGGAGTGCCCCGGCCTCCGCAGACCCATTGGGCTAATGATCAGCCTTGGCAATTAAAGCCAATCTGTGAGTCAGTGTGGCATCAGGAGGGCCATCTGCTTCCAGCCCTGTAGCACTCACTCTGGCCTGTGGGACCACTTGCTGGGGTCACAGCTCACCCAGATTGCAGAGAAATGGTCACAAGATCTGAGGAACAATCTGCTGTGCAACTCCAGTTCAATAGAAACCTGTTCTGTACTGATAGCGGGGCTGTGCGCGCCGGCGTCTCCTGAGTGCAGTAAAAACACAAACAGAGGGATCTGTCTTATGGAGGACAATGTTGCATGCACCCATGGCACAAGTAGGCTCCACATCAGCCTCAGGCCAGTGATTCTTTCCACCTGCTTGGAAACTGTGGCCAGCATGTGTATGCAAATGGGAAATGTAACAAGTTTGAATACTTGGAAGCCTTTAGATCTGATAATGACTGTACATCGTGTCCCAAACTACATTATATTCCACACATAAAGCAATTAACTAAAGCCCAACAAGAACAGTGCTTATTTGAAGTTTTAGCAGCCTTTTCTCAACTTTTAACAAGATACAATTTTACATAGAAATACAGAATTACTCTATAGTTTGTGTTGTGTTTGTTTTTTAACAGCAGACACCTAACACAAGTCACGATACTAATAGCAGTGTGCTCAAACTTGATTTATATTTTAATTTTATTTCCTAAAAAAAAGTAGAAGCTGAAAAAAATTTACACAAAGATTTACATTTTTTATTTTCAAAAAATGATGAGAATAAATGCACTGATGTAATGGAAGAATGGAATCAATGTTATAGTAGCAGAGACTGCTAATAGCTTCTACTCTCAAAGTAACAGCCAATCCACAAATGTCATACCGCGCTTGAATCTGCAGTAAAAAAAAAGGATGTCTTATAACTGGAAAATACTGAATATCAAATAATCAACTAAAATTAGGAGGCTATTTTTGTTCAATGATTTTTCTGGTTCCACCTGCAGTAAATAATATTTAACTGAAGGGGGAAGTGTAGAGTAGAGGGGGCTTTATCCCTCCAACACCTCACACCCTGCTCATGTGGATTAAAACACAATAAATGTGCAATTACAAAGGCACAACACATCCCAGGGTGGAGCTCTGGTTCCAGTAACTAACATTGGATCTCTCCTTATTTCACCTACCTAAAAAATATTTGATCATTTATAATGTCCAATTTATATTTCATAGGTCTTAATAAACACTGGTAGTATATTATCATCACTCCGATGAATTGGGTGAATAGTTTTATTTCTAATAAGTAGCAAATATTTAAAAAAAAAATGCTGTTCATGCTTTGGTGTACAAGTGTTTCTCATGAAGCTTCATTAAACACGTCCGAGTAATAATTTCTGAATTTAATGCATGCTATTTATGATATTTTCTTTAAAGAGTGTAAATTTTTATCAATTTATTCAAATTTTCAGGATTATTTAACAAACTATATTGTATATTCCCATTACTGGAAAGTAGGCACATTCCTTTATCTGATCTTCTTTTCAATTTCAGATAAAAAAAAAAAACTAAACAAAAAACAAAAGCCCAGTGTTGTACAGAAATGTGTGAATTTTTGATTGCGAGTGATATTTATGGTGTTTAACAAAACAGAATATTACTGTCATCAAAAACGTTTTTATCTGCACTTCATTTTTCTCATTACTGTAATCTGATTTCTGCATTGTGCCTTTAAACTGACTGAACACTCCCATGACGCATCACTTGTAGCAGATTTGAAATAGGCACAAGGTCAGTTTCTTTTTTCACATGATGGAAAAAAAAAACCCAAATGAAATTACATGGTTTACTTTTTGAAGCGAGTTTGACAGCGCCTCAAGTATTTACATTCACCAACATGTGGAGTTAGGTCTGCACAACTCCTGACGAGGCTCAGGAAACATCCTCGCACAGCATTTCGAATTGCGCTCTTCCTGAGACGTGGCGGTGTGCAGTGCGAGCAGGATGTCGCCAAACAGGAACCCTATTTCTTGTGTCTCAGACGACCAACTGTGCTTCAAACGTCCGTCCCAACACATTTCAATCTCCCAGCAGCAGTCGGCTGTTGAACCCTGGGAGGCGAGCCGGTGTTCCAGGCCAATGCCCGAGTGTGACCTCTGGTGCATTTATCATATGGCTGGTTGGCTTTGCCCCAGTTTATGGGGGCATTATCCCTCAGGAGCAGCAACTATCACACCAGTTGCACAGGTCAGCAGTTCTCTTTCCTGATGAGACACCTGCTGAGAGGGCAGCTGTACTTTGTACCTTTGTGTTGCACGACTGCATACAAAAAGGGGGGGGGGGGCATGTCAAAGGGTCAGCAAGCTACTTTTCGCAGTTACAGTAACAGATATAGAGCAGGTATCTGATTGGTCCAAACATGTTGCTTGACTACAGTTTATATAACACAGATCCAATATTTTCGCAGCAAAATAGAGTGAATATCTGGTCTGAAACGACAGATGTAAGACAGTCTTGCAGCCAACCCAAGCCACCGTGCAAGGTTTCCATATTCAGTGGTAAGTGAAGCTGAGGAATTCAGGACCACCTGCAGAGCCGAGTCCTGTTTACCTCCGCTGAGAAATAGAAACCAACTCCACGTTGATTTAACGCTTTTGAAATGTCATTTTCTGTCAGTTAGGTATGATGAAGTGTGCCGTTCTGTCTTGGGCATGGTTGGCTGGTGGAGATGGAGATACAGGGGGACGGAAGCTACCGCTGCGCTATCCCACACGTTATATCTGCTGGGGAGGGAGGTCTGACAAAGATGAAGTGTGTGACAAGAACAGGATATGGAAACAAGACAGGAAAAAAAAAAAGAAAAAAAGATGGAAATCCTGTGCACCAAATACCACAAACCCATCCAAACAACATGAGCACTTGTTACTATAATATCATGTGAGAAAGGGACACAGAATGCCGTATTTCCTTGAAAACAGCCTGGATGGTTTAACTCCTCAGGGCGAAGGTAACTGGTAACCCAAAATTACTCAGCCCTCCATCCACATTGGACCCTTGCTGCACTTACTCCTGCTCTCTGGCCTCTTTAATTACCCCTGTCCTCCGTTCTTTGACTACTTAAGAGGCTGACTCAACGGACCTCAATCGCTGTTTGTCTGTCATGACATCTGAAATAGCAGGATGACTGAGTGTTATGCTTTTCACTCACTCGGTCTGTGTCTCTCCCCTGATGGGACCCCCACTAACATCTTCATCCCTGGATTTTCAGTGCAGCATAATGACCTCCTAGTAGCAGCCCTAATGGAGCCATAATGGTCATTTATGCCAGGGGAGGCACGTAGGGCATGGCTGTGGAGGCAGCGAGTCGCACAGGAGCTCCTGCTTAAGTTCCCTCCACCTCTGCCTGTTTCCTTGCAAATCACATCTCCTGAATCTCAGTCTTTGTATGGCCTTTCTGTGCGTGCACGCTCAGCTGTGCATTCATGAGCGCGTAATGAAAGGAACTGATACGCAACTGGTTAACAATAGAAAGTACAATATGAATGTATGAGGGGTGTATCCCTGCTTTGGATGTTCACTTCTACAGCTTTTTCACATGCATAATGCACATATACATACTACATTATTATTTTTTTTAATTACATTTTCCCTCAGACAAGCTTCTTATTCATGCATACACCGTATGCACAATAGAGCGTGCCGCCATTCTTACACCTCTTCATATTTCTTCTTCTATATTAGCCACCACCGCTGGCAGGAGTGATACTGTACATTAACTATAGTACATAAGCCTAACCTGCACTCACTGCTGAAAACCATTTTCTCCCATTTGCATTTTTATCATGCGAGGTAAACACGAGGATCTTTCACTGTGTCCTCTTTCTAGTAAACAACAGTTAAACAGTATATTTCCCTAAATGCGACTTCACATCCCTCCATCAGGCGAGGTCCTCCAAACTAGACACCTGGTTAAAATGCGCCCCGTCTCGGGGATTGCTCCCCAGGGGGCTGCAACTTGAATAATACAACAGCACATTTATCAGCTAGCTAATGCTAATTAAACTGTTGCATAAAGAAGGAGAATAATGTACAGTAATGTCCCTTATGCCTTGTCAGCTCCTGCCTCCTCTGCCACGCTCACAGCAGCGTTTTGTGCCTCAAAACGGAGGAAAAGAATGGCACCCTATTGTAAGAAACATAAAGAAAAATACAATTACCCTATTGTAGGTCCAACTTCCTTCGATAATCAAAATGTATTTAGGAGACTTTGCTCAAATGAAAGGAAGAGAAAAAACAGAGACACCATTTCCCCATTTTCTTTTTTTTTTGCACCATTAATGGTGCAAATACAGTATATGGCCATATACAGTTAGGGGAGGTAATGTCAGGTGGTTTCTTTCTCTCTCCGCGTACAAAACATACATTACTCATTTTTTACTACGACACAAAGTAGAGATTGTAATTCCAACCAAAAATGTTTCTCCTTTAGAAGCTATCTGACAATCAATACTGGCCAACTGTTTCTACCGGCACTATCTAGGGAATGGTTCACTCTTTAATGTCTGATAGACTCAAAGTAAGGTCCTTTTGTACCTCGTTTTAATTCAAAGACACTTTCGCTGCGAATTTGCTATTTGTAGTCAGATAAATGTTGGCTCTGAAGTCTGATCATCTGAATCAAACTCTGTGTGGCTGCTGTGCGCTTGATTTTTACCTTTTGATTCTCGGCCCGGCTGCTGTCCGAGCCAAGCCGAGCTGAGCTGAGCGGTGTACCACAATGTTTACGCTGAATGTTACTTTCAAGTTTTCTTTTGGACTAACGCGGGCATTTCTCAGAAGCGGCCGAAATCACAAGGAGCTCCAGGACAGCAACTTGTTTTATTTCATACCTTTCACCGGGAAAATTCTATACGGGGAATATTGAGGCCAAAACAACGCGACACAAAGGCAATGCAAACTTTTGATTAAAGATTACAGTTCTGTGGCTTCAAAGGGGCGTAATGTCAAATAAATTACAGTAACTACCTGTGTCATGCACAATAATGCTCCAGCTGCAGCTGTGTGTGGGCTCATAAGCTGAAAATGAACTGAAGCTACACGACTACCATGTCAACCACACACTCTGACTCACACTAAATAATACTGATACCTACATTCGCAGATATTTAGCACCCTGACATTACTTTAAAGCTATCGCAAAGTGATACAGAGGTATTTGCCAATGTTGTCATGTCTGTGTAACAGCGTCTTTATTACTGCGTCCGGTTCACCACAGTGGCAACGCAGCAGCTGCTGAACAGTTGGCTTCACACAAACTGCAAACAAACACATTTTCTCATTTCATGCTGGTGGTATCTACTTCCTGAGACGAGGAGGTGGATGAAATATCTCCAGCTGAAAAACACGACGACACACAACTGAGAAAGAGAATTCGCTTAGTGACCAGCATGTGAATGTGTGTTCGTGTGCTGTCAAGGAAATGGGTCTGGTTTATTAACAGGTTGAAATATTTGAGAATTGAAAATTACTGTAAAAGTAGTGTTACAAACACTGAAAATCTTAAACAAACAAACAAATAAATTAGAAGCATCACTCAGCCGCCCTGACTGAGGCACTCGAGGGGCGAAACATAACTGCACCTCTCTGTGTTCAGGCTTGACTGAATAATCTAAACAACACTAATGGGACTGTCATCACTTTAGTATTGGAAACAGGAAGAAATACAAACGCTACCAAGCTATGGTCACTGGCTCTGCACATGTCTAAATCAGGTTATTTGAATTCCAAATGAGGCTATTTTTGGCGCCGGAAATGTATGCAGGGGCTTAGCTATTGCCAATGTAGTGAAAGTGTCAGATATTCGCTATTTCAAAATGTGTTTTTCACTTTGATGACAGCTGTAAAACAACTCAAGACCGGCGGATTAGTGTTCAAGGGAACGCTCGTACTCCAGGCTCTCCATCTTAAACACTGGAGATGTTTACATTCACACAGAAAACAGCAGCATGACAACGACTCACGTGCCACACGCTCATATTTGCATGCATACATTAGTGCTCCCCGGCTTGCGTTTGACACTGACAATAATGCCGCTTGCCATCAAAGTCGTGCATGTGCATCAGCACAATTTGGGGAAAGTGTGATGTCTCATTTTGTCACAATGGAGACAGACAGAGAGAGGACTGTTAGAAGTCGCTGTGTGTCATCCTCAGACAAACCATTGTGCCAACAGACGCGTCAGCATAAAGCAGAGCACCTAAATAAAACACAATAAACAATCAAGTAATTGCTTCCACTACAATGAAGGAAATTTGTGATGGATAAAAAAAAACCCAACAGCGACTTGTTGTTCTCAGGGTGCCGCTAATTTGTGCAGCCTTCTTACTACTTGTAATTCTGAGGTAATGGTAAACATTGCTGCCGTCTCCTTGATTGTCTCTACACATGCAGCTCACTGCATTGTCTCTGAAATTAAGTTTGAATTCAATGTGAAGTTCAAGCATAATGCCGGAATTACGCTGCCACCAAGTAAACAGTGTGTAATTACAGCTGCGCATACGAAATGCGGCTTGGAAATTTGAAAACTGAGCAGAAATCAAAGGGGGCATCTTCATCAAACACTTTCCTCTTTCTTTCGACACTACAAATGTGTTCTTTGAAAGCTACACAAAAGGCCGACATGCGCTTAAATCACGCAAAAGATTCGCTCAACGTCCAACATGTGAGGCAGAGAAACGGAACCCGCAGCTGATTTTCTCCCCTCTCACATATTTTTGGGTTTTTTATTTCTATTTAATATTTTTATGAATGGTAGGTAGCCTGTAGCTGTTTCTTTGTAATTCTGTTTTCATGCAGTGATTCTTATCAAGCTGCATTGCTGTGCAGGTTGGAATTATACTCCTCCTCATAAAACATTCGCAGACGCCTTTTTGCATATTTGATGCCGTAAAATCTACACTCTTCTCGTCTTTAACCGGCACATTATGCTGCCAGCAGCTCTATTATTGCTCTTTGTAGTCTGCAGATGTGTCATGTTGAAGAAGATTCCACCTAACCCTTGGTCGAAAAGCACGAGGAACGACGACTTATCTAAAACACTACATCCTTTTTATATAATGCTGTTGATTATTTGTCTTTGACGACATTTTTTTTTTATATTACTCATCTACAATACAGGACATCAGGAAACATCTGTCGATGTCTGCTGTTCTATGACTCAGGCACAGCTAGTTTTACGATAACGGCCACTTTAAACAGGCGTGTGAGGCTGAGTCTGCCCTGTAGGGTGATGCTCTGACACACGGATCACCCAAAACATTATGACCACCGAACATCTCTTTTATCATGACACCTGTTAGCGGTGGTACACGTTAGACAAGTGACCATTTTGTCCTCAAACCCGGTGAGTTAAAACCAGAGAAGTGGGTGAACGTGAGGATTTAAGTGAGTTTGACAAGAGCTAAATTGTGATGGATAGATGACTCGGTCAGAGCGTATCCAAAGCTGCAGCTTTGGTGGGGTCTTGCTGGTCTGCTGTGTATCCATCAAAACGGGTCCAAGGAATGAAAAGCGAAAGTGTCATGGGTGGTCAAGGCTCAGTCGCACACGTTGGCCCCTGAGGGCCCCACCTCACTACTTCTAAGACTTTTAACATCCACGTCACACCTGCAGAGGTGTAGTGGAGTTAATGTCATGATGGGTCAGGGCTGTTTCATTAAAAAAGAACCTACATTACATATATATGCAGGTGCTCTTAATGTTACGGCTGATCAGCATATTCTCTCAACTCTACAAGTTTCTGACGACCTGATTAACACTGTGTAACTATTATGCAAAAATCCCTTCAATGCATTGACGATGCTTACGATGCAGACGCTGTGATGGGACTCTTTGTAAACGGCTCACGTCAGACAAAGACAAACATCAACATGTTGCATGTGATCGATATCAAATGCACTTTGTGATCAATGCTGAAATTAATTGGGGGTGTCATATACTGTTTTACAGCTGCCGAGCCGATGCGAGAGACTCTGACTGTGCTGAGTGCTTCCTTTAGCTCGCGGAGGTTGTGTCTACTTCACCTCCGTTGTTTCGGCTTCTGTGTTTGTCCACGTGAACTCCGTTTCAGCTCCACAGACGCCAGCTTTGATTTCTCTATTTTCAGTGTATGTCTTATTGGGTTTTTGTACCTAATTCAGTGTTTCATCGCTGATCAATGTTTTATCACTGCTTTGTCTTGACAATTGAACAATTGCCTCACCACTTTTTTCTGTTAACAGTGGACCCCTGAGGTTTCCAGGGTGCAAAAAAGAGAAGAGAGAGAGAGAGAGAGAGAGAGAAAAAAAAAGCCTTGAAATGCTGCCCACAATTTATGCCTGTTGGATGTAGCCTGTTTGGTCCCAGCTCCATTTATTTATAGGAGTGTTTCAGCCAGACTGTGTACAGTGAGAGAGAGAAAGAAAGGCTTTGATCTTAAATTGAGGATGCTTTCCACATCTTAGTAAGGAGGGACACTAGTCAATATTTGGCCTGAGGTTATTTAATTTGGACAAGGAGTTTGATTCATACATTAAAATTTCCAATTACCTGTCAAGAGTTGAGCGCGCCCAGAGGAGACTGTTTTAATCATACAGCTTTATCAAACTCTTTAAATTGAGTTTAACATGGACAGGATCATACATTCTGCCTGGGGGAAGGTGATATCCCTTAATTTGTGTTAAATAGTAAACATTTTAGAAAATCCATGTTTGACTAGAGTTACTTGCACTCCATAAATACACTTTGCTGCTTTCCCTTTTGAGTCTTGCATGCCAGTGCTTTTCCAAATTCTTGCAATGCTTTTCACGGATTATGACAGACTCCCATCCGATACGCGTTTAATGCAAACAACCACAAATCTTTTGATTGAACTAGTTCTCAAAATAAATGGTCCTAAATTATGCTTTTTCCTTTTTCTTCAGTGAAATGACTGAAAAAAAAAAACCCACATGTGTGCTTTTTGCTTTCACATCCACTTACAAGAGAGTAGGATTTCTTTTCCTCTGTCAAATAACATTGTGGTCAAGTATAAAACTAGCATATGTCTGATCTGCAGGTGGTCACAGCTGGACCTCCTGTCTTACCATTCCTGAATCTATTTCACAAAGATATTACAGAGATCTGAACTGCTGTCAGAGATTTCCTATTCCGTCTTATCAGCGGAAGGGATGATGTCTGGCACGGCAAACAAAGTACGTGTAAAGTCCTTAAATAAGGCATGAAATTGACAGGAAGCCTGGCGTAAGTGAGGCTCCACGGAGCCACGGGCCCCTCGCGCCGCAGACACGTACAGCTGCTCACCTCCACACTCCCATTTGGACTCCCATTAAAAGTCTCAGACAACACTTTTAATGTCGAAAATGACTTCATTCATTCTTCTATTATAAGAGCCACATTTTGAAGTCTTCCGACACAAAGAGCCGCTTATTTTTCCGCTCCTCCACGGGCGAATTTGCATACATCGGGGCCACTGAAGGCGAAGAGCTTCCCCCATTTTAGACATTTGGTCATGGTAGTGTTCAAGTGCGGGATAAAAAGGGGTAAGCAATTTACTCCACTATATGTCAGCTTTCAAACCCTCGCTCAGAAACCCAGACACGTAGCGCACTCATAAGCCTGCAGATTATTTGGTGACTGACGTGTATACTGATGATCATTTGTGTACGTGTGTGCGTGCGTCTTTGTGCGTGCGTGTCTGATTGTGCCGCTTGAGAGGCAAAAACAGAAATCAGCCGCGACACTGTTATTTTAAGAAAGCTCTTCACTTACCAGGGAACTGGTAGCTGTAGCTGGGTGCGAATCCAGTGTATCCGCGGCCGTACGTTGCCACAATATTTGGATAACCTGTTGTAGAGGGCCACAAAGAAATACAAAAAAGATGATTAGATAAGTCAGAATGTGGGTTGAAAACATTAAATAAGACAAAAAAAAATTTAATACTTAAGTGCAATTACTATGGATCGGAGACAATAGGATGTATTGCAAATTTCACACAAAAACATTTGCCAGATTGAGCCTTAAAATCCCAAATTGTGCACAAAAACATGAGTAAGTTAAGTTTTTATGCTATTCTGGTGTCAAAAATGGATAAATACTGAACAGAGTATCATGTTTATCTACTAATGTTTTGTTGGTTCATGATTTGACATGGATTCTATTTTATTTTACACTTAGGTGTTAATTACATTTTAAAGTTCATAGAGCAAGGACATAAGGGAGAACAAATACTATATTAGTGTACTCACATAATTTTGAAATAAATTTTATTATAACTTAGAAATCTTACTCCCTACATTTGAAGACAGATCTTTACTTTTTGCTTCTTATATGTTCAGAATTGGCTCAATATATTTAGTTTTAATATCTACAGTATTGAATTGATCAAGGCATTAAAACGATTATAACAACATGGACATACTTTCCTGTGATTCACAATGAAAAACTTCAATATAAACTGCGTATGGAAATCTGTCCAACCGGGACTCACGGAACCCTTTTTAATCACCCACAATGGTTTTGTCTGCCACACTTAAAGTTTGACATTATTTTTCATTAGGTCTCATGATATTTGTTCTAAAATTAAACTATTGTAAAACCTTGTGTTCTATCAACAAGAAATGAAATGAGTTACAGATAGTAACAGATAGTGGCTTAAAAAAAGAACAACTATTAAAGGTAAATACTTCCGTTCCCTTTGATACACACAAAGATAAAGTTGAGATTTTATCAAATGTGATGCCACTTCACAAACATTAGTAATTAATCCTGAGACTGCTGCTACAGAAGGAAAACACGTACTATATTCATAAAACCTTCTTAATAGGGTGTTTGAAGCAGGTTTAGTTACTGTTACACATGGCCTGAGAGTGTAATTTTGTAGTGTAGAGTGTTAAAATGAATAACTTGCTAATAGTGTAATAAAATATTCAAGCCATAATTGTAATAACAATTTACCAATAAGGTAATAAGTCATTACAGTATCGACTGGTTAATATACTATTAAAACAATCTTTGAATTGGCAAATTATTTTGTTTAAACCTCTATTACATTTAAACTCATTGCGTTAATGGCCATTAGTACATTACTATGCGACAATTCGAAAACAACCTTGTTTTTGATTCCAATTGTATAGAAATTCATAAATTCACTAGATTTAGAGTCCTTCACCTTCTTTGATGAACAAGTTTTTACAAGCTTATCATTTAAAATGGGTGTCTATTCCTTAACATTACATACTTTCCGTGCTATTTATTCAGTAAATTTTCAATCAATGAGTCATTCAGATTGGGGCATAGCTTTTTTTTCCCTGTTTAGTTTTACTGGAATTTAAAAAAAATAACTAAAACAATCTTGCTAAAGATTTTAATATGTTCAGGTTGCCAAAACTCATTTGTTACTGAATCTGAAAGGTCTAAATTTCACTAAATGGTTCTCTCATGTTACTTAATACTCTCCTAAATATACTTACAATATCATCCACATTAAATACAAGCTGGACATAATTGAGAGTAAGTATCACGTTTAGGAATAATACTTTATATACCGTGTCTGAGTTTCAATGCAATAAGCAAGAAGTGATTTATTTTTACGCCTCCAGCCTAATAAAACGGTAGCAACGTATTCAGAGCTCATAATGTCGTTAGTAGATTGTCGGCTGGAAAACATTTGGAGCGTGTGCCAACCGTACGGCGAGCTCCGCCCTCAATCAACGGTCACCTGTCACAATCACAACACCCTGTAATGCAGATGGTGCCGCTGTGGTCTCTGTTCCTGCAAGACTCCGTTTTAGGGCCGCTGCCAGATCATGAAATTAGAGTGATTAATTTAGTGTGTAAAATGTTTTTATAACCTGCAAGGATAACGGCTACAACTATAAAGAAAAAGAAGAAGAAAGAAAGAAAAAAAAAAAAAAAAGCCTTTAAGGGAGGTAGTCCAGGTGATTTAAAATACAAGTGTTACATTGCTGCCAATATTTTACACAAACCCACTTTAAATTAAACAAGTTGCCCTACAAGGATCAATAACTTATTTCATTTTAACACACTTAAGGTACCTCAAAAGAAACCAGAGAGTTGTTAAGCAACAGGAGTCAGATTTTATAATTTATTTATTTCATACCACCACTTTCATGCATTTTCTTTTCTTTCTTTTTTTTTTTTTGGGTCTCCAAGAAGGTTGAATATTGAGTAAACCAGAGAGAACCAATCAGCTCCGACACAAATACCTCTGCTCTTAGTGCTTAACCGTCTAATTCATTTCCACTCTATATTCCCCCACAGATCCCTTGATATTTTTATAGCTCGGTGTAATAACACTTCATAGCAGGCTGCTGTTTATGTTCGGTGCATCTTCGGCGTGGCAGAAAGGTTCACGTGTTAATATGGCTGGATGTAGATGGAGCTGCCACAGGCAAATAAGTGACAGCCGCACATTTGCACCTCCAGCCCGGCATTTATTTGTTTATTATTTCACTGCTGAACCTACTCGTTATCTGACAGCAGTCATCACAAGTGTTACCTGGGGAGCCCGCGGCTTATGGAAATTATAAGCATGTGCCAGATTTGTTGAAACCAATCAGATGGTTTAAATAGAAACTGCCTCGCCCTGTCTGACCGCAGAAACATCAAATGATGGGTTTGAGTGCCTTGGGTTTTACCTTACTCTTATGTGACGGCCACTTACACTCCCAGTTTGTTATGAATGACGTTCATGTCGATTTGCCTCATAGAAAATTATTTGCATTACTGATCCGGGAAAGATGGACGTGTGGAGTTTCCATTTTCTCCCTGTGCGTGTTGGTTTCATCCTGGTGGCCCTGAAAATGGCCTTTAGAGGTGTGTGATGATCTGGTGATCTGTCAAGATTGTACCCGGCCTTCACTATTAGCCACCTGGTATTGATAGTTGGATGAAGCGGTATAAACGGTGGATAAATGATCCAGGGAAATTAGAAGTCTCCACGCAGAGTAAATGAACAAATGAGTCATTTTGGCTGTGGTGGCACCTTTTTCCTTTTTCCATTTCAGTCACAGTGGACGCTTCAGGTGAAATAGTTCCTGAATAAAAAGTGGAACGTGGATGGTTTTATCAAATGTTTCCCTGGGAGATCCCACACATACTTTAATTATAGGCATCTGCTATAAACCACACCTAGGAACTGGAGCTGATTAAGGTCAGAGCTGCTTTTCCTACAATTACAGCGATGTTCGACTTCTGCAACCTGATAATGACGTGACGTCAAAGTGTCATCTTTAAACCAAAGTCAAACTTTCCGCTGCGAGGACTTGTTTAGAAGCTGTTAAGAGTCCCTGGGTGGAAGCAGTGTTGCGACGAGGCCCAGGAAGGACCCAGTGTCATTAGAAAAATTTAAGAGTAGCAGATGTATTGTTCATCTGCTGTCATGATTCTTATTACGACCACGGACCCAGCAGTTAATTAGCTGGACAGTTTTCAGACAGAAGCAGCTGTAGGCAACATATTGAGGAACGGGGTGTGAGGGAGCAGGCAGCTAGGAAGTGGGATCCAGACAAAGCAAGACATCTAAGCAGAGTGGGCGGGTGAGAGAGCGAGCTCCTGTGAGTCAGGGAGAATTTGAGCACCATCAAAGGTAATATAAACATAATTAACCCTCTAATTATGGTATATGTCTAAGTCTTTATCTGTTTTCCTCAAGCTATTATCACCTTCAACCATAAGTCTGGACTAAATTACCTGGTAAAATGAAGTCCTTTAGGCGAGGAATGAATCACAGGAGCCAGCCCTGATAACTCTTTCTTCATTGTGTGTAAGCTACACCTCAGAAGCTGACCTCGGAAACCTCTTTCTGGCTTACGTGTCCTCTGTTCTCGTTCGCTGTGTACTAGCAAAGTGGGTGCAAGCACATTAGCGTTTGAATGTCCAAATGGCAATGTTTTCGACCGCAATTTTATTTGGTCAGGTGACATTTAATGTGAGTAAAATGTCTTGAAACATGAACAAAGGCATGAAAAAATTCGCCATTTAATCTTTTCTGAAACGGTGTTGAATGCATGTTGCCTGTATGGCGGTGCAGTGGAGAACACGTTTGTCTCACAGCCAGATTAGTCCACCAGGTTCTGGACCTTTCTGTGTGGAGTTTGCATGTTCTCCCCCGCGTGCGTCTGGGTTTCCGCCCGTTTCCTCCCACAAACCTTTGTGTTTCAGGTGGATTTGGTGACTCTATAATGCCCAGAAGTGAATGCGAGTGAGTGTGACTTCCTGTCTCTCTGTGTTTGCTCGGTGATGAATGTAAACTGCCTTTGCCCATTGTCAGCTGGGGTGAACTCCAGACCCCTGCAGACTCACGTTGGATGAAGCAGCACAGAGGAGACAGACGAGGATAGGAGTGCACATTCACTGGCAAACTGCAGTTTAACCAGATCCGGTTCTGATCCAAACAGAGAAAGAACCTTTAAATCCTGGGATAAAATGAATTAGGTTCCTGCAGACTTGCAGAATCAAACTCATTGCTTTCGGGTGGAATACACAAAAGTGGCCAGGTATTGGACACATCAGTACCTCTTTGAAATCGATACCCCAGTGCAGAATTTCTTCTTCAAAGCAGAATAATAGCAGAATTTCTTCAAATCATTTATAGATATTTTTAAAGACCTGTGGCAGACTCAAAGACATTCACAATCTCACTTCCGAAGGGCTTATTGAGCCCTTCGGATCTGGACGTGATGCCACACACTTCAATAGTAACAGAGGTTTAAATAGGAACGGCTCCACTTGTCACTTCCTAACAAGGTTCTGGACATCTGAACCTGAAGAGGAAGCTGTGATCTAAGTTTGAGGGATTTAATCGTGCGGAAACTGTTGGTGTTAATGTACATATTCATGGAAGAAGGTCTGATTTGATCATTTATCTGAAGTGTGAAGAATTTCTTCAACGGTGTCAAATCATTGACGGTCCACATGTATGAAAGTCTAGTTTGCACATATTTCATTTTGAAGAAGTGTTTGCAAGCATGTGTACGCACCATGAAGGAATCGAAATATCTTTTTGCATGCATGCGTATTTCCGTGGGTGTAAATTTATGCAAGGCAATGTGTGTGTGTGTGTGTGCACATGTGTGTGCGTTTCTGTGTGAGCGAGTGAATGTGTGTGCGGATGCTCTGTTCTGTATGCCTCAGAGCCTGTGCCAGCTGGAATCAGAAAGGTTGACCTTGGTCATAAATATCTAATCAGTGTTTGCTGTCCATGAAAAAGTTCAATTTATTCCTGACCCAATGGGAAAATGCCTCTCCCAGACCCCTCTCCCCGTCTCGCGCAGACAAAAACGAAATGCAACTGTGAGAGACGGTGAGGGGAACCTTAACCTGGTATGGATGAAGTAGGACCGAGGCTACGCCGGGGAAAAATAACAATCCTCATCAGCTGCTGATGAGAAGTCATCACCGGGAAGCTACAGATGGATAGCTTTCACAAAACCCTTCATTGTTTGTTTGGTCTGAAAAGAACTGTGAAATGACACAATGAAAAGCTATCACAGGCTGCAAAACACTGGATATTATGTGTTTGAGACGGTCTTATGTCGAACAGAATACACACCCAACTGAATGTGTCGGCTTAGAAACCAGCAGCACAACACTCTGCTGTACTTCGACACATTGCCAATAAGAAGAATTTCTAGTAGGATGTGTGCTCAAAGTGTCAAATATAAAGAAAACAAAGTGATGTGACACTAGTTTGTAATACATGCTAAGTTAATCTACCATCTCGTGAAATTCGCGGCGGGCGCAAGCTGGGAAATATGGAGAAACAAGATAGTGGGAGGAGAGGAAGAAAGAAAGAGAAAGCAGCAGATAACTCACCGTCTCTCACTAAATGAAGCTTGCCATTGTGTCTGGCCTGGTGGCGGCCTCTTAGTGCTCCTATTTGCCTTATTAATATGCATGCTAATGTACCTATTTTATGGCTCAACAGTTCTGATTCACTTTAAAATCAATTATCCATCTGGTACACCCATACCTCGCCCAGGCTCAAATGTGTATTAATTTCAGCAAACATACATCGGCACAACACAATAAAGATAAATGCCTCGATTAGAGGCAGTAAACAAAGGAGCTAGGGATGGCTTTAATGAGATTTGGCACAAAAGGAGCTTACACTTTCTTAAATAATGAGCCTAGGGTCCCTTTTTTCCAAATGCAAATTATATAAAGGAATGTTTCGCTGTCCTTGTTCCAATTTCATTTAGATAAGAGTGTCTCCAAACAAGTTGGCTGTTAATATTCTCACATGAGCACATCACTGCCTTTCTGCCTGCCGTCTCCCAATGGAGGGGAAGAGTGCTCTCCTCTTTGCAGACACATTAGTCTGTAATAAGTTCTGAAAAGTTCACTGTGCTTGTTAAATACTTCTAACAGATGCGGTGGAACTGAGAACGGCTTAGATGGAGTTGACAGAAGCACTTGGCCAGACTTAGCAACATCTTTTTTTTTTTTAACCGCAAACAACTGTATAATCAGTCTCATGGAAAGGTCAAGCCTGCAATAACCCTGACACTTTAAGCTGCTGCATATAGAAAAATGGATATACGGATATCAGCACCTACGGGGAGATGTATGGAGCGAATAATCAGTTTACTGCTAAAAATAGCTTCGCAGCTCCGTGATTGTTTAATTTTTTAGAAAAATGCAAAACAAGCAACAAGCCAAAATGTGACCATCAGCTTTCAGATGCGCTTTAAATATTGCATTACGCGGTTGGAGATAAAAATGCATGAGTGTGGCGCCGCCTGCACCTGCTACATGAGGGGGGTGGGGGTGGCTACTCGCGGGGCAAAATGAGTCGCTTACAATCAGCAGCGTGTCCCTTTTGCTTTTGAAAGGGAAAATAAATCTTTTATGTGGCGGCGAATCCATTTGATTCTGCTGCACGATCCAAATTATGTGCATATAAAATGGAATGAGTGACCGACGATAGATAGATAGATAGATAGATAGATAGATAGATAGATAGATAGATAGATAGATAGATAGATAGATAGATAGATAGATAGATAGATAGATAGATAGATAGATAGATAGATAGATAGAGAGTGAGTTGGGGGGCAGGGTGAGATAACGTGCAATAGTGTTAAATAAAAGGGCCACAGGCATGGGCTGGATGGTAATGAAGAGGGGTGGGCCGGCAGCTGAGGTCCCTGTAGATGAGATCTCTCTCTGACATGTGTGTCCCCTTCATTACCCATTAAGGGGGGGGCACAGTGATGAATCCTTAATATGACATTACACCAATTTTCCTCTTCATTTAGCCTGCTAATGTGCTGGTCTGCTCCTATATGCCCAGGGGCTGCCTGTACCAGACTCGACCAGAAATAGACCACAGTGGCCACTGGTGGCACACCTTGAAGCAGCCTAATTAGGGGCAGCGCCCACCTAATGGGGGCTATCTAGACAAGAGTTTGCATGAGTTCCTTTCCTTCCCCCCGTCTTTTTTGGAGGTAAAGACTTGAATGGTGTGCACTTTTGCCACTAGCATAAACGGAACTCTTCATCTTCTTGCATTACAAACAGTGGGATATTTTACTATTACCAGAATAGGAAAAACATCTGATCTCATTTCATTTTTTGATGTTTTGACAGAGTATATTTTTGATTTTTAAGCCTTGATAAATATGATAAAAAATATATATATATTTCAGTTGAGGTGTAAGAAATGTAAAATACGTTTAAGAACTTTCGTTTTTTTCCCCCCTTTATTTTTGAGAGTCTGCTGTATTAGCTCTGACACAAACATTGTGCCCAGAAATGCAGTAAGGTTGTACAAAAAAAAAAAAAAAAAAGAAGGTGAAGGGCATATACAAAATGTGTTGTGATTCCCACACTGATTTGCAAATTTTAGATGGAAATATTCACTTTAACACATTTTGATTGTTTGCCTGATTGTCGTTTCATTACAAAGTGATGAAAATTGTGTCAACGTCTGAATGTTTATGAACTGCGTGGAAGTGGGTTGTGTGACTCACTCAGCATGCCCATCCCCAGCATGAAGGCATCCATGGTGTAGGGCAGACCCCTGGCTCGCCCTCGTGTACCTGGTGGGAACATCACCTCCTTGGGCTGGGCCTTCTTACATTCTACCTATGGAGACAGACAAACACACACGCACACACATTTGCACACATGCACACACGGGGAGACAAACCATTAGACTGTGTAGGTACACAACCAGACAGATCTGACAGGGCTGTCTCAGCTCTTTAAGGTGGTTTTCTATTTGACTTGCACAGTGCTAGATGTTTTCCATGGAGGGAAAACAAGACCGAGTCAATCTGAGCACCTCACATTTTAGAGGGAAGTCTCAGAGGAAAACTTACAATCATGCTCCTCCTGCATTAAAGCAAAGGTTATTGCTCCAGTGAGCATGTGCCCAAAGCCTCGGGGAAATACAAGCTAAATACTTTCCAAGAGTTTCAGAGACATCAAGGTAGGTGGAGCTCCTTTCTCCTGCGCCATTAACAGAGTCTCAATGTGTGGCAGCAAGTACAGAGTGTTGGTGAAAAGATTTTGTCTCCTGTACCTAAATAAAGAGTAACTTACAAACAAATATTCTTGACTCATTAAATTCATATATAGCTTGTGTTTTGCTAAAGCACTTTGACATTTGAAGTTGCAGAAAAACATATGCTTTGTAAAACGGAATAATTCAGCTTTTTTGCTGTTGTTTGTGTATTTATGCATTGTTGTTGGGCTGAAGTCCCCAGTGTCCCACAGTCCAATTCCACCTGCAGCACTCATCTCTTTCCCGCATTTATTTCTCCCACCCCAGTTCTCACACATACAGGTTTGTTCATTTCCCATCTTGCAAGACTGACATCTCCTCCTCCTACATAACACATATCAAATGAGGGATGTGACAGGGGCAGATGAGGAGAAGGAGGAAGATGAGAGTCCTATTTACCACGTATCTATCCTATCTCTATGAATTATAGAGAAGCACGAGCGGCTGACAGGGGTGGCACGGTCTTGTGTCTGTTGGTTGTTCTTTGGTAGGCTGAGTCTGTTCACCATGCTGCACAATCTATTTGCTCCACTGCTTGCTTGGCATCAGCCTGTCCATCTGTTTGTCTGTTTGCCTCCTGGCTCTCGCATGCTTCTCCCTACTGCCTCCACTTAAGCAGGGCTTTCTCGGCTGCTGCGATTCACATGTCATCCTGGCCTGCTGCACAAGACAGGCTACCGCGCCAGTCCTGTGTACACCTCAACCAAGGTATAGCCTGGCATCCATACAAATAGGCTCGCCACTCTGACAGGCCAGTGGTGCACATTACTTTTCCCACACAAACTCATACACATATTCATACGTGCACCATGGCAGACACAACATGCTGCTCCAAGTTGCCAAACTGCAGAAAAACTTCATGCCTATAGATGGTTGCTGTGCAGAATAGATGGGCTGTACATTGCCCCATGTAAAAAGGAAACTGTAATGACAAAGGTTTGTATCGCTGGGGAAAGTTGCTGCGTTGCACAGCTGTGATTTGTTGCCGTTAGTAGTCCTTTTATGAAGCGGCCCTACTAAAATACACAGTTCCCTTAGCCACTTTGTATCTGTCACAGCTTCTCTGTCCTTCCCGCTCACATTGTACTGCTTGACATTGCGCTGCGGAGAGCCCGGGCGCCCTCATCGTTAGAGAATGACCCCCCCCAGTACCCAGCATGGAAGCAGGGACCGCGTGGGACAAATGGGTTTGTTGAAAATCTCCACACACTGTTGGGATTTTCATATGTTCTCATGACTGCATGACAAATACAGTGGAGCTCTGCCTACACAGCAGTCATCGCAGTGCCCGATCGTCGTCCTCCACTAACCCCCGCCACATCCAGCGCGCCGGACGAACGGGGGGGCCTGCTGGGAGTAAGACTAGAGCCGAGGGGTGAGTCATGCCTACATGCTCCCAGATGTGGGTCTTTGATATTCAGAGCGAGAACTCCTTGCCATGGATTTAAAACCAGTCAGGAGCTGGGAACTGTGGTGGTGTGAGCGTGTGGGTGTTCACCTGCGTCAGACACACAGGAGTGTGCGAGAGAGGGAGGCGGGAGCCTTCAAGAGTGAACAAAGTCAAAGAAGGAGAAAAAAAAGAGAAGACAGAGAGACAAGGGAGACTTGCAAGGCAGAAGTATAAAAGGCTCAACAGCTGTGAGAGCAGACATTCAAAACTCACCATGTGGAAGGTTTTATACACGGAACCTTGTGTCACGTGACCAATATTAAAGCACCAAATTTACAGGTTCTCCTTTTAACTGTGAGGGATTTCTTGAATTACGGCTTTTGCGACTCGTCAAGGACTCTTGAATTTATGAAGGGATGCAATACTGTGTTGTGAAAAGTGCCACAATTTTCAATTTCAACATCATGAATGGAAGCAGTTGAGCACCATTGTGCCCTGTTGAGAAAAGGGACATCCCATTAATCTGCCAGGAAAGTTATACTGCTCAGTGCAGAAACAGCACCGAGAAGGTGTAAAAATCTTCAACACACATGCACAGAATAAAATAAGTGGATTCCTGCCATACAGCGTGGTTAAGCTGTTTGTTACCCTAACACGCTTACTTGCAGAGGAGTTCTAATGTATGCTGCACTGATAGTTTGCAGGCGACGGCTTATCTTTTGAGATTTCTGTCACTCAGCACAGACAAAGTTTGAAATTAAAAAGCAGGACTCTTCAGGACGCTTCGCCTGCAGGGAGTTAATTGGGATTACTGTCTCACTATTAAAACATAGAAGTGGGCCTTGGATCTTGTCCAAGCAACCTGAAGCCCAGTTTGCTACAAGTATAAGATATTCCACACCACCGTCAGGTAATGACCCCGAAGCAGTGTGTGCTATAAGGAGACAGGTGTTGACAGTCAGCAGCCAGCAGAAACCCTGCTAAGAAAGTCTGATAAAATAAAAATGGGAATGTTTAGTTTTCTTCACGGGGGGTGGCAGGTCTCACTCTTTGAGACAGATTGACGATTTTGTCCATCTGGGGAAAGAGCTCAAGTTCGCCGAGCTGCAATTCCATGCTGGGTGGGGCCAGTTAAGGTAGTCCGGGTTTCTAATTAGGACGCACCCTGGTTGCCTTCCATTAGAGGTGTACGAGCCGATTCCAACTGGGTCGATTCACCAGAGCAGGAACAGGACCCGCTGAAGGGATTATATCTCACGGTTGGCTTTGGGACTCCTCCCAAGAGGGAACCCAAGGAAGTTACTGTGGACAGGGATGTCTGGGATCATTTGCTTTCATAACGCTAACGTGACTCCAAAAATACTTATAGTCATAAGTAGGAAAGAAGATCAAAGGATATATGAGGGAATGTTTATATGTGAAGTTTCCTCAGGGGGCAAATCTCAAATGAGGATGCTTCCACACCTGTTACTGTGGACCAAAATGTAAATATACACATTATAGAAACTAGTGAGCATGATGCCATGGGGACTGTCATGAGGAGATAGAAGCACAACGTTTTTTAGTGGAGGTGATCACTATGTTCTGTATTTTTGTGTGTTTCACTCAATGATTATGGTTTGAAGAAAACGGAATGATGCAAATTGAACTACATTATACAGAATGTGATTGGAGCACGCTGAGATCACCTTTTCTGGCGAGTTTTGGCGGGGCTATTTCACAATACTGGTCTAAAGCTTTAGAATATCTCAGTTTTTCTAGTTAATTATTGCAATTTAAGTCATTCAAGCCCAATGAATAGCTGGAAATGTTACACAGGTAAGTGGTGAACTGTTCGAGGTTAAAAAAAAGGTAGGGTTACAAGAACCTCTGTCTGCATAAAAGCAGTGTTGGCAATTAGCAATGAAAGAGACAGATCATCATAGTGCTTAAAAATGTCGGTCTTTCTTACAGAGAAATTGCAAAAAAAAAAGTCAAAGTGTCAGTGAGTACAGTTTCCTTCATTAAATCATCAAAACAGAAGGTTTGATGTAGCACCTTTCGTAAAGCTGCTACTCCTCCATATGGAGAGGAGCCAGTTGGGGTGGTTTGGCCGTCTGATTAGGATGCACCCTGGTTGCTTCCCTTAACAGGTATACCAGACACGTCCAACTGGGTCGAGGCCAGGAGGTCGACCCGGAACACAGCAGAGATTACGTCTCACAGTTACTTTAAAGTGGCTGGAGGTCCCCGTTGAGGAGCTTAAGGAAGTTAGGAGAACACGACCAAGTGGAAAAAAGGATGGAAGAATAAACAGGCAGGTGGGGGGGTTGGGGGAATAGTGATACTTTAAGCTTGAAGGGTTTTCTAGTAAATTTGTTTAGTTCACAGGACAAATGCTCGGTATCAATGTAGATGACCAAAAGATGGGACGTCTGTAGAGTAATCACTGATTCTGAGTGAGCAAATTAATTTCAGTTGGAAGTAAATCAAATAAACAAATAAATGGGCGATAAGATCCCTGTTACAAAAAAAGGGGGAAAAAGGATTTTTTTTTTTTTTTAACTATGAGGCCCTCACATGAACATAACCACAAGGCAGCCTAATCACTGCAGCAATACAATCCTCCGATGAAGGATCAAAACAAACAACTGTCTTTGTTCTGCATGTAGAATCCCTACGATGCAAAGCGGAGAGGCTCTCCTGTTAAGACCTTTTCAATACATCTCCCATACATATTAACCTTGTAGGTATAAGGGGGAAGTTGTGGGCGGGATGGACTCGCAACGACTGTCCTTCAGGGGCGACTGTTGTAGATACGGTGTGTGTGTGTGTGTGTGTGTGTGTAGGGGGAGGTGTTGGGCTGCTATTAGCTTCACTAGTGAATGGATTCCATCAGTAGGCTGGCAGACTGAAGAAAGGAAACAGTGTGATTCATTGACTCCAGCTCCCACTCCCAGCTGAACAGTCAAAACACATAGACTGAATAGTTAGGAAATGTCAAGCCTCTGACTGCCCAATGTCAAGCATGGTGGTGTGAGATTACGCTGTTAAGGAAAAAGCAAAAACCGTTTAACAAGTTCGTTATTTAAAGAACGGAGTGACTGATGATAAAGTGAAAACTATGTTTTCGAACATTTAATGCGCTGGAAGCTGTCTCTTCAACTGCAATCTACATTCAATAGCGTTTTAAAAACGATCAAATTCAAACTTTTAGAAGCTTTTACAAGCAGAACTAAGAATGATATGAATGGGGATGTTCATATTGGATTAAGAAATAAGTCATCCACAATAAGGTTCATGTACTAATCCCACTTCAGCATTTACTCTATCATTACTGAAACTACGGCGTTTCTCATTGGTGACAATGTTGGTCATGTTCAGCTGTGATAAGTGAAAACTGCTCGATGGCAGTGTGGCACTACTCTATCTGGTAAAAAATGACTTTCTGTTCTGTTCAATATGATGATCAGACACTAAACCACCAAAGATCAGGGATGAAGGGTATCTTTACTTTCCCCAAGGGGGTAAATTGTTTCACAGCCATCAGCAAAAACAGCAATAAGAAAAGTATAAAATACAAACAATGCAGACAGGGAAGCTCCTTAGCACATTGTGTTCGAAGCAAGAAAACAAAATTCAACCAGGACAGCATGGGTTTCTCTAGGGGTCGTATATTCTTACATTATTATGCATGCAAATATTCATGGATCAATTAAAAAAATAAAAAGTTTGGGGCTTTTTAAAGAAACTAAATAGATCAATCGTCTAATAATTATCAGCAAACGATCATATACTTTAATGTAATAATGCTTTCGATAGTAATCAAATTATTAATAACTACAAAAAAGATAATAAATAATTCTTGTTTTGATAGCTGTAAATTAAATAACTAATTTGAAATAAACCTTTTCTTTTCATTTGAATCAAGCCCCCCCCCCCGCCCCCCACCCCACATTTAAGTATAAATGAAAAAGTTGCAAATCTGTGAATCCTGTTTTTATTTACATTTAACACACGGACCCAATCGTTTTGGTAAAAGTGCTATCATCAGAAGTGTTGGATGAAGTGAAACGATGCCTTGAAATGGGGCAGCAATCTCCCATGAGTCATTTTGTCCGATGATATCTCTGCCTAGTTATGGAAAGGTAAAGGGATGCGAGGTCATTTTAAGGACAGGTGCACCCTGTGGTGCCTTCACTCCCCTCTTTTATGTTTCAAGATGTTATTGTCTCCATACACACTGAGAGATGCATTCAGAAGTGAGGGCCTGATCATCAGGTTTAATGTCAAATGGTTTCCATCACTTCCTCAATCAGCGGATCTAAACAACATCGAGGCTTGATGGGACATCCTGGAGAGCAGAGCTCGGAGTAGATTTCCACCTCCTTCATCCCTCAAAGCTTTCCTTCTTCAATGAAGGGTAAACATCCAATTACTTACAGTCCAGAACTTGTAAGGCAGCACACCATGAGGGACTGAAACGACTCCGAAGGGCGGTCCTACTCCCTTATTAGATACTTGATGTTCAAAGAGGGGTAAAGATTTCCACTCTTTCAAAAATAAAAAAAATAAAAAATTCCAAGGCATTTTCAGCAACTCGGGGACTTCAGGGTTCCTCGGTGGGAATCTACTTTACATAGCCATAACATGTTTAGTGTGTAGATTTAACTAAATATGTTCAAAGCTAAGATTTACACCAGGACCTCGATAAACACCGCACATGACTAATAATTACACTTCAAACCAGAAGCCAGAATGTCAAATGCCTGCAGACTGATCAAATTATGTTAACGCAGTCGCACTAATCCAGGATCATAAAATCTTATGAAGTGTCCTGCATCTTGTGTAAAATCCCGCAAGTCAATAAAGTGCCTCTTTTATGGCATTATGTTTGACCTATCCATTGAATTTGATTTCCTTGTGCATTGCATGCTAACTTCATTCAGTGTGATAATCTGCTTTGCCCTTTTAACTAGAAGTCATAAAACGTAGTTCCCACACCTTGTAGTGATGTAGCTTGGCACGGTAATATCAGGTTATCACAGGGTGTAGTCAGCGGGGCAACATCTTAGTGTTGAGTGTTATGTTAGTTCAAGAGATTAATTAGTCATATTGCACAGATTTAGCTTCTTTCCACATCTAGGTTTTCTTTCGTTCATTAAATGCACAATTCACATGGTTCAAGTTATGAGTTCTTGGGTAAATTAATTATAATGCGTATACCTGTGGAAAATGTCATGTTTTTTTTCCAGGTTGTCTTGGGAGGTGGGTACATCCTCCAGGAAGAAGAAATGGCTGCTCCTTTGGGATGTTGGTCTGGTGATTGCTGAATTTGGGCAAAATCTCCCATCCAGAAGAGGCTCACAGAAAGTAGAAAAACGCCTCCATTTTAGATCCCCCCCCCCCCCCCATGAGCCTGAAGGCAGCATTTTACCATGCGAGAAGCCAAATTGCTTTATCGAGCTGGATCAACATAGTAATACACATGTCGATTAACACACATGTTATATAGATGTCGCCTTACCTGAGCCCTATTTATATTTACAGTTACCAAAAATAGTCAATCAAAATGCAAATGTTGTTGTTTTTTTTCAAAGTCTACATATGATGTGTTCAATCTCTGAGTCTGTTGAAAGATGGTAGCAAGCAAGACGATATTTTCTTGGATCTATATATATCTGCACATCGCTCCTTTACACTGCTTTCATCAATAAAACTATATACTGTGAGACATGGTTATAAACCATATGTGGTATTCACAAAAAAACAAGCTGGTTCCATTCTGCAGTTTTTTCCCCTCAAAATTCAGCTCGAGTCAATACATTCTGCTGAGCACATCTATAGTGATATATGAAAGGCTACTGTACAAACGCCTACGTACATTAGAGTTCTCCTGAGCGACTCGGAGAGTCAGAGCTTATTCTCCTCAGTGCAGTAATTGGTCGGTCATGTCAGGAAGACACAGTGAGAAATTGACGACTAACAGAAAATTCCTCCCTCCTGTTGTGATCATTCGCTACTGTTGAATATTAAAAATAACACATTAAAGAACATTACCTTGAAGCACTTGACTAAAACCAATGTGAGTCCATTTTAATGGCAAACTGCTCGCTCATCACAGCCAATACTTGATAGGTATTATTATGAATTAGCTGCGCATGCATAACAACGGGGGAGGGAAGTGATAGAGAGACTCTTGTCAAAGAAAACAGAATTCACAACCCTTCCTTGGCAGTAATAAGGCGCTGTCTCTCTGCAGTATGAGATAGATGCTCATATATGTGCAGGCCGTGATAAAGTGTTAAAAAAGTATTTGAAAACTGTCAAGCCATCCCGCGCGTATCGATTTTCACTCCAAAATATTTACTGGTTTTAATATGTGGCTAGGTGCAGCTGTAGCTAAAGGATGTTTCTACATTCGTGTGGAGCCCTGGGGGGCACAATCAATACTTTTATCACATCCTACATTCGCTAAAGCGGGGCAACGCAGAAGTCAGTGCAGCTGGTAGGGCAGGTCATGAGACTCTTGCTAAGCAGCACCCTATTTTCAATTATATATGAGGCAGAATTCGCAGTGACAGAGAGGAAGTGCTCCTGAGAGAGAGGCCTCGGTGGCACACGAACACAGGGTGATTGACCAAGTCACTTAAAGGTCCCGTCACTCACATCTGAGTGGGCACTGACCCAGTATGCCGCCACAGCTCTTGAGAGGACGGGCAAGGAGAAGGTGGGGTGCCCTGTACATCCACAAGCCTCCCAAGTGGGGTGGAATTTCTGTCTGCATCAATTATTCAAGAGCCATCTTAGATAACACTCATGGGGAGGATGGATGAGGTCTATTTCTGTATAGTACTTCATAAGGATGAAGACAGGAGGCATTTTTTATTTTGCGTACTGGTGCTTCAGACACCAGATAACCAGTCCTCTCCTATGTGTGAGCTAAGGTAAAAAAAAAAATAAAAAAAAAACCAACCTTTTGTGTCTTTAAAAAAGGCTCTCGACACACTCCAACTCCTTTTCTCTCCACCAACATTCCCAGATGTCAGCACTTTGTAGAAGATCTGAGGGTCACATTTATTTCCTGTATCCAAAGAAATTTAATGCACAATAGGTGTTGCCGAGTGGGACCCTCAGAAAGGTGACAAAAGCTTCGGAAAAAAAGAAGCCCTTGTGCCGTCCTTTCACACCGAACCCCCTCAGTAATTCTCATCTTTTCAGTCAAGGTTTCTGAGACTCCCCAGATGGGTCCCTTGGTTTCCTACAGCGCAACCGCACCCGGGCTGGGAGCGCTGCTTTTACAGTGGTGTGCTGGTTGAGGCATTCCTGGCCACACTCTGTTAAGTACAACATGTCACAACACACAACAGTGTATCACATCACAGCTGCATGTGGTCAAAAGTGCAGGGGACTTGAACTCGCCGGTCTATACAATAACAACTGCTCACGTTACCCACAGTGGCAGAGGTTCACCACAGACGGGTAACAATGATAATAATGACTGTCATTACACTACCTGTAACATGTTTCCACCAACAACCTATAACATCTCAACTACGTCTTACTGTTTGGCCTTTTTGGACAGAGGTTTGTGGGAAGGCCATTATTAATAATTCATAATGAATAATTAATAATACAAACGCCAGCCTAAAATATTCTTCTAACTTCTGCCATCTCGCTACATCACACAACTCTACTGCTGCTATGACCCATGACTACACACAAGTACACTGTGCAACACTGTCATTTGTAAATTCTATTAGAACAAAGGCTCGAAGCTTGATTAACTTATTTCACCCCCTGAAGACATGCAGATAACTTAGAGGTAAATAAATCATTGCTAACAGCTGTTGGGATCTATGAGCAAAAAAAGAAGCTGAATTTATTGTAGAAGTTTTGACGAACGGTCTGCAAATAGTAGTTTTGCACAAGAGCTTGTTTTATTATTCCAATTTGTCTTCATCACACTTGCAATACGGAGCCGTTGAAATGTATGCTTTAATCAAGTAATTCATAGTTTTACCCTCCACTTATTTATTTTAATCATCATTTCTAAAGATCTAAAGCTGCAAATCGTGACGGCGTCCCACTGAGCTCAACAAAATCCTCTGTAATGGTCTTAGCAGGTCGACATGGTGCAGGTAAAGGAAATAAACTTTGAAGCTTTGTAAAATTATACGAGCCTCTGAAATAACAATTTAAGGTGGAATCTAAAGCTAAAGGCTATATACAGAAATTATATTGTAATAAGTTGGTGGTCTGAGCAGTTTGTCCTCCACTAACAAAGTCAAAACCATTCTGTCGGCATAAGATATGTATAATATTATTAATAATGTTGTGTTGCAGAGGATGTGACGTTGCAAGTAAATTGTGAAGTGTAATGAAGTTGGTAAGCCATTACTTGTTTCCACGGTAACTGTTGACCGCCTTCCTACAATGTCAGAAAAATTGAAGAGAACTCGTGTTAGAACCTCACATGTTCAGCAAAAAGTTATTAGTTGATACTTGATGGAGTTTTTTTTTTTTTTTTTAGCAAACTTATTGAGTATGAAAAAGCAAAGTGCGTTGTGAAAAAAAGGTAGGAATTGATAAACAATCTGCAAACTCTTTCCCCCCCTTTATTTTCAATGAGTTATTAATGAAGCCAA
This sequence comes from Lipophrys pholis, assembly GCF_963383615.2. Lineage (NCBI taxonomy): Eukaryota > Metazoa > Chordata > Actinopteri > Blenniiformes > Blenniidae > Lipophrys > Lipophrys pholis. Next base: position 8,630,184 of record NC_137634.1, on the reverse strand, counting down.
ACATCTCAATATATGCTATATATATTCATGTCGGTAGATCATTTTGGCCCTGGTCATTAGAAATGTAGCTCGCACGCTGAAAGGTTTTTGGCACAGCTGCTGCCACTGAACTAATCCCATTGTAAACCCACACAAGCCATAGAGGCTGAGCAGAATAAACTTAGTTGGTGTTTATTTTGCAAGTTTGCGTCCCCAGAGGGAGCGTTTATGCAGGCAACAGATCACTGACATTTGCACACATGCTTATCGACAGTGTTTCATGCATACTTCCAATAATGCTGAAAAGGAATTTCTACATGACATCCCCTTCCCAGGATCTAACGTGTATTTACTAGTGGGATGGAAATGCCAAGGATTCCCAGGGCTATTGAAGTTGGCACTGTTTCCGAGTTAGAACCCACTTGAGCAGATGTTTCCAGCAGCTGCACTTGCTGCAGTGGACCGACTGTGTACACACCTCAGCGCTGACCATGTATATACCATGTGCTCAGGTTTTTTTTTTTTTTTTTCTTTTACCCCCCAGTAAAACCTGCAACATAGAGGTACATGAGGAGATTTCATGTTCCTAATAACATCTGATAACAGATCTTTGCTTTTGGCTACAATGTACAGCAGGTTTCATAAATCCAATAAAGGTGGCTTAGCCATTAGTGTTTCCAGCTGAAGCTGTCCAGCAGGTCCTCTGATCTAATGTGTGATCTTCTATGGGCCCAGCGAGCTGAGTCAAATTAATAGGCATGTTTATTGGTTTAGGTTTTGTTTGGCCATTTGTTGAACGCTGACAGCAGGTTAGAGAAACTGCATTAATGTGACTTCATTTATCTTTTGCAATAACTATTCGGTGTTGTTTGTCTTCTTCATTGAAGCACTTTCCATAATGTCTGCTGCAAATTAAATGATGTATTTTAAAACAATTAAGTATTTTATGAATTTGTAATGATTACTACAATATTGAACTTCTCATTAAGCAAACTTGTACTCTTAATTGGAAATACTGTTTACGATCCAATTATTATGTAATTAGAGCTTCCTCCACAAAGACAGTGGCTGGATTTGAATGAAGCTTGTTTTTCTTACACTGAAAGAAAATGACAACTTTCATGCAGAAAAGCTCTTACTATGGATTTGATGGGGCATGGTATTATTTTAACCTTTTTCTCCATCATGAATTGTAGATAAAACGTTTTATTTTATACATTTCTAGAAATGACAAATATCTTCATGTTCTCGCCGGTAAACGTCAAAGATCTGCCACATGTGATGGTGACAGAATATCTTCCATGCACATATAGTTATTTCTGCCACACTGCCCCCCCCCCCCCCCCCCATCTTTTGTTTTAGTCTTGAGCAGCGATAGCGATGCAGTGTCAGGACACAGAGGGATGTATACCGGGGTCATATGTGACCTGGACTGGTCCCTGGTGAACATGGTTCTACTACACTGGTCCTGTCAGTCAGACAGCCAGTCAGTCAGTCAGTCGGTCCGTTCCGGGAAACAGCCGAGAGAGAGCGGGAGAGCGAGCCAGAGAGAGAGAAAGCGAAGACACACGCCAAGAGAGGGAGCCCCGCTGAACGGCAGTAAGACAAGAATTCCCTCCAGTCAATCACAATCCACAAAATCGCTCCAATGATGCAGGATTTCTCAAGAGGCCTGCAGGGTGGAACTGGGTGAAGGAGGACCTAATGTCACACTCGCTACACTGAGGACGCTTCCTGTCAATTACCATAAGTCACATGACGACTTGGAAAGCGGCAACTGGACTCCTGCACGCGCCGAGGTGACCATATCACTGGTGTAAATAAAACAAGCATCACTGGCACTTGGTGGAAGGTGTTAATCCCTGACTAATGAACTCTGTCGCAGCCAGGAGCTTCCCTGTTGCATCCCTGGACAGTTCCACCTGTGTGTGTGTGTGTGTCTGTGTGTGTTCAGTGTGTGTGTGTCTGTGTGTGTGTGTGTGTGTGTGTGTGGGGATTCAGAAAGAGAGGGACAGGCTCCACTCTCCCGTCCCTCAGCCTGACAGGCAGAACTCAGCCACACAATTTCACGGTTTGTGGGCAGTACACACCACTGCTTTTCCCATCCCTGACACCCACAGACCCACTGAGTGTGTGCATTTCTGTGCTAGCCTGTGCATATGAACATGAACACACACACACACACACACACACACACACATACGCAGGAACGCGCGGACTCGCACACGCGCCGTCGCAGCTATTAATAGTGGGGGAAAAGAAGAAATCAAATATTAATCCTTCAACGTCCACCTGGAATTGAAAAAAGAAAATGTGTGGACTTACCATTTTGTTATTGATTTCATGAAAATGAATTTCACAGACTTTCTCTACGATGTCTTCACTCTCAAAAGTTATGAAACCGAATCCTACGCAGAGAAAGGGAGAGAAGAAGGGGTGGGGGGGGAGGAGAGTCGGAGTTAGTGGAGAGTCTTAACAAAACTTTAGTAACTGAAAGAAAATGCACCACAAGATAGAAGATTATCGCCAGCCAGATCCTGAAAAGTGCACGGGGTACATCTGTGGAGATTGGCATGGGCATGGAAAAGAACAAGTGAACAAGACAGACATTGTCCTCCTTAAATCAGGAATATGATGAAATCTGCCACATTATTAAGGGCACTCAAGGACCTCTTCTACAAAGAGAAGATGGAAAAACAGCACAAAGCTCATTTAATGAGATTCAGGGAGCTAGGGCCCAGCATCTGAATTTCATTAAATGCATTTTGTGTTCTTTTTATTGAAATCTCACTGTATAACAAGCCCCCATTTTTATGTTAATACATGCCTTAGAAAGAATGTGTCGTTGACAGTGGGATTTTCATGCCATATTTATAGTATAAAAGCTTAACCCCCTCTTTTAACACAAAGACAGAGAAACAAGATGGTTTGAGACTTTTGAACACAAGTGGATTGCAATGTTCTCCTCTGTGTTTTGATGGCGATGCACAAAGCAATCTAGCTTCAGCAAAGACGGGCTTGAAAGGAAAACACATTCTCCTATTACTTTTGCAAAAGAGAAACTGTTAGTGGATCAGGCAGCGAGCGGGACTGAAAGGACCTGAGCCACTTTTCAGAAACCGCAAACACCCCAGCGATATAAAATCACCTCAGATTGAGCTTAAACATCTGACTGACACTCACTCCACAGACATCCGTCCGCGATCGGGGATGACACAGTAAGAACAGCTGCCTACCCAGTGGGCAAATGTAGAAAAACGCACACACCAAATTGTAAAAAAACAAAAAAAAAAAAAAAAAACACAACAGAGTCACTCGAATAAGGTGGATAAAGAAGAAGCCAAATCCACGTGTTCAGGCATCAGATCGCAGTCATCATCCACTTCACAGGACAAATCTCAAGGTCAGACACTCAAGGGGAAGCTTTTCAGAGCCGAGTATCCAGCACATGTGCACTTGTAAACACACACTACCACCACAGGGCATGAAAACAAACGAGATTTGTCAACCATTACAGATTCCGCTGTATTTGTCACACTGCTGCAGTTTATCCCTTTAATATCTCGGACTGTATTAGGCTATCGCCAGCTGTGCTACAAATCAATGAGCAGGACTGCTTTATAGTAGTATTGGACTGGGGGATTTTTAGAATCAATGTGATTAAACACCTACAACTGCCAGGTACGTGATATTATTAGCTAGTTTATATATAAGCACAGTGCGACACTGAGTGTATAACACGGATATCAGAATTACAAATCACACGCACATCATCCATCTCATCCGCTCCACCTAAATGTGTGCATGTTTACCAGCTTAAGAGTCTTGATGATCACATCTTTGCAGGAATAGCAAAATGAAGTGTATTACAATATATTAGTCTCATAAGCAGCTTATTCTATTAATTCATCAGATCATCCAGAAAAATACAGATTTCTTTGTCAGGAGCTTTCGGTGCTGCTCACTCCAGAGCTATCACAAACACTGACATTTATAGTTCTGTCATAAAGTCTTTATCTCCCGCTCGCATTCCCCCCCCCCCACACTTTTTCCTGCTCCGCCCTCAGTTCCTCCTCCATAAATAACAAAAGCTTCTCCTCAAGCCCCCTCTTCTGACACAGCCGAGAAACAGATCACAACAGTGTTGTCAAAAAAAGAAAATTCAAAATAAAAATGAGCAAGCTGATTAAACACGGACAACAACTAATCTAATGAGATCTTATGAGACAGAATATCAATTTCCAGTGAGACATCTCGAAGCTGGATTGCGGAGCGAGGGGTGGGATGGAGGGGACACATGACGACGGCAGGCGGGAACAGAGGGGTGGGCCAGGGAGAAGTGGTGGTGGTGGTGGTGGCGGTGGGGGGACATTCTCCACCTGCCCACCCCACCTTTGTGGCAGTGCAAGGAGCACTTTTGACAACCAACAAATCAACTGCCAGGAGTAATTTGTCACGGAGGAGTGCAGGTAGAGGGAGTAGAGTCTGAGGGGGAACGGCCATGGAGGGGCGGCCAGAGAACAAAGTGTGGATGAAAAGGAGAATGGTGGGCTGGGGGAAAAAAGAAAAAAAGGCCGAAAAAGTGACAAGGAAAGAGGTTAACACACATGGCCCCTGTCGCCACACTCCTTCCTGCCGCTACAGGCAGCTCCTCCATCAACTGACAGGACATTTTCCACTGCACCATTATATCCACTAGGGTCAGGGCCAAGCCACAGCACCACAGATACCACCAGCAGAGCCTTTCCACCCATGACAGGATCTGTTTAAATGAACAAAAAAGACATTCTGCAGTAGTGTAACCTACTGTGAGAATGCATCCTGTGCACATACACAAAATATACACAACAGACATTACTCCTCGGCTCAGCACACACCTCCTTGATCAGTCCCCTGTGGACTGTCTGAACCTCTCTCCCTGCCATTGCAGTGCAGTTCGTTGCTCCACTATCCTATTTTACAGACCTTACAGACAATTACAGGCCACAAAATAGCATCAACAGCAGCATTTCTCTCTTCCACCCTCGTGCTGCAGGGTGTCAGCAGAGCCAGATTATACTGGTGCATCCAGACCCCCGTTCTCCTCTGACCACACACACATGGCAGGAGGCTGACCTCCGCCAAAGTATTAAAGACTGTCGGCTCTGACAGACACCAGGAGAGTGGTGTCAACACACTCGCACTGAAGAACCTTCCCACATCTTAAACAATACCCTGTAAATGGAAACACATGGATTTCTGCGGGGAAGGCTGATAATAGGTGTTATGTGGCGACTGGCTGAGGCCTCTTGGCTGCACTCGCTCACACTTATTAGCCAGAACTGAGCTTGGCCTCATCTCATCGCTCCACCGAATCAGCGGGGCGCCTACTTTCACGGCCTTTTACCAGCTTCATCATACTCGGTCTTTATTTCACACTCAGAGCAGGTTTCTCTGCTTCTGTTGCTTCGGTGCTTTTCACCTAGCCGCCAACCTCCCACCCACCAGTCTGGGGGGGAAAAAAAGGGCTGATTCTGCGAGAAGTAGATCATGAGAAAACTTGCAAATTGATGCGGCATTGCTGACTTGAAAAATGGCAACAGCTTTAAAATTAAAAATGAAAAAAAAATGAAAGGACCACAAATTAAACTGATAGAAACAGCACTATTGTGTCACACATTCATTGGTGCCGTTTCCATTCTGGAGAATAGTGCATCAGTGCTAATATAAGGAAGGAAATAATGCTTACATTTGTAAATATTTATGGGAGTATGAACACGCATGGGGCAGAAATAAGGATGACATAGATTTACAGTCGATATGTACAGCAGGTTTCCTCAGCTCCCCGATGACTGCTGCTAAATATAATACAATAAGTGCATGAGAGCGAATGTAAAGCACATATGTATCATCGCTAATGTACAAGGTATGCACAGGGAGCTCATTACACACATTTCTAGGTCAACGTTAAGCAAGAAAAAAATCGAAAGAAAGCAGTGGACGAGGTTTCCTTGCCAGTGGGACACTGTTTGGTCTGTTGCGTCATATTTTCCGATGTATTCAGTGTCCCTAACTACTCAATAAATAATGGCGAACCGTAAGATTTCAGCACAAAATAACTGGTGACGTACATAAGGGTATGATGCATTCTGATGTATTTCCACTGACTTACAAGAGCCATAAATATGTTTAACCAGTAGGGGACATATATTGCTACTGATGAGCAACTAATGAGAACAGCCTACTGCTGAGCATCTTCGACTGCCGGCCCCGTCAGCACAGAGTGATGAAGTGGGGCAACCTGGAGGAAGTGTCAGTCGTGTCTCGACGGACACAGCACGGCGGGAACAGAAGCTTCCCGACTTGATCTGCACTGACACATACACAGAGCACACACACATATTTGAGCGCGTGCACGGCCACCGTGGGTCATGGGTGTTACCCACCTGGTGTGTCGAGTGCTCCACCTAAGCTTTCCCTTCTGAACTGGTGATCCTGCACCAATTATGCCTGATCAAACGATCACCTGTCCAGCCGGGAGTCAGCCTACACACGACTCCTGCACTGTCTGCGTGCCCCATCCTACCAAAGCCCCATCCTCTTGTAATGCAGAGGAGCAGACCGAGGCAGTTCGAACACCCACGGCACAGTTAGAGTCCTTTGATCAGTATTTGCGTCTGCTATTACTAGAGATCCAGAGCCCCGGGCCTTAATCCTCTCTTTAATACAGTTAACGCCATGAACTCACTAACAGCACAGGGCACGTATGGCTGAGAAAAGAGAGCAGAGACAACACAAATTTAAGAAAAAAACGGATCTAATGAGAACAGGCATTTTCATTCAAAGGCTTGTAAACACAACAAGCATTCATATGGCTGACTGTAGTAGACATCAATGAAATCTTTGAAAATCTAATAACATGTCCACAGTTTCCACCAGGATATATTCAAAGATCATCCTATCATCGCTGTATTTCTTTGGCATCTTCTATTTGATAACTGGGCTCCTCAATTATTCATTTTACATGAAAATATAGGTTTTGGTTATTGGCTAATATAGAGACAAACAGTGCAAGAGATAGAAAGCCAGACACACAGAGATACAAAAGATCCCACAGGCATACCCACACTCCCTAATCACAAGTCAAGACACCAGCTGATAAAAATCCAAAACAAATAAATGTGACTGCTTTGATGCATACGAGTCTGTGGGGAAAAGTGACAGTGGACAATGTAAAATTAATCCCACAAGTGTGCAACACAGTGAGCCATGAGCAGACTATGAGACCAACCTACATTCAGAAAATAGGACTGATATGATCGGGGGAAAAAAAGGAAGGAGCCATGTAGGGAACATGTGTGAGGAGCAGTATCAATCCATGATGTGCATGTGAATCATTCAAGAGACATATGTAAAGTGTAGCCTCTACCTGTACCTTGTTTTTCCTCACCTTTTGTTTTCTTTGACAATTGGACTACATTGGAGAATATTTTTTATTCCCCTTGTGCCACTATTACAAATATCTTTAATGTGAGGCATTTATTGAAAATCTACGAGGTGTAGCATCTATTTGTTTTGTGCTTCGGAACAGGAACATCTGTAGAGTTTAACATGTACAATAAATGCTTTTGTGAGACAATGAAAAAAAAAGTGCTGCTTAGCATCATCTTAAAGAGCAACATAATTTCAATAGTTGTGAGGTGCATCTGTCAAGCATTGCATCTTATCTATCAACTATGTGAGAGACAGTTTTGGGAATAGCTGTAAAGTGTAGCATTTATATCTGCATGAGAGGTGCTTACTGATTATCTATGAAGCCCTTCTAATTTTCATCAAGGGAAGAACACTGGTGATATGCGTTTTCACCTCTAGTTTGCATGTGAGGCCTTCAGGGGTTATCTGTAAGTTGTAGCTTCGACAAATGTCCTGCATGTGATGTGTTCATGGAACATGTGTAACATTTAAATAAATTCTCTATTCTAGGCATTTTTATGATATACATGAAGCATAATGTCCACCTGCTGTCTGTCTCCATCAGAGGAAATTGAATTTTAGCACCTACTGACAGTCTCTATGAGAAGTCATTTCTCTGACACAAACTCTAAGTGCTCACTACTTTTAAGTGAATTCTCAATCTGTAGGAAACAAGACTTTAAAAACACTAAACCAAGTACTTTTCTTAGATGAGTGTGGGGATAATAAATGCATCCAAATTGAAAAGAAATCTTTCTTTTGAGCTGCTGGGCCAGTAAAAATAAACAAGGTGCAGTAAATCTCTGTTCTATTGGCAGACTGGGCCAGTGTGAAGAAAATGCTATGTTGGACACTGCTATTAAGGGACAGCATATGGAGAAACACTGTGCCATGGGCCGAGCCACTCGATACTGTAGCAGCTACCAACAGCTGAGATCCCAGAGAGAAATCCATTGTAGAAAAGTGAGCTATGAGGAATGCACAATCCCTCTCTGACATGTTTTGTGGCCACCAAACAAACCAGACTCCTTGGACAAATCTTTCAGCACCACATGTGCAATGGTGGAAAATTGTGTGTGCTACTTCATTGGAGTCAACAACCTGTGGCAAACACACTGGCATGTAGGATATAATTTTCCGGGTTAGGTTAGAGCCATATGCACTTGGTTGTGCATTTTATTTACTAGGTAATAAGTGTCTGACTTGACTACTTAGCCACAGCATTAATCAAAGGGCCCCTCAGCGCCTTGGCCGCCTGTGTCTCCACACCGTAATGTACTGCCGCCGCTAGTGTACTCAACACATCCCGCGGTTGTAAAAAGGATCTGATGTAAGCTGTATAGGTTTGATATGTAGAGGAGTTTCTTTTGGGTTGTGATGTCCTCTTAGCGAAGGCGATGACAGGAAAACTACAGAAAATATGTCAAACACAATAAAATACCCTGTGTAGGAGTGTAAAGGCATTAGCCCCCTTGGGAATTCACCAAAGCTAATCTCTCTATGGACTTTGTCTGCTCAGTGTGCGGCGTGTCAGCCGTCAACTTCAGCAAAACATAAAGGTGCTGATTATTCTACAGTGCGTGTAGGTGGCTGCATGAGCGAGCGTCAGGTGGTGGAAGAACTGCCTGAAAATTGGGCCACAATTATCACACGTAGCGTTTCAGATTGTTAGCAGCAGTTCTGAGGCTTTTAAAAGCTGGAACTTATTAGTTTAGACAACACTTAAAAGGACATCTCATTACTGATTACTGAGAAGTGTCACAAAGGGGCTTTTAATAACGGAATGAAATAAAGCAACAGGCCAGAGAACAATTAGACAGAAGCAGTGTGACTGTAAATTGATGTAATTAGATTTCAGTCTGATTGCCATTTTCTTCACGCTTGGCCTTTATCATTTTATGGTGCCCCCGTGACTTTGTACCGTCACTTGTTTGGGAATCTTTTCTGAATCATCTTGTGGGATTAATTACATTTCACCATTAATTTTGGTTTCTGTAACCTGGTGCCGAAAAATTTAGCTATTCCTTCAAGATGAGTTTCACACAACGCGCCATTTGTGACGAGACCTGACGGGATATTTTCCTTCACTTGTGAGGAGGAATCACGACAGAAATGGAGTGAGTACAGTTTAAAACTTAGACTATTTTTCTTAAAGAACACATTTACACAATTTATTGTAGTATAAATATAGTAAGGACATATCAAGCTATAGTACCAAACAGGTACAACTGTTGCCTTTCTATATAAACGTATCAAGGTTTTTACAATGAAGGCTATAAATAGACTTCCTACAGACATTTTCACTTTCTATGGATCCCAAGAGTCAGTTTTAGTTTGTGTTGCAGTACAATTTACCAGTCAGTCATTTAGCCGAAGCGCGAATACATAGATCAGAAGGGGAGTGAACCTCCTATCCTCCACAGCAGTGAGTATTCAACCTTTAGCTTTTACATGTTTACATCTACAAACCAAGATGAGTGACTTGCAGTTGGCTGGATGGATCTGCTGGTTGGCTTATTGACTGTTTATATTACCAACATGCCCTCTTCCTCTGCTCTTTCCACACAGCGACCAGGCCCAGCATGCCTGCTGAGGGAACTAGTTTGTCTGTGGCTCTATGTAGGTCAGCTTTCAGAGTTGGCCATCAATTTCTACTGTCCTACTTAAAGAGACACTCTGTCTCCATATAAACACACACAAACTTGAATGCACACATAAGCAACATTTTTATTACATATTGCAACTGGGACCACTCGTCGATCACAATAACTAATCTCGACTATAACACACAGTACTCAATACAGACAGGAGTTGTTGGTAAAAGTCCAGTTAGAGCATGGTCAGTGCAAATAGACATGCCAGCTCCCACAGAAAGTGCACTTGTGAACTAAATACAGATATTTCCACCTTTCAAGTGTATGTTGAAATACTTTCTAACTGGAGAAAGATCCCTCATTAGCGCCAACAATATACCCATAAGTGTGACTTTTTTTTTCTCCTATACGATCACTAGGCTGCTCTAGCAACAACTGAATGGAAGCAATTATCCACGCGGAAGGTGACTAACTACTGCTTTACTCAGTAGCACCAAGACAGCAGGCTCAAAGCGACGTGTCACGGAGAACTGAGAGCAGCGAAGAAAAGAAATGTCAAAGAAACATACAAGAAAAGGGAGAGTGGTCCTTGAATACATACTAAGAATTATAATGATTATTTTAAAAGTGGATTATATAGGGATTGAAGAAGAAGAAGAAAAAAAAGGAGCATATATGTCTGCACAATCCCAACCAGGTAACTGATTACTGCAGGGTGACACTATTACCCAAAGGTGGGGTGCGAGACAGCTGAACCTGTTCACAAGTGCCAATCTGTGTCATTAGATGGAGGAAAATCATCCTGCGGGTCAAACCTGACAAAGACCTCCTGTCCGTTCGTAACGCAGACACGGCAAGAGAAAAAAAATAAAAACAAAGCTGGTGCTTTGTTGGAGCAAACAGGTAACAAACAAAACCCGAGAAGCCAAATAAATGGCTTTCAAACAGCTTCAACTTAATGACAGAATTTCTTTTGTGCATTTTTAATTATGGAAAGGTGATAATAGGTGGCGCGCCTAATGACAGGATAAAAATAAGACTCAAATGTGAGCATACAGGCAAAGTTGTTGGTATAGCAGGTGGGAATGTATAACTCTGAATTCCTTCACCGGGAACCACAAATTATCTCCTGCCAATCAGAGTCATTTTTGTCCTGCACCACTGTGACTGACACAGTTTTAAATTTGTAAGATGAGTAGCATCTCTGGCTAGAGGTTAATGATTAAACACAATAAGCTCAAATTCATATACCACTTCACGCCCACATTTCACCCGCACAGCACACGGCCTCTTTATGCACAAACTGCATGTTGAGCGCGCTCTCATTGTCCCCTCACGGTGCTTGATTGTGCTGTGAAAGTAGAGCTCCGTGTGGTTTTTTTTGTCCACGCTGGTAAAAACATGTCCATGTATTTTATGTAGCCTAGAAATGTCAAGTAATAGTACCTGAGAGTCAGATTGTGACAGCTTGGTTAGGCAGTAGGAATACATGTTGGTAAGGCAGAGGCTAACAAATACGGAAACAATTTTTGCAATTAGGTCACGAGACACTGGGGCTGGTTTCCAAAAAGCTCCGTCCATTTAGGAAAAGGGGGTGGGGGGTGGGGGGGTCGGGGAGCCTCTCTGTGAGTACTGCTATTTATAATATCTCACAACAAGACAATGAGTGTGTGGATGGAATTCTGAGTAACGCCAACCACAAGGCTGAAGCATCGTTCAGCAACATGAAGGAGAGAGGTCGTTCAATGCAACCATCCAATGGACATAATGTTACACCACGCATGATAAAAACTAAAGTTGTAATATGTAATTTTTCAGATGCTAAAATGGCTAAAGAGAGTGATAGTTGTGCTCTAATTTATGCTGTGAGACTGCATTGTGGTACGGTGGTTAGCGCTCCTGCCTCACATCGAGAATCTCTCCTGTTTGAGTTCATTCTGTGTATAATACGCTTGTTCTAACTTGACATGAGTGAGTCTTCTCCCGCAGGAAAAAAAAAGCATGCATTTGACAATAACCGGTCCCTTCAAATTTCCATGTCTGATTATTTGTCTCTGTGAGTTTGAAGCCTACAACTCTGAATTATACAAAGCTGTAAAAAAGCTAGATGAAATGATGGATTAGTAGTTTAATTGCACAATGTTTTTCCGCGATTGTTAAAATTGGGTGATACACTGTTGAAAATGTGGTGTAGATGTAGTCCTGTGTGTGTGGAGGTTGCATGTTCTCTCTATTCTCTGGGAATTCAAAATCATCACAATCTAAGACATGCATGTTGAGTTCGTTACTGACTAATCATGTATCTCTTGCAATACAATGTTCTTCAACAAGAACAGACAAAGCATTCAATAACAACTATTTCATAGAAGAATTCCTGAAGACAACCGATGCTAGTTTATCTACACAATAGGACATGTTGGTACATTGACGAGGTTCAGCATTGCGTTCGTTTTCAATCCAAATTACAAATATTTCCCTGTCATAGCTGTTTAGTTTCTCAGTCTGGACATAGTGAAATGTAGTTTGACAGTAATATATGAAAAAAAAAGTTAGTGTGAACCCAACCTAATCGATGAGGTGACCTCTATCCATGATAAGGTGATGCAAAAATTAATGCTGTCTCCTCTAGACTAATCCAATTCCGTCGGCTAATATCCATAGTACAAATACGCACACACTTCACGTAGGAAAAAGACAGAGACGTTGACCGAGGGAGGGAAAACAGACACTGCTGGAAAACGTGACTGAGCTCCTCTGCTTTAGCTCCTGCTATCCCTCCATCGCTTCATGATGCCACTGTACTTGCCGGAAGGCATATTGTACTTGTGTGGGCTAAGACAGCAGCACAGCTCATACTCTGAATACACACAATTTAAGCAGCTACAGATGAAGAGGCCAGAGACAGACACAGGCGAGGTTAGACAAACAGTGCTGAGGGGAGGACGGCGAGGCGCCACGTCGAGTGCTGAGAATATGAGTTGTAAAACTGTGCAAAACCAACCTGAACATAATTGCTCACGCTGATGGAATTTCTTTAGTACAAATGGCGAACGGGTGTAATGAGATACAAAGGTTCGAACCACAAGGGGATTCTTCATTCAAGGATGTCAGAGTCTTTTGTGCCAAGCAATAGGCCGAGCTTAATGGATGTCTCAATTTCTATCACATACAGTAACGACCAATGCGGGGAGGAGGCGGGGGCGAGGTGGGGGCCGCAGCCGCACCGAAAGGGCTCGACGGCGGCGTGATGACTTTTCTTTTGAGGTGTGAGGCGACGTGGAGCCCGGAATGAATGAAACAGATATGCACCTTTTGTGCTTTCTGACCTATTGATTTGGATATCAATTTTATTCAAACTAATTAGCATTTCTCATTCGCAAAGTTGAGAAAAAGTGGAATGATAATAATAAGCGGCGAGTTGGAAAAGCAGATCGCTCAGAAGTTTGGTCAACGGAAGCAGCTTCTGGTCAGAGGAGGAAACCCGACAGAAAGACGGCGCTCACCGGAGCCTCTCAGGGAGGATTCAGTCAGGGACTTGAAATGATTTAATCAAAATAATCCTCTGCAAACAACAAGGCTTTAAAGCACTGAATTAACTGCAAGGAGGTTGCAAAGTGAAACTGATCTAAGTGAATTAGGCCTCTCATTGCCTATATGGCCAGATTGTTATTAATATTTAAGTACGGGCTATATTTAAAGGCGTGACACAGTAGCAGTTCATCTGAAATGAAGAACACTGATGATGCCACTTTGCCGAGGCCCATTACCATTTAGTAGAGATTGCTTTCACTGAGTGCGCCAAATGCTCAGAGGCGGAACTGCCACTTGTGTTTACTTTACAGATGCTGTTATGGTGTGACGGTGAAGGAGAGTACTGTTCTCACGAAAAAAAAGGGGAAAAGAAACCCTCTTTTCCCCGCGTGTGCACGCTCGCAGACGCTCGCGCACGAGGTGAATCATGACATCATCAAGCGATGCGCAGTGATATCATTCTGATACTATTGACCCTTGTAATCAAGAAAGGCTTCGCCGCTTCATGAACACCCCTCTTTCATCAGACACCTCTTCCTCACCCTCCCCTCTCTCTTACACACACACACACACACACACACACACACACACACACACACACACACACACACACACACACACACACACACACACACACACACACACACACACACACACACACACACACACACACACACACACACACACACACACACACACACACACACACACACACAGAGGCATAAAATTAGAGCTGTCGGAGAGCTCAAAGTAATGCAGCATAGTTCAACTGCAGACAGAAATTGTTCACAACATCCAGGCTTCGTTTAATTGCTTACTTGCACCATAATTGGGTATATAATCAAACGATAAACTGAACACAGCGCTGCGTCTTCATAACTTCAGAATATCCTTTCATCAATGCCTTTGGGCAGCGATTAGCATAGATGAGAAAGCTCCTTGGACGGCCATAACTGCGCTGTATTTACGTCTTGTTTTGGAGTTATTCATTGCATTGATTTGTGTACGTCGTTTATGTTCTCACCTTAGCAGTTATACCTGGGGAATGGCGAGCGGAAGGTCACGATCTCAAATTAGCGCAGACGCTAGAGGCTGACCATATCAGGTCGTAACAAATACACTGAATCTCAAAGCCCCGCAAGGTCGCGGCGATGCTCTATCTGCAGATGGATCAGCCCACAGCTCAGGCGAGGTTCACAGGGACCACCCAGCTCGTTGTTTCAGCTCCACCGCCGAACGTTGGGTGCAGCCTGCGTCCGCCCCTTGGCCCTGCTGCTGTCAGCACAGATACTAAACCACTGCAGGCCGCATCTCCTCCTTGTTGTGTTAACACTCTGAGCTAATGCACATGTTCTATGCTGCTTGTTAAAGCATTTTAACACCACATCTCAACACTGCAGTAAGTGAATTCAGACAACTTATTAAAGTAGAAACAATGCACATTAAACTGGTAACGCCGCAGACTTTGGTCACTCCATTGTTGGGTCATTAGGGAAAAACAGACTGCATAATGGTTAAAATGCGGCCTGCTTTGCCTCAACAAATAGTCATTCTACCAGACCTCATTTTAATTATCGTGTTTTTAGGAGTCGCAACAAGGTTTTTGAGAATGCAAAAAAGAAATACCAATGAAGTTTTACACCTCAACTAATTCTGCAGAGTTCTTTTTTTAAGTTTCTTTTTTTTAGTGCACTGCCTTTCTATTTTTAGCCCATCCTGCACATGTGTTTTACAACACAGGTGCACACCTGGATGGCACAATTCACAGGCCTAACAATAGTGTCACACTATTCCACTAATTTACAGGTGGCAGGGATGCGCCGAGATATTCTGCAGTGTGCCAACAAAAGCAACCAAGAGCATGACAAGCCAGTAATTACGGGTCTGAACAATGGTGGGTTTAAAATGCTCAGGAAGAGGAAATGTGTCTGCCATTCTCTTTGGGTGCATGGCAATGAAAGTAAACATGATGAGACCAATGTTTGTGTTTACAGCCTCAGTCGCGTGCTAGTCATTTCTATTTGAAGATACACAAAAATTACCAATTAAATCAGGACTAAAGATCATTGGTATTGTCTACCCCAGTGGTTTTGATCATGTGGAACGGCTTCCTCTCTGGGTCTTCATGTTCTTGACTCAGCAAGATGAATAATTCCTTGTACTAAATTTAGCGGTTTTGCAGAATTTCTAACTCTTTGTGGGCAGATTTACTCACAATGTGGGCTTCACATCGATTTCCCTACATTTCACCCGCATCACTACACTTATTATGTACTGGGCTCTAAGCCCTTCCAAAACATTGGTAACCTATTGTCGGAACAAGCCTTGAACACCTCTTGACAGAGGCTGCTCTGCTGAAAGTGCTGCTTACACTTCTGCATGCAGTGGGGAAAAAAAAACCAACCAAAACATTGAAAACCTTAAATATCTGCCAGTGGAATAAGAGAAAGCTGCTTTGATATTCAATATGCAGAATATCAAAACTCGTCCCTGGGACTCAATGAAAACGTACTTGGTAGTGGGTTCATCTTACATTCAGTGAAAGAAACTATTTTGACTGGAAACACAGAGTAAAAAATTGACTCCTACGGAGTGATGTAGTGGTAAGTACTCTCACCTCACAGTGGGAATAACCTAAGTATGAGTCTTGTTACTCTCTTTGTGTTGAGTGGAACGGTGTGTTTTTCAGTGGGTACTCTGGTTTCGCCCAACAGCCCCAAAACATGCATATTAGGTTAAAGGGTGCCTCAAAATAGCTCTTGGAAGCATGTAAATGTGAGTGTGTGTGACTGTCTGCTCAGCCTGTGATGGACTGTATGACCAACATCACCTTAGCTGGATTAAGCTGCTGAGTCAGAAAAATATATTTGTGCTTATACAGCCTAAACATTTAAGTAAAGCAATTTTTTCTATTTTGTTAACTGTACAATATTGTAAACAACATGTCAGGAAACCAAAGAACTGTATGACATGAATGGAATAAGACGTTTCTCTGGATTTTTTCCAGCCCTCAGTCAACCACATACATGTAGCTGGAAGGCAAACTAATGCAAGAGAGAGACCCGAAAAGACCTGGGATCTCAGTTCAGTTTCTCTCTTCCCCTCCGTGAATTTTCCCTTCAACTCTGCCTCTTTGCAGAAGGGGAGCTCATTTCAATCTCAAAGCTGACATCTGTGGAAGCAATGTGACCTCTAAATGAGTAGATTTAATCCCGTGCAACAAGCGCAGGAAGTATTCACGCGAAAGGAGAGGCGGCAAGCTGTAAAAGAGAGAAGACATCGGAGATGAAGAGTGAAAAGAAAGAACTTCGGCACACGTCGTCGCATCTGCAGCATTGTCACTGTGAGCTCAGAGGAGAGGAGAAAGAAAAAGGACAGAGGAGCGGCTCAACAAATAGGAGGTAGACATGTTTATTCATGCAGCGAAGCAGCTGAACTATTGGAGAGGGCTTCAAAGCAGAGGATGGCTCCACGTCCTGCATGGCCTTCTCCGCTGGCTAGGCTTCCCGTATTTGGCCTTTGAGTAAGGGGCTGATCAATCCCCCAGCATGTTGCCAAGCACTGGACCCCCATTACCAAGAGGCTGCTCTTTGAACAAATCCTGCCAGAGGTCATCCTCCCTGTGCTTCATCATCTTAAAGGTCAGACACAACAAATGGCATGGAAGACAGTTCTGTCCCTGGTCATAAACCCATAACTGACCACTAACAGCGTCAGCAGTCGGGACAGTGGGCAGGCTGTTATTGTCAAAGCCGCCTGGACAACCATCCCGTCCAAAAGTTACCAAACATCGGAGGGAAATCGACACAAGCCGCTGCAAGAGCAGAAAAATCAGGGCATGATTTCATCAACTCGTGTAATTCAAATATTCTCCAGAGGGTGTGACAAGTTCGCCGCAACAGGCAAATAAAAGCAGGCAATAAAATAACGTCTGAGTCTCGCATTACAGCTCTGGGTGCTGAGTGTACAAACAGATGCAGGCCTGTGGAAAAAAAAAAAGAAGAAGGAGAATAAAGTAATATAAAACCAAAGCCCTTGTGGTGTAGGATAATGACTGTCATAGCAGAGCTGTGTACATTTCAAAAGCAGCTCTACTGCATGTACTTAGCTTCTCTGTGTCACACAAATATCACTCTGTTTTACTAATTAATTTTGGCTGCATTCTCAATGTTAAATTTTCAGCACTTCCTGCAGCTGCGTCACAGTAAAAGCCTTCTAAAGGAGGTACATGTAAGGGATTATGCACCCTGACACCCTGAAAGCCTTCTAACACAGCAAAGAGAGCAGATCAGAAAACAGGGTAGCTTCTTTGGAAAAATGTGTGAAATACATCGTATGAAGAGGGGGAAGGAGGGGGGGGGGATTACAAATAAAGCCTTGTCTTCTCTAATAACAGCCTGTCCCCTCTGCAGTCGAGCTAAATCAGCCAACATTTTAACATTTATGATCCATAATTAAGGCAGGGACAGTCAGATAGTGCTTTGTAGCTCCGATGCACAGTGGCTTCTATATTGTTGCTTCAAGCTGAACGTGAAATGTGGTTGAAGATTTATTAATTTCTCTCCTTTGTCCACAAACATGGCGTGAGTGGGCTTTTAGCCAATTTCCTCTGGAGGATAAATTGAGCTGGATTTCAACAAAAAGTCGGAGATGCTAATCTTGTAATGTCATTTTTCCCAAGCTCTCCTCCAAATACATAATCCAAAGGAAAAAAAAAAACTGAAACACTGAAGTGTATGCATCAATAGAACAAGCAGGGAGTAGATTAATGCTGTTGAAAAGTGAACACAAAGTTGTGCTACCAAAATAAGGTATTTGAATATTAATATGACTAAAAGCCAATGCCATGTAAATAGAAAGGTAAATACAGAGAGTATTAACCATAATAGGAGTATTACCTACATACACAGACACAGATAGTAGACTAATAAAGTACCTGGGAGAGAGATTTAAAAGCGCAGTAAAGAAAAGCAGGCTAATCTAAGTGGGGAAAGAGGTAAAATTACTTGCCTCTTCATCTGGACTTGCACCTGCACCTTTTCACCGACGTCTGTTTACTTCAAATGACAGCTTTTCAATTTGATGACATGATTGTACACACCTGATCTCTGCCACTCAAAGCCGAGATCAGGTGTGCGCTCCACAATTTACATAAGCCATGAAGTTGCTTCTTTTAAAAACAAGATGAACCAAATGGGCTTAGAACGTGCTTCTTTTTCTAATGAGAAAAAAAAAAAGAAGCTTCTTTTCAACTTCCTTAGACTAAGTTATGCTTCTATCTGAGTATATCTTGCCTGGAGGTACTGCACTATATTGCCATAAAGAAACTGGATTGTTGAACTCTTTAAGGGGCCTTTCACATTGGATAGTTCGGGACTCGGTTCACTTGGGAAGTGGGGGTGGGGTGGGGGGGATTTTCACACCTTCATTTGGTTCGGGTGGCGTTCATATTAAGTTTTGAGACCGGACCAAACCATCTGTAAAATAACGCCTGACACGAACACTGACCAGAGAGTAAAGAAGAAGTAAAGAAGAAGCACGGCTCATTGATTGGTCCGGACCGAAATCGGAAGTCCCGCCGCTTTAGCCCGTGGTGGCTAGGCTAGTTAGCCCGAGACTAATGGGTAGCCACAAACAACTGCGATATACAGTCTTAAGACCAGATATCAATAAGCGCCTTTTCACGACTTCTTCCTCTTTACTTCTTCCTCACTACTCCACGTCTGTCCGCAAGATATTTTCCAACCTGTTTCTTTCTGGTCTGCTTACTCTGATTCGTGGGGTTAGCTGTTTGTTTGCTACCCAGAATGCATTGTGCATGTCACGTCCTGCACAGTCCTCTCACTCCACCTGCTAAAAAGATCGCTTGTAAAGGAACCACTTCCTTGCTTCTCCACGTCTATGCAAGAGCCATTTTCCAGCAGAAAACAAATGTTACTGGACTCCTGGTTTTTTTCCCCGCATCTTTTTCAGATTCCCACACCCAAAATGAATTGTGCCCTGCGTCAAGTCCCCTCAACCCTCACCCCGTCTATTAGAAAGAGGACCGAGACTGGTGTATTGAAGAGGACCAGATTCTGCTTGAAAAATCTGGAACAGAGTTCGAGTGCGTTTACATTTCCCCAACCAAAACAGACTTTCCCAGAAAGTCTCTAAAGAGAACTCTGGTTCGCATCAAACAGGGGAATGTGAACGCGCCCCGAGTCTGAATAATCTGGATCTGCAGGTACAAAATCTGGAGCATCTTTCTTGAGACAATCGAAGTGGATTTAATTTGTCAAAGATGCTGCACTGATTAAAAAGCTTAAGGGAATTCAATGATAAGTTGTGATGTCTACAACATTGCACTTCTCATTTCAATATGTGCCAACATATTCTTGTCTATAAACATATGTGGAAATGCAAAGAGGGATTTGATGATGTGGGTGTTGGGCTATGTGTTGACACCTCTCTTTTCTTATTTTCTATTTTTTTATCATAGGAACAAATGTTTTTTTAAATGCCAACTCTCCTGTATTAAGATCGCAGCTTGTACAATTAACTTTCAACTCCCTTCTGCAGTAAATTTTGGTCCTGAATTTTCACATTGAAAAATATTGTTGAAATAACAAGCGTTATCTTATGTGTGGTACTTAGAGGCTTTTGTTTGAAATGAAGTAGGTGTTTTTCTTTGCACCTGCAACCTGCAGGTTGAAATGCAATTCTGATTTTGTATTGTAGTTCATTTGCTCATTGTAGGCCTTTTTTTACATGAGCATGTTTTCCCGGCTCCCAAAGTGGAACACTTCAACTCCAGCTCCATTTCAGAGTAAACGGCGGAAAACTTAAATTTTGGAAAACGCTCTGAATCCATCTCTGTGGAAACAAGAAAAAATAAAATAAAATCCCAGTTTCTGGAACTCCCAGTCCATATTCAGAGTTTTATAGGTGATAGTCACAAGGAATAGCGATCCAACTTTGTCGTCTGTCCATATGAACGTCTGTGTACTCACATTGCAAATTTGTATCGTGTATTGTTCTCTGTCCACTAGTGATCCTACATGAAAACTACATCATTCTCAGTGTTTCTGCCATTTCCCTGTAAATGGACGTCATCATGCAAACGCAAAACTTTTCTGAAACAAAACCGATGCGTTTTCACTTGATACATCATGCGAACTGGTCCTTAATTAGTCAGTTTCTACCTTTAGATTAGTTTCTCCAAATGTATTGTTAAATAAACCCATTCTCTTTTCATTCTCATCCTTTCCAAACACCCTCCCCTCTGGTTTCTTCACAATCACACACTGGGCAGCTGTGTCAAGGCTTTGAGTCACATCAGGTTCAAGTTAGGCGAAGCAAGTTAGGAATTACATGGGTTCATCACACTGCCTGTATTAGTGAAAATCATATGTGTGCTACTATAATAGATACTGCACAGCTATCAGTACAATCAGTGTGACGTCGATCAATACATTTCGGCACCGTTATGAAAGGAGGCTTTAATCGAGCAAATACACGGGGGAACATACAAACCTTGAGCATTTTTGACAGCAGACATTTTGACACGTCAAAGCCAAAGAAGTGGCGAATAATTAACAATGGCTCAGTTCCATGAAAGCACATGAATTACTGAAGATGAAATACTTTGCAGCCATCATTAATTAATGTTATTATTTACACACGTGCAGAGACGAGACTGTCGGCTCTGATAAACGATATCCGCATCCATGTCACGTCTCCTTGTAATTTCACTAAAGTAGGTTGCCACTTAAACCAAACGAAATAGCAGGTGGTTTCTTAAAGGAGGGGGAGATAAAAGCAGATATTGAAAAAAAAAAAAAAAGATTGATAAAGTGATGACAGAAAGAGAGACTTCTTTACTTCTTCTTTACTATGTATCATATATGTAGGTTAACCTCAGATAAGTTATGCTAATTAAAACGTGAATGCATGTGGACATCTGGTGCTTTTCATCCAAACTGGGGTTCAGGACCTCGCTGGAGGGCACCAGAGATTATGCAGGTGGGGGGGCTCTGGGTTACTCTCCTCAAAAGGTTAAAAGGCAAAAGATATCCTACATATAACTCACTGCCCACATTATGCGTATAGGTGGAAATTAAAATAGTACCATTTCATTTTATGCGATGGATCCTAAAAACTGATTATAACCATGCATATAGTCATGGTGCACCTCTCCTTAAAATGCATGAGAGAAGAAGAAGCACAACTGATGAAACTATTGCCAGAGCATTGCCCCAAAGATCCACCATCTGACATCATAAAAAGACACATTTTGTATAGTGTAAAAATACCATAAAATCCCCTGTTTTATCAGCTGCCAAGGATGGAAATCTATTGGCAGTGTGCTGTTTGAGCTCTGACAAGTTTGGCCATCTACCGGAGATGTGTGGTGATTATCTGGATAGGCTGCTCTGTCGGCCTGACTGGCCCAATAAACCCATGAAGCCAGAATATTTGCCTCTGGCTCCCTGGTGTGAAATGGCCTCTGAAGCTGACTGTTGTGACTGCTGCTGCACCCTGGTGACAGTAGACAAGTTTCCGCACACTATGTATAAATGATTTAAACCTTTTCTCGTAAAGAGCCGAGCTTTTCATGCCTCCTAGTAAGATGGAAACTCCGATGATTGCAGCACGGTGGCGGCGGCATGTGTTTGTGTTTCCGAGTGTCTGTGGGAGTGTGTGCCTGCGAAATGGGCATAGATACAAGTGAACGAGACGTCTCAAGATATGTAATATGACATAATGTCTCCCCTGCTCGAACCCCCAGCTGCTCGCCCACATGCCACAGATCCTGCACCATGTCTAAACAGATGCTCTATCAATAATGCTTGCTCCAGTGCCACACACCTCCCTGGTGGCCAAATTGGGAAGAGTGGAGTGGATGAGCGAGAGCGAAAGAGAGAGAGAATGAGTGAATGAGTCAGTGTTTGGAGGGAGGACAAGAGGGAAGGAGAAACGGGCAGCAGCCCAGACGCTAGAGTGACTACTGCGAGATGGATTTGCTACGCCAGAAGAAGCCAAAGGACCAGCGAACCTGGGGATGAAGTGTTCTCCTTCTCCCATCTGCTCCGACAAAGGGCAGGGGGAAGGAAAATTCTGCCATTTGGGCCTGCTGGTAAGGTCAACTCAGATTGTGAACATGTGAGTGAGTGAAGTTTCGAAAGGCACGAGGATGGAATGGAGGGAAAAAAATTAATCTCTCCAGGAAAGTGGAAAAAGGGGGAGAAAGACGGGTATAGTCTTGGTAGACATCTTAATTGTTGTTTTGGTAATATTCATTTAGCCTTACATCATGGAGACCCAGGTTTGGTTATCTGCTTGTGGCCAATCCATGTTGAGTTTGTATGCTCTCCCTGTGTGTTAAATAAAATTTCAATGACACCGAGGCCCCGTCTACACAATGTTTTGAGTGAAAATGGAAAAAACACAACAGTTTTCAGCATTCCTGGAGATGGGTTTTGTAATATCTCCATATGTTTTCTGGTTAATCAACTGGTCGTTCTGTTCACATCAAGCTGTGGTTTCGGAGAGTGAAGCCACACCTTTTCGAACGCCAGACGTTACATCTGAAAGATGCTTGTTCTGTATGAGGCAGCCCCGCCACCCAACAATCCAACAATGGCAGATTACAGTGTTGCGTAACCTCTGAGAAGCCTACCGGATTTTCCGTCTGCTTTTAGAAGGATAATATTTTTATACTAAAGGTTCTATCCATACAGATGAGGAACACATTGAATGAATTGAAATTAAAAGGCACGTTCAAGTAAATCTCAAGTATAATTTGTGTTTGTAGTAAGCACAACTTGTAACAATGAATGTGAATCAGTGGACAACATAATTAAATATCAGTGGCTACATGAAAAAAGTTTACCTATCCGCTCCTTAAAAGAATCACTGTGGTTGATAAAGTGTTTTTTGTTGAATTTGCGTGCGCTCACGTGACTGAAGGGTTTCATTTGATCGGTCACACAAAGTAAAGAGACAGCAGAATATCTCCATTAGAGCAAAAATAATGAGTTTATTTTAATATATTGCCATCAAAAGTTAAGGTTGTGAGCTGTATTAGGCCAAAAGTAACAGAATAAAAGTTGTAAATTTTCTACAGAACGGCACTCAAGTGAAATCAAAAAGCTTTTCAACTCCTCTCACAAGTGCATTTTGAGTTTGTCGTCATATAAAACATTTGAAATCTACACACATTTTCTCGGTACTGTTCATTTGTGACTTTGCCAGTTAAAAAGATTCTGTTTGGCTTCATGAGGGAATCTTTGATAGATATTTGGAAGTGCTTTGGATCATTGTGTTGTTGTAGAAACTCGCTGTGTTCCTTTCCAGGTTTTTGACAAACTGCATTTCATTTGCATCCAGAATTTACAATAAATAAACAGATTCATTTTCCAAATGCCAAGATAGGGCGTATTATGCTGCCATCCGTGTTGACAAGATATTCTCTTCATCAAACGCTGCTTACCTACCAAACATACCTTTTGTTTACAACGGCCAGAAAACTCAATTAAACCTCATCTGTGCTCTGGCTTATCCAGATGTCGCTTTGCAGATTTCAGACATTTGACCGTTGTGATGAGGTCAAAGCAAAGCTTTCGCTCACAACCTTGTTTGTGCGCCCACGCCGCACCGCCGCTCTCGTGTCACATAAACCTTTTTCCTGCAGGTCCTTGCGAGGTGGCTCCTTTATTTTTCTCACACTTTTCTCCTCCGTCCAGATCTTGTCTTGACTTACACATTTCCCCCTTAACTGCCACTTCCTAATGACATTTCAGACAGTTGAAATTGCGAGCTGGAAGCACTTTGATAACTCTTTACTGCTTTCCCCCTGCTTTGCAGGCATCAATCGGCTTCATTTCCAGCTCCCAAGTCATTTAGAAAAGCCCGTGGATGTTGAGTGTTACCACGAGGTTTGAACAGTCAGAGAATTAAAAAGCTTTATGAAGCTCTGAAACTGTCATTGGCGGGCAATTCCTAATGATGTTTTCATGACCTTCCAAGTGCTATTGTGTTAAATAAGGCCTACTGAAGGTCTGAGACAGCGCGGGTAAGAATTTTACATGAGCACAATTCACAGAACGTTTTTAGGTCCATGAAATGAAAAATAACGACATATTTGAACGCTGGTTTTTAAACGTATTTGCTGCAGAGGCTTTAATTCCCCTAATTTCATGGCTGAAACTTTTCTGTACAGTATGATTTCCACAGAGAATAAGACTATGCTCTGTACTAATGTCTGGCCTCATGTGGTGGTGGTTTGCAGGCTGGTGCAGCTGCTCAGTTTGGACTCCCCCCCCCAGCCGAAAAAAAAAAAAAAAAAGCAAGTAACTTTTATTCATTTTTGAAAGAGCTTTAATATTGCCTTTGAAAATGTTTCATTGGTTCTTTTATACTGGGAAGAAAAAATACTGAAGCAGTGAATGACTGCAATCAACTTTTCATCAATGAGTTGATTAATTCTGCACTTGCAAACGGCGGAATTATTCAACTTCATGAAATAAAACTGTGCCGATAGAAAAACAAGAAAGCAATGAACTCCACCAACAAGCTGGGGGAACACAAGCAAAGGATCACAAATGCAGATTGAAAAGAAGAAGAAAAAAACAACAACAATAACACCCCCCCCCCCCCCTTTTTTTTTAATATGTGAAAAAATCCTTTTTCAGGCCGACAGGAACTTTTGGGACGGCGACACCAGCGAAGGCACAGAATGAATTTTGTTGGTATGAAAAATGGCAACATTATTCTGAACAGCATTTTAACATAACCATCAGACATCCCCCGCCTGTGTGTGAGAGCGTGCACCACCAGCATCACCGACACATTAGGTGTACATATTAGCTCCTGCATGAGCAACAAAACATATCAATGCTCCTCCTGCACCACTCCTGTTGTCATCATCCATCATAATCTAGCCCTGCCTTCCACTGGCTGTCAAAACTGCTCTGGACAATTCACTTAGACGGTGTCAGCTGAACTGTAATATTTTACCAGCAACTATAATGAGGACTGGCCTCCAGACTCATGGAAACAAACACATGGCTCGTGCCTTGGTTGTTCTATCCATGACTTTGCCACAGTCATTCCAATTTTCCCGTGGCTGGAGGCAATACTACTATCCTAGTATGGTCAGCCTTTGCCAGCTGGGAACACCAACCTGTCAGCCTGTGCAATATTGCCCTTTGTCTGAGCTCTAACATTATCTCCACTGCTACCGAGAGCTTTCCCGAGGAAAGAATAATCCTTTTGTGGTTATGTCTAGCTTTCATCAGATAGGTTATGCTCCGAGTCGGAGACACAAAAGTTATAACCAGGCACACAATAGTGCAAGTGTGTTGCTTTTGGGCTGAAGATGATATTTATGTTTCTTACTTTATGAACTGATTAATTGAAAATGGCATGAATGATGGGAAAATGCAGGTTCAAGAGTTATATGTGTAGCACTGGCTGTTTTGTCAGTAGTGCGATGTAAAAGAGCACAAGGTACATTTCTGAAGAATAAACATGCAGTTTTCTTTCTTTCTTTTTTTTTTTTTTTTTGCTCTAACAGTTACAAAGGAATCATCCTATTATCTAAATCAGGGGTTTTCAGAGAGTGGGAGGACGAGCCCGCCCTGAGCCCACACAACTCTTACACTGCATGTTTTGTCTCACACCAAGCAGAATACCAGACTTTCTAATGGCTTTCATGGGGGATCCAAATATTATTCTTCGTGTGCTTTCATTGTAAACATCTTTCAATTTGATATGTAAATAGTAAAAAATAAACCAAGCAGGGAAAAGGCATCCCCTTGACCCCCAGGGTTTTCCTGTTGTTTCCTAACCCTAACCCACACACTTCACAATCAAAGATCGAAATCACTGACAATGGACTACTGAGCTCCCATGAGAACTATTCCAATTTCAGATCTAAATAAGATAATTATTTACGACGTATTAAGTGTGAGAGCCTGCTGTATCCACTCTGGCCGATAAGTTTTTTCCATAAGCGTGCATGTGGGAGAGCTAAGTCTGTGTTTGTCAGCAAGTCTGCGCGTCCTCAGTAAGTGCCACATCAACAATATTAACTTGGAGGACAAAGGAGGGCAGAGAAACACACTGAGCCGCGCGTCCAGACAGCAAAATAAATGGAGTAGCGACACACACTATTTTAATTATCCTCTTGTCTAACCTGCCCTCCAATTACAAATAGGGATGTATAATAATCCATCTATTGATGCATGAAAGACAGGACAATCATGCCGAACTCCAGGAGCGGGATAAGAAGTGCATTGAAAAATGAGCTCAAAGAGGCTGAATCTGAGGTTAAGCTAACAAAAATACCTTTGCTTTCCGCCACGGCGTCATCTCTTAACACCGAGGTGTGTATATATAATATATAACAGCTGAAAGGAAGTGTTTATCGCCATTAGAGACTAGAAGATAAAACACATGATTACATTTATGATAGCGCAGTTAAATGATAAAGACACTGCCGTGTACGCCGTCTTCCACTGAGACATGGGCATAATGAATCTGCTCGGGCTAATTTATGCTAGCTAATTTGTCTGCGTTTGGTAAATCTTTTTAAGATTGATTTTTTTTTCTTTTCTTGCAGATATGCACTCTGCTCAGCGGTAAACAAACAGCAGTGAGGAAGTTTGCCTTTTTTGCATTTTGTTGCTTCAAATTCAGCCAACCCCCCCCCCCCCCCCCCCCCCCCCCCCCCCCGTTCATATAGTTGGTCACATCTCAGCGTCCTTATGTGGGAGAATTAACAGGCTGCGCTGCAGACACATGCCATTTGTCTTTCTCGTGCTCATGAGAATGCTACTTTAGCCTGAGTACCAGATGATTTTGTGCTGTATTAGAAGTGGCATGATGAAATATGCCCATATAAAACACAATGAAATGAACTGCCACGTACTAAAAGTAACAGGCTCTGGTGATAAAAAGAGAAGCCAGTTTGGCTGCGGAGTGTGTGTGTACACACACACACACACACACACACACACACACACACATACACACACATACACACACACACGCACACACACACCTACCTATTGTGTCCCACCCTTCCATCACCTCAACCCCCAGCGTATAAGTTTTGGGGGTGTCGTACACATGCTATTGTTCAGGTGTCCTGGATACTTTTCCTTTCTCTTGTCACGTTGCTCGTCTGTGCCAATCCTATTCCGCCTTTACATTCAGCCGCCTCAGCCGTGACAACAGCTTTACAGGAGGCAAAAGTGTAGCATGAAAGCTTCCTTTTCGTGGACAAAGTGAGCGATTGTGAGCGTGCAGCGCGGAATATCAGCTGGTCAGATTAAGTCCAGAAGTGCTGAGGAGAGCCGCAGATGTACCTGACAGAGACAGACTTCACCTTGTTTGTTTAAAATTAGGGATTTATGCCCACCGGCAGCGTGTTAAAGTCTCCACTTCAGCAAGAGTGAAAATTCAGACACAGTCATTCTGTGTGCAGACAGCAATGGCTGACCTCAGGATGGTGGTGTAACGGTGAGGCTGGAGGAGCCAATATCCACACTTGGGGCCTTTTTTGCATGTTCTACCTCTTTATGCAAGTCCTCCTGTTGCCTCCCTTAATAAAACGACATTTGAATTACGTTTTTTGTCTTTATTGTCCTCTTTACGCAACAGCTTTGTTAAATGAAATGGTAAACTTTCGTCGGTAAATAGTTTCAGAGTACAACATCTTCTAAATCCTTCCCAACCATTTACTACGCCATCACAGTGTGAGCATGCGCATATTGTTGCAATACATGGAAACTGCTGAGTTGACAACGTTTCTTGCGGTCCTGTTTGCATGGTGATTGTTATCTAACCAATGCCATCTGCATGTCTTACTCTAACAAAATAAAAACTGAAAAACTATACATTTACAACCCGTAGTCTTGCTTTAGTGTGTGTGGTTGTGTGGCCCTCTGTTTGTCCCATGGAGGACTGGCTGCATGTCCAGGGTGCACCCGGCCTTTCGCCCAATGTCAGCCTCGATCGGCTCCAGCCTCCTGTGACCTGAAGCTGGATAGAGCTGAATACAAGATGGATGGATGGCTGTTGGCCATTACATGACCGATCCATGCATGATATAGCTTTCTTGTCAGCGTTATGGAACAGTTCCACATGGTGTTATTCTCTGGTGGGAAAGAGGAAAGAAACAAGGGGCCACTAAGGGAGTACTTGTATAACAGGCTTGTGGGGTAATGACATTCAACCCTTCAGATAAAAAAGGGAATGACCAACAATGTTAAAAGGTGTACAATGCATTTTTTTTAATCGCAACAATGACGAGTAACTTTTAGCGTTCAGATCTCATTTCGACAACCTCAGGGCAAAGACCTCTGGCGACTCCCCAAGGGTTCCCGGACCCCAGCTGGGAATGCTACCTTTCATTATCATGATCCGACACTCTTACTTTCTAACTTTTGGTTGGGGACACAAAGAGCATGCTGGTATTGGACTTGTTCTAAGTATTGGCAGGTACCTGGAGGAAGGGTATTGGATTCACTATCAGGGGAGAAAAACTTGGACCGATGCATCCATACTCACACCGGCCTTTCTTTAAATAAACCTCCCCTTTTAAACTCCACAGCAAGAACTTGGTGTAATTAAACGTGGCAACTAACGACAGCTATGATCCACTACAAAGACTAAGTGATTATATTTAATCATTGTCTCTCTTAAACTATTCCCTTCTTGTGTCAGTTGATATTGTGAGTTCACACACATCTGAGCACGGAGGAATCCAGCGAGCAGTGAATGTTTGGGGCCGAGTGAGACAGGACAGGACTTAGTGGTCCTTCTCCGTCCCTGCAGGCAGTAAAGCAGCCTGCATGGCAGCCCTGTCTCCCAAGACAAGTTAATAAGATGGAGCAGTCCCTGGGGGCAACAGCCGGCGAGCATTATCACTTTGAAGGCAGCTAGAAATACTGACACGCACACACTGGGAAAGAACTTCCCAAAAGAAGCTGTTAATTACCCCCTCTCACTAGCCACTGCTGCAGAAAAAGTTAATTTGACAATTTAGAAGACAGGGATTGTTTCAAAATAACGGATCTTACCACCCACTTGGTTCTACGAATCTTCGGCAATTATTATGTTTTGTGCTTCTCTATTCATACATGCTTCTCAATTTGCATTTTTCACCCTTCACCTCCCTCTCTCCTTCCTCACACGTGTATGACAAAGCAACCTTCTCATGTGTGAAACCACACGGATGTTGTGTGTGTGTGTGTGTGTGTGTGGGGGGGGGGGGGGGGGGGGGGGGTTGAACATACCAGCACATGGGAACTGCCCAAAGACCACTTCTACAGACGTGTGGTGTGATGAATAAATCATGCTGCATAAAACCAAGGGAAGAGAGAGTTCCTCTCCTGAGGGCCCACATTCACTTAGCGCCGCTCGACTCAAACAAGTATCTCCCTGCCATCTAAATGAGCCACACATGGCCGTGCTAAAGCCAATAAGAGCAGAACTGTCACCTCGCTGAAGAAACATTGATCATTACACAATTTGTTCCCTTTTATTACAGCCATTGTAATTAAAAATAATTGAGTAGTGGGGTGGGCAGGTGCTCCCATCAACAATTTTTTTCACCAATTAGCACTACAATAATATTGCTCTGGATATTGCAGATGATATTATTAGCATTTTGATGGAACACAAGTGCCTGCACGCCTGCACGCCAGAGAACTGTTCTCAAGTGAAATCTTCACTCTGAGATCCGCTGGGGGAAGAGTCACTTCTGGTTCGGGCTAAAATGGGCTCAGGGACAGCGAGAGGAGACATTACACAAAAGTGCTGCATAAAGTGTTCAAGACGCGGAAATGCAAAAAGATCGAAAAAGGGGCCACGAGCAGTGGACGGATGGAGAATTTATGGGAATTTCACCTGCCAACACACCAAACTATATTGCAACAGCTTTTTGCCGCCTCCTAACTGTTTGTGATATCGACAAAAAAAATACAAAAACGAAAAGCCTCCAGGACTCACACGGCACGTATGTCACACTATGTGCATTTGTCATATGCTCAGTCAAAATCACACATAATATTGAAGGACTGCCAAATATTAAAAGTTATCTATCTATCTATCTATCTATCTATCTATC
This sequence comes from Lipophrys pholis, assembly GCF_963383615.2. Lineage (NCBI taxonomy): Eukaryota > Metazoa > Chordata > Actinopteri > Blenniiformes > Blenniidae > Lipophrys > Lipophrys pholis. The sequence goes on along the minus strand of NC_137634.1, from coordinate 8,599,509 downwards.
TATCTATCTATCTATCTATCTATCTATCTATCTATCTATCTATCTGTCTATACAGTATATATATCTCCAAGGTATACAATTCAGTCATAGTCATTCATTTTATTTGTGTGATGGTTCCTTTAAATAAATTTTTATCAGGCTTCTCTGTAAACATCTTTTCCTTTTATTGTTGTCTTATACTTCTGTCTTCTTATCTTTGCTTGTTTTGTCTCTATTTTCTCAATGCCAATCTTTGACTTGTAATAACCTAAAAGCACTGAACATGTGATCAAAGCCTTTCAGTCGGCCGGTCACAACATGAAATAAATACTTACCTCCTATGAATCAAAACAAAACCGCAATCTCTACATTCCCAAGGAAAAAAAAAACAAAAAACACAAAGAAAAAGAGAGAGAGAGAGAGAGATCCTGGTCACCCGAACATAAATACATTTGGTGCACACAGATCTGACAAATGTATTTTAACATGGGAGATAAGACCTGTAAGTTCTCATATAGCGCGCTCGTCTGTTGTCGGCGGCCTAACAAATTGGTTCTCGGACCACTTGGGAGCATGTGTGTGACGCTTTGCCCTGCACACAAGAATCAGAATCACATTCGGAGCATTGAATTTCTGTGCTACATCTTAGCAATTTCTCCCCGAACCATCCAAGCTGGATCAGAGTGTTTGTCTGTGACAAGGATTATCTCACATATAACAGCAGGGAAAGATAAGTGACAACTGTTGCCGGATAAATGACTTCCTCCTTCTTCTTGTTTTTTTTTGTTTGCTTGCAAGCTCGGGAGCGGGGATGTTAATTTGCAGTCTTGACCAGTGGTATTTAAACTCCCTGACAAAAAAACTAAACAAAAACCCTAATTACTGCTTTGGCTGACAATATAGAACTGGATTTTAAGTGTCGGTAATTCAAATCAATTGACAAGAGAAAGAAAATGTTTTGTTAGTCATTGAGGACTTTTCAATAATATGACTAGTTACATGTCTCTGACTGACCAAGCCAATGTGGTTGGCGCTGTTTCCTTTTGTCTCCCGGCTAAATGAAACCACATTTGATGAATAAAGGTAGAAACTTCCAACGCTGCAAATCTGCCCCATTATGATCAAGTATTCCACAGTCTCTATTTCTAATGTCCCGGTACGTTAGATACACAAAAACGGTTCACACAATCTCAAGAAAAACATAGATCAATTAAAACTTGTCTTCGCAATCGGCTCCCCGGTGACCGCCAGTCCGCCAAACTAACACCTAGAGCATTTCTAATTACAATACAGGCCGACGTGTCACTGATCACCAACATGATGTGACATGAGGCCATTTGGGTTTGATTTGTGCAGTGGTGCAGCCCGAAACAAAAGACTCCAATTTCAACTCAGATCTGGATTTATGTCTTGATCATCAGCCGGCTCGCAATTATTTTAGAGTGTGATGATTGTGTCGCAGTATACACTAAAAAACATTATTTTTCCTCCATCCTTACACACTTAAAATTAGGACTGAATTGAATACAAGTCAGCTGGAATAATTGAAAACTCAGGATACGCAACATTTTCTGACTCTAATTTCTCCGTGAAAAGGTGGATAGTTGCAGATTGTTGCAAGG